>NC_138171.1:39852448-40547448 GCF_964165515.1 Mesoplodon bidens
AGCTGGTCAACTTATATGTGTTGCTTGTCTGTCCTGTAATCAACAGCAGTATAACTTCCCTTCATCAGGTGATAGATTCAAAAATAGACAGATTTGATATATAGGATGGATAAACAACAAGTTCCAACTGTACAGCACAGGGAGCTATATTCAATATACTGTGATAAACCATAATGGAAAAGAATATGAAAAAAAGTTATATATATATGAGTCACTTTGCTGTATAGAAGAAATTAACACAACACTGTAAATCAACTATAGTTCAATAAACTTAAAAAACAGTTGACAGATTTGGACCCAGATCAACCAAATGGATCAAGAGGAAGAACATCCAAGAAGACTCAGGATAACCCAGGATAACATCCAAGAAGACCTTCACAGCAGATATTGTGTTGTCCCTCTAGACCCAGAAAACGGTCATGCTAATTGGTGCCTGTCTCACTGTGTACAAGCTGGAATCCACTCACACATCCCAGCCTGGGAGGCAGTTACTGAAAAACAAACTCCTCATGTCTATAGCTGGGCATCAGGAACCCCCAAAAGATTAGGATAATGAGACGGTCTCCAAGGCTTCCTACAGGAATTAAATTCCCTGTAACTGAGCGCCCCAATGTTTAAGGTGACTTAAGGTGATTGCTCCAAAGAGAAATCCCCATCATATTTTAGATAACAAAATTATCCTTAATTAAAAAAAAACAGTTGCTTAATAAAAACCAGAAAGCCCAGTTTGCTTGAGCAGATCGTGTTCTATCCGTGATCCCCATGAAAATGAGACAAGAGGAACAAGGTGGACAGCGGTGGTATCAGCTCTCTCAGAGACTACCTTTTCCCTGCCTGGGGCAGACACTGCTTATGTCCGAGCAATAAACTAGGGAAAACTTCCCATCATCCACACTTCAAAAAAACAAAACAACAACAACAACAACAACAAAACCGGAAAGCCCAGAATGTCCAAAACCGGTTCTCCCCAATCTATATTCTTTGGTCTCAGAATGGCATGCACCCATCGCTGTCCCCACCCAACATGCACACGCATACACAGGATTCTTATACTGGATCCTTATCTCTCCCGTGTGCTACCCTCTTGGGCAGGTACAAGGACTCAGCTGAGCAAGGGCTGATGAAAGAGGGAAAGGGAGAGGAATGATGACTCATGGTGACTGTGTCCTTATGGGCTAAGCACTTGACATATACATTTTAGAGTCCTTGTACTGGATTTGTTCTGTATCACGTCAGCTAAGATGGGATTATATTTCCCAGAATCCCCTTCCCTGCACAGCTCTGTGTTAGTGTGACCACAGCAGACATTTCATGTGAGATTTGGAAGTGGACCTGAAGTAGCAGCCATATTCCTTATTTGCTTTCAAGGTCGGTGCTGGGCACCAGGCAATGTTTCAGCTCAGGTGCACTCATCCCTGGATAGTGAGGGAACTCGCCAGACACACAACTAGTAAATGGTGGAGCTGGAACCCCAAACTTCAGGGTCTGATCAGTTGGGTAGTCCAACCTCATCTGGCAGGGGGAAGGGTGGGAAAGAAGCCTTCTGGAAATGCACCATCTTTAGCCTGAAAAAAGAAGTTCCCTCTGTTTTGTGTTCTTTTGATTAAGATAGACATAGAGATAACATGTAAGAGAAGTTTAGCTCATCATCTACTGTGTGTAAATAATTGCTGATCTTTAAGCTGAGATCTCAGCATTCATTAAAGCATCCTGCCTTGACAGCACTCAGAAAACGGGGTCGGCAGAGATGCCTGGGTAAGTGAATGAGAGTGAGTGGCCGTGCTGGCCTCGGGGGGAGGGAGGGTTAAAAGACTGCCACCTGCTACTGCTGCTTCACCTCTGGCCCCCACTGTGGAGTAATGACCCCTGAGAGAGAACGGGGAAAACCGGACAGTGTAGAGTGTGGAAATGTAGATGAAAAGAAATCAGAAGGCTTTTTCTTTCATGTTTCAAGTATCAAATTATGCTTGACATTTGAATTTTCCCCAAGGCTCACTTCCATAAAATCATGCCAAATTACCCTGAAAGGGCTGGAGCTTCCCGGAGAGACTTTTGACTGTAATCACACAGGTTTCCCCCATTGTTCCAGACACTCTGGAAGGACGTGGAGGAGAAGGCGGGGGAGGGCAGGTGAGGGAGGGCGGGCTAAGGGATGGCGGGGTGGCTGCAGTTCTGGTCAGAGACCCACCACCGTGAGACTGGGCACTGAAGCAGCTCCTCGAAATGCGGACACCCCGGGGAGCTGGGAGAGCGTGAAGAGACCCAAACACTCCAAGGCAAAGGGACATGTAATAATACTCATATTGGCTAACGCTTGTGGAGGTTTATTGCAAGGCAGGCACTGTGCTGGGACCCCTACCCATTTGACATTCATGACAGCCAGGCACTGTTATTATTCAGTCTTCGAATATGAAAGCTGAGACTAGAAAAAAAGTAATTTATCCTGGTCTTCCAGATGCCCAAACCTGAGCCCAGGTGCTACTATATTGACCGAATGACCAGGTGTAATGCCAATGACAAAGGAAGAGGAAAGGAGCAAGGCAGCGCCAAAATATTCTTGGATAGCAAAATATCAACGGACAGGGCTTCCCTGGTGGTGCAGTGGTTGAGAGTCCGCCTGCCGATGCAGGGGACACGGGTTCGTGCCCCTGTCCGGGAAGATCCCACATGCCGCGGAGCGGCTGGGCCCGTGAGCCATGGCCGCTGAGCCTGCGCGTTCAGAGCCTGTGCTCCGCAACGGGAGGGGCCACAACAGTGAGAGGCCCGCGTACCTCAAAAAAAACCATTTATATATATATATATATATATGTATGTATGTATGTATGTATTTATTTATTTATTTATTTATTCATTCATTCATTCATTCATTCATTCATTCATTCACAATCAACTGACATGATTGTCTGGTTGAATCAACCACATCACCCAGCTCCAGGGGCGTCATCTGGACTAGCTTATATGCACTGACTGATCAGAAAGCACTCATTCTATCACATCACTCTCCTGCCGGACACATGTCGATGTTGGCTGGGAGTGGACACCCGGCTGGGAAAAATCTTTAAGGCCAGTAGAAGAGCACTGTTGCAAGAGGCGTTGGCCCTTCCAAAGAGGTCCTTCTGGATCTTGCCTGGGAAGCTGGACCTGCTTCCTGTGGACTCCTTGCTGGCTTTGTTCTCTGAGTCACCCACAGACTGTGGTTTGCATTCTTGTTTTCACTGTACTTTGTTCTTTGCTCTTTCCAAGCCGTGCACTTTCCTCCCATGCAATGACACCGGCTTAATAGCAGTCTCCATCATCTTCTCACCTGGACTGCTGCTGAAACCTCCTAACAGTTCTCTCCACTCCAACTCTTGACCCTTCTGCATTTCTGCCAAAGAGATCTTTCTAGAAGCAAATCTGATTGTACCGATTGCCTGCTCCAAACCTTCCCATAGCTTTCGACATCTTCCGGGATCAGGCCCAGGTGCCTCATGGGCTGCACAAAGACCATCCAGCTCTGCTCACTGGGGCCCACCTCTCTCCAAGCCCTGCTATTTCCTCCGTGCTCCATCCACTGTCAATCATCAGCACGTCTACAAATGCACAGTGCTTTCTGTAACCGCCGGAACTTTGTGGGCCACCCTCATATCCTCAGGCAGATAAAGGCATGATGGGGGGAGGAAGTATGTTCCAGGTAAACCCATGCGCATTCTTCACTTCTCACTCACATGCCACACGCAGGCATCTCTCTCCGAGCAACAAACAACACAAATAACCGCCTCCACCTCGTTTCTACACCCACGTCCTTGATGGTTCCCTGGGATTGACAGAGGTGACTGAGTGGGAGTCTTAGCCACATGTGACCATTGAATAGGCAACACATGGAACCAACTAGCCATCCAGGGGTAAAGTTCTCTACCAGGAAACGATTCTCTAATAGCATGGAAACCACAGCTGACACTACAGAAAAAGCCAGCTCTAGCTTCCAAGTTGTGGCACTCCAGAGAATAAAACTTGGAAAATACTGTGTTCATTGCCCAAGTCAGACGTAGCTCAGCTTCACAGCAGAGACAACACCAATGAGGCAGTGAACCATGTGCCCATCCCCCCAGCACGTAGATGCCAGCATCTTGCTCAGCCACTGTAGGCTTCCTCCATGCTCAGATGTATTAGTTCAGTCTACATGACATGTATCTTTCTACTCCTGCCTAGAAGCCTCTCAGAACCCCAGACCAACTGGCTGGACCTTGACCTTTTGGCAGCAGATTTCACAGAGAGCTGGGTGCCCAGCTATTTCTGCTTCCATTCCCAATGAATTATAAGCACTGAGGTGTTCCCACTCTGTGATTTCTTAGGTCTTCCTGCCTTGGCCTCAGCGCTGACCCAAATCAAGCCTACGTCTCCAATGCCCCTTTGAATACCCAGATTTGAACTTCTACTTCTATCTTTCTAGGACAAGGCCTATACCTGGACCAGTTCATCTAACCTGAGGCTCACCCGTTCTTGGCATCTTCCCCTACCTTGTCACTCAAAAAAAAATTTTTCATTTTAATTATATTATCTCTCTCTCTGTAGGACACACTGAGTCAATTTGCAAATTCCTCGTGACATCACTCAGCTTGGTGCTTTACAGAGAGCAGGTTTTCAATGAATATTTCATTTGAAACATTAATAGTTTTAGTTCACAATGATGAATTGTGACTATGGGCTGGAGATCATCACTACTCAAAGTCCCCTGTGGATGAGTGAGCTTAGAGGCGACGCCATGGCCTGGCCAGTTCTGCCCCAACATGGGACTCCTTTACAGGAAATCTCTGCACTGAAGCTCTCCATTCAGCTGGCTAAGACTTTCCAGGAGCTGCACCACTGTCTCAAGCTCTTCCCACTTTATCTCCCTTCCTCCGCTCTCCTTTCACATGCCTCAGGCCTGCATAATGGCCTGACAGCTTTCCCTGCCCACACCATAAAAGTCTGAAGGCTCCGCAGTCTCCCCCCATTCAGCCTTCACAGGTAAGGCTCTTGCACT
Source organism: Mesoplodon bidens (assembly GCF_964165515.1). NCBI lineage: Eukaryota > Metazoa > Chordata > Mammalia > Artiodactyla > Ziphiidae > Mesoplodon > Mesoplodon bidens. The sequence continues at coordinate 39,857,454 of NC_138171.1, forward strand.
TCTAACTACATGTTGGCACCCCTTTCCTGGAGGATCTACACTGATACAGTATCATTCCACAGATTAGGACACTGGGATTCAGAGAGGCTAAATATCATGCCTTAGGTTGCAATATAAGATGATACGAAACAGAGAGAATTTACATCTTGGGAGATGAATATCATAGTCTAAAGCAAGACAGCTCTATCCCTGTTAGTGGATGAATTGTCCAAGATTCCAGACAAGGATGGTTGAAGCTGAACTTGCGATGGTTTGGGCTGGGCGGACATGAGAACCAGAAACATTTGGGTCAGTGCCAGAAACCAACAAGCAAGCAGAAGGTCCAGTCTGCCACCCTGGGATGAGATAGTCAACACAAGTATCAGGAGATCATTCAGAATTGTAAAAGGAATGTTTTGGAAATTCAAATCCTGAATGACAATCCACAAGGAAACAGAAATAAGGAAAATGGGGCTAGCCAGGGTCGTGCTCCCAAGGAGGTCCATTGACCCAGGCCTCTCTCACCTTGGGCTGCCTGTACAGTTCTCCACCTCCTGACATTGCAAAGGCAACCCAGACAGATGGCAGCTGAGAAAAGCCAATTTCCCTCTGTGCCTCATTTCCTTCCAGTTAGAGCAGTTCAAAAGCACAATATGGATGACTATTGCTGAGCTGACATTGCTTGGTCATTTTCCAAGTTGATGGGACTTTGAGAGAGGTGCATCATTTATAGGCTCACGAGCCAGACAGAGCAGAAAACAGAGACTGGCATTGAACACCACCTCCCACTTCTTCTTCAAGGTTTCCTAACACTTCAGAGTATGGGGTGCTCTTTTTAACATCAAAAAAACCCAAAGAGCCTTCTCCTCCAAAATGGTAGTCATTATACCTTTTGTCCATTGTTTGAGGAAATGGGTAACAACTATTATGAATGAGGCAATTCTTTAAAATATAATCTGTATTTCATGAATCTTAACATTTACAGAGATTAGAAAATCGGTAATACATAGACAGGCAAGGTGTCTTACCTATTTGGTCATAAGACAAGGCTTTTCTGAATATAATTTTCACATATATGGTGTTATACTGGATCCTGACAACAATATAGATGATCCCCATTTTACAGAAGGAAAAAATCGAGGCCCAGGGAGATCGAATGAGTTGATAAAGGCCACTTAGTGGAATGTGGCGATATGCAAAGTTTTTTCCACTCTGCCAGAAGGGTGCTAAGTGTAATGTGTCTGACTCATTCCTGGTCATACATGTAGAAGACAATGGAACTTCAAGGGCCCGAAACAATATTGTCTGGATTTTAAACAGAAAATGGTCAATTTTCTAAAAGGAAAGTATTACCAAGTCTCCCTGTCAACCTCTCTCCCTACCCACGCTGTGGTGGCTGTCCATCGCTGGCCTGGCTGCCCTCCCTCTGTCTACACGTCTGTACAGCTCAGAATCCTGTCCATCCTACCCAGTGTGAATGACCTGAGATCAGCCATGGTAATCTAGTCTCTCCATACCCTTAAGGTCCAGCACAGAGTAGCAGTTCAATAAGTACTCCTTGACTGTGGAATAAATAAATCTGAGAGGACAAGTCAGGACAGAATCTCCATGGACTGGAACAAATACACAGAGTAAATCCAAGTCGCTAATTAAAGTGCTGAGGCCCCTGCACTTTGCTCAGACAGAAACGAGGAAACCAAGGGACAGAATCCAGACCCTGGATCTGTCAATCAATGACAGCCCATCAGTTGACCATAAGATAATGAAAACCTGATCTTGTGGTCGTCAAAACCCAGCAGGTGCTGTCCTGAACACACCAGCATCATCAATTTCTACAAAATGATTTGCAGGACTCTTCCTGCGGCAGAGCGAGTTTGAGGAGGCGGCTCGCGGGGGTGAGGCATTTAGGCTGCGGTAACACAGACCCTGGAGCCAGATTTGCTGGGTTTCTACCCCAGCCCCAACATTTAAGCGCTCTGTGGCTTTGGGCAACTCAGGTAGCATGAATCTCATCATCACAGAGAGAAAACTTCCCTGAAAGCTCACTGCAGAGCCGCAGGGGAAGCCGGATTCCACTACGGCAGCAGCAGGGTTCATGGCGAGAATCACGGCTTGTGGGCGGTCTTGTCTTCCTGCAGTTTGGAGACCCTCATGCTTAGGAGGTGTTTCAACCACACCACCTTGAGAGAGTAAGGTGTTCTTGAGACCATCTGTACTGAACCCAGTTAAGACCTCTATATAAACTTTTAAGATTCTGGCAGCACATGCAGAGACCTACTCTTTTAGCCACAGGCTGCTGGAGACGGCCTCGTAGACAAATTGCTCCCAAGTCAGCCCGTTTTAGCTGAACAGCTATCGTAGACCCTCATAATCTGACTTCATCATGGAGACCGCCACATTCACTGCTGTGCGACTGACAGCATCTTGATGCTCTGGCTGGGTGTCAGGCCTGAGCCTCTGAGGTGCGAAAGCCGAGTTCAGGACACTGGAGCACCAGAGACCTCCCAGCCCCAAGTAATATCAATCGGCGAGAGCTCTCCCAGAGATCTCCATCTCAACGCGAAGACCCAGCTCCACTCAATGACCAGCAAGCTCCAATGCTGGACACTCTATGCCAAACAACTAGCAAGACAGGAACACAACGCCACCCATTAGCAGAGAGGTTGCCTAAAATCATACTAAGTTCACAGACACCCCAAAACACACCACCGGAGTGGTCCTGCCCACCAGAAAGACAAGATCCAGCCTCATCCACCAGAACACAGGCACCAGTCCCCTCCACCAGGAAGCCTGCACAACCCACTGAACCAACCTTACCCACTGGGGGCAGACACCAAAAACAACAGGAACTACGAACCTGCAGCCTGCAAAAAGGAGACCCCAAACACAGTAAGTTACGCAAAATTAGAAGACAGAGATGAAGGAGCAAGGTAAAAACCCACCAGACCAAACAAATGAAGAGGAAATAGGCAGTGTACCTGAAAAGAATGCAGAGTAATGATAGTAAAGATGATCCAAAATCTTGGAAACAGAATGGAGAAAATACAAGAAATGTTTAGCAAGGACCTAGAAGAACTAAAGAGCAAACAAGCAGTGATGAACAGCACAATAAATGAAATTAAAAATTCTCTAGAAGGAATCAATAGCAGAATAACTGAGGCAGAAGAACGTGACCTGGAAGGTAAAATAGTGGAAATAACTACTGCAGAGCAGAATAAAGAACAAAGAATGAAAAGAATTGAGGACAGTCTCAGAGACCTCTGGGACAATATTAAACAAACCAACATTCAAATTATAGGGGTCCCAGAAGAAGAGGAGAAAAAGAAAGGGACTGAGAAAATACTTGAAGAGGTTATAGTTGAAAACTTCCCTAATATGGGAAAGGAAATAGTCAATCAAGCCCAGGAAGTGCAGAGAGTCCCATAGAGCATAACGGCAAGGAGAAACATGCCAAGACACATATTAATCAAACTATCAAAAATTAAATACAAAGAAAAACATATTAAAAGCAGCAAGGGAAAAACAACATATAACACATAAGGGAATCCCCATAAGGTTAACAGCTGATCTTTCAACAGAAACTCTGCAAGCCAGAAGGGAGTGGCAGGATATATTTAAAGTGATGAAAGGGAAAAAAGGTTGTAGGACAACCAAGATTACTCTACCCAGCAAGGATGTCATTCAGATTCGATGGAGAAATTAAAAGCTTTATAGACAAGCAAAAGCTAAGAGAATTCAGCACCACCAAACCAGCTTTACAACAAATGCCAAAGGAACTTCTCTGGCAGGAAAAACAAGACAAGGAAAAGACGTACAATAACAAACCCAAAACAATTAAGAAAGTGGTAATAGGAATATACATATCGCTAATTACCTTAAATGTAAATGAATTAAATGATCCAACCAGAAGACATACACTGGCTGAATGTATACAAAAACAAGACCTGTATATATGCTGTCTACAAGAGAGTAGCAATTCTCATATCAGACAAAATAGACTTTAAAACAGACTATTACAAGAGACAAAGAAGGACACTACATAATGATCAAGGGATCAATCCAAGCAGAAGATATAACAATTGTAAATCTTTATGCACCCAACACAGGAGCACCTCAATACATAAGGCAAAGGCTAACAGCCATAAAAGGGGAAATGGACAGTAACACAATAATAGTAGGGGACTTAAACACCCTACTCAACGGACATATCAACCAAAATGAAAATATATAAGGAAACACAAGCTTTGAATGATACATTAAACAAGATGGACTTAATTGATATTTACAGGACTTTACATCCAAAAACAACAGACGACACTTTCTTCTCAAGTGCTCATGGAACATTCCCCAGGATAGATCATATCTTGGGTCATAAATAAAGCCTTGGTAAATCTAAGAAAATTGAAATCGTATCAAGTATTTTTTCCGACCACAATGCTATGAGACTAGATATCAATTACAGGAAAAAAAAACTGTAAAAAATACAAACACATGGAGGCTAACCAATATGCCACTAAATATGCCACTAAATAACTAAGAGATCACTGAAGAAATCACAGAGGAAATAAAAAAATATCTAGAAACAAATGACAATGGAAACGCAATGGCCCAAAACCTATGGGATGCAGCAAAAGCAATTCTAAGAGGGAAGTTTATAGCAATACAATCCTACCTCAAGAAACAAGAAAAATCTCAAATAAACAACCTAACCTTACACCTAAAGCAATTAGAGGACGAAGAACAAAAAACCCCCAAAGTTAGCAAAAGGAAAGAAATCATAAAGATCAGATCAGAAATAAATAAAAAAGAAATGAAGGAAACGATAGCAAAGATCAATAAAACTAAAAGCTGGTTCTTTGAGAAGATAAACAAAATTGATAAACCATTAGCCAGACCCATTAAGAAAAAAAGGGAGAAGACTCAAACCAATAGAATTAGAAATGAAAAAGGAGAAGTAACAACTGACACTGCAGACACAACAGATCATGAGAGATTACTACAAGTAACTATATGCCAATAGAATGGACAACCTGGAAGAAATGGACAAATTCTTAGAAAAGCACAACCTTCCAAGACTGAACCAGGAAGAAACAGAAAATATAAACAGACCAATCACAAGCACTGAAATTGAAACTGTGATTAAAAATCTTCCAACAAACAAAAGCCCAGGACCAGATGGCTTCACAGGTGAATTCTATCAAACATTTAGAGAAGAGCTAACACCCATCCTTCTCAAACTCTTCCAAAATATAGCAGAGGGAGGAACACTCCCAAACTCATTCTGTGAGGCCACCATCACCCTGATACCAAAACCAGACAAAGATGTTACAAAGAAAGAAAACTACAGGCCAATATCACTGATGAACATAGATGCAAAAATCCTCAACAAAATACTAGCAAACAGAATCCAGCAGCACATTAAAAGGATCATACACCATGATCAAGTGGGGTTTATCCCAGGAATGCAAGGGTTCTTCAATATACGCAAATCAATCAATGTGATTCACCATATTAACAAACTGAAGGATAAAAACCATATGATAATCTCAGAGTAGATGCAGAAAAAGCTTTTGACAAAATTCAACACCGATTTATGATAAAAACGCTCCAGAAAGTAGGCATAGAGGGAACTTACCTCAACATAATAAAGGCTATATGTGACAAACCCACAGCCAACATCATTCTCAATGGTGAAAAACTGAAACCATTTCTGCTGAGATCAGGAAAAAGACAAGGTTGCCCACCCTCACCACTATTATTCAACATAGTTTTGGAAGTTTTAGCCACAGAAATCAAAGAAGAAAAAGAAATAAAAGGAATCCAAATCGGAAAACAGGAAGTAAAGCTGTCACTGTTTGCAGATGACATGATACTATACATAGAGAATTCTAAAGATGCTACCAGAAAACTACTGGACCTAATCAATGAATCTGGTAAAGTAGCAGGATACAAAGTTAATGAACAGAAATCTCTTGCATTCCTATACACTAATGATGATAAATCTGAAAAAGAAATTAAGGAAACAGTCCCATTTACCATTGCAACAAAAAGAATAAAATACCTAGGAATAAACCTACCTAAGGAGACAAAAGACCTGTATGCAGAAAACTATAAGACACTGATGAAAGAAATTAAAGATTATACAGACAGATGGAGATACACCATGTTCTCAGATTGGAAGAATCAACATTGTGAAAATGATTATACTACCCAAAGCAATCTACAGATTCAATTCAATCCCTATCAAACTACCACTGGCATTTTTCACAGAACTAGAACAAAAAATTTCACAATTTGTATGGAAACACAAAAGACCCCGAATAGCCAAAACAACCCTGAGAAAGAAAAACGGAACTGGAGGAATCAGGCTTCCTGACTTCAGACTGTACTACAAAGCTACTGTAATCAAGACAGTATGGTACTGGCACAAAAACAGAAATATAGATCAATGGAACAGGATAGAAAGCCCAGAGATAAACCCATGCGCATATGGTCACCTTATCTTTGATAAAGGAGGCAAGAATATACAATGGAGAAAAGACAGCCTCTTCAATAAGTGGTGCTAGGAAAACTGGACAGGGACATGTAAAAGAATGAAATTAGAACACTCCCTAACACCATACACAAAAATAAACTCAAAATGAATTAAAGACCTAAATGTAAGGCCAGACAAACTCCTAGAGGAAAACATAGGCAGAATACTCTATGGCATCAATCACAGCAAGATTCTTTTTGACCCACCTCCTAGAGAAATGGAAGTAAAAACAAAAATAAACGAATGGGACCTAATGAAACTTAAAAGCTTTTGCACAGCAAAGGAAACCATAAAAAAGATGAAAAGACAACCCTCTGAATGGGAGAAAATATTTGCAAATGAAGCAACTGACAAAGGATTAATCTCCAAAATATACAAGCAGTTCATGGAGCTGAATTTGAAAAAAACAAACAACCCAATCCAAAACTGGGCAGAAGACCTAAATAGACATTTCTCCAAAGAAGATATACAGATTGCCAACAAACACATGAAAGAATGCTCAACATCATTAATCATTAGAGAAATGCAAATGCAAGTTACAATGCAGTATCACCTCACATCAGTCAGAATGGCCATCTTCAAAAAATCTACAAACAATAAATGCTGGAGAGGGTGTGGAGAAAAGGGAACCCTCTTGCACTGTTGGTGGGAATGTAAATTGATACAGCCACTATGGAGAACAGTATGGAGGTTCCTTCAAAAACTAAAAATAGAACTACCATATGACCCAGCAACCCCACTCCTGGACATATACCCTGAGAAAACCATAATTCAAAAAGAGTCATGTACCACAATATTCATTGCACCTCTATTTACAACAGCCAGGGCATGGAAGCAACCTAAGTGTCCAGCGACAGATGAATGGATAAAGAAGATGTGGCACCTATATACAATGGAATGTTACTCAGCCATAAGAAGAAACAAAATTGAGTTATTTGTAGTGAGGTGTATGGACCTTGAGTCTATCATACAGAGTGAAGTAAGTCAGAAAGAGAAAAACAAATACCATATGCTAACACATGTATATGGAATCTAAGGGAGAAAAAAAAAGGTCATGAAGAACCTAGGGGTAAGACGGGAATAAAGACACAGACCTACTAGAGAATGGACTTGAGGATACGGGCAGGGGGAAGGGTAAGCTGTGACAAAGTGAGAGAGTGGCATGGACATATATACACTACCAAACGTAAAATAGATAGCTAGTGGGAAGCAGCCGCATAGCCAGGGAGATCAGCTCAGTGGTTTGTGACTACCTAGCGGGGTGGGATAGGGAGGGTGGGAGGGAGGGAGATGCAAGAGGGAGGAGATATTGGAACATGTGTATATGTATAACTGATTCACTTTGTTATAAAGCAGAAACTAACACGCCATTGTAAAGCAATTATACTCCAATAAAGATGTTAAAAAAAAAAAAGAGTCATGTACCACAATGTTCATTTCAGCACTATTTACAATAGCCAGGAAATGGAAGCAACCTAAGTGTCCATCAACAGATGAATGGATAAAGAAGATGTGACACATATATACAATGGAATATTACTCAGCCATAAAAAGAAACGAAATTGAGTTATTTGTAGTGAGGTGGATGGACCTAGAGTCTGTCATACAGAGTGAAGTAAGTCAGAAAGAGAAAAACAAATACCATATGCTAACACATGTATACGGAATATATATTTTTTAAAAAATGGTTCTGAAGAACCTAGGGGCAGGACCAGAATAAAGACGTAGACATAGAGAGTGGACATGAAGACACGGGGTGGGGGAGGGGGAAGGGTAAGCTGAGACGAAGCGAGAGAGTGGCACTGACATATACACACTACCAAATGTCAAATCGATAGCTAGTGGGAAGCAGCCGCATAGCACAGGGAGATCAGCTTGGTGCTTTGTGACCACCTAGAGGGGTGGGATAGGGAGGGTGGGAGGGAGATGCAAGAGGGAGGGGATACGGGGATATATGTATACATATAGCTGATTCACTTTGTTATACAGCAGAAACTAACACAACATTATAAAGTAATTATACTCCAATAAAGATGTTAAAAAAAAATGATTTGTAGACTGACTACACTACTGGGCTACGCAAACCAAATGCCAAACAATAAACTACAAAACGGGGGGAAAATCAGACAAATGGGTGTTTTGAGTACCAGAGAGAAAAAATAATTTTCTCCAGCCATAGCCGTCTGTGTATCGAGATACAACAAACCGTTCTGTGCTTTCATTCTGAGCAGAGAGCACTGATTAGTTGCCAGGTTCTCAAACTCTTTAAAATCTGTTTTTAAACTCAAAGGTCTGACATTCCAAAGCATAAATGTTGTGGGTTTGCATATCGTGGCCTGGTGTGTTTGCAGTGTGGCAATTCCAGGCATGTCAGCAATTCCCCACAAAAGGGAGAATTGAAGGAATGCCATTCTAGCCCAAAGACTCCACATTCACATGCTTGCCTTGGCATCTATCTTCTTCTCAATGGCTTGGGGGAGGTGATGTGACACTGTGTCCTATTTCAGAAGTCACAGCAGCAGGACCCCGGCCTGGACCCAGGGGAAACTTGACCATCTGGTTCACTCTCTTCATTGGCCTCTTGTCCACCGGGAGCTGAGTACTGGGCAGGGATGGAGCCAAGGTTGTCCCATGGAAAGGTGTCATGAGGGAAGGGGCTATCTTGGGGAAAGTCAGAGATATTCCTGGGGATTACACTTAAAAAGTTTTATCCAGTGTGGAACTCCTTCCCTTTGGCTGTAAAGCTTCTGTGCGTACTGAGAGATACACAAATCCAAGCCACTGCAACTTTATAGAAATATGGCAGCCAGTTATACGGATAACAAAAATAGCTGACGTGAATTGAGTACTTACCAACTGCTGAATTCCTTCCATGCCGTCACAGCTTGTAGCCAGCCCAGAGAAGGAGCCCATAGCAGGGAGTACAATAGCAGAACCTGAATGGGAGGAGGAGATACGAATGAGTGGGAGCAAGGCGAGGAGGCATCCCAGAGACCAGCAGCAGCGGGAGGCTGCGAGCCCCTCCACCTTTTCCCATTCAACCCTCCAGCCACACTCAGAGCAACTCAGACCAACTAGGATCTTTCCAGCTGTGACATCTGTGCTCTTCTCTGTTTGCTACCCTGAAAGCCCTGCTCACCCCACTCTGTCCTTCTCTGCCTGGGAGGCTCCACCCTCCACTGCCCTAGGCTGCCCCAACGTGTTCTTTGTCTCTGCTTCCAAAGCCCTCGGAGAAGCAAAACACGGTTACAATGCAGTGTGCTGTCACCTCCGCAGAACAGGAGCTCCTTGAAGGTAGGGACCAGGAATAAGTCATCTTTGGTCCCTGACGAGCCACGAAATTGATACTCAGTAAATACGTGTTAAAAGACTAGACAAACTGATGGTATAGCACACAGCTTCATAACTAGGCTGGATACAAGCAAACGTTCCTCTGACATTCTATAGGCTCCAAAGCACTACATAATTATAGGCTAATAAAAACTTAAATTAATGAAACAATGCTGTAATTAAAAAATTCATTTTTTCTTTATGCCCGTCCTCTTCAGGGCATGAAGAGATACAACACAACAACTGCTTAACAGATCAAATTGCTCCTTGATATTCTTTTTCTTACCCTTGCTACCATTCTGGTCTCTGGTTATTTGTCCACATAAACTTGTTTGAAAACTTCAAAATTCCTTGACATAGGCTAACAGCAGGTAACCAGTTAATGACTACTAATAGTCACTTTAAAAACTACCCATTTTTGGGCTTCCCTGGTGGCGCAGTGGTTGAGAGTCCACCTGCCGATGCAGGGGACACAGGTTCGTGCCCGGGTCCGGGAGGATCCCACATGCCGCGGAGCGGCTGGGACCGTGAGCCATGGGCTCTGAGCCTGCACGTCTGGAGCCTGTGCTCCACAATGGGAGAGGCCGCAACAGTGAGAGGCCCACGTACCGCAAAAAAAAATAATAATAATAATAATACAAGTAATACTAGTGTTCCTGAAAGGTTTTCTATAGATCATATTTTTATAAGCTAACAAATTTTCTAATGATTAACTATGTTAGAATCAAGTACTATTTTTTTAAAGTAATTCAGTGCTAATAAAATAGCCTTCTAAAATATAGAATGTTGGAACAGTCACTCTAGAAAACAATATAGTATTATTGAGCAACATTGAACCTGCACATATTCTATGACCCAGCAATTCCACCTCAAGAATGCACTCAGGGGGCTTCCCTGGTGGCGCAGTGGTTGAGAGTCCGCCTGCCGATGCAGGAGACACGGGTTCGTGCCCCGGTCCGGGAAGATCCCACGTGCCGCGGAGCGGCTGGGCACGTGCGCCATGGCCACTGAGCCTGCGCGTTCAGAGCCTGTGCTCCGCAGTGGACGAGGCCACAACAGTGAGAGGCCCATGTACCGCAAAAAAAACCCCAAAAACAACAACAACAAAAAAAAACTACCCATTTTCGAGATGATTTTAGCTCAGACCTTGTTGGGTTTCCTGGTTATTAAGGGAGGCAGTCTGTACATAGTCACAGCCTCTATAATTATTCCCAAATGCAATTACATTTCCAACAGGAAATCCTTCTCTAGAAGTCATCCCCAGCCGGAGCAGCTGGACCATTAAGTTCGTGGAACACTGGGTGAGAAGGCCAAAGCCTCGTTTCCATTCCAGTGGTGACTCCAAAGTGGCACAGTGCTCTGAAATGTTAATAGTAGTGGGATTAAAGATGAGTTCTTCTTATATATGTCTGCCTCCCATTCAGCATATGGAGGACTGTGCTATTTTGATTATAGATTTGATTACAGATTATACTATAGCCATAGTGTACATGAGTACACCATAGATATAGATAGATCTGATGATAGATTGTACTGTACCCTAGATTATACTATTTTGTAATTATAAAAAATTATTTGTAAAATGAAGACAAATTAAATTTAAAAGCATATTTCTTAGTTAAGAAGCAAGATTCAACAATTTTTAAGTGTTAAGTCAGAAAGACAAACCAGAGTAGGAACATAAGATGAATCCAGGACTGAATCTAAATCAAACATACATGCTTCCAAGACCATGCACATGTTCTGCATGGAACACGTATGTGGCTCTAAGGTTTCCAGCAGCCAATGGTGAATAAGGATACCTGAGCAATTCCCCAGGTCTGACTTCAAACAGGAACAAACCAATTAGAAAAGGTCCACCATTTCCTGACTCTGGGCCCAATGGAAATTTCTCATTGAGGCCTCATACGAAGGCTGGTTCTGCTAGTGGCGAGGTGAGTTTTTCTAATGGCCTGAGCTGACCAGCCAGGTCTCACAGACAGCTCACCATCGCCCCTTGGGTTTGCCAAGCCAGGAACACACATCCTCCAGGGCAGAGCTGCCCCAGGTCCGCTCTCTCCATCATTTGTAATCTACCCCATCCTCTCATGGTCCTTCTGCTGACAAGTGCTCCTCCTCTAGTTTCTCTCCTGCTCAGTTCTCCCAGTTTAACCCAACATTTAGCTACTTGCTCAGCTTCGCATCCTAGACTTGGCTCCTGGGACTCAGCTGAGCCTTTTCCCTTCATGGTGGCGAAAAGCTTCTGCAAAGTGGTCAGTCAGTCTTCAAAGTCCCTGTGCCTGCTTAGGGCCTGCGTCTGGTCCCCCTCTCATTGCCTTCCTGCCCTTCTCACCACACCCTCGGGTGAAATCAGAGAAGACAAACAGTTGCTGCCCCATGTAATCAGATGGCTATCTAGAGCAGTCTCCTCCAAGCTGGTACCTCAATCAGCGCCTGTCTACTCGGCCCACCGAGAGAGAAGGGCAGAAGCCAACAGCAAGCTTGCCAAAACTCTGACGGCATTGCCAGGACAGCCAACCATGGGAGCACTGGACTTGCTCCTTGTGCAGAGTCTAGACTAGCTCAGATGTGGCTGCCTCAAGGTGACTCACATGTGGGCTGAGCTGCCTACCAGTCATATGCTGGAGGACCACTTATCAGTGCCTGATGGATTGGGAATCTTTAGGAAGGTCTTTCTCCAAGTTGGTTTGGAAGCACAATCTGGGGCCTTGCAACAAGTCTCTTGTCTGAGCATAACAGCACCATCAGGGATTGAGTTCCTACTACTTTGCAGGCACTGTGTGAGACAAACTGCATGTGTTTTCTCATGTAATCACACCCACGCCAAGAGGCAAGTACTACTGTCATAATCCCCATTTCACGACTAACACAACAGAGTCCCAGGGTAGTTGTGCATCTTACTCTAGGTCTTGCAGATGGCACGGGTGAATCAGGAATTCAGACCCAAATCTGTTTGAATCTGAAACCCATGCATTTACTATTGCCCTTCACAGAGCAGCAGGGCAATGTCTGCTGAACTTAAGGAACTGGCAGGAAACCTCAGGCTGTTTCCCCTTAATGAGGAGGAAGTAAGAGGTAGCTACCTCCCCTGTTTCCCCTACCTCAGCTCTTTACAGTTAGAGCTCGTTATTCCTGATTTAAAAACAGTTGTTCCCATGGCAACCCCCTGGCAGCCTCTCTTAGCAACCATAGCCATCTTTCACCATTTTCAGGAAGTTGGTCAAATACAAATTGCTTTTTGAAAGAGTTTTCAGAGGCAAAACCAAACTGACCAGTTGACCAGTGCTTAACTTCTTATACGTCTTTTAAAAATCAGGGCAAGTTTTGAAAACCACTAGAAAGTGGTTTTTCTAGTGAAATGCGTAAAAAAGGAAACACCCGGATTTGCAGTCCAGGATAGTGTTCTAAACCTAAACAGCAATATGTAAACTCCCAAGTGTGAAATTTTCCCCTGGTTGACAAAAGGTTCACAAATTAAGAGTATTTACAGATTGTATTGGTTCTCTGCTGCTGCTGTGACAAATTGTTGTCAATTTAGTGGTTTAAAAAAACACACACACACAAACTGAATATCTTACAAGTCTGTAGATCAGCTGTCTGACATGGAACTCACCAGGCTAAGATCAAGGTATTGGCAGCGTGCACTGCTTTCTAGAAGCTCTAAGGAGAAGCCCTTTCCTTGCCTTTTTAAGCTTCTAGAAACTGCCTGCTTGCCTTGCATCATGGCCACCTTCCTCCTCCTTCAAAGCCAGCGACATTGAGCTGAGTCCTTCTCAGGCTGCCATCTCTATGACAGCTCTGCCAATTCCCTCTTCCCCCTGTAAGGACCCTGTGATTACATCGGGCCCTCGGATAATCCAGGCTAATCCCTCTATTTTAAGGTCATCCAATTGACAACCTTCATTCCATCTGCACCCTTAATTCCTCTTTGCACCTCTTTAGGATGAGCACGTCTTAGGGGAGCTATTTTTCTCTCTACCACAGTGGAGAAGCAGCCTATGCAGCTTTTCCTAATGAGCAAGAAAATCGTGGGGACGATGGTGGGGTTTCTACCCTGACTCCTCCTCCTTGTGTCCAGAGCCACCCTGCATCCTCACCCTGGTCCAGAGCCACCATGCATCCTCACGCTGGTCCAGAGCCACCATGCATCTCTTTGGCCTCCTTCTCTTGTGTATTCTGGCTATTGGCTAAAGTACATATTTATGAAGAAAAAAAAATGTGGCCCAAAGTCTTTTCCCCAATCTTTACCCCAAACAGCAATGGTTCGTGCTGAGAAAAGGTCTGTAGAGCAGGACTAGGCCACTTAAACATTTGTTACATGGAGTTGGGAGCTGGTATTGGGGCGACTACCAGGTTGCCCACTAGGGCAGGACAAGCTGGGGATGGGGAGAAGCTCAGACTCAGAGCTGCTGACGTTTGCAGTCGACGGTGATGGATGCTGGAGAAAGGGCTGACTCCATGAAGTGTAAACCTTCCCTGAAAAGCTGCGACAATTATCCCATAAAGACATTTATGTAGCAGGACAGAAAACAAATCCCCGCCGTAATCAATACAAACAAACTGAAAGCCATAATTTCCTGGGGAGAAATGGCTTCCAGTGCTGGTTGAAGAATGCACCAGAATGTCCTCAAGTCCTGTGCCCGGTTCTGTGCTGACACCGTGGAGGGAAGTGATGGGGGCGAGGGCCCTCAGGAGCCCCCCGCCCTAGCTGGAGAGGGGAGACACAAACTCCTGAAAAGCTAACTTACAATAGCGAACATGCTATGCGAAGGGCCGAAGAACTGTGAGCTGCTTTTTAAAGAGTCAGCAGAGTTTGGAAGAGATGGAGTCCCTGTGGCCTGGGGAGAGGGGAGTGAGGTGGTTGGCAAACAGAGGCGAGGAACAATAAGTGGCCGGCGGGAAGTGGGGCTCTGCTGCTTACCAGCTGAGTGACTCAGGAAATGACTTCACCCCTCATGCCTCAGTTTTCCTGTCTGTGGAAAGGCAGTGATCTCAGAACTTTTGGGTTATACCTGTTGCAGCAAGACCTCAAGTACAGTGCCGGGAATGCAGTAGGCATGCTCCGTATTGGATTTCATTAGTTTCTTTTTGTTTTTTTTGTGGTAAGAACACTTAACATGAGATCTACCCTCTTAACAGATTTGTAAGTGTCCAATCCAGGACTGTTGCCTACAGGCACAGTGCTGTCCGCAGATCCCTAGAACTCATGCACCTTGCATAACTGATTTGTATGCACCTTGATTGGGAATTCACTACTCAGTGTGTTGGTTCTGGTGCTGCAGACTTAAGTCTTTGTAGAAATGTGGGAATGAGGCTGCACCCCTAAAGCTTTGGCTAGCCACTGAGGAAAGAAAAGAAGGGGCTACAAATGGTTCTCACTGAGGCAGTGAGAACCATTCAGAACAGGAGGAGCCCAGGCGGGTGGTCCGACTTCCCTCACTTTAGGGACAGAGCCTCTGTTCAGCAAAGAGGTCAGGATCATGTTGCACAGTGGTCCCAAAGGCTGCCTAAGAAACCCTCCAGGAAGTCCCCATGTGACTGAGACCAAAAGAGAGACACCAGGCCATTTGCAGCTGGCACAGAGAGAGATATTCTAGAATGCATAGTTTTCTAGAAAGTATCAGAGATCCTGACTTGGCCACACTCTGAGTCCATTCCCTCACTCATAATGTAAGGATGACAGTCACCTTCCTCAAAGGGCAAGAGTGAGGATTAAATGAGGAAATGTCTTTAAAGTGCTCAGCACAGTGTCTGGCGTATAGTAAGTGCTCAAAAAGTATTAACTATTATTATTCCAACAGGTGTGTGATCTTCTTTTCTAGTGGTTTTCAAATGTGTTTCTGTTGATTTCAACAGTGAAACATTTTTCCCCCCAAGAAACCTCATGTGGTAGAAGAGGGTAGGCCTGGTTGGTATGGTGGGGTCAAGGCCCAGAGCCTGCCTTGCTTGGCCTCCTTCCTCCCCGCAGGGCACCTCCCTGGAGAAGGGCTTCCCTATGCTCTTCCGACCTGGGCTGGCCCCAGCTGCTCCACTGGGAGGCCCACAGAGGAAGGCATCTTGGCCAGGGTCCACATTAGTGCCTCTCCACCTGGAGCTGAGTCTGGTTTTCGAATGACCAGTTCATTGAACAGCCAGTTTGTTGAGTCAGTTTGATAAAAGTCAGCATGCTTGTCATTCCACCAAATGCCAAGTCATCAATGACTAATTTTTGAGTTTCCCAAATCATCAAAAATGTGCTCCAGTTTTAACTACTTATTAGGTTTAGAGCAATGCCTACTGGACCTATGGGTGGTGCTGCGGGGAGCCAGAACTCCTTAGCTAGGTGTCTTCTCATCCTCAGCATAACCCTTGGGTCTCTCTTTCACTGACCCCCAGTTCCACCTTCTCTACCACCAGGAGCCTCTTCCCCACAGGTCCCTGCCCTTGGATGCTCTGTGTTTGCCCACCCTTACCCTCGGCACCTTGGTCTACCCTGCCCTGCCCTCTGCTGCTCAGGAACCCCGGGTGGGGTCTGCAGTCCAGGCTGTGTTCTCAGCTGACCCCTCTCTCCACCTTCCTCCAGCAGAGGGGGGCCCCTCTGATCCCCTTCCCTGGGCTCCAGCCACCACGGGGCACTTAGGGCCCGACACAGGATAAAGGGTTCCTAAAATCTTGCTCTGAAGGCAGAATGAAAGCTGATCGCCTAAAACTTCCCCCAAATCATCTAAACCTCTTGTTTGAAAAAATCAACCAACAGTTTAAAATAAACACAATTTTAGTAAACTTTGCAAATTCTTTGAACTTGTTATTTGGCAAGTTAGCCATAATGAATTCTCTGTTGGCAGACTGTTTTTTGGAAAACTGACCTAAAACTGGAACTCAGGCTCCAGATTTCCAGTCCTATTTGCTTTCTTCTAAATAATATTTCTCAATACTCATTTGTCAACACAATCAGTATGTCTTTACTGGTAGGTTAAATTTGGTTTCTTTTTTCTATTTTTGGCAACTTTGTTTTTGCAAAATGCATTTCCTCAATTTTTTTCAAACTCGCTTTCGTTTTTAACATGCAGTGCATTTAAGATGTTAATGGCCTCATTTTAATTTGCACATATTCTGGTTAATAATGAAATCTACTTAATGTGAGTTAAAACTAAAGGTCTGTCAGGGTAATTCGCAAACATTTAAAAACTCTGTAGCAATTCTTGGAGGATTCCCATTAATATGTTCCCATTAATATGTATTAATATATCCTTAATATGTTAAGGACTTTCAATGGATATACTAAGTGGGCCTTGGTATTAACAGAAATAGCAAACAAATTAAAATTGGACTCTTCATAACAATTGGGAAAAAATGAACATGCACAGCCTTCAGCATGCAACTGAATCTAGTCGTACCAGCGCCTCCTACACTTTAAGAATATCTTTACTGAATAACCATCATACTAATAAGTATCACTGAAGACTGGTATTGAGTCACCTGACTTCACTATTTTCTTTCAGGAACGCATAAGAGAATGACATCAATCAAATTTAAAATAATGCAGCCCTCATTTGGCATTGATGTTAGCTGCAATCTCTATTTGCAGCGTATAGCACATTTTCATGTGAGCCATGTAATTTACAAGGAATTAAAATTCCAGCCTAAGAGACATCTTAAAATCCATTCTCAGGCCATGGAGAATATCCCGATGATCCATGAGAAATGTCAAAATGATCCCCCATTTCCACAGTGGATTACAATGTCGAGAACAGTGCCCATCGCTGCACGGATAAATCTCTCTTCAGGTTTAATCTCTCTGAGAATTTGGTTTATACTAAAATAAAAACACTTTGCTGTGTTTTTGTATGTAAAAAACAGGATTTAAAGTGGAGATTTAATACATTATCCTGTTTAATCTTCACAACAATCTTGGGCGGTAGGTATTATCATCACCACTCAAAAGATGAGACACCTGAAGCTCAGAGAGCCTAAGTGACATTCCCAAGTTCACGCAGCTAATGAGAAGTAGACCAGCATTAAATGTAAGTCTCCTGGCTCTGAGCCAGTAAGTTAAAACAACAAACAAAAATCGCTTGTCATATACATAGACCCTCCTCTTTTTCCTTTTTTCTCCCAGGTTTATTGAGATGAAATTGACATAGAACACAGTGTAAGTTTAAGCTGTACCACACAGTGTTTTTATATATGTATATATCGCAAAATGATCACCACAACAATGATAGTGACCACCTCCGGCGCCTCACAGTTAGTTTCTGGTTGTGTGGTGAGAGCTTTTAAAACCTACTCTGGGGGCTTCCCTGGTGGCGCAGTGGTTGAGAGTCCGCCTGCCGATGCAGGGGACACGGGTTCGTGCCCCGGTCCGGGATGATCCCACATGCCGCGGAGCGGCTGGGCCCGTGAGCCATGGCCGCTGAGCCTGCGTGTCCGGAGCCTGTGCTCCGCAATGAGAGAGGCCGCGACAGTGAGGGGCCCGCGTACCGCAAAGAAAAGAAAAATAGTAGGGCCCGCATAATGTGGAAACCTAGTACACGATAAAAGTGGCATCTCAAACCACTGCTTCAAAAATGGGCTTAAAAAAAAAAAAAAAAAAACCTACTCTGTTAGCAACTTCCAAGTTTCTAATACAATACCGGTGGTTATAATCACCATGCACTACATCACCTCTCCAGAACTTATTCATCTTATAACTAGAAGTTTGTATCCTCTGACCACCTTCACCTGCTTGCATTTTGTCTACGGCGGCTTTGCATTACAAGGACAGAATTGGATAGTTGCAACAGAGATTGTATAGCCTGTAAAACAGAAAATATTTATGATCTAACCCTTTGCAGAAAAAGTTTACTGATGCCTGTGCTGAAAGCAAGGGCAGAAATAAAAGTCAACTTCCAGCCCTACTAAATAGAGGGGAAAAAAAACCCAAAAAGCAACCATATGGGAATCAGGGACTTGAGTTCCCGTGTAAGCTCTGGGATGGGCTTAGTCTTAGATATTGGACAAATCGGTTCCCTGTCTGGACCTCAGTCTCCTGATCTGTAAGATAAGAAAGTTAGATTAGATCAGTGGTTTTTAAACCAAAGCTCTTTCCCTCAATGCCATCTATAGCCGTGTAAAGCAAATTAAGAGAGACCTAAATGTCCATCTACAGATAAATGGATAAAGAAGATTTGGCACATATATACAATGGAATATTAGCCATAAAAAGGAGTGAAACTGAGTTATTTGTAGTGAGGCGGATGGACCTAGAGTCTGTCATACAGAGTGAAGTAAGTCAAAAAGAGAAAAAAAATACCGGATGCTAACACACATATATGGAATCTAAAAAAATGGTACTGATGAACCTAGTGGCAGGGCAGGAATGAAGACGCAGATGTAGAGAACAGACTTGAGGACACGGGGGGAAAGGGTAAGCGGGGACGAAGTGAGAGAGTAGCATGGACATATACACTACCAAATGTAAAATAGATAGCTAGTGGGAAGCTGCTGCATAGCACAGGGGGATCAGCTCAGTGCTTTGTGACCACCTAGAGGGGTGGGATAGGGAGGGTGGGAAGGAGACGCAAGAGGGAGGGGATATGGGGATATATGTGTACATATAGCTGATTCACTTCGTTGTACAGAAAAAACTAACACAACATTGTAAAGCGATTATACTCCAATAAAGATATATATTAAAAAAAAAAGACCTATTTGGGTAAGGGCTGGGGCTGGGGGCTGCAGTCATAACTCATCACCTCCCAGTCTTTCCCTGTACTCAGGGGCTCCTGGGGGGTCTCACAGTCCCCCACAGCCCCAAACACAAAGGTCACTGAGCTCACCACTCTCTGAGCCCTTCCAGAGTCAACGTCCATGATTCTGAATCCATGGCACCTTGTAAACCTCCCAGATTTAGAAACCTCCAAATGAAACTTCATCTTTGAGAATTTTCTTCATAACCAAACCACAGCTGAGATAGACTGAAAAGGAAATACATACATGTATACATACATACACACAGACATACACACAGACATGCATATATACATACATATCAGACATTTCCCCTCGTTGGCCACAGGACAGCCTAACGTATATCTTTCTGCTTACTGGAATAAACTGGCACGTCCTGTGATCTGTCTTGGGCATTTTAAAACACAAAAGCAGAGTGTTAGCTTTGGGGAGCCGTACACCATGAGGGACTGTAACTCCAGTGACAGAGCACTCCCCGGGACAGTGCTGCTTCAAAAGTCATCAGGCAGGTAACAACGTTGTGAGTTATTTTTTGCCTTGAGCAGGGACTATTCTGAGCAGCTCAGAGGTGCATTGGAACTGCATCGAAGAGTATTTTGTTCCCTTAGTAGGGGGCTTCTGAGAAAGAGAGCTGGTCAGAGGTCCTTAACGTCCTGAGCTCTGGACCAGAGGTCAGGGTGCTGGCACAGCCATCCCTCTGGCACTCTCCCTGTACCTGTGACGAGTTCTCTGGGCTCTCTGGGGTCTGGCTTCCTCCTCTGTGACCTGAGTAGGCTGCACCGGATAATAACTGTGTGTCAGGCTCTGTGCTAAGGCTTTGCATACTTAGCTCAATTAATGCTCACAAACCCTCTACACACATCAGATCTCCATTTTATGACAAATGTAGGAAACTGAGTCTTACTTAAGTAACTTACTCAAATTTACACAGCCAGTCAGTAGGACAGCAAGGCTTTAAACTAGCTATAGGAAGCAGTTTATCAAGATGGTTAAAGTATATATGTATAACTGAATCACTTTGCTGTACACCTGAAACTAATACAACATTGTAAATCAACTATACTTCAATAAAAAAATTTTTTTAATTAAAAAAAATTTTAATGGTTAAGGTGTGGCTCTGAAGTCAAATAGCTTCTGTTTGAATCCTGGTTTTGCCACTGATGGGCTGTAACGCTAGTCATTTTGTTTAAATACTTTGGTTTCTTTTTCTATAAAATGAATATGAGGGCACTACCTGCCTCACAGAGTTTAGAGGATTAGACGATTTTTACAAAACACCTGGTAGATACTGAGTCATAATTATGGGTGCTATTACCATCATCTGGCTAATTCCAAAATCCATGTTACTAACCACCCTGTAAAAGTGGAGCTTTCCTCCCTGTGTCTTCTCTTCTTCTCTTATCAATGTCACTGATGACCTACATCAGGCCGAGGCCAGGGATTGGTCAATTCTTCATCCTCATCCCACCCCTAATCTCTCAGCAGCATTTGAAATATTTTCTGTCTAGGCTTTGGGACACCACATTCTTCTGTTTTTCCTCCTGCCTCAGAGGTCACTCCTCCACCTCCTTTGCCAGGTCCTCCTCCTTTCCCAGACTCCTAAAACTTGGAGATCCCCGAGGTCCTATTATCATGCCCTTCTCTTCCCCATCAACACTCTTTTCTTAGGTTATAATGTGTGACCCACAGCTTCCAATGAGCTGACAACTCTCAGATTCCTATGCCCTCCCTGGACCTAGCCTCAGAGCTCCAGATGGCTTCATGTTTCTACTTGGATATCTCAAAAGCATCACAAACTTAATGTCCTAAACAGAAATGCTGGTTTCCTCTCTATTTAAATTTCTGTCCTCCTTCCAGCCCATGTCAATAAATAGCACCACCATTTACCCAGTTACTCAGACCACAAACCTACTCTTAGTTCCTCTCCTTCTCTTACATCCATATCAAGTTCATCGGTAAGTTCTTTTTTTCTGTACTTCTAAAAATATATATTGAATCTGACATTTTTCACCATGCTCACTGCTACAAGTCTAGTCCAAACCACCATCATCTGCTTTCTGGGTATCTCTAACAGCCTCCACTAAACCTTGATATGCTTCCTTTTGAGCATTTGAATACAATTTAATTTGTTTCCCGAAAGAAGTTACTGAATTTTAACCCTACTTCTTTAAGGACCACAGGCTCAAAAGCTCTCAACTCGATAGAGTTAAGCCATGTCACTTTGTTTTCCTGTTTTAAGAATGGAACAACTCATCAATGAAGTCTATTTGGTCATTTTTGCAAACTGGAGGAGAATTTGAGCCCAGTTGCTCTTCCATCCACCTCCTCTTCACTCTGCTTCCACCACCTGACCCTAATCAACGAAGGTACAGGCTGCACTTGGCTGGACTGGCTAGCAATCATCCGCTCATAAGTGATGTGGTCATGAGAGTCCATGCTGGAATCTCTGGCCTGGGGATAGAAGGAG
Source organism: Mesoplodon bidens (assembly GCF_964165515.1). Classification (NCBI taxonomy): domain Eukaryota; kingdom Metazoa; phylum Chordata; class Mammalia; order Artiodactyla; family Ziphiidae; genus Mesoplodon; species Mesoplodon bidens. The sequence continues at coordinate 39,879,473 of NC_138171.1, forward strand.
TGACCTGGAATCAATTAAAGCCTATGCGAGGACAGAGAAATCGACCCCATGTGACAAGCCAGGTTAACAACACATGTCCAAGAAGGTATGGTAAACTCAATTCCAGATGAGTTGAATGGAAAGCCCACGGGCTTCAATTAGAAAGGCTTGGGAGAACAATGAACAAGAGGGCAGTGATTCTCTGTGTTGACACTCATTCAACAGGTATTTTTAGGATCCACTACTATGGAACCATTTCAAATCTATGTCAAACACAGTTTAGTTATCATAGAATCAAACAACATCAGGCCAAAGAAGACTAAACTTCAGACCTAATCTAGGGTCAGAGGTATCTCATTTTGAGGCTCAAAACCTCTAGTTTGGTTGATGAAGGTAGTCTACACATGATTTTTTAATACATGTTTCAAGAAAACTTAGCCAAACTCATACAATGACTGCTGCAAAAGCCAATTGCTTTAAATATCTTGGCTTTTTTCTGAAATAACATCAACTCAGTTCCACACCACTCACATCGGGATCCCTTCCTCTACTTCTGAGATTAACAAAAAGGAAAAGACAAATTTTTACTCATGTTAAAGTACAATTCTCAGGATTTTAAAAACATAACTCATGCAAATATAAAATGAGCACTTGTCAAAGATTTTATTCTACTTGTTAATTACTGAGGGAACCAGTGAGATGTTAAGACTGGTTCAAACAGCATTTAAGGAAACAGGTCTTAATAGGCAATTAAGTAAAGGGCTATTTGGATAAAATTTCTGAACTAGACACAAATCCTTTAATGTCCACTAGGGCAGGAGGCTTTAAACTTTGGATTTCCTGTTCCATTGAACAGAAATCATTTGCATATATACTGGACAAAAGTCTACAAAAGTTAACATGTAACTTCACTAAATTTGAAAATTTTACCAATTTTAATCAATAAGAAACCCCTCTAAATTTGGGTGGGCCTGTGCTCCACTGAAAGGACATGTCACCCCATTTTTTGGCCTTATTTCCAAATTTTGGACAACTCAGAAGTCTCTCTACCACCCTCCTCATATCATAAATAACCTCCAGAGAGGCTGGTGTCAGTATGTTTGGGTGGCTCACTCATATATGTGCGAAAAAAGGGTCTTCAGTAACCATACATGCCTCTATAGTCCTTCAGAATAAAGCAACTTCTGTGCAGAAATTTTTTTTTTTTTTTTTTTTTTTTTTTTTTTTTTGCGTTATGTGGGCCTCTCACTGCTGTGGCCTCCCCCGTTGCGGAGCACAGGCTCCGGACGCGCAGGCTCAGCGGCCATGGCTCACAGGCCCAGCCGCTCCGCGGCACGTGGGATCCTCCCAGACCGGGGCACGAACCCACGTCCCCTGCATCGGCAGGCGGACTCTCAACCACTGCGCCACCAGGGAAGCCCCAGAAATTTTTATAGGGAATCTTGGACTGGACTTTTGAAAACCTCTATTATTTGTTCTTCTATCCTAAGGCTAGGAAATAAGCGCAAGACACTCTCTCCACCAGGTTTTACCTGGTGGTACGTACCTATATTTGGGGATGAATTCCTCTCTTCTTGAGGTCCCCCAAATTAGTGAAGGTCCCTGGCCTAGCAGGAGGTAGGCTTCCTTACTAACTGACACTGGGATTCTGTAAACCAGATACGAAGCTGGTTTTCTTGGGAGTGATTTGTAGGCAATGGCTCCACATAGCAGGTCAGTAATTGTATTAGGGTTCTCTAGAGAAACAGAACCAATAGGATATACATATATAGGAAAAGATTTATCATAGGAATTGGCTTACACAATTACGGAGACTGTGAAGTCCCACAGTCCTCTGTCTGCAAACTGAAGATCCAAGAAAGTGGGTGGAATAATTCTAGTCTGAGTCTGAAGCCCTGAGAACCAGGGGAGTCGATGGTATAAACCCCAGTCCAAGGGCAGGAGAAGACCAATGTCCCAGCTCAACAGGCAGGCTGGAAGCAAAAGGGGGTAAATTCTTCTTTCCTCTGCCATTTTGTTCTATTCAGGCCCTCAACAGGTTGGATGATGCCCACCAACACTGGGGAGGACAATCTAGTTTACTGAGTCCACTGATTCAAATACTAATCTCATACAGAAACACCCTCACAGACATACCCAGAAATAATGTTTAATCGAGGCACCACATGGGGCAACCACAAAATAACCATCAGAGTAATTTTCCTTAAGATTGGGTCTGTCATACCTAATTAAATGAGAATCCTCCTCAAATGTGACATCCAGTCATGACCTTGGCTGCACAATTGATTTGTCCAATTATATTCCAGTAAAAAAGAGGACAGATTCTAATGAACCCATGCCAAAACTATATTGCCAATAAAAAAAAATGAGATATTCAGTAAAAACATTTATTTTTGAACTCTAAGGAATTAGTTAAGAATCAGATACCGTTAAAATTTTTACTAAGTTTAAAAGCAAAGTCTACTAAATTGAGGGTTAGTGAAGAAGGAGAAAAGCCTTTCTCATATTTTCCTACATGTCCATAAAATATAGAACATTAAAACACCATCAACAGGGCTTCCCTGGTGGCGCAGCGGTTGAGAGTCTGCCTGCTAATGCAGGGGACACGGGTTTGAGCCCTGGTCTGGGAGGATCCCACATGCCGTGGAGCGACTGGGCCCGTGAGCCACAACTACTGAGCCTGCGCGTCTGGAGCCTGTGCTCCTCAACGAGAGAGGCCGTGATAGTGAGAGGCCCGTGCACCGTGATGAAGAGTGGCCCCCGCTTGCCACAACTAGAGAAAGCCCTTGCACATAAACGAAGACCCAACACAGCAAAAATAAATTAATTAATTAAAAAAAAAAAGAAATGTGGTGTTAACACATACCTAAAACCTCAAAAAAAAAAAAAAAACACCATCAACAATACTGCAAACAACTCAAATTAAATTTCCCTCATCAGTCTCTTCAGTCCCATATAATTGATTCTCATTCTGCTGGGTGTGGGTAAGCAGTCTGCTTTCACGTGGTAGGCTAAAAAGAGTCCTTGAAATCTTGACTGTCTACTGATGCAATCTGAAAGTTGGTTCAGCTATGTCAGCTCAGAAGCATGTGCCTTAGAGTCTATTCTTAGACATATCAATAGTTTAGAGTATTTGGTATAATCCCTTTCCAGGAGGTTCTGAAGCTGCCCTTTTGTTGAAGAAACAAATTCTAGCTTGTAGAATTTTGGGCAATCCTCAGAAGAAAGCAGAGACCTCTTTGATTATGAAACTGAATGACCCTGGTTAATTCATTACAGTAATCAATAATGTCAGAATGGAGAAGAAAATTCTATATTGGGGTAGAGTGCATATCCATTTCATCAGAGTTTGATTACTGTTTCCCCTGAGGGTAAGAACACATTGTGGAGAGCATGAGTATTGACCAATCTCCAGGGCATTCCTATAACGTGTACAACTTCTGAAATATTTGAATTAATATCATTTCAACTATGGAAACTTAACCTAGGGAGAGCTGAACATCCCTTTTGATTTGACAATTTTTCCCATGCAGCTCTTATGCTAATGTAGAATTGATTTAGAGGTATGGAGCAAACCAAAAGAAAAACCTAATTATTTCTAGCATCTGTTTTTATAAGGCAGAATAACAAATCTTTATGATTTCCAGGGGACCTCTTGAAAATCTAAAATATTGCGTTAGATGTAAAAAATATCCTGGGAATGTCACTTTATCTTTCTCAGTTTAGATCCAAACTTGGGCAAAATCAAAAGAGTTATCAAAGGAGATTTAGTCACTTGATTAAGACAGGATCATGGATGCCTGAGGGAAACAATTTGGTTACCTATTTAATCAAAGTGACAATATAATATTTTAAAGGCAACATGATTTTAAGGAACCTGAGCTTGTGTACAGTGAAGAGTCTTTGCTCTTTGTTGTTGTCATTTTTAAATAATCAAAGACGTGATAAAGTCAACAAAAAGACTAGAAAATTATCCTAGTGAGACACACAATCTCTACTACTAGGCGGATAAGAGCTGTAAAATCAATTTATCATTTTAACAAAGAGAAAGCCAAATTCAAGTAATGAATTAATATAGTTGTAGCATAAGTTTTCTTTTTTCTTTTTTTTAAACGTAATCTTATGAATAGGCCCATCAAAATTGAGGAAACTTTGCCAAAATTTTAATACACTTTGTATCCTCTTTTCAGACTCTGGTATTATAAACCCAGACAAATAAAAGCTGTTTATTTGTTCACTAAGCTCTTGTATTCTGGAACAAGCTGACATTGTAGGACAAATCAACACTGTATTTTTCTTGAAAAACAAAATTTAATCCCATTGCCTCATATACATAGTTGTATTTCTCGATCACTATTGCTCCTGGTATAGCTTTAAGCACCAATATTATTTTATTGAGGTGTAATTTACATCATCAAATTCACCCTTTCATAGTGTACCATCCTGGAGTTACGACACGTGACATGCATTCCATCACATCACTAACACCACCACCATCAAGGCATAAAACAGGTCTTCACACATACCCTCAAATCCCCTCACACCTCTTTTAATCAACCCCTCACCTCACTCCCAGCCCCTGACAACCACAGGTCTGTTTTCTGTCCTATACTTTCACCTATTCCAGAATGTCTTATAAATGGAATCCTACAGTATGTAGCCTTTTGAGCCTGGCTTCCTTCACTTATCATAATGCATTGAGCTTCATCCACGTAGTTGCAGGTCTCAGGAGTTTGCTGAGCAGTGTTCCATTGCATAGACGTACAATAGCTTGTTTATCCATTCATAAGTTGAAGGACACTTGGATTGCTTCCATTTTTGAGAAATTATGAATAAAGACTCTATAAATATCCGTGTACAAGTTTATGCATAAACATAAGTTTTCATTTCACTTGGGCATATCTAGAAAGGGAAGTTGCTGGATTTTATGGAAAGTGAATGTTAAACTGCCAAATTTTCCAATGGGACTATACTATTTTGCATTCTCATAGAAACATATGAGGGTTCCAGTTGCTTTGCATCATGGATGGAGAGTCATTCTTTTGCACGTGGGTGTCCAACTGCTACAGTATTTGTCGAAAAGACTATAATATCTCTAGTGTTCCCATTGTACCTTTGTCAAAATTGATTGACCGCATATAGAAGGGTCTAAATCTGGACTCTGTTCTCTGTTTCACTGACCTATGTGTCTATCCTTTTGCCAATACCACACTGTTTTATTAGTGTATCGCTATAATAAGTGTTGAAATCAGGTAGTGTGAGTCTTCCAACTTTGTTCTTTTTTTTAAATGTTCTGGCTCCAGACTTCCCTAGCGATCCAGTGGCTAAGACTCTGCACTTTCAATGCAGGGGGCACGGGTTCGATCCCTGGTCGGGGAACTAAGATCCCATACGCCACATGGTGTGGCCAAAAAACAAAAATTTTTTTAATTAAAAAAAAATTTTTTTAATGTTCTGGCTCTTCTATATTCCTTGCCTTTAATATTAGAATCACCTTGACGATTTCTACAGGAGTCTTTCTGGGTTTGACTGGGGTTGGCTTGAATTTATAGATCAATTTGGGAAGAACTGACATCTTGACGATATTGAGTCTTCCTATTCACAAACATAAATTCATTTTAGACCTTCTTTTATTTTATTGATAATTGTACTATAAATTTCAGCATATAGAAGTCTTATATAATTTGTTAGATTTATACCTAAATATTTCATGGTTTTTTGGTGCCATTGTAAATGGTATTTTTTTTAATTTACAAATGTTCATTGCTAATACACATAAAAATACACTGATTACTATATATTGACCTTATATCCTGCATCCTTACTAAACTCATTTATTAGTTCTAGGAGCCTCTTTGTGGATTCTTTGGGATTTTCTATATAGAAAACCATGACATTTAAGAGCAGAGACTTTTTTTTTCCTTCTAATCTATATGCCTTTTATTTCTTTTTGTTGCTTTTTTTTTTTTTGCCCACCAACACTAATCATAACTTTTAAACAAAATACTTCACTTTAACCAAGATTATTTCACAGAGAAAACTGGGAGAAGGGAAATTGAAAAGTCACTCTTGTACACAAACATTTTACTAAATTATCAAAGTTCATGAATACATAGAACAGAACTATCTATAGCTGCACACTTCTGTGCTCCTTCTTAATGTGATAAAAATGAAGAAGTTTTCTTAATATGATCCCCCCAATATAGCCACTCTTTAGCATATAAAAATAATAAGTCAAATATATAAATTTAAAATTACACTTAGTCATCAATGTTTAATTATCCATTCTTAGAAAGTATCTAAGTAAACAACAATTATCAATTAACTCAATTTAATATTAATTCAAGGTTTCAAGTTACCTAAAGATGTTGGAAATTACGTCCAAGCTGACAGACTACACAGCATAAATACTGCTATGAAAACATTTTTCAGAATTATCATTCAATTTAGTTAAACAAAATTTACATTTTTTTTATAATCTTAAATGCTATGTAGGAGTAATGTTAGTTTATTTGATCAATAAACCAGGTTAGGAAGTTCATGAGAAAGAGCACCAAGATCTTCATACTTGTAAAGTCAAGGGGAAGATATATAGTTATTGCTTATTTTTTAAACCAAAATAATTGAACCAGTCTGATTTTTCTACAGATTTATCTTAATTATGTGAACTTGGATTCTTATACTAATGTGTTTATGAGCTAACATTTTCATTAAGAATCATTTTTAAAATTTAGTACTTTAAAGTGTAGTTTACTTATTTTCTGTATATTGGGGGAATATGAGATTTATATAAGATTTATCAATTCCTGACAACTAGTCAGATCAGAGCTCCTTTATTTTAAGACATAATAATCTAACCTGGAGGTAAGAAAACATTTCATACTTGTATAATGTGATATCAAGGCCTTTTGTGAATCACAGACACACAGCCCTCCTGACACACAGACAGCTCATAGCTTCAGTTCTATAGCTTCAGCCTCAAGTCAAAAATAACCACAGAAACACAAAAATTCACCAGTTCAGATCTCAAAGAATTATTCTTTCCAGTGAGCATGAAATTCTTAATTGATTTGCGCTCACAAATAGACAAACATACAATTTAAAAAAAAAAAAGGTTCTCAAACCAGAGTATCTGTCTCACCTGTCAGAGAATATATTTCCATCATCCATTCACAAGAGACCATAAATCCAAAATCCCAAGTCTTTTTTTTTTTTGCGGTACGTGGGCCTCTCACTGCCGTGGCCTCTCCCGTTGCGGAGCACAGGCTCCAGACGCGCAGGCTCAGTGGCCATGGCTCACGGGCCGTGGCCTCTCCCGTTGCGGAGCACAGGCTCCAGACGCGCAGGCTCAGTGGCCATGGCTCACGGGCCCAGCCGCTCTGCGGCATGTGGGATCTTCCCGGACCGGGGCACGAACCCGTGTCCCCTGCATCGGCAGGCGGACTCTCAACCACTGCGCCACCAGGGAAGCCCCAAAATCCCAACTCTTGCTAACACCAAGGGGAATAACGAACCAGAAACTAAAAAAGACCATAAAATCTACAGACATGAAAAACAAAAGAAATCTAGAGAAATAGAAAGCCAGCAAAGTTAGAGTTCTGTTGCCATCTGGGATTCACTCTGGAAGCAAGAAAAGACGTGTCTGGGCTTACACAACCCTTGAGATGCGTTTCTCAAGCAACACAGTTTAATCGGCTGTCAGGTTAGTCCACTTGGGCATCTCTGTAGAGCAACTTACAAAAAGCATAATTTTCAAAAAGATAAAATCTTGACTCTTGTGTAAATATAAAATGAACACATGTCAAAGATTTTATTCAATTCATTAATTAATGAGGGAACCAGTAATGTACTAAGACTTGTTCAAAGAATATTTGAAGAGCTAGGTATTTAAAGATAATTTACTACAGAAATGTTAGGATATGATTTCTGGGTTAGATACAAAACCACTGAAAGTTCAACAGGCTAATAAAATGTAATATTTGGGGTTATCAGTTCAATCAGACAGAAAGTACTTGTATCTCTACTGGACAAAAAAATCTCCAAGTTAACATATAATGTCATATAGTCTGAATCTTTAACCAATAGTAAGCAGAGCTGAACAAAATATACTCCCCCCACCTTGGGTGGGTCTGGGGCCATTCATGATGTTCAAGGGACATGCCACTCGCTTTACTTCAAAGCTCTGAATAATTTTTCTGAACACTAAATAAAAGCTGTATTACTTGGAAGATAAAAACTTCATGCCATTGTGTTCTTGGACAGCAAAAATAGTCAAAGATTGATTGCTCTTGATTGATGAAACGATATCCTATTCCCTTTGCCCAAGATCACAAAGCTACTGCAGATCAAGGCTGAGGCTAGAACCGAGGATTTCAACGCCCATCATTCTACATACATTGTTTGAAATACTACTCTCTAAAGAAGGTTGATTGGTTCAGACAGTTTCAAGACAGATCAATAAAATGAGGGAAATAGACCCTCAATGCTAATGCACAGGTACCCATTAGAAGAAGCTGATTGAGGTAGAGAAGATTAAAGAGAGAGGACCTCTTTCTGAAAGGGTGGAAAGAGGTTCCAAGTTTGAAATTCGTAACAGTAAAATGCCCAGCATAATCCACCCCCACCCCTTGAACGCCTCCTTCCAACGATATTGCAGACCCCAACCTGAGGGAATCCCATTCGGCTAAGTTCCTGGCCTGTTCATTGACTCCAGAAAGCCAGTGCGGGGTAGATTTCCATCCCAAAACATGACTTGTGGATTTAGTTCTCAAACCCACTCCACCCACCCCCTGCAGCATGGCCAGAGGAGTGGTTTTGCTGCTCTGCTCTGTTTCCTAGGGTCCCTTAAATCACCTTTGGGTTTTTTAGTTTAAACTTCTCTCTCTGCTTTAAAAACAAAATGAAGATGGGCAGGAAAGTTTCCACACCCCTAGGACTATGTTTTCCAAACTACTGGAACATATACTTTTAACCTTTATGTAGCAAAATAAAACACAGGTACAGATAACCATATGAAATGATGCTAGTGAATAGTTACAAGATGAGCATCTCTATAACCACCACCCAGGTCAAGAAACAGAACTTGGCCAGCCTCCCCAGAAACCTCCTTCCTGCCTCCAAAAGTTACCTTGCTGGACCATGTTTTAAGTGGAGTGGAATAGAAAATATTGGTGGGTATGAAAAAGAGCTAAGCCTTGTATTCTAAAACTTCTGTTCCATATAACTTTTATGTCAAAGTGTCAGTGCTGGGACACAATTTCTTATTGCGGGTCACAATCAAAAACAGTTTGATAGCCACTGCCATCAGTAACATCCCGCCTACCGGATCACCAGTGGGGAAAAGAAAATGCCATGCTTTTGTCAGATCTCCTGAAGCAAGGGCAGGTACAGGCTTCACATTTTACAATGACTGTAGCATTTTCTTTTCCCACCTATCAGAACATTTTAGAAAACATAAAATATTTTTAAATAAGATGAAATATCTGTCCAAGTTATGCAAAGAAATGAATATGTAATATTATAAAGAAAGCAATTAATCCACACTTAAAACTAATTGCCTAACCCAGTGGGTCTTTAAATTATTCATTAGTGCTATTTAAAAATAATTGCAGTTTATGAGGAAAACCCATTATGGATTTCTTTTAAGAACTAAAAAAAAAAGGGTTTCCTTTTTTATTTTCCAACTGCTTACAGCTCTTGAAACCAGCCCATTTTTAAACCAGTTTATTAGTCTCATGATCCCCTCCCCAATCTAATCAACTTTAACATTTGTCATACCAACACTTCGTGAGGGTCCCTGTAATAGATTCTGAACTCATGGAGAGGACAATGATATTGTTCTAAAAGAATATGAGAGGTGTACCCAGAAAGGAAGAGAAGAAGACTTTCAGAGAACAAAGCAAGAAATCATGATGTAAGCGTTTCTGCAGGTGAAGTTTATACTGGTTCCTCCATCTCCAACCAAGTGGCCTGGGGTTTCCCACCGTGTTTGCTCCTGTCAGCCAGGGCTTGTGAGTCCTCCCTCTTCTCTCCTCATTTACTTCATGCCTCAAGTTCCTTAATCTCTGTTTCTCTGGTTCCTTCAAAGGACAGTCAGAACCATGACCATGAAATGGTAGGACTAGAAATGACTTTTGTCAAGTTTAGTGGCTTTTACACTGTGTTCACCAGCACCCCAGGAGCTCCCAGTGGGAAAGGGCTGCTGAACCAGCAGGGCTCTGTGATTCCCCAATCCCACCCTGACTCCCCACTCCCCAGACTCCATCAGAAGAGCCTGCTTTGAGTCATTTAAGATTCCATTTAAAGGAAGTGCTTTTCTGCTAAAAACAAAACTTAAAGTGACTCTCACGGTGTACCTAAGAACACCACATCCCAGAAAGGGGAAGCAACTTGCCAAAAGTGGGACAGTCAGTTACAGAACTGGGAACAGACCTGGCCTCCTGACTCTGGGTCTAATGATCTACCCCCTCCATCAAGTGAGGTATGCCGAAAAGAACATGAGTCTTGGGTCCAGAATGATGTGGATCTAAATCTGATCTCAGCCACTTTCTAGTTATTTGTCCTTAGAGTTACTCTTTTTTGGTAAGATATCTGAGTCTCAGTCTTTTCCTCTGTTAAAAGAGGAAGCAGCCTCATAGCACAGGGAGATCAGCTTGGTGGTTTGTGACCACCTAGAGGGGTGGGATAGGGAGGGTGGGAGGGAGGGAGACGCAAGAGGGAAGAGATATGGGAACATATGTATATGTATAACTGATTCACTTTGTTATAAAGCAGAAACTAACACACCATTGTAAAGCAGTTATACTCCAATAAAGATGTTAAAAAAAAAAAGAGGAAGTAAAAATACCAGCCTTACATAACTGGCTAAGCTACTATAAATGAAAACTCCTTATATATAATACAATATAATATATAATACATAATGAGTGCTCAGGTGTGAACAGCATCTTTATCATCAGAGATGTTCCATAAGTACCCCACTGAGAATGTGCTTATGACAGTCATCACTGTGCCAAAGGTGAGAGCGTGCGTACGCACACGCACACGCACACACACACACACACACACAGAGTTATTAGGACTGTAGACAGACACAAAGAAGACCTTGTGGGCTACAATTTCACTGATGCCCCTCTACCTTAACAGTGTAGGTCCATGGACACCCCATCCTCTTGGAGTCCTCCGACCCACACCAACACCTCTTCCTTCTTAACCTTGTTCAAAGCAAACAGACTGGGGGTGGGAAATGCAAAATAAGCAGGACGTGGACTTTTGACAATCATGATAAATAGCAATTTGTAATGGTAAGCAAATAAACATAGTTTGGGGGCTGGATGAAAAGATAGAATCTGGTTAATTAAATTAATGACTATAGTGAAACATAGCTTACTGACACCTGAGATTCATGCCGCCTTCCTAGGTAACAATACTGTGATTTTTATGGTCTTTCTTTCTGGAGCCAGCTCTCCCATTCATTGTTCTTTGGCTTGATTATGACTGATCCCGTCCCACTTCAAAAGTGGACCCTGATTAGCTGAAGCCAGTGGGCATGTCCCACGCCTCTGGCCACAGCAATTGGTTCTGGGATGGGACATAACTCAGGGCCCAGAAGAGAAAAAAGATGTTTGATGGAACTACTGGGAGAAAGCATCTCTCTTCAGCTGATTCTGATTCTTTTATTTAAGTGTTTGATATTCTGTTCATCATGGATTTTTGCATTTTTTTTTACACGTAGCATGAAAATATTATGTACCTTGATAACTGAGTTTTTTTGATGCCCACTTAAATTTTGCAGCTGAGGCAAGTGCCTCAATCCTCTCAGTCTTGTCCTGGCCCTGGGGGAATGTGGGGCTCACAGCTGCCATAGATATTTCTTTTTTTACTTGAGGAGAGACTTGGGAAATGAGATGGGGCCACCACATGGAGCTTTGGGAGGAAGCCATGGGAAGTACATTGGACCAAGAGAAACCAAGTCCCGGTTATCTGAGCTACTAGATCAAGCTTTGCCTAAAGTTTAGTCCTGCTGCTTGACAATTTACAAGAACCAGTAAATTCTCTTTCCTCTTATAACCAAAATAATGCAAACTGACATGATAGCTAATTACAAGGATTTCACCTCTGAATGTCTTGTGGAGAGTGTTTCTAAATATCTGAGTAACACTTCCGCTCTAGAGACACATGGTCCATCAAACAGAGCCAAGTGTCTTTGCTGGCTGTGGTCAATTTTCTGAACAGCAGCTTTCACTGTAGAGTAATATTTTATTCTATAATTTATTAAGCCCCTTTTACACGCCAGGTACTGTGTAAACACTCTGTATACCTTATTTCTTGTGATTCTCACCCCCTCAAGATGATATCAGGTCATACTATTATTATCCATATTTTATAGGAAAGGAAGCCAAAACTGAAAGAAAAAAAAAAGCAGCATGTACAATGTCACGGGAGAAGTGGCAGAGGAGGGGTTCACAGCCAAATCTGCTAGTACCAAAGCTTGTGTTCTTAATCACCACCCAATACAGTCTCAAGATTTGGAAGGAAATACCGTTACAGATGCTCAATATGTATTTGAGGGATGTATGAATAAATTTGTTACTTAATTAGTTGAAAGGTGAAATGTTAGCCATTTTGATATCTACTCATTTCATTTCAATTTACCTCCCTCTACAAATAGAGTGTGAAACAGCCTCTTTAGGTTAAGTTTGGGTTAATAGAAGTTTTTCTATTAAGGACAGGATTCTCAGGAGTTGCACATCATCAACATTTTTGAGCACAAATTGATGAAAAAGCATAGACAGATGGAATAATGGCTCTATATCTAAAGAAGTTCCATGGCAAAGTTGGTCTCCTCACTTCAAAGTTTCAGGGGGAAATCAAACCAGGTCAAGGACTTCAAAATGTTTTGTAAACTCTGAGGCAAATATACAGCTAATTATTACTATGTTTTTATGTTTATTTTCTTGAGGCAGGGACTCAGTATCCAAAAAGCCTAACTGAATGCTGAATTTCTCTCCCTCTATGACCTAGAGCGATCATTTGATAAAAATGTTTATAAGACAAAATCAATACAATCTTAAGCAATAAATTTATCTGAAAGGTAAATATCACAGTACAGAGTTCCAGGTTTTTAGCATTCTTAACCAAAGCAATAAATAAACAGACTCCTCCCAAAGCAAAGATGGAAATATAATTATTCAGTCTCTCCATGTCAGATTTGCCCAGAAATTGAAATATTGTTAGCAAACACAGATTTAAATTTTGTGCTCCAATGAATTGGTAGATCTCTTAGTTTATTGTTTTGAATCCTCTGCATTCTACCACAGGGAAATTATGCAAACTCTCACAGTACACGAAAAGAATACTGAAAATTACAGAATTTGCCCCTTAGCTGGAAGATAATTTCATGAATCTCTTCTGATCTATTGGCATGGTAGCCTGTGTACACTTGTGTCGCCGCTATTCTTAAGACCCATGATCTGATACATGCACTAACTGTGCATGAAACTGCAAAGTCCAGCCAACTGTTCAATTCAGCAAATAAAATTCAGGTGGTTTTCTGTGAGGGACTGGTTGCTGAACAGACTTAAGTCATCCTAGAGTCCAAGGTTGGAAATTCACTGTCTGCTTCCAACTCTACCAGCCGGTCAGAAGCCCTTGGAAAGTTTTATGAAATGGAAACTAGGTCCCACCCCAGGCCTGTTGGAGGGGCATCAGAGCCCAGGGAATCTGCCTTTAAATACACCCTCAGGTGATTCCTCTGCACTGCCAGATGGAGAACACTTCACGTCCATGACCCACAGAAGAGGCAGAAATAATGCAATCCTTTACTTTGTCTGCATGACACTTAACCTAACTACTTTCATTTTGTTGTATTTATTTACTTACTTATTTTGTATAAAACTTGTTGGACCCACTCCCCCCAACCCCAGCCCTGCACCCTGGCTGCTATAATGTCATGGAGGTACAAGCTCACAGGCTTTGCTTCCGTCTGGAAAGTCTACACTGCTTAGAAGCTCAGAGAATTGTATTTATCAAGGAGTCTTAGAAGGTGTCTGTTTCAAATGTTCTATCTGCATTCTCCACAGTAGTTCTCTTCCATTGAGGTTTCAAGTTTTCTCTCCATTATAAATAACAACGCTTCAACTCCATGAAGGCAGCAAGTCTTTCAGTTAAACACCTCTTTTCACCTGACCATCCAAAATCGAAAAAAGTAACAGAGTGTAGCAGAAAGTACATGGGCTTTAAATCCTGCACTTATTACCTGGCAGATTATTGAGTCCTGTTGAGCCTCAGTTCCCTCATCTGCAAAATGGGATTTAGTGGCATTATTATAATATATTATATATACCTCATGGAATTATATGAATTAAATGAGATAACTCGTGTAAAATGTATGCACTAAATAAATGGTTGCTATTATGAGCATCTTTATGACTAAAATGATGGTTTCCAGACCTCTGAACACTGGAGTTCTGTATTAGATGTTGTTTAATCTACCGTTTTCTTACTGAAGGTGGGAATTTAATTCCAGCTATCGTTTGCCCCAAGCAGTGTTAAATAAACAGATTATTTTATTTAGGATTGGGGAGGTCATACTCCCAAAATGCTTTTCTCTGGTCAGATAACACCTGGAATGATACAATTATTTCTGGACACCCCTCTTTAAAAAAGATACTGACAATCCAAAGTGTTGGGGAAAAGTGTCCAGAGAAGTGTTGGAAACTAAGACTGTGCCCTGTAGGAAATCATTTTAGAATCTGGCGTTCTCAGCTAGGAGAAGAAAAGCCATAGGGAAAAGTATGACAGTTGTCTTCAAATATCTAAATAGCTGCTCCAAAGAGCTAGAAAAGACTTACTAAGATGGTCCCAAGAAGTAGAATTAAAATGCGGGCATCAGAGATGAGCTGTAAGACCTCCCCAGCACTCAGAAGCTAAGGATTTTCCTTGAACTGAGCACTCTGCTTCTCTTCAAGCTAACAAGAAATGTGTGTTAATTTGTAAACAGTCATATTACAGTGTTGCCCTTTCTGAATATTCAAAACTGGCTCGGTTCTTGCTAGGAATGGTAGCCTGCAAATTAGAAAGGAACCACTGTAATTCACATAAGAAAAACACCCCCCAAGACATAGATATATGAGTCACAAAGGTCAGCTGCCTCAGTGAATGATCTAAGGGGGTCCAAAAGCCACATTTACAGGTGTTGGGCTCTCCAGACTGTTTAGAGCTCTTGAATATCATGATTACTGGTAAAGTAGAGAGGAGGTTCCCACACAAACAACCCTGGCTGCTCTACAAAGCCCTGGCCACAGAAAACCCATCCAGAGGAAAGCAAAGACTTTCCTTAACCTGGAAGGCAGACCATTGTTTAACACGACCTGAATCCCCTAAATTCAGAAAAGAATAGGAAAGCTACTTTTTATTAAACTTGATTTTCGTGATCCAAGGCATGATGCAGTAGGTCAGGAACTCTGAAATCTCTAAGTTTATTCCATAAAAATATAACAACATTTGCTTTGTTTGGTAATAATGCCACTGTATTAAAATACACGTTTTCTGAGAAAATCAAAGTCTAATGAAATTTTTTATGTCTACTACAAAAATAAAGGAATTAGCTAATCTAGATGATATATAAGTACCCTTCCTGCAAATAAATTTCATGCCTCTGTGACTCTCTATCATTTTATTCTCCAACAAACTATTTATGGGTGCAGTGGTCTGAATGTGTCCCCCCAAAATTCATATGTTGAAACCTAACCCCCAAGGTGATGCTCTTAGGAGGTAGGGCTTTAAGGTGATTAGGTCATAAGGATGGAGTCCTCATGAGTGAGATTTAGTGCCCTCATAAAAGAGGCTCCAGAGAGCTCCCCATCCCCTTCAGCCATGTAAGGATACAACAAGAAATCTTTAACAAGGAAGAGAGCCCTCACTTGACCATGCTGGCACCCTGATCTCGAACTTCCAGCCTCCAGAACTGTGAGAAACAGATTTCTGTTGTTTATAAGCTACCCAGTCTATGGCATCTTGTTTTAGCGGCCCAATGGACAAAATCAATGAAAGAAGCCATTTAAGGAGGAAGACAAAGGGGCATAAAGGGTTTACACCCCTTGCTCTGGGTCATGCAGTGGAAGTGGCAGAATTGGCACCAAAATGCAAACCTGCTTCTCCTGCTGGTATGTTATAGACTGAAGCAGCCAAAGGCCCTGGAGACAGCTATTGGGCAGTGGTGGACAAAATGCCAACCAAACCTGGGCTAACCCAAGGCAACAGAATAAACTGGAGGGAGTGCCATATTAAGATCCAAGGTTAGAAAGAGTGGAGCCAGCACCAGAAATGCCAAAATTAAAGTGGAAGATGGGAAAGAGGCTTTTTGGAAAATCAGTGATGTTCCAGATATTCTAAGAGGCACTCTCACACCAAGCAGAGCCTTGGCATTTGCAAAGTTAACATGAATTTCCAAATCTTAGTTTTGAAATCTTGTAACCTGGAAGTCTTACAACGAGATCACAAATTAGACCTCCATGTGGAAAGGGAACACCACTATTTTGCACAACTCCAAGGGACACGATTTACAATATGGAGGACATCTTCTAGAAGTGTACAACATGGCAGACCTGCAGCATGGTTGATATATTAGAAGAGATATGAACTAGTGAGCAAGCCTAGCTTACTGCCCAGCATCTGTATCTTGATGTGGCCTTGTTGCTTTCTCTATTCAATGTCAATGTAAAATATTTTGTGTCTTTATGGAAAAAAGAAAGAAGATCCCACTTATAAGCCAGTTGGAAATATGAATAGTGGAAATAGAGAGAAAGTGAAGTATTGGATAAATTCAAGGGTAAGATATCGAAGCTGGTAGTTGCTTGGAGGCACCCAATACTCTATCAGGAATCAAGAGAAAGTAATTTCTGAAACTGTTCAGCGAGTGTTCCAGCAAGAATTTATTTTAATTGCTTTATAAATTGCTTTAATCCTATATTTAGTGAATCATTAGGGGCCTGAAAGGGTCACTTAAAATTTTCACTTATGCTTAACTAAGTTTTATAGAGAAAATTACATGTTTTAATAGTATTCATAGAATTGGGGACTTGCAAAGGTCTCGAGATGTGTTCTTTTAAAATAGCAAAGGTCTGTGACTCAATATCACTTAATTCTCACAATAGCCCTGTGAGATAAGGATAATTATTCTCTTTTTACAGATGAGGCAACTGACCTCAGAGAGTTTGAATTATTTGCAAAGTAAGCAATTTGAAGGAAGAATTCTACCTTATTCATCTTTCCATCTCAAGGGTCTGGCACATGGCAGACACTCGGCATTATTATCTCAAGAGATCTCAGAGCGTGGTCCCCAGAGCTGCAGCAGCAGCATCACATGGGAACTTGTTAGAAATGCAAGTTTCTATGCTCCACCCCAGACCTCCTGACTCAGACACACCAAGTACAGGGCCCAGCAACCTATGTTCTAACAAGCGCTCCAGGAGATGCTGGTGCACAGGAAAGTGGGTAAGAAGACTTGTGTTCAATGAGCAGTGAATGGAGTGTATCCAGGTGGGAAGGGGTGTATCCAAGTTCCTCAAAGCCCTAAGAGAAGTAGGGTGACAAGTTTCAAAGAGCTAGGATAGTCACATCCCAGTTCTGGAATGCCCTCTGCTGGAGTCTCCCCTTGTCCTCATTCTCAGAAGAGCCAGGTGCTCTCAAACCACAGTCTGCCAGGATTTGCTCACAGCCGCAGTGCCCACGCCTCACCTTGCCACCAGCAATGTTCAGAGAATCCGGGGCCCTTCCCTGAAGTGAATACAGTTAGTCAAGTTTCCATTTTCCTTTCTTCCTCCCAAACCTCCCACAGTGAGGGCCACCTGAGGAAAGAGGACTTCCTCTTGCACAAAACCAGATTTATCTTCGTTCTTTGCACAACAAAACAGTGAAAGCCCAAATGATTTTTCCCCATTTGGTAGCACTTAGAAGCTTTTCATCAGTTCAAGAATAAAGAACAGAACTATTTTCCTCATTTCTGTTTACAGCAGCAGTACAGCTGAAAGAAAACAATTTAAACCCATCAACCACTGAGATATTTTTGACTTAAGACAAGCACCAAAATTTCAGGTATTAATCTAGAACCACAGCTTGTCTGAGATGAAAAGGGCTTAGAAGATCATCTATCTAGTCAGTGAAAGATGCTGTGCAGTGGTACCCAGATACAGTTTGTTAAAGAATTATGTATATATTATAATATATATCAGGAAAAACTATATAACTTTCATATCAAACCCATGATTTCATGGATATTATTGCTTAGGGTAAACCTAAAGTAATTAGTGAGTAAAGACAAAAGTGAAATGATTTCAGAAAACACCAGTAAATAAGCAATAGCCCAGGTGTCATGCAGATATGGCAGAAATCATGAAAGTGATACACGAAGTTTGGTGATTAGTTAATCACCCCTAATAGGGTCCTGGCAGGAAAGAGAATGCACCCTACCTGGATGGTTCAAATGGAGAGACTCCAATGAAGGAAATTCTTAGGGAGTTATAGGCAGGGTTAAGGGAACCAAAGGTGGTGGTGAGACATCCAGAGACCAGCGAGAAGAGGAAGTCATCACTGCCCTAAGGCTGAAGGGACAAGGGAAGGAAATAGGGTGGCTGGAGCTGTGGAGGAGAAATGGCCTGGCAAGAGCCAAGACAGAGCCCTGCAGAAAAGGAGAAGGGAAAAAAACAGCTCAACCTTTCCTCCTGTCCTCTCATCTCCTGTCTCTATTTCCCATTGGCCAAATCCAACCGGAAGCTAGAGGGCAAAGGAACCAGAAGATCCCAATGGTAGAGGCCAGCCTCCAGGATACAGGTGGCACAAAAGATGAGTACAGTGGTGGGAAAGGCAATGGCTAGTGACAGGGAGACACAAGTCTATTGCACCTGCTCCTTTAAAAAAAATTTTTTTATTGGAGTATAATTGCTTTACAATGTTGTGTTAGTTTCTGCTGTACAATGAAGTGAACCATACATAATGATTATATATATATATATATATATATATATATATATATATATATGTATATATATATATATGTATATATATATATATATCCCTTCCCTCTTGGACCTCCCCACCATCCCACCCATCTAGGTCATCACAGAGCACCGAGCTGAGCTCCCTGTGCTGTACAGCAAGTTCCCACTAGCTATCTCTCACCTGCTCCTTTCAGACATGCAGAGCTATCCACCAAGCAGGAAAGGCAGGCCAAGTGGGCTTCAGGGAGAGTCACTGGGCTGGTTAGAAATATGACTAGAGAGATTGGTAGATGTTAGAAAAGTTCCTTAAGCATTCTGCACCTCAGTTTCTTTATCTGAAAAGTAGGAAGATTATTTCTACGTTGCTGGTTTCTTGGGAAGATTATAAACTACACGTCACATTGCTGGGACACAGAAGATGCTCAATAAAAAGTAGCCACTTGGGCTTCCCTGGTGGCGCAGTGGTTGAGAGTCCGCCTGCTGATGCAGGGGACACAGGTTCGTGCCCTGGTCCGGGAAGATCCCACATGCCGCGGAGCGGCTGGGCCCGTGAGCCATGGCCGCTGAGCCTGCACGTCCGGAGCCTGTGCTCCGCAACGGGAGAGGCCACAGGAGTGAGAGGCCCGTGTACCGCAAAAAAAAAAAAGTAGCCACTTTCATGCCAAGTGAAAGAAGCCAGACACAAAGTATCACATATTGTATGATTCCCTTTATATGAAATATCCAGAATAGCTAAATCTATAGAGACAGAAAGCAGATTGGTGGTTGCCACAGGCTAGGGGGAGGGGAGAATGGGGAGTGACTGCTTAAGGGGTTGGATTTCACTTGGAGGGTGCTTGGAGGAGGATAATGAAAATGTTTTGGAACTAGATAGATGTGTTGGTTAGACAACATTGTGAATATACTAAATGCCATTGAACTGTTCACTTTGAAATGGTTGTATTAATTTGCTAGGGCGGCCATAAAAAAGTACCAGGAACTTGAGTGGCTTAAACAACAGAAATTTATTGATTCACAGTTCTGGAGGCTGGAAGTCCAAGATCAAGTTGTCTCATGGTTAGTTCCAGACCTCTCTCCTTGCCTTGTAGATGGACAGCTTCTGTGTGTCTCTGTGTCCAAATTTCCCCCTTTTATAAGGATAACAGTCATTTTGGAACCAAGGACCCAGCTACTAAACCAGGATCTCATCCTAACTAATCTGCAGCAATCCTATTTCCAAATGAGGTCAATTCTGAGATACTGGGGGACTTCAACATATGAATTTGGTGGGGAGGGGACACGATTAAACCTGTAACAGTGGTTAATTTTATATTATATGAATTTCACCTCAAAAAAAAATGGGGAGAAAAGTAACTAATTATTATGATCATTATTATGAAAGTCAGTGGCCCATTATCTCAAGGTTGGGTGTAGCATAAAAACATCTATCAAGAATTAATTCTTCCAAAAAATACACAAAGAATTAATTCTTCATGGGCCCTAATTTAGCCTCTTCCAAATAACACTACTTTGACTGTCATGGATAATGCCCACCCATCCCACGTACCTTCAAAAGCACCTGGAGGTATAGATAATGAAGTTTTCATGGGGATATTAAGAAGGTAATTAGAATGTTTGTTGAAGATATCAAACTTTTACCCTGGAATGAAAACTATATACAGTGTAGCATGTTTTAGTAAGCATAAGCATGCCATAGCAACTTATTCAGCGACCTTAATGTCTGTTAATTCCTTACTAAAGACATTCTGACAATCCTTAACTAATTAACTGGGAGTTTCCTGCTCTGATCTACACTGGCCTCATCTTCACCCCATGCTGGCTGAATTTTGCTGAGCCTACTCACTCCCTGGGGGTCTCATAACACTCCTGTGCCTTGTCACTCTGTGATATGACCATTGCTTACGTGTTGCCTTTATCATTGTCTACAGCCGGACACTGGGTCACTGTAAATGCTCAGAGTTCTCTTTAAGCATGGACCTTTGTTTCCCTCCAACATGCTTTGTCAAATGGGAGCAATCCAATTCATCTGTGAACGCTGGAGATGGCATCTGTTTGGCCCTAGAGTCCCCTGTCTAAACCTGGAGCTCTGTCTTAAGTCAGCATGGTCTGTGCCTGCTCCACTGTCCCTCCTACAAAATCACATAGCTCTACAGTCCCCACCCTCCGTTGATGTATCATTACATCACCAAACCCATCCCTGAGAGCAGCACTTCTAGAGATTCATGTCCCCCACCATGTACTCTACACGGCAGATGGCAATATGAACCCCAACAGTGTAACTTTACCAGGAAGACAGCAGACCGCTCCAAAAACCAGTTAGAAGGGGGAATTCAAGACCAAAGGAGGACGTCAGGGCAGGGACAAGACAGGACAAGAATGACAGGAAGTGAGCAATGGTCCAAGGAACTCACTGGTTCTTATTCAGGGTTGGCCACCAGCACATGGCATAGAAAGTTCCAGTCTCAGAAAAAGGCAGCAGAGAGAGGGGTGATTTTGGCGTTTCATGGTTCTCCCAACCAAGATCAAATTCACACCGGAGCTGGGGTAGACCTTGGTTATCAGCCAAGGTTAAGGCTGAAGTAAGAGAGAAGAGGGGCAAAGTACCATGATACCATTTCCCCCATTCCCCATGGGGTGGTCTCACCTCTCCGAAGATATTCCAAAGCCCCTGAACATCTTTCTTCCAAGCCTCTCTTCCCTACCACCTTGCTCTTAACTCATATTTTTTATTCCACTTTCTACATCACTACCTTTATTAGTTACCTATTGCTGTTTAACAAAGCACCAAAATCTAGTGGCTGCAAACAACAATAATTTTCTGTGCACAATTCTGCAGTTTGGGCTGAGCTCAGATGGGAAGTTTTGTGCTGGCCTCACCAGGGGTCACTCATGCAGCTGTAGTCATGCAGGAGCTCAGCTAAAGCTGGGTGGCCCAAGACGGCCTCACTTACATGCCTGGTGGTTCCTGTGGGCTGTTGGCTGGGGAGATTCCATTCATTTCCATTCGGCTTCTCCAGCAGGATAGCTCAAGTTCCTTACGTGATAGCAGCAACATTCCAAGAGAACAAGCCTCATGTTCGCTGAAGTCCCGCCAGAGAAGTCACATGGCCAAACCCATAGTCAATGTGGGAGGGCAGTAAACAAGGCATAGATACCAGGGTTAGGGGAACCACTCACTGAAACCGCCCACCATGGCCAGGCACGACAGTAACCACGTGCATGAGTTATCTTACAATAGGAGGTCCTGGTAAGGACCACGGAACTAACAAGCTACCACCAACTGGAAGAATTGGGGAAAGGTCAAAAGGATAGAGGAGATGCCAGTCCATATGTCCTACCAACCTCCCAGAATCCTTCTCACTGAAATCCATCTTGGCTGAGCGATGCACGTGCCACCAGGAAGGACCCTGAGTCAGAACGATTGGCCAGAGACAACCCAGTTACCATAAAACCCGAGACTGCGAGCCCCGTGGCAGAGCGGTTCTCCTGGGTTCCCTTACGCTGCTGCTCTCCACCCGGGCACCCCTTCCCAATAAAGTCTCTTGCTTTGTCAACACGTGTGTCTCCTCGGACAATTCATTTACAAGTGTTAGACAAGAGCCCACTCTCGGGTCCTGGAAGGGGTCCCCCCACCTACAGTACCAGGAGTCATGAGTCACTCGGGGCCAGTTGATGTTACAATTTAACTCACCATTTCCAAGGATCCAATAAGGAGAGAAAATGAAAACTGAAGTCATCAGACAATTTTTAAGCACCTACTATGCACCAGAGATTGCAGTAATTGCTAGAGAAACCAAACTAAATAAGACAGGGACCCTTCCCATAAGAAATTCACAATCTAGTGGGGACATATAAGAAAATAACCCACAACACAGTGTGATAACAACTAACAGCAAGGAGTAGTTGGCACTAACGAGGAAGTAATTAACTATTAGGGTCACACCCATGCTTAAAGCCTTTCAAGGACTTCCCATTGTGCTTAGAATAAAACCCAAGTTCTTTATATCAAACTAGGAGACCCATCATGAGCTGTCCCTTTAATTCCCTGACCTCCTCTCCTGCCTCTCCTTACAGGATCACAGTGTTCCAGCCATAGTGGCCTCCTCATGAGGCTTTAAACACCCAAAGTTCTTTCCAGGTTACGACCTTGACTGAGCCAGTCCTTCTTCCTAAAATGCAACCCCTTCCCTCCAACATCCAACTCCAGCGTGATAATCAGGGCCCACTCGTGGAGAACATAACACACACCCTGGTGCTTCAACAGAGGAGCTTCAATTATGGGAAATTAGTTACAAAAGTTTTAGAAGAGCTGCAAGAGCCAATGGGGAAAGTGAGGCAACCCAGAGGTTAGCAACCTGCAGAAAGGTGCTACCAATCCCAGGAATGAAGTGGCCAAGGTGGGAGGTGGTATAAATGGAACCCAGGAGCTGGGGCCCCAGGCAGGAGCTGGGGCCCCAAGCAGGGGCTGGGACTGCAGGGGAAGGGCCTGCACAGAAGATGCTTGAAACTTGGAGAGACACAGTCGCTGCAGAAATGCCCCCTAAAGCCGAGAGAAAATGGGAGATACATCTTGATTGTCTCTTTCCCACCCCCCAAACTCCTGCCAGTGCTTCCCATTTGCCAGATCTAGCCAGAAGCCAGTTTGAAAGGGAGCCTGGGAATTGCAGTTTACAAAGGCCAGCCCCTTCTTATATAGAGCAGAGCTGAGAAAGGGCAGGAAATAGTTTGAGAGCAAATAGGCAAATAGTCTTTATATTACTGACTCCTGCTCATCCTTCAGGTTCCAGCTTTAAGTCACCTCCACAGGGAGGCCTTCCTTTGAAACACTAGGTTAGTCTCCCCTGTCCTCTATCACAAGATTTGCTTGTCATTTCCTGCATAGCATTTAACAGCTATGAATTTCTTTGGTGAAACAGCACTGAGACACCACTACACACCTATTAGAATGGCCAAAATCCTGAACACTGACGATAACAAATTCTGACGAGGATATGGAGCAACAGGAACTCTCATTCATAGCTGATGGGAATGCAAAATAGTACGGCCACTTTGGAAGACATTTTGACGGTTTCTTACAAAACTAAACATACTTTTACTATATGACCCAACAATCATGCTCCAAATCTGCCAAACTCTGATTTCTTCTTGGTTTATTCCAGGGAAGGCTGTGTGCACTGTGAACCAGCTGAGAGCACATGTTCCCACATATATAAGAACAGCTGAGAGGTCACCATCCCCTCCCAACTTGGATTTAAAAGAAATATTATGTACTCCAGCTCTAGCCATTTATCATTTGGTATTTAAGTCCATCTCCTGGCTGATTCTAGCACATGAAGGTTAGGTGCTTCATTAGGGAGGTGTCATCAGGATTTCATGTTCCAAGGTCACCTATGGCAGTATGTCCTGATGATGACTTGAATAGCTAAGATGAGTGAGAGCCCTCTTTTTTTTTACGTTTGAAAAATTTGTGCATGAAGTGAAAAAAGCTAATCAAATGCTAAATTCAGATGAACAAGCAAAATGTATTTTTCAAAAACTTCAATGGAGAGTTACCACATGTCTCAGCAATTCCACTCCTGGGTATATGTCCAAGAAAACTGAAACCTTACACCCCCACACAAATTTGTGCATAAATGTTCACAGCAGAATTATTCAAAATAGCCAAAAGGTGGAAATAGCCCAAATGTCCTCAAATGATGAATGGAAAACAAAATGTGGTAAATCTATACAATGGAATATTATTTGGGTCTAAAAAAGAGAAAACTACTGATACATACTACAACATGCATGAACCTTGAAAACATGATGCTGAGTGAAAGAAGCCAGACACAATAGGCACATGTTATATATTTCCTTTTCGAGGAAATGTCCAGAATAAGCAAATCCATAGAGCAGCAAGTAAGTGAGTGGTTGCAGGGGCTAGGGAATGGGGGATAGAGAGTGACTTATAATGGGTATGGGCTTTCTTTTTGGGGTGATGAAAATATTCTGGAATTATATAGTGGTGATGGTTGCACAACTCTGTGACTATGCCTAAAAAAAAAAACCCATTGAATTATATACTATAAAACGGTGAATTTTATGCTTTGTGAATTGTATTTTAATTTAAAAATCTTCAAGAAACAAGTGACATCTCTGGATTAACACATCGAGCCCATTTTCATAACCATAACATACATTTAAATGGTATCAAGCTGAGCAATGGTACATGGCAACCTAGTGGACCATGAATATGGTCAGTGTTCTGAGTCAGGGAACCCCGAGAGTTTATCATTTCTTTGTAGCACTTCTTGTAACAATCGTTAACATGTATTAAGGGTTGACTACGTGTCCAGGGCTGCTCCAAGAACTTCCCATGTTTAAGCTCATTGAATTTTCACGACAACCCTGTGAGGTTGGTACTAGTATTATTATCTGTATTTCAGAGATGAGGAAACTAAGGCCTCAGAGGGTTATATGTCCCAAATCACAGAGCCAGGACATATCAGAGGGGAAGTGATCCTTGGCTCCAAAACCTCTATTCTTACCCACAACACTGGGCTGTCTTTCAATGCCATGAATGCTGTTAATATTGCTACCTTACTAATATTTTAAATCTGAATAGCACATCACAGTCTACAGACTATTTTAACATAACTAAAGTAAAATGTCATTGAATTCAGTGTTGAAATAGCATCCTGGGTTAAATTCAGATTCAACAAGTATTTATACACTACCTAATTGATTTTAATCGTTCTTTTCCCCCGCCTATATATAATTTCACAAATAATGCCTAAGACAAGGAGTGTACTCATCATTTGAATAAAAGCAAGAGTATACCTTATTTCACCCCGTGCTTTTACAGTTTTCAAAACACCTCCACATATATTATAATATTTGATCTTTACAAAATTCCTCAAGTTAGGAAAAATTAGAAACAATTAATCCCTATATTTCAGATGATAAAATTGAGGCTCCAAAAAGTTGAGACAGAACTTGAACTAAGGTCTCCTGGCTTGTAACCTTCTATACAACATGCTCTCTACCAATTGACTCGTTTCGGGATAATATACTCACAATAATTCAGCTAATTTGGCAAATGCTGTTTTGTTATCTATGCTGTAAAAGGCAGCATGCCACTTTCCCTCCATCTAGCTAGAACCAATTTCTAATAAGAGCATGCTCCAACAGAAGTGTTTCTGTGTTAACTATCATTATTTCCAATGTTGAATCGAAACATTCAAACAACTGGATTTATGTACAACATGTACGCAATGAAGGTGGGAAAATGACCCCTGATTCTCGTTGGCATCAACATTCTTCATTTAATTGGGGGTTGGGATGGCCATGGGGTGAGTATTTGGACTGGGTCCCTGTCTCCAGAAACTGCACAGTGAAGGCAGGGGAGCTGCTCTCCTCCTTGCTAGAATTACAGGAAGGAAGGAGATTTCACATCTCTTATGGGCGTCCCATCCCAAAGACTATATTTCCCTCTGCGTTTTCACAGCCAGGAAATCCCTCATCAAATCCAAATAAATCTCTTTCTCTTCTCTAAGCCCTCATCTTGTTCTGTTTTCTAGGAGGAGCAGGAACAGCTGGTTGTTCCTAAGAAGCAGCAACCCCTGAAATCTGCCCACCCCAGCACGCTGTGGGATTCCAAATATTTAGTGACAGACATCTGAGTGTTAATTACCTTACTGTGGCTCCCACATGCATGCTGATGGGTGCAAAGCCAAGCTGGCTGAGCTAAGCATTGCAGGAAGAGAAAGCAGAAAGCAGGTTCTGGCATCCCCAGAGGGTCCTAACGTCACCCAGCTTCTCACACTTTGCTTGTTTGTTACCATTCCTCACTCTCCCTCAATGCTCTGCATCCACCACCCTCACCCAGACACCCACGTCTGCAAAGACACACGCATGCAAAGAAAAACTCTGGGATTGAGCTTTCACCCACTTTCTCAGCTCCCCTCCCACCCTATCTCACCCCACCCTGATCCATTTATTTCCTCTTGGGCGTTGGAATCTTCCCTCCTCCCTTAATCCAAAACTAAAGCCTCTTCTCTACAGCTACATGTCTTATCTAGTCCCTTGCCCACAGCTAGGGTTTTTTGGGAACAGCTTTGCACAATAAGTGCTTTCTCATATAGCCCATGGTATTTTCCCATGCTGTAGAATGACTGGGAGAATCAGAGTCTGCACCACACATTATTGACGGGAAGACTTAAGGAGTAATTACTGCAGAACAAACACCCCATAAACATTTGGTACACCCTGACCAAGGATGCGAAATAAAACCTTAAAAGTTTGTCACTGGACCTCTTTTCACAAAATCCACTGTGGGTGGGAGGGCATTTAGCTGGAACTAGAGCATAAATATGGTTATTACATAAATATAATAAAAATATCTAATTATATAATATATGTAGTGATCTAATCAATGAAAATCATAAAAAGAAAAAACTAGATCGTTAAAAAAAACAGTCTCATTAACCAGAGATAGTTCTGGACCCCACCTGCTATTACTACTGGGGGACTGGGGTCCCTTGAGGACTTGAATCCACATAATCCTGGTCTCCATGCTCCTCTTGGGTTCTTTGCAGACCTTACAAAATCTCTACGCTGTTCCTCCTGCAAATGAAATGTTATCAGGAACACGCAGATCCCGGGCTCCAGGCCCTCGTCACCTGGTCCCCCCCACACTACCGGTGAGAGGCCTAGATCAGGGACTGGCCAAAGGGACTTCTAATAAGGTTTTGACCATTCCACAGAATAGAGGGGACGTAACCTTATAATCACATACACAACAGCCCTTAACGGGGGGGAAAACTCCCCAGAGAGCCACCAAAACCTTAATGTATTCACCAACTTAGGCAATTACTTACTGTTTTGCAATTAAATTCACTTGGGGAAACGGAATCATTACTATGAGGAGTAGCTAACCAGCAAAGGGTGAAAGTGTGCTTTCAGCCACATGGCAGGCAATTCCCAATAATGTCGACAGAGAATTGCACGTGAGTAACTGTGAGGCAAGACTCATCCCTGGGAGAAGCTCTGAAGTTTCACTATCACAAAGGGAAGCAGTAAAGTGTAGGGACTGAGTGTGGCTGTATAAAGCCATCGTTTTCATGCAAACAGACAGACCTTCTAGGTCAAGTTGACCAATGCCACCCAGTTCGTTATAGAGTATTCTTCCATCCTGTCCAAGCTTCAGGGGGACAAAAGAAAGAGTATCTTTTGCAAAAGCTTCATTTTTAACTTTCTTTTAGCATATTGAGATTCTGCTCAAGAGTAGTATCTGTCTTGAGTTAGTGAATAAAGACCCTTAATATGCTGAGAATTGTGCGAAAGGAATGCACAGGGTCTCAAACAAAATGGACCATCGTAGGATCCGTGTTTGGGGCTGCTGGTAATCTTCTCCAGAAGGGACACACTGAAAGCAATCAACACAGAGCACCCATCCTATTCATTGTTGTCACTTTCTCAACAAGGAGACAAAAGGACGTCTTAGAACAATCTTTGTCATCAGCCTCTGCACAGACAGGTATGAAGGTATCAAACTGGCATCAGGTCACTGGATAGTGCCAGTCCTGGCACAAATATGCTCAGCCTGGGTCAAACCCCATACAGCATGTTATTCAGTAAAAATCATCATCCCTATATCAAAACAATCCAGATTTTCACTCATTTGCATGAAATAAAGCCCCTGCCCTAAGGGTTAGTTTTATAAAGGCTGGGTGTGGATTATAAATTCAGAGAGGAAAGACATTGCTTCTTGCTTTTATTTTACTCCTGTAGGCTTTTAGTGTGTGATTGCTCCATCCATCCCACAAGAAGGAGGGATGCCGATGAGAAAGCAAGTGGAAGAAAACATAAGAGTTAATCGGGAAAAGGCAGGAGATTCAGGAGAATCTCTCACTGGGTTCACCATAGCATTGCTTGCCTGGAAGACAGTGAGCCAACCGGGGGTGACGACTACAAACAGAATAATCCCAATAATAATAATAATAATAGGAGCTAACACCCACTGAGTGCTCTCTGTGAGCCAGGCACTGAGCTAGGTGCCTACACACATTAACTGACTACATCCTCTTAATACCCCATGTGAATTTCTACCTCCCAACTTCCCTGCATGGTAGGTACTACTGTTATTCCCATTTTACAGATGAGGAAATTGAGGTTAAACAATGTAGGAAAGGAGATATAAAGTGAATGGATCGGTTAGGAAAGGATGGAATTGGGCAGGGTAAAGGATGGTCATTGAGTGGGGGAGTCTGGCCAAAATATGCAGGGGAGGAGATAAGTCCGTAATGTCAACAAAGGCAGATGATAGTAGGTGGGTACCATGAATCCCAGCAGGCAGGCAGGGTCCAGGGTCTGGATCATTAGCGGATGAGTCAACCAGCCCAGTGGTCCACAGTAGCAAGCTCTAACCATAGGCACAGAAAACACACATATTGAGCAGCGGCTCTTTCATAGTTGCTGCCACATGAGATTCTTATAACCACCCTGAGGTACAAACACTGGGACAGAGGCTCAGAAAACGCCTTACCTAAGCTCCACTTTGGGAATCAGTAGAGCCATCACTCAAGGATCATTCAAGCTCAGGCCACCTGTTAAACGCAGCTGTCTCCCAGGGCTGCTTAACCAGTTCCTGATTCATATATTCCTGAAACATTCACATGTCGACCATTTGGAGTATACACCAAAGTCCCAGAGCCTGAGTGACCCCCTGGATAACAAGAGAAGACCATTTCTACAATGGGATGGAATGTTAGTTCAGCAAGTGACCTATGGTGGCAGGGGCAGGACATCCAGGATTAAAGGGCAAGGCAGAGGTCAAATCATCAGACTGAGAGGAGTGAGACGGCAGGCGTGCCAGGGGATGCCCAAGTCATGGAAGAAGAGAGGTCGTAAATTAATGGATCAGAATGAAGCAAGAGGCCCGGGCTTCAGTTGGCCCATCGCACCCACAAATGGCCTCAGTGTCCCCTGCAGCAGTGAAAAACTCACCAGCAAGAAACTGCGCTGTTGAGAGAAGGGAAGGGGATCTGTGTCTTTCGGAAATTCTCTACCTGAATGCTCTAGATGCTGCGATGGTAGATGACAAATGTGAGCCTCCTTTGAATTCTTACCCCTTGGGATGACCATGATCCAGCCCAGTATCTTTTTTTCTCCAACACTAACATCCTTCCCACTTAGTCTGATGTGGTGTCATCCCCAAGACCTTATTCAGATGCTCCTTTTTAATTCACTTCCAGGTGCAACCCTGGCAGTCAGGCACTTTGAGGCAGGTCTAAAGAGCTGGAGCATCCTCTTGTGTTATTAACTGTGTTATTAAAAGCTTCCTCCCAGTGATGCGTCCCCAAACCCTCAGAGGCTTCTAGCCTCTGTCTCACCTGAGATACAGGTAGATGCCCCTTGTTAAGCTGTCAAGGCTAATTACCAGTTCACACTCTAATCTCTTTTCTAATTTAGAAAGACTCTTCATTTGAGTTCCTTTTGACTTCCTTGATTCCAATTCTTTCTTTTCGGCAAAATGAGAGATTATGGTCTAACAACCGTAATGAGAAAACCATTGGTTCATTTTTTTCTAAAGATAAGAATGTAACATTCTTTTCAAATAAGGGAACAGAAAGGTTTTCCAAAGGAAGCAGCTGGAAAGGTGATAACTAAATGGGGAAATAGTATAGCAACAGCAACTACACTTCAGTCTGCAACTTCCTTCCCAGGTCCCTTTGAAGTAGACTCTCCTGAAAGCATTTGTTTCTTTACAAGAACAGAATGTTTGAAAACCAAAATTAAAACCATAGGCTTTTAACCCTATGGTTAAACAAAGTTTGTGATAATCAAGTACAGAGCTGGGTTTAAAATAAGGGGAGAGGAATGCAGCCCCTGTAAACTTGCTTGGGGAATTAGAAATGGCCGTTAATTAACCGGTTTTGGCTTTCAAGAGTGGATGTATGCAACACACTGATGGTCAATTTTCAAATAATTTGTGTCTTTTTAAAACGCACTTACCACACACACCCTACTTCACCACATTTAATAATGTGTTGGTATTTCAAAAGGCACTTCAGAATCTAGTGTGGCTCAAGGTTCTCACTCTGAATTAAAATGCTAACTCCATCACAGACTTGTCACCCTGTAGTCTTGCTTCAAGCCAGCAGCCAGAATGAGCCTTTAAAAATGGGACAGCTCACATCGCTCTGTGCTTGAAATCCTCCAAGGATGTCCCTTTATCAGTCGAAGCAAAATTCAAAGTCCTGGCTAAGACATCTAAGGCCACCCAGTCTTAGCCCCACCTTTCTCTCTCTCTCTCTCCCTTTCTCTCTCTCTCTTCCTTTCTCTCTCTCTCTTCCTCTCTCTCTCTCTCTTCCTTTCTCTCTCTCTCTCTTCCTTTCTCTCTCTCTCTCCCCCAAGCCTGTACCTTGAGGTCCCTAAAACAGCCTCACCACCCACTCTGTTTCCCCTCTGCAGAGAATGCTCTTCCTCCAGGGTTTCAACGTAATTTATTCCTTCACCTCTTTTAGATCTGGACACAAATCCCCTTAACAGTGAGGGCTTTTCTACCTTCTCTAACCACCCTACTCAAAACAGCAAACCTCTCCCTGCAACACACACACACACACACACACATTCCTTATTTCCTTTATCCTGCCTTCTTTCCTGACACTGCATTCTTCTATTGTTTATTCATTCCGTGAATTCCACCCCCCTACCACGCCCCCCACCCCAAGAGGGCAAGGCTTTGTCTATTTTGTTCATTGCTGAATCCCCAGCACCTAAGACAGTGCCTGGAATATGGTTGTCACTACTGAATATTTGTTGAATAATTTATGCATATGCCTGGCACATAAAAGTTGTCTGAAAAATTCAAATTCTTCTTACGGTTACCAACGGGAAGGGTGAAGGGGAAGGATAGACTGGAAGTTTGGGATTGACATGTACACACTGCTCTATTTAGAATAGATAACCAACAAGGACCTACTGGATAGCACAGGGAACCCTGCTCAGTATTCTGCAATAACCTAAATGGGAAAAGAATTTGAAAAAGAATAGATACATGTGTATGTATAACTGAATCATTTTGCTATACACCTGAAACTAACACAACAGTGTTACTCAACTGTACTCCAATATAAATTAAGAATTAAAAAATAATAATATTAAAGAAAAATTCAAGTTCTGGCTTACTAGTCCAAACTGACTGATCCAAGGCCTGGGAATTGTCTGCCTAGCTCAGGAGACAAAATAGAGGGTTCTAGTCACCTGTCAGCCACTAGCTACCTCCATAAACTTCAGCGCTCACTCTTGCTCCTGCTATAAGCACTGGCCACTTTATATTTTAATTGTATATTTACCAATCAACCCTCCTTAGACAATGAGTTCCTTGGCAGCAGGAGTTGGATTTTTTCATATTCAACATACATTGCGTAAATGGTTACCATGTGTCAAGCACTAAGCCAGACATTCAGGATATAGAAATAAAATGCAGCATTGGTCTAAGGCTGCTGCACATCTTTGGGCAGGCTGGGCTACTCACATAAAGTTGTGCAGTGCACAACCTGCACAATGGTACATAACAGCCTTGTAATGATGATCAATCAATGACCAATTCCAATTGATCATACCTTCCAATGTCTCTCATGTCCTTTTACTGCACTGCTGGTGACCTGGTATATGTCTAATTAATCTAATTAAATAATCTTCCTGGATTATTGGCTTACACTTCTGTGACAGCCATGAGAATGTGCTTTGCAGGGACTGTAATTGGCCAAAGGCCTCCACTGCTTGAATGTTCTGAAATCCATTGACCGATCTGGGGCTCCCTGCCCATGACTGAGCATGACAATCCCACCAGGAAATTCACTGTCTAAGGAGGGGTGACAGGTAAATACACAGACCCGTTCCTGGGAGACACATGCCCCTGTGATGGCAGATTGCGGCTTAAGGACTCTCTGACAGCCTTTCCAAACCTTCTTAAGAATACACAGCAAGGGCTTCCCTGGTGGCGCAGTGGTTGAGGGTCCACCTGCCGATGCAGGGGGCGCGGGTTCGTGCCCCGGTCCAGGACGATCCCTCATGCCACAGTGCGGCTGGGCCCGTGGGCCGTGGCCGCTGGGCCTGCGCGTCCGGAGGCTTGCATCCCGGTCCGCTGGCTCTCCCAGCCTTCTCCAACTCCCTCCGCAGAAACTCACAGGTGTTTCCCCTAATAAAACCTTTGCATGTTTAATCCTGTCTCTGTTTCTGCTTCTTGGAGGACCTAGACCAACACCCCTTCTTAACTCCCCCAACTCTGGTTTCGATTCCCTGCAACAAGTCCCCCAAATAGAGTGAGCTTCCCAACAAGAAAATCAGACTGTGATTCTCCCTGACTTTGAATTCTTTGCGGGCTCTCCACCACTCAGGATAAAATCAAACTTGCTGAGTGAGACATGGGAACACACAAGGCCCTTCTTGCACGAGTCTTCCCCGACTTTTCCAGCCCCTCCCAGCCTTTGCTGCCTCCTATCTTATGCTGCCACTGCTCCAAAATACTGTAATTTCCAAAAGGGCCATGCTTCCGTAGCCTGCTTTATTTTATGTTTATGTTTCCCCTGCCTGGAAAGCCACCCATCCCCACAAGCTTCCATGGCCCCTACACACACACGCACGCACACGCACACCTTTTTGTGTTCAAGATTCAGCTTCAGTTAGGGGTGTTCCATGGAGCCCTCTGTACCGCTGTCAAACTGACTTGGGTCTGGAGCTCTAAAATCTAGAAAAGCCTCCTTTCCAGAACTCTTCACAGCGCAGCGTTTAGAGGTTTCCTTTCAGGTAAGCTCCTCAAAGGCAGCAATTATGAAGGGGACCCCAATGGACTATCTGCTCATCCCCCCTCTTCCAGGGGCCTCTCCCCACTCCCAGGGCCCCAGACAACCACGTTCTTCACCTGGCTCCCCTCCCCACCACGTGAACCGGATGCAGGTATGGAGTGCTTGAGACAGTTCCCTCTCCAGGAGGGAGAGAAATCCAAGCTACCTTTGGGCGGCTTGATCTGCAATATCATCTCCCACCGTTTTGTGAGTAACAGAGAACTAAACTAGTGTCCAGAAAGAAGCAGAGAGGAGAGGTAGTTCTAAGTCCTGCCACTTGCATCGTCCCCCTTGTTATGCTATGGTGAGACACCCCAATATCCTTGCAAGAAGCTTCTCTTTTCTGTTAAGCTAGTTTGAAATAGACAGGCTATCTTTTTCATCTCTGCATCCAAAGTGCCTGGCATGAAGTAGATACTCACTAAATGTTTGGAACAGAATAAACGAACAAATGAATGAATGAATGGAGTGGCTGAGTAGAAAATTCACGGTGGAGGGCAATGATGCCTGTCACTGATAGAGTAGGGCACTCTGAGAGACACTGGAAGACAGCTCTCTGTGACAAGGCAGTGACACTGGTCTTAAGAGACCCAGAGAGAGAGAGACTCACAGTAAATGTCATAATGAGGGCATTCCATGCACTTGCCGGAGGACCTGATCAGGAAACAACTTCCAGCCCCTCCGGATGTCTTGAAGTCAGCCACGCTGCTGGTTATTAGTGCTCCAACTGCTGCCCTAAGTCAGCAAACACCAGCTGACAGTGCAGGGCCCTACAAAGAAGTCTGTCCTGAATTTCTTTAAGTGATATGTCACACCGTCCCAGTGCCCATGCCTTTGAATTCAGTGACATGGTCCTTTTGAGGACAGGTGTCTTAGTAGCAGAGAGTGGACTGAAGTTGGAGGTCTCCTTCTAGCCCTTAGGTGTGCCTGGTAAGACAGCATCCTCCTCCCAGCAGTGCATGGTACCCAGTACATGAGGTTCTCCCTGCAAAGTGCTTTGCAGAGGCCAGCTCCTAGTAAGTGCTCGATAAAGATGGCTTAGCCAGTCTCAGCCTTGGTTTCCTGTCAGTAGACTGAATTAAATTGGACTGGATGCTTTCTAAGGTTTTTCCAATTCTAAATGTCTATGATTTTTATCAGTCATAGCACAGTTTGGGGGCATAGCTTTGGGGCATTCTCAGTGTCACCCAATCAAGCCTCTGCCCAAATCAAAACCTGCCAAGGAAACAATACTCCCATGAGGACTAAAGGAGCAATATCGGGGATGGTGACAGTGATGGCAATGTTCTTTTGTGGAGTTAATGGTCGTTAGCTGGTCTCCAAGGGTCCCCCGAGGACCTCTGCTGCTAATTAGGAAAGATGCAGCAAGAGGCGCTCTGGTCCCGAGGGCCCCCTCTTCATAATTTCTCATGACTCCTACTTCTTTGTGGTTGATGCTCCATCCCATTAGTGCAGGCTGCTCTCCTTATCTCTGATTGATGGGAATAAAGTAGGACAAAGGCAGCGAAAGGAGCCAGCAAGCCTGGGTCCCCAGGCAATGCCTGAAGTGCCATCCCCCATATGTGAGCCCTTATCACTGGAAATCTCCCAGCAGAATCTAGGTGCTCACTGGAAACCCTGAACTTGACCTATCTTCATTCCCTCAGTATTTGTTTAGGGCCTCTATATGTGTCACTAGGCACCAAACTTATAAACAAGCAATTAACGCAGCATAATAAGTGCTTTCGTAAATATGCGAAAGTGTGTTGAAAGCTCCTCGCTTTGCTGGAGAAGGTCACAGAGGTGGAAATTTCTGATCAGGGCTGAACAGGCTATCTGAGGACTTGATGAAGCCCAGCCGCGTCTACCTTGGTTGCCCCAGTCCACATCACAGCTCCCTCCTTTCTCCCTGCAGCCGTTATAAACTGAGGTCCCGGCACACCTAGGACCTGAACCCGAGTGGGTAATGACAGTGTAATGGTTATCGCCATTTCCCCCCTTGATCCGCTCTTCATCTTTTTCCCCACCCCACCCCCTGTTCCCAGGAGACTGGCCACTGTGGACTCCATCAGTGGGGTCCCCTGGCTCCCTGCATTTGAACCAGGAGCCTTCAGGGCAGGAGGAGAGAGAGGTCAAAGTATGTATCTCCCCAGCTCCCTCCCTGCTGGGCAGTGGTTGGCAGTGCTGGCTCCTCCACCTAGGACCACACTCCTATTGCATCAGTTCATGCAGACTTCTAGGACCACCCCCTTCCCCTGAGCCTTCTTCCTGCCATCGCCAGCCCAGGGTACCCGACTACGTCCCATCAGTCCCCTTATAACCTGGCCCACATCTGTGTAAATAGCCCTGTCACTCCAGTCTTCCCAGCTTCTCCTTTGGAGTGTGCCATCTGTTTCCTGCCGGGACCTTGCCTGAGACAGATGTTGACATAAATACTTTGAGACTAAAGGATTTACATCAATCCCAGAGTTATTTCCCTGGTGAATACAGTATTTTATAGAGGGTCTCATTTGTAAACTTAAGAAAGAATTTTACAAATGAATATCTAAGAAACCTTCTTTCGGTATCGTTTTCCCCCAGAAGGCTTTCAGGAAGCTTAAAAATCCCCTGGAATTTGACCCTCCTGGATTTCTGGTATGGAATCACTGCTCAGAGTTTTTTAGTAACTGCAAAGACTCCCCCACAAAGAATTAGGTAGGAATGTCTCACTCAGATATTCAGAACCTGTTATAATTAGGCACCGACTGACCCTCCTCACTGGCTTAATCCTCTCCTCCCACTCTGCCCCTCTATGATCACAGCCCCTGGAGTACTGCCTCTCCGCTTGGTTCATTCTGGTTGTTTCAGCTGGCATCCCCTCCAAACACCATCCACCTTCCATTTCTCCTGTTATTGAAGTCCTAGCCATTCCTTGAAGCCCAGTTCAAATCCCCCTCCCAGTCTTGCCTGATACTCTGCTATTTCTGGCCTTTAATCCATCCATCTCCTGTTTGCTCCTTACTTTGGGTTCCCAAAGCATCTTTATTTTTTAAATTAACACCCAGTAAAACTGGCTTCCTGGGGAATATCCATTTCTGTGAATTTTAACACATGAATAGATTCATGTAACCACCACCACAAACAGGATACAAACCATTCCATCACCAACAAAAACCCCTCACGCTATCCTTTTAGAGATATGTTTACATGTATATATGTTTGTGTATATATGTACATACATATATAGAGAAAGATTTATTATAAGGAATTGGCTCACGTGATTATGGAGGCCAGCAAGACCCAAAGTCTGTAGGGACTGTCAGCCAGCGGGAGTCCCAGGAGAGTTGGTAGTGTTCATTCCAACCAAGGACCAGCAGGCTCGAGACCCAGGAAGAGCTGATATTTCAGTTCAAGTCCAAAGCAGGAAAGACCTATGTCCTAGTTTGAAAGCAGTCAGGCAGGAGGAGTTCTCCCATACTCAGAAGAGGATCAGCCTGTTGATTACATGGTGAATTACTCACCATGTTAATAGTCCAGTGAAGAAAAACCACATGATCATATCAATTAATGCAGAAAGAGCATGTGACAAAATAAAACATCTCTTCATGATAGAAATTCTCAGCAAACTAAAAACAGAAGGGAACTTCCTCAATCGAATAAAGGACATCTATAAAAAACTATAGCTAATATCATACTTAATGGTGAAAGACTAAATGCTTTCCCTGCAAAATTGAGAATAAGGCAAGGATGTCCAGTTTCATCAGTCTTATTCATCATTTCACTGGAAGTTCCAGCCAGTGCAATAAGGCAAGGAAAAGAAATTAAAGGCATACAGATTGGAAATAAATAAATAAAACTCTCTATCCACAGATGGCATGATTTTCTACACAGAAAATCCCAAGACGTACAAAAACCTCCTGAAACTAATGTAATCAATGTAATATTGATGGATTTTGAATATTGAACCAGCTTTGCATTCCTGGGGAAAAATGCCACTTAGTTATGGTATTCTTTTCTTTTTACGTATTGCTGAAAGTGATTTGCTAATATTTTAAAAGAGTTTTTAGATCTATATTTATGAAGGATATTGATTTGCAGTTTTCATTTTTTTATACCTGCTTTGTCTGGTTTTATATCAAGGTAATCCTGGCCTCATAAAATGAGCTGGCAAATGTTCCTCTCTGTTTTCTAGAAGACATTATATAGAATGGGGTCTATTCCTTTACATTTTTGGTAGTATTATCTAGTGAAAGCAGCTGGTCTTAGAGATAACTTTTACAGGTTATTTTAAACTATAAATTTAATTTCCTGAATAATTAAAGGTTCAAGTTATCTCATATTTTGAGTGAGTTTTGGTAGTTTGTGAATTTTTAAGGAATTGGTTCATTTTACCTAAGTTGTAGTATTTATAGGTGTAGAGTTGTTCATAGCATGCTTTTATCATCCTTTTAATAATGATACCCCCTCTTTCATTCCTGATTTTGGTCATTTGTGTCTTTTCTATTTTCTTCTTTGTCAATCTTGCTAGACCCATGGCATTTGATATCTCCTTTCACTTTTTGATGTTTCTTTCTCACTTTTGTACATTGTAACAGTGTTGTCCCCAAGCATATTTTATGCATTCCCCCTGCCCCAAGGTTCTTCCTAGGATCTAAAATAGAGCCCCACATATTGCTTAATGGACGATAAAATTTTCTTTTAAATAAGAGAAGCCCCTGCAAGTCTGGGTATAGCTCCTCTGAGAATGCAGCTCTCACTCCCTGAGCTGGAGTTTGATGGCACTTTTGTCTGCTGCTGCCACATTTACCTTATTAGAAGCAGCAGTGCCTGCTCCTGGTGGGGGGGGAGGGGAGGGGTGGTCATCACTTCTCTCTACCTGCCCACACCCTCTCCTCTAAGTGCCAGCAGTTCTCCAGTGCACTGGTCAAGTAGAGGGACATTCACTGACTGATTAGGCTAGGGGTTTAGGTTTTCTTCCTCTTTTTCTCTTGGTTGTGTTTTTCTCTCCCTTACTTCTGTAAGTCTGGGGTGGAAATAGTGGGGGCTGGTTATAGTCAGTTCCTGTTTGGGAGTCACTTAGCCCTGAGATGGAAGATTCCTGGGTTTCTACGTCTTCTGAGCTTTGGGAGGATTTGAAGAAGAAGGAGGAAGGGGAGGAGGAGGAGAAGGAGGAGGAGGGAAGGAGAGGAGGAAGCAGAAGAAGGCTCAAGGGTGCTTCACTCCGGGAAGGATGAGTGGTCCACTCTGTTCTGGGCATGAGGATAAACACTCCATTCGTTTCTTCAATGGTTTGCTAATGTTTCCTTCAATTGGCCTGTCTTCACTTGTTAGAGAGATAGAATACAGAGGGCCAAACATGACTGGTATGGGCTTAGAAGAAAAGGAATGGAAGAGTCTGTCCAGACTGCCTTAGCTGTATGTCTGGAGTCTGCCCGTAGGCTAAAAAGAAAGGCTCTGTGAAACCCAGTCTAGTTCACCAGAAGAATGCACTATGGTTTGGAGCAAAAGCTTCTTGGTGTCAAAGAGTGTGCTTTTGCCTGGCCCTCCACTCCGAATATATGTCATTTAGGCATCTCATAAGGTGGGGCTGGGGGAAGCTGTGGCAGGAAAAGCTTTGAGGATTCGGGTGCTGAGCCCCCAGCCATCATTCTAGACTTACACAGGGCTGTGTTGCAGCTGATGATCAAGAGGCCACCATGGAGACTCTATGGCCTCCCAAGAGGGGCCATACTCTGGGTCACCCCACACATCAAAGCATCCAGGTAACAGGCCCCAGGGCTTAATTAAAAACCAAGCCTGTGCAGCTACAGAACAATTCAGCTGAAAATGTTTTAGGAGCTCCCAGCAGTTTACTCCATCCACAAAGCAGGCTTTCTTGTCACTGAGCCTGTAAATATTGATTTCATGATAACGTCTTCTGAAAACACGAGCACAGCCTGGATCAAGGCCCTGGGTCTCTGACTCTGCTCCCTCTCCTCCTTCTCACCAGCTTGGGCCAAACTTTAAACCAAATCATACAAGCAAACCACAAACAGCTCAGTAAACCCCAAATCATTTTTATCCCAATAGCTGTCATAAAATTATCAACAAAATTCTGAAGCATAATTTTAAATAAATTATATTAAATTCCACTCAGCTTTTCTGAAGTACAGGAAGAAATTAAGTTGAAAAGTGAAGAAGCATTCTTAGAAAGCATCCCTACAGTGTCCTTTTTAAAGGCTTGATCAAGATTTATTAAGTTTTAATTATCTGTGAAGCACATGACTGGTTTCTCTGATGGATACAAAATAAGCAGTGAGCATGGTCAACCTTGAGAGCATTCACTCTGGTATGAAGACAATTACACTTGGGACCAGCACTTAAAATCCAGAACTCGTGCTTATGTGCCGTGTGATTCAGGTTCTAGATTTGTGCACAAATTATTCAGAAATCTAAGGCTCAAAGAAAAATCTGTGAAACTGGGGTGGTAACTCCCTCAGGGTGTTTTGTGAAGAATAAAATAAAATTACTCGTGGGAAAGCAATTTAACACAGTGTCTGCACATGGACACTGGTCAATATTGGCTGGTGATGGGCTTCCCTGGTGGCGCAGTGGTTGAGAGTCCGCCTGCCGATGCAGGGGACACGGGTTCGTGCCCCGGTCTGGGAGGATCCCACATGCCGCGGAGCGGCTAGGCCCGTGAGCCATGGCTGCTGGGCCTGCGCGTCTGGAGCCTGTGCTCTGCAACAGGAGAGGCCACAGCAGTGAGAAGCCCACGTAATGCAAAAATATATATATATATTGGCTGGTAAAATGGTTAAATGGATGAAGGCTTGCATTGATCAGCTTACTTACTATCCAGTTGGAAAACCAAGAAAAAAACAAATTAAACAATGAAGAAATAACCTTACATTATGCACTGGCTGTAATATAAACTGCATACTTATGAGTGGGATAAAGTAAAAAAAAAAAAAAAAAAGTAGCACTCGTAGAGCGAATGTGACCAAGACACACTTTTGGAAAGGAGGAAGACATCGGTTGGGTCTGGAAAATGGGCACAGTTTCGATCTGCAGAGATAAAGCAGCCAGCAGTGGAACAACCAAGAATAAAGACAGAAACAAAACAAGAAGGGGATATGCAGCAGCCAACATCCATACGCAAGCCATCAGATGCCACCACAAGTAGAACCAAACAAAATTAAAACAGTGTGTGACACCCAATTACTACTTGGCCTCTAGCTATACCCTTAACTAAGCTCCATAGCTCATCACACCGGAAAGGACACATACTCACAACTCCCAGCTTCAGCCTCTCTGCCAGAACCTCTCCAGGATTTCTGCCAGAGGAATAAGCCTCAAGACAAAGTCAGCAGGCATCCACGTGCAAAGCATCTTCCTTGACTGCGAGTCTTCTCACACCTCAATCTCTAGTATTCTCCAAAGGAAAGATTGCTTTTTCCTCTTTGAAAGGGGTAAAATCAATATATACAACTCTCCAAGGTAGGCGATGAAGCGGGTGTGCAGGCAAGCTGCCCTGGAGCCCCCAGAAAACACTTCCATTAGCAGGTTGAGTGTAATGGTTTGTTTACATGCCCAAGCGCCCAAACAAGCTCCCTGCAGTGGGAAGCGGGGAGGCGTCAACCAAACTCTTGATAAATTCTAGTCATCAAGCTAGAGAATCTATTTCCCGCGGAAGGGAAAAATGCTCTGTGTTAGAAAACGAAGCAGAAAAGATTTCACATTTTCAAGAGCACAGACTCAGCATTCTGTACCAGACAGCATGCTAGGGACCTGTGTGTGTTACCTCCTTGGTTATCACAATGGCTTTAGAAGGTTGGTAAAGGTATCCATAATTTACAGCTAGTGAAACAGATGCCACTTAGAGAGATGACATCACAAAGCTGGAAAATGGAAAAATCAGAATTTGAGTGGGTTTGTCTGACTTAAAAGCTCGTTGGTTGCCAAGGGGGAGGTGGTGGGGGAGGGGTGGACTGAGAGTTTGGGGCTGGTAGATGCAAACTATTACATATAGAATGGGTGGACAACAAGGTCCTACTGTAGAGCACAGGGAACAATATTCAGTGTCCTGGGATAAACCATAAGGGAAAAGAATATAAAAAAGAATATGTATATATGTATAACCGAGTCACTTTGCTGTACAGCAGAAATTAACACAACATTGTAAATCAACTATACTTCAATAAATAAATAAATAAATAAGCCTGTTCTGAATATGCTAAGTGCTGAGACAGATAATAGGGCCCAAGAAGGAGTAAGTTACACTGTAGAGTCCCCGTCCATACATGTCAATGAAATTTGGGGCAGTGATCTGTGAGACAGGAAGGGCAAATAAATAAATGAAAATGATGTGCAAATGTAAGCACAGAGAGGTGTGGAAGACGAGCATTTGATACACACAAGAGGTTTGGTGACAGGGTTGTGAGATATCATTCCTTAACATCATTACACTTCATTACAGATGCTTCACAGTCCTAAATTTTGTATTTATTTGTGGCTTTTTTTAAACACAGTCCCTTTTTGATATGAAAGTCATGCTGACAAAACAAGATTAAAGTTTCTAATTATCTGTCATCACAGCATGACCAGTGGCAAATGGAATGCATTTTCTCATTTCTTCCAGCAAAAAAAAAGAGAGAGAGAGCTCCCTAATGCAAGACATAAAGCTCTTCTGGTTCACTCAAGTGCTCAGTAAAAACCTGCATGGCAGGACAATAAAAGGGGTAGGTGACAACTCACAGCCTCTCAACAAAGCTGAAAGCAATCAGCCAGAGCCAAAAGTAAGGACTCCAGAACGAGTGTCCAATGCAGGCACCTTCTAGAATATTCTCCTCCTGTCTTTAATTTTGGTACCAGATATAACTGGGTTATATCTGCCCTTCCTATGGTAGCCATGAAACAATCCTATTGAAATTCTATGTGAGTGTCTACTTACAGCAACACTAGCGGCTAGAACAAATAAATTATCAGCATCTTAACACAAAAGAAACGCATTTCTTATCCAAGTGACAGCCCAATGCAGGTGTTCCTGGCTGGTCAGCAGCCTTCCACAAGGTGATTCAGGGATCCAGCCTTTTTCTCTCTGTGGTTGCCCATCCTTTCCAGCCTTAGAGTCCCCTCAATCCAGCCAGTGGATGGGGGAAAAGGCACAACCACGTTTAACCTCTTTAGCATGTATATGGCACTTTAGACACAGTTCATGGCAAGAACCAGTCATCATACCTGTGTGGGCTGGGCAGCCACTTCCCAGTAAAACTCTCATCCCTGGAAGAGCAGACTTTGGTGGGCAGTGAGTCATCTTTCCACTGCCATATCCTTTGCCCATCAATATCCACCTGCCCCCTTTTCTCCACACATGCATATACTCACCCGCTCCTTGGGTCTCACTCATTAATATATGCAGTGCAAAGCACAGAACTCGGAATGTCATCTCCATCCGGTTTTTACAAAGCTCCTCATGGAATGGTAAATAATCTGCCCCCCCCCACAAAAAAATTTATCTACCCTACATACCCTCAACATACACTGTGGTGATTAAAGCAGGGACCAGAGAACCACCAAAAAAGGAAAAAACCTCCCATTGTCTCTGCTGAAGGGAAAGCCAGCACTCACCAGTAACATTCTGTTTTCTACTTTTTTTTTTCCACCAGTGCTGTAGCCTTAGAGGCACTGAGCTTGCCTTCCGAGTTACTACACACACTTTTTAGCTTGTCCA
The DNA here is from genome assembly GCF_964165515.1 of Mesoplodon bidens. NCBI lineage: Eukaryota > Metazoa > Chordata > Mammalia > Artiodactyla > Ziphiidae > Mesoplodon > Mesoplodon bidens. The sequence goes on from NC_138171.1 coordinate 39,922,951, forward strand.
TTGCATAATGTGAGTCTGGACCTGTTCAGCCTCTGATATCCGTAACCTCACCTCACCACCCATACACCAAGCCCACAGTATGTATTTTAGGCTTTTTCTAATGTCAGGACCCCTCACCAGGGAGGATCTGAAACTGGGAACACATCCTTTTCCTCTTAGCAGAATTCTGAACATGCTCTAAACTGGTATTAGAAGGAAGTCATTCTAGAAATGTTCTGTGTATTTGGCAGGCTAAGTTTAGCACTTTATAGAGTGGTTTTTATTAACTTCTTAGAAACAAAGAAGCTATGAAACTGTATTCTTCCTTCCAATCTATGGTTTGACCATTTCATATGCATTCAAGGACTGATTAAAACCAAAGGCAATCAGTTGGTAACATATCTCCTAGGCTACATATATTTATATTGTCCCTTTAGAGTGGTCTCATTAAGAGTTTATGTTTGCATCCTAACTATGTTCCTCTTTACAAATCATAGTACTGTCTTTTGACTTTCTGCATTGTGGCAAACCTTTGGTATTAGGCTATTTCCAAAAATCAAGTCTACTTTCAAAGGTATCCATTACCAAGTCTGGTGAGTAAAGTGGATGATCGGAGCACTATCAAGTTGGGTCAAAACTGCGGGGTATATTTCAGGAGAGGCACGCAAGTAATCTGTGTATAAGAATCCCAGGTGGACCTTTGTAAAAATCAGCACCCCCCACCCGGGCTTCCCTGGTGGCGCAGTGGTTGAGAGTCCGCCTGCCGATGCAGGGGACACGGGTTCGTGCCCCGGTCCGGGAAGATCCCACATGCCGCGGAGCGGCTGGGCACGTGCGCCATGGCCGCTGAGCCTGTGCGTCCGGAGCCTGTGTTCCTCAACGGGAGAGGCCACAACAGTGAGAGGCCCGCGTACCGCAAAAAAAAAAAAAAAAAAAAAACCAAAAAGCAGCACCCCAGGTGGGAATGTGGGGATATGTGCATGTATCGTCCTTCACATTGTGGAAAAGGTTTGAAGAATGCTATAATATATACTTGTGAACCCACCACCCAGTTTAAGAAACAAAGCCTTACACATACATTTGAACACCCCCGGAACCACTCTGCGGTGGCAGGGTCACCCTACCCCTCCACCCTTGCCCAGAGTCACCAATGTTCATGAGCTGGGGTCTCTGTTACCCCTAGGTGTGTTTATACTTCTTTATACCTTTACTAGATAGGTATTGAAAGGATACATAGTGTTGTTTTATAGATTCTTGAGCCTTAAACAAATGATATGCTATACTCATCCCTGTACAACTTTCTTTTTTCAATCTTATATTTGTAAGATTTATCCATGTTGATAGATCGAGCTCCAGTTCATTCATTTTTCACTTTCATCTGGTATATGAATATAACACATCAAATCTCTTCTCCTGCTCTTGGACATTTAGTTTATTTCTAATTGATCATGACTATATATATATATATCTGTTATGACATTTTTGTATGTGTTTCCTTATCCCATTGATATATTTTAAGAGTTTCACAGGTATTCTGCTTGTCCATCCAGATCAAGAACTGATGCTCCAGTGAAGGAGTTCTCAAAATGTGGTCCCTGGACCAGCAGCATTCACATCACCTGGGAACTTGTCAGAAATGCAAATTACCAGGCCTCACCCCAGATTTACTGAATCAGAAACTGGAGGGGCAGAGGGTAGTGTGAGCTGTATTTTAACAAACTTTCCAGTTTATAACAAGATTCTGATGCTTGCTAACATGTAAGCACTACTGTTCTAGTCTGATGTAATGATGTCCCTGGTTTGCATGTCTTGGAACCCAAATTAAAATTTCTGAAATGTTTCTGCAGTGGCTGAACATTGAAACAAATACAGAAATTCCCACCGACGGCTTCAAAGCACTAGATGCATTTTAATGCAGTATACTAAGGTCTAAGGAAGAGCTTTGGAAATCATAAAGCATAAGCCCAATTAGTAATAGTCAATGTGGGAAATTTGTTTTAAGATACTGTTGTGCTGCTTTATAAGTCATGACTCATGTAACTATAGACAACAGCCAGGGAACACAGAAATACAAAGGCATAAAGTCATTTCAGTCAAGTATAAGTGTTTAAAAAAACACTCAAGAGCATCAGAGTCATTAAATATATTTCTGAATGAGTTTCAGTACCATCACCCATATGGCACGGAATTGTTTTCCTCTGTATTTCAATGTGTGCTTTTGATTGTGTTTTGGCTGTCTGGGCTACTTAAAATTCCATGCTCTTGAAACAAACAAAAAGTCCTATCTCTAGATTTGTTGGTAAAGCATGGCAACTTTCTAGACTAAGATAGGGCAGTGAGGAGAACAGGGCGAGAACTGTGTCTGCCAGTTGCAGAGGGGTGGGGGGATTAGTCAGATCCACAGTGAACAATCAGCAAACCAGGCATGGACCAGTGCCCGAAGGGCTTGGCATTTTCTCATCACCATTCAGGGAAACAGTTGATACCATGGGTCTTTGATGTAATTGGAGGTTCCCAATAGGTGAATAAGCATGGCTTCAAGTCATAAAAACAGAACATGGATAGAGAAATCCAAGAATCACCAGTAGTTTTCATCTAGGGTAGGGTCTGGTCAAGAGTAAGCAACGTCCCCATTCTCATTGAGAAGCTGGGGTGACTCAAAGGACCGAGGATGAGAAGCCAGTGGAAGCTCAAGTTCTAGGATAGGGGATAGGGGAAATCAAGCACAGGGACTCCATTAGCAAATGGGAGGTGGTGTGACTCTGGGTCCAGAGGGCAGCCCTTGGACATCATCTAAGGATCAGAGCTGCCCAAAGAATAAGACATAGGCAAGTCCTTGGATGGAGAGATGGAGCATCTGGTCTCAATCAGGTTGGCTCAAGAACATGGGCAGGTGAGGGGTGGGCTGAGTCTCTGTGGGAACATCAATGGGCCCAGATATGAGAAGCTAGGGAAGGCAGCCCATGGGAAAATGAAGAGGGGGTCAACAGAAAGGAGAAGAAAAAAACAAGTCAAATGTTTAATCTACTGACCTATGCCTCTCTTTCCCCAAGGGACTACTGAATAAGACGTCCAATTCCCTTCCTTCAGGGTACAAGGTGAGTGGAAGAGGAGCCTCCTGAACTCAGGTGGGTGCTGTGCAGAGCCAAGCGGAGCCAGAGGACAGGTACGGCAAGTTGTGCCATGCTACAGACACAGAGGTCAGGGCCAGGAGCACAGCTTACTCCATTCTGAATCAGCAGACAGAGTGGCTTGGGGGAAAAGGTGGAGCCAAAATAAGAAGGGAGAAGGAATAGGTTAAGGACCCAGGAGAGCCAAGAATGAGGGAAAAGTCAAAAGGACAAACTGGAGATGTTCTGGATCAACTCTGGCCACCAAAGCCAGAGCCTACGATGGTACTCAATGGAGCCAGACAGGATGGCCAGTATCCACCTAGGTCACACTCAACCAGTGGGAAGAAACAGGCTTGCGACAAAAATCCTGGTCTCAGAGAAGGGAAGAGAATAGAGTCCTTATAAGAGACGTTCTTCCCTTCTCTCTCCCCACCCCACCCACCCTGTCTCTAGGCAGGCGTCATCTCTCAAGTAATCCAGACAGGTATTAGACCCAGAACATTGGATGCTGCTAAGAAGTTTGACAAGACTAGCAAGACCAGGGTTTCTCTCACTGAGTCCTAAATAAACAATGATCTAACTCACAAAGCAGACTCTCACTCATTTGCAAATCTAATTTATGTAAAACCACCAGTGACCATAGATAGATTGTATCACCCACCCCTAAACCACTTTCTCCTGTGACAACACCAGAATCTTTGGTCTGCTTTGTGTTCATTGAACTGAAATGAACCCACATTCGGAGCCAAATGGTTGTTGAGAACTTTCTGAGTGCCAGGCCATGTGCCCTGAGGACAGAAAGGGTGAATTGGACCCAGTTCCCTTGTCTGGACAAGGCAAGCATTGAATAGGAAAGACAATAATGTCAGTATATCACTCCAAACTCATCTGGTTAACCAGGTCAATATTTATGTCAAGTTTGGGGTCTTCCTCCCTCCCTAAAAAGAGTTTCTGATTCTGTAGTGATTTCACCAAAGTGTTAGACATTTAAAAACAGGGCAATTGCAAAAGGAATATTTATTACTACATTGGAGCCTTAAGGTAACACTATTTGCTTAAGAACACAATCGATCATTAAGTTGGGTACATTGTGGACTGGATTTAGTTAATGAACTACTAGGTGAACCCTTCCAACGGCATTTTATCCTGAGCCCTGGATGAACTACTATTATTTTTCTCTAATCTTTTCCATCACTCACACACAGGGATTGTCAGCATGGGCCCTACAAGGGAAACACTTTTTTCCTTAATTAAAAAAAAAAAAAAAGATTCAGTTCTGTTGATTCACAACATTCTCTTTAGTGTAATTCTCTAAAAGCACTTAAATTCAACAACAGTTGTTTTTTTTGGTTTTTTTTTTTTTGTGTGTGGTATGCGGGCCTCTCACTGTTGTGGCCTCTCCCGTTGCGGAGCACAGGCTCCGGACGCGCAGGCTCAGCGGCCATGGCTCACGGGCCCAGCCGCTCCGCGGCATGTGGGATCTTCCCAGACCAGGGCACGAACCCGTGTCCCCTGCATTGGCAGGCGGACTCTCAACCACTGCGCCACCAGGGAAGCCCTCAACAACAGTTTTGCTGCTTATTAAGCCAAGTGGGTGTCCACTAACTGGCATCAGTGTATTTCCCACTCACATTTTGTGGGTCCCCTGTTGATAAGACATTGGCAAGAACCAGATTCACTATGTGTCTAAGGACATTGGATAGGAAGTAATCCCATGACTTCTGCTATCATTTTACTTGTTAGTAAACAAGCACATTTCAAACCAGAGAGAGGTTTATGTAGAAAGGACACACACCCTCAGATCGTGTGTCTATGCTTCCAAAGGTAGAATTACAGTTTGGCTTCTTCGCTGTCCCTGAAGACTAATGTATCATATATGCACAGGCCCTGCCCCAGGCAAGTCTGGCCATGTTCCAGACAAGGGAAGCAGAACCAAGTAGGAATACCAGATCCATTTCCTGAGGTTGCTTAACAAATTATCACAAACTGGGTGACTCAAAACAACAGAGATTTATTCTCTCGCAGTTCTGGAGGTTGCAAGCCCAAAATCAGTACCACTGAGCCAAAATCAAGGTGATTGGCTGCCTGAGGAAGCTCTAGAGGAGAATCCATTCCTTACCTCTTCCAGCTTCTGGTGGCTGCCAGCATTCTGTGGCTTGTGGCCCCATCACTCCAATCTCTCCCATCTTTTCCTCTATGTTGGTTGAATCTCCTTCTGCCTCTCTTGTAAGGACAATTGTGATGGCATTTAGGACCCACCCAGATAATCTCAAAACCCTTAAATTAATCACACGTGCAAAGACCCTTTTTCCAAATAAAGTAACATTTACAGGTTCCAGGGATTAGGACCTGATACCTGTGGGAGCCATTATTCTGCCTCACTCGGCTCCCCTGGAGGTTAGGCTGACATCGGAACGTCACCAGGAATTAACCCATGCTTGGCTTCTTCCCCTCCCCTACCTGCTTCCACCCTTCCCTGATCAGTTTTCCCTGGGAGCACATCCTCCATCAATCACTTTCTTGTCTCTGAGTCTATTCTCAGGCAACCTGACATGAGACAGTAAATAGCAGAGGGAGAGGAGGATAATATATTAGGTTGTATTGTTTGAAGCCACCAAATTCATGGTCATTTTTTACAGCAGCCATAGGGAACTAATACACCTGGAGTATAATTCACTCCACAGAGACTGTTCCTCCTCAATGCACTGACAAACGGCTGCTGTGGGGAAATTAAACTCCCAGACACTTTTTGGCCTGGTTCATCTGGGTGAAGCTCCAGTAGCCCGAGGATAATCAGCTGATAAAGGCTGCAGGTGTGAACAGTTAGGAGGAAAGCATGCAAAACCTAGAGAAAGCTGCACAGAGCAAAAAAAAAAAAAAAAGGTGTGGGGGCTGGAAACTGGGCAAAGCGCCGACCTCGCCAGCAACGAGGGGCAATTAATTCCTTCCCAGAGACTCCACTCTCCCTCAGCCTCTTACTGTAGGAAGCTCAGCTCCCCTAGAATCAGCATGCATGTCCCTCAGCATCAGAACCCTCATTTCTGAGTCTGGGTTCCTTATGACATAGTACTTATCTCACTAGAGCCAGCCTCTTACCATCGCTCCAGACTGCCCTGTTTCAGGTTGGGCTGGTGCTTCTATTGGTTTGCTAGAGTCACCATAACAAAGTTCCATAAACTAAGTGGCTGAAACAACAGAAATGTATTGATCCACAGTTCTGGAGGCTAGAAATGCAAGATCAAGTTGTCAGCCAGTTTGGTTCCTTCCAAGGGCTATGAGAAAGAATCTGTTCCAGGCTTCTACCCTAGCTTCTGAGGGTATGCTGGAAATCTTTGGCATCCCTTGTCTTGGAGATCTCTGCCTTCACCTTCACATTGCTGGTGTTCCTGTGCGTGGCCAAATTTTCCCTTTTGTAAGAATACCAGTTATATTGGATTAAGGGCTCACCCTTCTGTAGTATGACTTCATCTTAAGGGCATTTGCTACAATCTTGTTACTAAATAAGTGCTGAGGTACTGGGGGCTGGGACTTCAATATACGAATTTGAGAGAGACACAATTCAACCTGTAACAGTGCTCAAGGACCTAATACCTTCTTACAGATTTTTCTGCTGTTTACTGTCTGCCTCAGTTTCTGTCCATCCCCAGCCTCTGGACAAGCTCTTTCTAACTTCCTGCCTAGGGCAGCCCTGGCACAGATACAGACCAGTCCCTGGCCTGCCACCAACTGACTGTCATCTTACCCTTACCTTGTTCTGACTGTTGACCTGGAAGTCTTCCCAGCTCTTGCAGCTCTCATGCTGGTACAGTGTAGGCATTCAATAAATAGTCATTGGATTAGTTCAGTGATCGGTTACCATCCAACAGGTGGATGTACTTCCAGGGCTGTCACAAGCATACATATGCACTTAAGCCCCACTCAGCCACATCTTTAGTCATGACATCATCCAGCAGTGAGATATCGGAAAAATGACTGAGAATCCATAATTCTGTAACTCCTGCATGGCAGGCCCAGGTTATACATGGCAGCCAAGGAAGAGAAGCAAGCACACAGCTTTCTGATAAGTCAATAGAGAAGATAAGATCACTTGCAGTCCCTAACTGCCATCAAAAACGGCTGTTAAGGGCTTCCCTGGTGGCGCAGTGGCTGAGAGTCCGCCTGCCGATGCAGGGGACACGGGTTCGTGCCCCAGTCCGGGAAGATCCCACATGCCGCGGAGCGGCTGGGCCCGTGAGCCATGGCCGCTGGGCCTGCGCGTCCGGAGCCTGTGCTCCGCAACGGGAGAGGCCACAACAGTGAGAGGCCACGTACCACCAAAAAAAAAAAAAAAAAAACGGCTGTTAAGAAAATCAGACCATGTCTCTTTGTGGCTTCAAAGTCTTAGAAAGTCAGTGTGAGAGAACTTGAGCCAGGAACGCTAACAAGGAGTCCTGTTAGATATAGTTTTCCTAAGGCTTTCAGATTAAGTTCAGCTCCATAATTACCTAGACCTACCTGTCCATCTACTCCCCTCCCCACTCTGTCCTTCCCTCCTTTCTTCTTAGGTGTCCATGCTCCTCACCTTCCTCATCCATCTTATTTCAATGCTATCAAAAATTCCAGAAATCCTAACTTCAACACAGATAAATTTTGGGGTGAGGACACAAGAATCACCATCCATTTTTGAGGTGTCAATATACACAAAAGGCCGTGAGCCAAAGATAGGATAGTAGGAAGTCATTTCATTTCCTACTCCTTTAAGAGGTCATTGCTTTTCTTACATTGTTTTTATTAAATATTAAATACATAGATAAGGATGTTTCTAATTTGTGCCAAGTTTATAAAGAAAGCCTCTAACAAACGTGAAGGCCCCAAAACCCAGATCAAAACAATTTCAACGAGTTGAAACTAGTATTGCATTGGATTCCATGGATATTTTTTTTTCCATGCATCACTTAACGCAGAGGGAAATAAGTAAAAGAGAAGATATTCTATATCTGCACACTTGATCTGGTAGCTTTAAGTCAGTCCAATTTTCCATACCATGAGTTGTGGTGGGATAAACTCTGTTCCCACCAACGATCTCAGATCCATCTTGCTTTGTTTGTGTTTTGTGCCCATTTCTACTCCACCCCTACCCCTTGAATCCTGTCTTCTCTGTTCAGCTTAAGTTCATCCTTTATATCTACTGACAGCTCATGGGAGTTTTAACCACAGCAAGATTTTGACTCGAACCCACTTATCTAGAATTGTTCTGAAATTCTATTTTTTTAATCAGTTTCAAATATCTGAAATCCTTGCGGGTCCCATTCTTCTGTCTGTTGTGTCTGTAGGATCTGAGCCTCCAGCCTTGTTATGTATCAGCTCACATAACAGCCAAGCCCAGCCTCATACAAGGGGAGGATTTGGGAAATGCCCGTCAATTTCTGAAGCTGTCCTATTCTGTTCACCCATGAGTGGTTATTTACAAAAAGGGTTAAATAGCAAAACCCAATTGAAGGATACTTTAATCTTATCTGCCATAGGACTGGGGCAGGGGGTAGAGACACACAAATAAAAGTAAATATTGAGTATATCATTTCTGAGTAGTGAGGAAGACTTATTTATATGCTCAACATGGAACCAGTTCTTCTGATTCAGAACTCCTGAAAACCTGCATGGTGAATGCCTCACTGTTAATAGGGGTGCCAGATACATAAATATATCATTGCAACACAGCCTGAAAGGCAACAACCACAGGTACTCAACAAGGTACAGAGAAGAGGCCCTCACCTGTCCTTGGGGAGATGGGAAGCCCAAGGTCCAGAGATGTCTTTCCATAGGAAGTGACATGGAATATGAGTGATAAAAGAAGAATAGATATCTTTCCCCTTGCTCTACTTTTTTAAAGTTTTCACCCAATATTGCCCTTCCCTTCTGTATGGTTGATTTTATGCGTCAACTTGACTAGGCTTCTAGTGACCACTTGTTTGGTCAAACAGCAGTCTAGATGTTGCTGTGAAGGCATTTTTAGGTGTTACTTTAGGTAACTAATATTTAAATCAGTAGACTTTGAGTAAAGCAGATTATCTTCCATAATGTGAGCGGGCCTCATCCAGTCAGTTGAAGGCCTTAACAGCAAAGAATGAGGTTCCCCAAGGTAGAAGGGATTCTACCTCAAGACTGCAACAAAGAAACCATGCCTGAGTTTCCAGACCTGCTGCCCTGAGGAATTCAGACTCAAGACTGTAACATCAACTCTTCCCAAGTCTCCAGGCAGCTGGCCTGCCCTCCAGATTTTGGACTTGCCAACCCCCACAATTACATGAGCTAATTCTTTAAGACACGTAGATGATAGATAGATAACATGGATAAATAGAGAGGTGAGATAGATAGATAGATAACATGGATAGAGAGGTGAGATAGACAGATAGATAACATGGATAAATAGAGAGGTGAGATAGATAGATAGATAGATAAAAGATAGGTGGGTAGATAGATAGAAGATAGATAGATAATATGGATAAATAGAGAGATGAGATAGATAGATAAAAGATAGATGGGTAGATAGATAAAAGATAGATAATATGGATAAATAGATGAGATAGATAGAGAACATGGATAAATAGAGAGATGAGATAAATAGGTAGATAGATAAAAGATAGATGGGTAGATAGTAGATAGATAGATAACATGGATAAATAGAGAGGTGAGATAGGTAGATAGGTAGGTATGTAGGTAGATAGATAGATAGATAGATAGATAGATATTCACTTGGTTCTGGTTCTCTGAAAAACACTAACTAATACACCTTCTAAATCAAAAATGTCTAGGGTGAGTGGGTTTTGACAGAGCTAATTCAAGACCAGCAGCAGCAAGCACGTTATGCAGGAGGGCGGGGGGCAGGTGAAGAACCCACAATGTCAGGCCTTCTGTGGGTTGGCTGCACAACCACCAGGGGAGTTACTTCTCTGGCAACTTGAATAGGCCTCCTCTTAAAGAGCAAGAAATCCCCTGAGGCAGGTCGCTGGGGGACTCAAAGATGTGTTGCTAAGTGCCATCACCCCTGGGAAGGTACTCAGAGGCAGATCCCCAGAGATCTTCCCTTGTTCAATGGACTGAGGGCGCCCCAGAGACTTGGAACTCCAGTGAGTTGAGAGCACTCAGGAGCTAGGGAAAGGGTGGTGGGGAAAGGGAAGAGAAGCCACACCATGTACATACAGAGCAATAAGGGAAAAAATCCCACTGCAGGGAGGTGCTCTCTCTGACTTCTCACGCATTCCCACGGCTACCCTCTGGTCCAAGATGAAATCTGAAACACACACAGTTCTGAAGCCTCTAGGTGGGTCCCCCATGCCTCTTGCCATGCTCTCATCATCCCCCCAAACCTGGATGCTTGTGTGATTAGGGTCTGCCTGTGTCACTGGAGGATCCTGGTTTCAGAATCTTGATTCTCTACCAGAGGCTCAAATGGCTCCAGAACCTCAGAAGGGTCTCCCAGGACACTTGGGAGTTGACTCAACTTCCATGAAATTCTGTATGAAGTCAAGAGCTTTTCACAGGAAGAGCTCACAAGATGGAGAAATGAGGGCCGGCTGAGAAGTCAAGAAAGTCTTCCTAAGTCACGCTTTGAAGAAAGGATTCAATTTGAGTAGATGAAGAATGGGATCAAGGATGCATCTTAAGGAAACAAATGGCAGCCTGCAGGGGAAGACAAGGCAGAGAGAAGACCCACCTGCTAGATCACAGAATACAAGTCAGGACGTTGTCAGAAAAAAATGTGGAGGCAAGTAAGGGCTCTGTCTCAGCTTCTCACTTACCCATGAGCCACATCTTCATTCTGAACCTCCTCCGTGACCCTCGCTTATACCTGATTCTTGTCACTCTCAGAGTGACCTAGCTGACCGTGCCCAGGCTGCAGCCTCTCCGTGATGCTTGGTAATGTTGTTCCCGCACTAACCTCAGATGCTTTTAATAACAATCCTGGTTCTTCACACTGCTAGTCGGCCTCCATCTGCCTTCAGAATGCCCCTCCTGGTTTGACTTGACCCCATGACCAGGACCCCTCAGTCTACCCACGAGCAAGGAGCAGACCTCTGGGACATGCTGCCTGACTTCCCTACTGGACAGTTTACCCTGAGCCTCCACCATCAATGGTTGATCATTTTCAGTTTTAATAGAGATGCAAATCCAGATTATAAAAAGCACTTTTAAAAATAGAACGTCTTTGACCATAGAATAAAGCAGCACATGCACAAACACAGAGCGTGTGAAATGCCTGTTTGTAAAATGAAGCCACATCCTCCAAGTTGGGAATCATACCGTCCCCAGAAAGTGGTGCCACTTTTCTGTGACGGCGTGACAGGGTCATTGAATCGGGCTGCTACGAGTCTGTTCAGAGAGTGCAGCCTTGTGGGATGAATTAAATGGTCATTTCCACCTGTCACTAATTTCCCTTGCTGGGTGAGCCACAGCTCTATCAATCAGGAGAGACCTTGATTGGTGCAGCTTCTCTATCTTTAGATTCAGGTGTGCCTGACGTGGTCTGCGGAGTGCAGAAGGGGCTCTGGGCCGGCCAGCCTGCAGGCAGCTGCCAGAGTGGGTCAGTGAATCTGATTACACTGCTGCTCCGTCCGGAGTGCCTAGCTCTATTTTTTTTTTTTTTCCTCTCCCTAAAGAGTGGTGTGATTACTTTATGCCAAACCACTCAAGGATAATTCATACTGTCAGGCAACCCTTGTGTTTGCCCATTATCCGACAGTTTTGGGCTCACTTCATATTCCAGAGTGGCGTGATATAATGTAACGCGATTTGAAATACTGTAAAGCAATAACCAAAGTAACACAGTTTGACATCTTGAATCTCAGAGGAGGTATGCACACACTGGCTACACTGTATTTCTACTTCTCCTGTATCTGCTACTTGATATTATTTGACTTCTTAAAGCATTATCTGTTTTTAAATGCAATTAGAAGGTTGAGGCGTTGGCAAAGGAAATTCCTCGTGCTTGAAAAGAACAGTCAGTGACATATCAGTCCTAGACAGAATCTCTCCAGTGGGGACACCATGCACCTACACATATGACATGAATGGTTAGTGCTCACCCCATGTTATGTGATGAGAACATACTTGCTCCTTTATGGGAGCCGCAAAGGTCTTTGTACATCACACCCATCCAACCAAACCACAACTATTTATTGTGCACCCACTATGCGTAAGACTTTCAGATGAAGGAGCTGGCATGCGAAGTGGAAATCAGACGGGGTATGATGAAAACTAGCAGCCAGCTTAGAGCAAATGTGGTTTAAAGCTTGGAAAATAAGCTGGATCAAAGCACCAGGCTTACTTGCCCAGCTGATTTGTTTGTTCTTCATATGAGCCAAAAGCAAGGGTTTGGGGCCAAATGGGGAGTGACTGTCTTAGCCTCAGCAGCCCGAAGTTCCAAAAAGTCAAGAAAACTTGCTGCCTCAGCACTAAGGCCCAGATTTGGTCCTGAGCCCATTCTAAGGAAAGAAAGAAATTCTTAAAAACAAAGAATCTTCCAACAATCCTTTCTCCTTCTCAAACAATTACCCAGTGAACTTTTAAACAACAATTCCTGCTTGCTGAGTCCATTTCCTTACCTCCTGTGCTCACGCCAGGCTCTGGCAATGCCACTTTCCTCCAGTCATTCCAGTGCAATTCTAACTATTGCTTCATCTCCCCCACTCCCTTGCACTTGACCTCTGAGCTGCTCCTGAGATGTGGACTACCTTGTCCTTCATAACATGAAGCCTGCCTCTGTTTCCTCCTTCTCACCTCTAAGACTGCTTATTCTAGGTCCCCTCTGGGGTTTGTCATTCTCTCCCAAAGTTCTGTGCTTGGTTCTCTTTCTGCTCCATGCTCTCTACCAGGGCAAGGCTGTCTGTTTCCCCATTGATTTCAGGGCCACATTTGCATTTACAACTCCCAAATCCTTACCTCTGGCACAAACCTGATTCCCAGTTTCCAGGCTTGGAGTTCCAGTTGTCTGCTGAGCATCAGCTAGCTGTCTGGTCAACCTCTCCTTCTAACTGACGTAAATGTTGGAGGCAGCCAATGTTCAGCTTGGGGCTGTTCACTCTCCTTCATCTCTCCTGGTCCAGCGGCAAGGACTTCTTGGAGTTCCTTGAGCATGTCAAGCCTTTCCCCAGCTCCTGGCTTTCCAACTTTGAGTTCCCTCCTCCTAAAATCCTGTCCTCCTCGGAAAGTCTTTCCTTGCTCAAAGGGGCTACGCAGGTTCCCATGCTTATTCTAGTCCATCACTTATCACATTCAGGAATTATCTTGTTTATGTACTTATTTGTTGTCTATCTCCATTGCTAGAATGTAAAGTGCATGAGGGTAGGTGCCCTGTCTTTCATATAAACCAATTTATTCCCAGCACTTATTAGGGAATAGTAAGTGCTCTATAAATGTTATTAAGTGAGTGATTGCTGATGACTCCAACAATTTTATATTCAGCACAGGTGTCTTCTCTGAGCTCCAAATGATACGCCTAGTAGTTTACTTGGCATTGCTTTTGATGTCTCCTAAATCATGTCTAAACCTATATTCTTGATCTTCTCTTGTTGCTTTTTTACCTTCTTCACAGTAAATGAATGGGCCCAGTTACAAGCTGCCCAGCCAGAAATCCAGTTGTTTTTGATTTCTCCCTCTTCCTCATTCCTGCCCATGTCCACCTCATGATGAAGACCTGTGAGGACCGCCTCCAAAATATACCTCAACCCTTCTCTCCAGCTTCACTCTATGTCATCTCCCTTATTAGCCACCATTATATCTAGAAAGGGATAGCCTAACCAGTGTCCCTGATTGCACATTTCCTCTACATAGCACACAACATTTTCTTTTAGAAATCTAGTGATGTCATATCCATGCTTAAATATTTTTCTTTGCATCCCACTCCCATGACATCCTACAAATTCCAGCATGCTATGTCCCTAGTCTTCTATCCCAGCTTCATCCCACGATCTTCACCAACTATTCACCTGCCACACTGGACTCCTTCCACTTCCTGGGACACTCAGAGCCTTTGTATATGCTAGCCCCTCCACCTGGAAGGCTCTGTTCCCTCCTTTCCAAGAGACTAGCTTCCTCTGTCCTTGAGGCCCTGGCTTAAAGCCTACCTTCTCAGTTCACTAAGCTGGCTCTTCCCCTACCGCCATTATTCTGTTCTCCTGTTCCCAGTCTGTTTCCCCATGGTACCACAGAGCTCTCTCCTCCAGTAAATAATAAATGCCCCAATCACAGTTTCCAAGTCTGTTTTATTCTACAATGTATACCAAACTCCAGGCATAACTTATAGGATATGTTTAAAGAGTTTTTGAACTGCATGAAAGAAGGAAGGAAGGAAAGGAGGGAGGGAGGGAATGAGTTTCACAAGTACTTTTATTTATTTATTTATTTATTTATTCATTCATTCATTCATTCATTCATTCATTCATTCATTTATTTCAGTACGCGGGCCTCTCACTGTTGTGGCCTCTCCCGTTGCGGAGCACAGGCTCTGGACGCGCAGGCTCAGCGGCCATGGTTCACGGGCCCAGCCGCTCCGTGGCATGTGGGATCTTCCCATACCGGGGCACAAACCCGTGTCCCCTGCATCGGCAGGCGGACTCTCAACCACTGCGCCACCAGGGAAGCCCCACAAGTACTTTTAGACCAAATAAAAACTTTATCTTTCCCCATCATAATACCTCCCACCAAACATCCCAAATTCTCTCTATCTCCATTGATGGCATCACCAATCACCATGCTGCCCATGTTAAACACCTCAAAATCATTTCATTTATTCTTTCATCTCTTCCATCCAGTAGACCACCAAAAGTTATCATCTCTACCTCTAAAACATGTCTCAGATTCCCCCCTCATTCTCCACCCTTGTTTCTTAGTAACTTGGATACAGCTTTCGTGATGTCTCATCTCATCTCCAAGCTTTAAACTGCATGAGCTTCCTGGCTGGTCCCTGCTTCAGACTTAGCCCTCCTGCCAAGATCCAAACTCTAAAATAGAAGTGTGATGTCATTTCTCTTGAAATCCTTCAATGGCTCCCCATTGACTGAAGAATTCTTTGCCATGGCATTTGGAGCTCTTGAGATTCTGACTATATCCTACACTTCCTGTCTTATCTCCAAAGGATGCCAGAGATTCTCTTTCTCTCTTCATTCTCACAGGCACCTTAATCATCCCCCAATCTTATGCATGCTGCCAACCTTTATCTTAACCACGTCGTCAGTCTAGAATCCAATTTCAACCCCTTTCCTCTCTGCAAGATACCAATTCATATCCAAGTCCTATCATCTTCCAGTAAATTAAGTAAATGCCATCCTCCCATAAATTAAGTAAAAGCTAAGTATTTTAACATAAACTTTAAATCAATTATTGGACTTTTATATGTATTATAACACATGAGCAACTAAGCTCTCTCTACACTGAGCATCTACTGTGTGCTAGCCTTTATATATTGTCTTTACACACACCCTCTAAAATAAATACTACTATCATCCCTACTTTTACAGAGTAAGAAACCAAGCTTAAATAAATGGAACTACTTTACCCAGTTAGCAAATAGGAGAGGCAGGAATCTAACCCAGGTAAGTCTGTTTCATTTAAAGCACTATTTGGTACATCCTCAAAAGACCGAGGTCCCATTTGATTTATCTCTAGTGCTCAATATCTAGGCTACAGATATTGCAGACAATCAATAAACGTTTGTTGATGGAAGGAGAGAGAGTGGAAAATCATCAGGCTTCCCAAGGTTCACAAGGGAAACCATGAGACAACTCTGTAATTTGGCTGAAGTAACTATTCAGTCAACATTGAATCAAATGTGAGTTGAATTTAGTTAGCCCAAGTAATAGAGCTAGATATGTCTCCCGAATTGAAGACAGAAAACTCCCTTCTATATGACTTTCCAACTTATCACTGTCAGAAAGGCTAAGCAGGGAGCCCTGGGGCTGAGCCGGCATACACCGAAGAGTCTGGAAAAGAAATCAATTGAATTCAAACTATCATACATCATGGATGTTTAGGGCCAGGAAGGACCTGGGAGATCATCAACTTCTCTTCCTTCATTTCATAGAAGAAGAAAATAAAGCCCAGCAGGGGATGTAGCATCTCCTAAGCCACCCAGGCTAGTGGAACATTAGGATGAGGAACATACTGGAACCAGTCCTTATCTCTCCCATGGACTCACCCATAGCTTGCCAGAATGAGCCCTCGGTTGTCAAAATGACTCCATTATTCTCTTTCTTTCTAAATAATTTTAAGATAAATATCCAACCTTTTTCTTGCCTTACATGTCTATTTAGAACTTTTATGTATTCTTTAATTAATGGTTATACTGTTTTCCTCAAAAGGATCATCTGCTTAAATGTTTTGCTTAAATTTGGGGCAGGGATGGGGAGGAGGGAATAAGATAATTTATAACATCCGTCAGCAAAAAAGCCGTACATTTAGAGAACTTCCATTTTCAGATATGGAATGTGACCTTTCTAGCCATCAGCCCACCAAACCATAATAACCCTAAACCTCTCACTCTTAAGGTAAGGGAGACCAAATCCAACTCAGGTTAGAAGGGGTGGGGTTCAGATGGCAGCAGGATGGTGCTGAAATACCACATCAGCTAGGATGCTCCCAGTTGCAATTCACACAAAACATTGCTCAAACATAAAGAGAATGTTTGTTAACTCATGCAGCTGGAAAGTCCACTGGGAGTGGTGGCATCAGATGAGGTTTGCTCTAGTAGTACCAATGGTATATCCATGACTCAGTTTCACTTAACTCACAACTGAGGTTACAAAGGTTAAAAAAAAAAAAAAAAGCATAGGCAGCTATCCTCAAAGAGCTCACTGCCCATTGAGGGAGACAGATATAACATCTGGGCATGCTGAATCTCCTTCCTCACCACCCATTCACCATTCAGCTCATTACGAGTGCGTAATGAGAGGTATGCACAGAAAACTTGAGAACATAGGAAGAGGAACTTCCCCAGACTGGGCACAGCACTCAGGTTTCCTCCTTAGAGAGGTCAGGAGGTAGGTCTGAATCCTTAAAGAACTAGTTAAAATTAGTCTGGGAGGTGACGTGGAAGAACTAGGAAGCACGAGGGCAAAGAGATTATATTCGTGGATCATGGTAGAGAATTACTGACTGTTCAGTGCTGACAGAGAACAATCCAGACAGGCAAGGGAAAGACCAAGAAGTAGGTAGCCTCAGATAACAGAAGGAGACTCACACAGGATGGAGAGTAAGACTCTGGTCACCAATTCCAATGTGTGGGTGTTTTCCCCATACATCCAAGCAAGTCTCTGACACCAGCTGGGTGTCTTACAGTTCAACTCAATTTGACACTATCTACCCAGAGAGAGCATCAGATTCCACAGCTTAAGTTCTCAGTCCTGTAAGACTGTCCCCCAACCCCCTCCCACCTCAGATGCCAGTCGCAAGCTCAGGGCATCACCTGTGCTTCTGACCAACCGGCTATAAAGGTTCCCACGACCTCCTCCTTAAGTTTGATTAATTTGCTAGAGCAGCTCACAGAATTCAGAGAAATATTTAAATTATTAGATTACAGGTTTATTATGAAAGGATATAACTCAGCAACAGGCAGTTGGAAGAGATGCACAGGGCAAGGTCTGCGGGAAGGGACATAGGGCTTCCATCCTTTTTGACCACACTACTACTCTCCTGGAAACTTCATGTGTTCACCAACCAGGAAGTTCTCTGAACCCCATCTTTTTGGGTTTTTATGGAGGCTTCATTACATAGGCAACATTGATTAAATCATTGGCCATTGATGATCAATTCAACCTCCAGCCCCTCTCCCCTTCCTCTCCCTGTTTAGAAGGTGTTCCAACCTCCTAAACACCTGCTTGGTTCCCCTGGCAACCGGCCCCCATCATTAGGTGTGGTCTAAAAGTCACCTCCTTAACATAACAAAAGATACCTTTATCTCTCTCATCACAGGAAATTCCAAGAATTTTAGGAGCTCTGTGCCAGAAACTATGGATGAAGACCAATTATATATTTCTCAGTATAAATCACAGTATCACAGAGAGACACCAAGGAGATGAAGGGCCACCCTTTAAGGAATTAAAACAAATGTATATTGGGGGAGTTTCAGCATATAGGACCTGAGAGTGGAGGAGGGAGTCACACAGGTAGAATGAGAAAAGATGGAAATGGGCTGATCCCTGAAAAAAGCCATACTGAGGACCTATGCATGGAAGAGGGCCCGTGAAGGAGATACAGAATAAATACAGGCAGTTGTTACTTGTCACAGAAGATCAAAAAGACTCTTAATCATGAACATTTCCACTGGAAAAAAAGGTTCAAATTTTTGTGTGTCAATAGGAACCTTTTTATGGAGAAAGGATCGATAGATTTCATCAGAAATTCAAAGATACCTGTGACCCCAAATTAACAAAGAATCACTGGCAAAAAATAAAAATAAAAAATAAAAAAGGAAGTCATGACAAACAGTTTTAAATCCCCCAGAGGACTAGTCATGTGAAAGGCAAGAACACTGGGAAATACAGGGGTCACTGGTGGGGGGAAAAGGAAGATCGAGGTTTTACCACAATGGGCTGAAAAGTGTATAGCAGGGGA
This sequence comes from Mesoplodon bidens, assembly GCF_964165515.1. NCBI lineage: Eukaryota > Metazoa > Chordata > Mammalia > Artiodactyla > Ziphiidae > Mesoplodon > Mesoplodon bidens. Next base: position 39,941,628 of record NC_138171.1, read on the forward strand.
GGAAGCAGAGGCAGCAGGTCCAAACTACTGTTTCTAGACGTCTGACCCTAAAAAAGAGGGAGGCTGGGACAGTAACTAGCAGTGAACACTGGCGTCTAGAGGGTCATGTTTAGAATGTGGGCGAGTCTATCATGTTTATGGCTCAAAGGGAATGAATCAGTGAAGTAGATAATGGAAGAATCAATCAGAGGCTTTTTGTAGGCCCAGAACTCTGACCAAACCTTCCTCAGCCTAAAAAGTATAGGTTTCTGGGTCCAGCATTTGGTGGCAAGCATTCCATAGCCACATTTCTCAACATTATCCCCATGCAGTTAAAGAGAGAACAACAGAACAGACTTCCCACAAATCAACTTTTTTTTCCTTTGTGCCCCCAAATCCCTTGCTATGTAAAGGCCCACCTGGGAAGGCTGTCTGCAATTCCCTAACATCCCCTCTCCTCTTATACCAAGAAACATGTTATAGAATATCAAAAATACAGTGTTGTTTTATGACCATGAGAGAGGCACATTTCCTTTGTCTTTAAGATATACAGACAAAATGTTAGTCTACATTGAAAATCCAAAATTTTTCTTCTTTATATCCCCAAATAAAGCATTTGGCAAACACCAAATGTGGTACCATGTTTGCATGAGTCAGCTATTGCTGCGATAAAGCTGCATAATAAGTCAACCCCAAACTCAGTACCTTACAACAATAAACATTTATTCTCACACTAAGGGTTCTGTGGGTTGACAATGAATTTTCTGACTTAAGCTAGGCTCAACCAGACAGCTCTGTCGCAAGCTACAGGTTGGGCTGACATCTACTCAATGTGTGTTCTTTCTGGGATCCAAGCTGAAAGGGCAGCAGCTACTTATGGGAAATGCTTCCAATGCATGTCACCAGAGCACAGAGAATGGGTAGAAACAAGCAAGGTTCTTAAGGCCTTGGCCTGGAACTGGCCCATTGTCCATTCCATTAGCCTAGGCAAGTCACTTGGCCAAACCTAACATTAACAGTGCAGGGAGAAATATTCCACCCTCTCTCTAGTGGAGCTGCTGCAAAGGCAAATGGCAAAGATCATGAATGTATAATTCTACTACAAGGAGAGGTGAATAATGGTGAACAATGATTCAGTCTACCACAGTGTGGACCAGGACTGGGGAGGAAAGAATAGTCAGGACTTGCATGCATGTTAAAGAGTACCTTTTTCCTTTTTCAACATTCAGCATTCAATGGAATCCACCACTATGATTACACACTCATACACACACATACACACACAGAGGCACACACACCTTTAAGATTGTTCATGTCCACCATCCTACTTCTTGGTATGAATGTATCATCCTGGAAGCATCTTTTAAACAGGTGGTGTGATATAGTGGAAAGAGCCCTGTATGAAAAGTCAGAAAAGCTGGTTCTAGTCTTGGTTCTGCCAGCAACTGGTGTGTGACATTGCTCCCAATGCATGTGCATAGAGAAAATATTGGCAGTAGATTTTACACCCAGGACCGCACTCTCTGGGGAAAGCAGCAACTAATCCTGTGAGGCCCCAGGTGGCAGACAGGTCTTCTAACCTATTCTGTTAGAGCAGAACAAGGTCCAAGTAGACAATATTCAGCAGCGTCTTTGGGGGACATTTTACCTATAGTAGGAGCAAATCAAAGTGCCCCAAAGCAGACTTCCCTGGTGGTCCAGTGGTTAAGGCTCTGCCCTCCCAATGCAGGGGGCCCAGGTTTGATCCCTGGTAGGGAACTAAGATCCCACATGCTGCAACTAAGAGTTCAGCCAAATAAATAAATAAATATATTTTTTAAAGTACCCCAAAACAGAGCCCTGTAAAGAGATCACAGCATATCCATGGCTCAAATGTAAATTTCCTGACCATTCCACCCATGTTTTCCAGGAAAACCTAGACTTTCTCTTTCAGTGTGTGCTGCACCCACTTTCAGTCTACAACAGAGCTTCCTTGCCTATGTGCCTGAGCACCTGGCATCCTGCATAAGGGTTGATGCACCAAAATATTGATCCCTTAGGTCCCCTGGGCAGCCAGGCACAGCCTGGGATCCATGTTGCTCCTAGATCCACAGCCTCTGGCCACAGGCAATGTACTCTATTTCCCACAGTGTGCCATGCAAAATCATCCCTTTCTATGTGTGCCCTGACTATAAAAATGTTTGAGAAGCCCTTGTCTATATACTCAAAAAAGGTTAAGTACTTCGAAAGTATATTCTAACATTGTCTGAAGAACTAGTAGAATTCTCAGCCGGTGCTCCAAGAGAGAATTAATCCCTAATGCCCTAAGGCATCAACTGCATGTAACAAATTAAACTCTCTGGTCATCTAGAAAGGTACTAGTCATATTCTGCTCTTGGAAGAATTGAGAAAAAATAGTCACACAAATCAGCTTCTGTGTTCTGTGGTTCCAATGAGGAGCCCAGTTGAGAAGAACTACATGACTGCTTGCTGTTTACGTCAATGGATTCTAACATTTTTTTAGAAAAAACCCCCCAAAAAACTAGCTGTTTGTCAAATAGACACCACTTAGTTCAAATATCTAATTTAACAAAATAAACATCGCACCAATATAGATGTATGGGGGATCACATGAATGCTATTACTCTCTTCAATGGTTTGACGTTTCTTGCAGATGTTTTATCTTTCATTTTTACAGAAAAAGAAACAGGGACTGGAAGGGTTCCAGCAGGGGCAGTGGCTCACTCCATCATGCTGGTTACTCACAGAGATGGGATAGAACCAGGGTCTCTTGATCCCTTCCCTTCTTCTCTCCTTTCCTTTGCTCTTTTTCTGTCAAAAGCATGTTTTCTGATAATTTTCCATTAAATGCATCATTCACATTCACTCTCCAGAGAGCACTTTTGAAGCATCCTTATTCTTTTACCCAATCACTTAGCATGGTTGCTCTGTGAAATCTGTGGTTTGGAAACCTTCTTCTTGCTCCTAATTATTTCACTTCTTGGATTCCTAGGATGTGTGCACCTGATAATCAAGAGTTATTCACTGGAAGTCTTCATTACATTTGATACAGATAATACAAATTTTACTCGTGAAATGCTACTCAGGGTCTCATTTTTGAATGAAGACATTGATTTACTTACATTTTCAGAACACACACAATAGGCAGAGAATTAAAATAATGGACAACAACTAATAGAAAACAGGTGTGACTCTGAAACTTAAATGGTGCATTCTCCAGGCTTAGAGCAATGCTGGGAGAAGAATGTTTACCATACAATAATAAAGACAGCAAAATAAATAAATAAAATGAAATAAACAATAAGTTCTCACTGAATGAGTGCAGCTTCCCAGCTGGAGCCTATTTCAGCATTGGGTAGTGCAACCAAAAATGAACACACAAAGACTGCTAAACCAGGTTGGTTTTTATTTCCCCTAGAGACTGGGAAGAAGATGGCAAGAGTGTAATTTAATTTCTGTAAAATATTTTCTAAACAGGTTCAGGGGCTGTATAATTTGGGTTGACAAATTGAATACCAGGTCTGAAGTCCTTGTAATAAGGTATATGCCCTGACTTCATAAGAGAAACTCATCACTCAAATCCATAGCTGAGAAGGCAACAAAATTTAAGGGAGATACACAAAGCCACTAAAGGCCAAACCTGCAGGCAACTCCCGATGCCTGACAGCTGAAGGGCAGAGGATTTAATCTGCTGACCTCAGTGTCCAGAAGAAGCTGGAAGTGGTCAGGACTAACGTAAGTGGTTAGTTTTGGCAGCCTGTGCCTATGGGTAACACTGAATTAGTGCCACCAGCCAGTTTTGTTTGAAGAACCTCTTTTCCTCCTGCTCTGAGGTCTGAATTACACTCTGTCAAGTTAGGCTAATTCCATTCTTGGTGCATTTCTATAGATCTCATTGCACAGACGGATTGAAATAGTTTAGGGGAACTGAGATGGACAAAGATCAGTCTTTTTTTGTTCTTTTTGAAGACGGGCCACCTAAAAAATCCAGGCCTGATTAAGGGGAGTGCTATAGAGTGAATGTGCCCCCCGAATGTTGAAACCTAATCCCAAATGCTGTGATGGCATCTGGAGGTGGGGCCTTTGGGAAGTGATTAGATCATGAGGGCAAAGCCCTTCAAGTTCACACAGTAGCTGGTCCAGAAACATAGAATCTGAACCCCTGTAGTGGACACTGTTACTACCTGGATTCCGCTTGCTATCCTGCAGCAGGGAGAATGGTCAGCACACAGCTTCCAACTGTCAGCACTTCAGGAGAGCTGCAGAAAGCCATGTGCCCCTGGTCACACCACAGAGGCAGCCCACATTCTGATCCTGAATGCAGTGAGAGTATAAAGGCTCAGACATTTCCATCTGACCTAGGACGCTGGCGGACAGCAGATTTCAGAGTAGCGGCCGCTTTGGCCAAAGATTTATGGGGGCTGCTCCATAGTTCCACTTCTTTCCCAGTCGCTTCCTTTCATAAGGGATCCCTAATAAATGTCTTACACCCCAAACTTTGTCCCAGCATCTCCTCCCAGAGAACGCAACCTGCGACACCTCAGTCTCTTGACTACAAATCTGCTGTTTACTTCCATAAGAGTCACAGATACGCTTCTTTAAAGCCTGAAGAACAGCCCCTCCACACAGCAACGCCTGAGGCAAACAGGGCAGCAGATCACTAGGTTTGTGTTAAGCCAAAATCTCTCCAAGGTGAGCACTGTGTGCAGACATCTAAGCCCTTGGAGTTACTGCGATTTATATTTAATGTGCAAATGCTCCAAGGAGGGCCGCACGCGGAAGCCAGATCAAAACATTTATCCTCACTGTGTCTTAGAAAAACTTATTAGCTGGCTGTATAGCATATTCAGGAGGAGAAGGAAAAAAGGTGGGAAAGAAAAAGAAAGAAAAAAATCTGTAGCTACCAGATAAATGGAGAGAGCCCCTCGGCGTGCAGGATGGCGGTGGCGACTGTAATATATTGTGATGCATCGCCAGCGAGCACTTGTAGAGCAACCACAGACCATGTCTGACATTGCCTCCGCTGACCTTTTCAATATTGCCAAGCACTGTGGAGCCCGTGTTTCTAGAGGAATTCAAATCGAATGTACTCAGGCAGAAAGGATTTGGCTGTGGGCAAACCCTATCAGTCTCTTCAGGTTTCTCCGTGTCATTTTCATGTAAATTGTAATTCTTTATTAGCATGGCCAGTCTTCTGCCCAGGTGCACGAGGCACGGGCTAAATGGCAGCGGGACCACATCTGTCTGCACAGAAGGCGACACGGGTAGCAAGGACACCAGCACAGATCACTCCCCAGGACAGGGAGAGTTGCTGAGCCCACCATGGGCCCACTTGAAAGCACAAAAGGGGGAATGTGAAGTTCAAAGAGAAAAAAGGATCTACCCTCTTAACAAATTTCTAAGTGTGCATACAATACCATACTGTTAACGACAGGCACCATGAACAGGACATCTCTAGGCCGTATTCATCTTGCGTAGCTGAAACTCTACACCCATCGAATGGCAATTCCCCATGATCTGCTCCCCGTCTCTTTTCCATAAGTTTAACTTTGTGTTCTTACAATACACACACACACACACACACACACATACAGAGGCATGAGGAAATTCTTGGAGGAGATAAATGACGGGTATGTTTATTACCTTGACTGTGGTGAAGGTTTCACGATTATATGCACGTGTCCTAACTTAGCAAATTGCGTAGCACTTTTTGTATATCAATTATATCTCAATAAAGCCATTAAGATAAACAGACACATGTATAAAAGATGATGCTAAGAATACTAGGTATACATGTGAATAAGGACGGTGTTAAGTGAAAGAATGTGTTCATCACACTGGGGTGTATGGAATACACTGTAAATGCACCTGCATAAAAGATACCTCTAAGAGTGCTTGAAAAATACAACAAACTAAAAAAAGAAGGGAGGGGGCTTCCCTGGTGGCGCAGTGGTTAAGAATCTGCCTGCCAATGCTGGGGACACAGGTTTGATCCCTGGTCCGGGAAGATCCCACATGCCACGGAGCAACTAAGCCCCTGCGCCACAACTACTGAGCTTGCGCTCTAGAGCCTGTGAGCCACAACAAGAGAAGCCACCGCAATGAGAAGCCCATGCACCACAATGAAGAGTAGACCCCGCTCGCCGCAACTAGAGAAAGCCCACGGACAGCAACAAAAATTCAGCACAGCCCAAAATAAATAAAATAATTAATTAATTTTTAAAAAGACCCAGTTCGAATGTCACCTCTTAAAAAAAAAAAAAAAGGTAGGGAGAGAGGAAGGGAGGAAAGAAGGAAGGAAGGGAGGGAAGGTGGGAGGGAGAGAGGGAGGGAGGAAAGAAAGAACAGACTAAATCTTGCCATTTGGTCAGCTCTTGGTTTTCTTTTTATAATTTCCCCCAAGTAGATCATCATCCCCGTCGCTCAGCTCCATGCATTCCTTGGCTGCCTCAGGAGGCACGGGAGCCCCAGAGAAGGGCTGGGAGGGATGACTGGTGGTAGGAGGTGGCAACAGCGTAGATCACATCATCTTTCTCTGCCTTCACTTCAGCTAAGAGCAAGGTCAGAAGGGTGAGGGAAGCCAGCTTAGTAGGACCTGTTTAAGGCCCAGTACCTGCCCATGGAAGTGCTCCAAGGGCCTCTTATGGGCAGGCTCAGCAATCATGGCTTCAGTCTTTCCAAAGCCTTTCCCTTATTCCTGCTCTCACGTACCTTGCTTAAATATGGTGGTGTTCTCAAAATGTGGTCCCCAGAACACAAGCATCAGCATCACATGGCAACTTGCTAAAAATATAAAATCCCAGGCCTCATCCCAGACCTACTAAATCAGACACTCTGGGATGGGACCCAGCAATCTGAGTTTTGACAAGTTTTCCAGAGGATTCTGGTACAAAGTGTGAGAACCATTTCTCTAATAGCAGCTTTTGCCTGTCTCTCTAGCCTTATCTGCATCCAACCCAGGGACATTTAACCAGAGGAGGGAGGGAAGAGGAGATTCATCTCACCACTGTCACCCCCTGAGGGGCATATCTAGCTGGGAAGAGCTTGTGGATTTTGGAAAACAGAATCAACAATTTAAAGTTCCCAGAAATGTGGAATGGAAGAATCAGAAGAGAAGGATTTAATGGACTGACTCCTTCCCAGAGTGTGTCAGAGCTTCCAAAAGAATAGTAGCTGGATGTTGTAATATGGGAGAAACTAGAATCACCTCTTACCTGGCATCCCTGGAAACAGGTGAGCCTCCTGGGGAAGCAGCCATGCGAGGGAACCTAAGATCTGTGCAGTTAAGAGCCCGGGTCTGATTCGGCATGCAACATTCTTAGCTGGATCATCAGGAGTCTAGCTGTCCACTGGAGGAGGATGTACCCAGGCACTTACAGGAGAGGTTGTGCAGCACCCCTGCCAGGTGCCTGCGGCAGGGCTCCAAGCGTCAGAAACGCCAGGCAGGGTAACGGAGGCAGCAGCCCAGCCTCGGGACAGGACGTGGAGGAATATGGAACTCATCTACCGAGAAAACAACTCTGCGGTAGCAGCAGCACCCGGCTTGTGCATCCTGCCCCAGTTAGGGCTGGTTCAGGAGCTGGTGAGCCTCACTTTGATAGAAAAAGTGTCACACACTCCTGTTAGGAAACACTGGGAAGACAAGATCTGATGGATCCAATCCAACCTTGCAGGTTTAGGAGTTTAAATGAACTCAAGGACTTTTTTTCCCCCAGGTGTGGGATCTCAGGCTTTTACTGGGGCAAATACAAATGTGCGCTAAAGAAGAAAGAGCTTATAAAGAAGGCAGAAGGGAGACAGAGGCAAGAGGGAAGGGATGTGGGAACAATAAACAAACAAACAAATTAATTAATTAATTAAAGAAGGCAGAAAATGTTTACAAGACATCAGAAATCTTTGAGAAAACAATATTTTGTCAAGTTAAGTGTAAATTAATTTAAAGAAACACATGGATTGTATTTCTCTAAAAATACGCACAGCTCTGAAAGTCAAGGGGGTGTAGGAAGCTGGTAAAATCTGTTTTGGGTTTGGCAGAGCAGACTACAGCATATTTGGGAGTGAGGTACAGCGCTTCAGGACACAGGTTTTTCCTATTATCTTTCTTTTTCTCCACCCATAATCATTGGGATACAAAGATTTTTTGAGGGAAAAAACCTTAAAAGTCATCCACTGGACTACCTTGGTGGACACATGAGAAATCTGAGGCTTAAGGAGATTAAGTAACGGTGTACGGTTTCACAAGTAAATGATGGCAAACTTTAGAGTACTTGAGGACCAGATCATAGAAAGACAGGGTCAAGGTCCCGGAGTGAGGATCATTAACAAGTCTCTCAGAAGGCTGGCAATAAGACACTAACGCCCCATTATCCAGTGAGAGATACATACATAATCACATAATGATAAAAGGACCAATCCACCAGGAAGTCACAACAATCCTAAATGTGGACACACCAAACAACAGAGCCTCAAAATATATGAATCAAAATGGATAGAGCTGAACAGAGAAATAGAGTAATTCACAATTATTGTTGGAGACTTCACTACCCCACTCTCAGCCATTGATAACATTACTAGATAGAAAATCAGCAAGAATACAGAAGAACTAAGTAACACAATCATCCAGCAGGATGTCATTGACATATACAGAACACTCCACCCAACATCAGCAGAATACACATTTTTTATCAAAGGCCCATGTACATTCACCAAGATTCATGTTTAATGTGACTGCTGGTATGGTACACTTAAGTCTATCACCTTGCAATTTGTTTTCTATTTGTAACTTCTGTTCTTTGTGACACTCTCTTCTTCTGCCTTCTTTTGGATTAGCTTAGTATTTTTATTTTTCCATTGTATCTCCTATATTTGCTCATAAGCTATAACTCTTTGTTTTATTATTTTAATGCTTTGTTTCTAAATGTATCAGTTTACCTTAAAGGACACTGTACTATTTTACAAACAATATAAGCACCTTACAAAAATATACTTCCATTTCTCCCCTCTGATCTTTGTGCTATTGTTGTCACACATTTTATATCTATCTATCTATCTATCTATCTATCTATCTATCTATCTATATATATATATATAAAATAAGCCCCCAAATATATTATTAATATTTTAGCTTAAACAGTCAATTCTCTTTTAAGGAGATTTAAATAATAAGAAAAAATTCTTGTAGTAACCACTTCTGTTGCTCTCCATTCCTTGTGTCAATTCATATTTCAGTCTAGTCTGATTTTCCTTCTGCCTGAAGACTTCCCTTAATATTTCTTGTAGTGGGAATGTGCTGGTAATGAATGCTTTCAGCTTGTGTATTTCTCTGAAAGTACATTTATTTCACTTTGGTTTTGAAAGATTTTCACTGGGTATAGAATTGTAAGTGGACAAACTTTTCTTTCAGTACTTTGAAAGTGTTCCCCATCATCCTCTCACTTGCATTGTGTCTGATGAGAAATCAAATGTCACCCTTATCTTTATTTCTCTATACAGAGCATGTCCTTTTTCTTTGACTGCTTTGAACATTTTCTCTTCATCAGTGGTTTGAGCAATTTGCTTACACTGTGTCACAGTGTAGTGTTTTTTATGTTTCTTGTGCTTGGAGTTCATTGAGCTTCTTAGACCTGTATGCTTACAGTTTTCATCAAATTGGAAATTTGTTTGGTGATTTTTTTCCTCTGAATTTTTATACCCTCCCCCTCCTCTCCTCCAGGGACTCCAATTACATGGATATCATGCTGTTTGAAGTCATTCCACAGCTCACTCATACTCTTTTCACTTTTTTTTCCTTAATTTTCTTTTTACTATGTAATTCATTTTAGATAGTTTCTATTGCTATGTCTTCAACTTCACAAAACATTTCTTCTGCTATGTCTAAATTTCTGCTAAACCCATTCCATGTATGCTTTTTTTCATCTCAGACATTACAGTTTTCATCTCTACAACTCTGACTGGGAGAGGTATATAAATGTCACACATACATATATTCCATGACTCTACTTAATTTCTTGAACATATGGAATATAGTTATAAAATCTATTTGAATGTCCTTGTCTGTTAATTCTAACACCTGTGTCAGTTCTGGATTGTTTTAGTCTCCTCCTTACAGACCATGTTCTCCTGCTTCTTTGTATGCTTGCTAATCTTTTATTGCATGGCAGCAGACTAAGTAAATTTCACCTTGTTGGATGCTGGATGTTTCTGTATTCCTATAACTATTTTTGAGCTTTACTCTGGGATACAGTTAAGTTACTTGGCAATAGTTTGATCTTTTGAGGTCTTGCTTTTATGATTTGTTAGGCAGGTCCAGGACAGGGTTATTATCCCCCACTATTACAGCAAGACCTTCCTGAGTATTCTACCCTATTTCCCATGGATATCAAAATTTTCCAGTCTGGTTGGTGGAAACAGAACTATTCCTGACCCCAGGTGAGCTCTGGGTACTGTTTTGTGATCCTTTCAATTATCCTTTTATGCATGTGCTCATCAGCACTCTGCTAACACTTGAGGGCATTCCTGCAGATCTCCAGGGTCATCTCTTCATGCAGCTCTCTCCCTTTCGGTACTCTGCCCTATGAACTCTAGTCACCTTGGTCTCCCTGGACTCCCAGCCCCATCTTTTCAATCCAGGGAGACTGCTGGGTTCCTCCTGGGGTCTCACTCCTTGTGTCACAGCCTGGAAACTCAAGACAGTAAGCTGAGGCAGTGTCGGGCTCCCTTCATTTGTTTCTTGTCTCTCAGGAATCACTATTCTTTAAAAAACAAAACAAAAAAACAAACAAGAAAAAACACTGTTTTATATATTTTGTCTGGGTTTTTTGGTTGTTTCTGGCAGGATGGTAAATTCCATGACTGTCACTCCACCTTGGGTGAAAGCAAAAGTCCTGTAGGAGTTTAAACTGGGGCCTGAGCCCAGCCACAGGGATCTTGGCAAAGAGGCCAGAGCTGGGAATTTATCATACAGCATCCAGCAGGAATGTTGTCTCTGGAAGGCTCTCTGGGAGCCCATGGTCAGCAAACTCATCAGTCATTTTTAATCTCAGTGGTAGTAGAAAATGCACATCAATATCTTCTCTTTGTGCTCATCTGGCTAAAATAGAAGGGTTCAAAGTTGAGTTTCACTGAATATAGAGTTTGTTCATTTTTTAAAAATTGAAAACAGCTCATTGACCCAATTGTTTTAAATTATAATTTAAACTTAATTTATTATAACCATCATATAATAGAATGGTAATGTTATGGCTTTCAAAATAACTTTTAAATAATGGTATTAAAAATAACAGATTATATAGCCTTTATAATTTATAAAGCAATTTCATATGCATTATCTTTTTTAATCTTTTCTAATTTCTTTAATATAGAAACATACACTAAAGCTCTTAATGGTTATTTGACCTCAAATTTCATCAGCTAGAGCTAGGACTCAAACTCACATAATTATTTAACTGTAATTTACAATGTATAAATAATTATAGACTCTAACTTTTGAAAAAATTGATGTCATGGAGGGAAAATTTAGGGTCTATTCTAAAATAAGGAGAACAAAGAGACAAAATTAAAAATTGCAAAACATAACTCTTGACTGAATTTCAGTTCAAAAAAACTATAAAACATATGTAGGGAGAAAAGTGGGGAGATCTGAATATGGATTGGATATTAGATCATATCAGAGAAGTATTATAAAATTCACAGATTTACTCATGATATTATCATTTATAGGGGAATATTCTTATTCCTAGGACATATGTGATGAAATAATTTGGGACAAAATGTCATCTCTACAACTTATAAATGATTCTGGAAAAATTATATGTATATATTCACACACATATATAAATAAGAAAATATGACAAAATGCTAACAGTCATTGAATCTAAGTGGTGGGTGTACAGGTATTCACCATATGATTCATTCAATGTTTCTGTATGTTTGAAAGTTTTAATAATAAAGAAGATGGCAGGTGAATGAAACGATAATATCAGACTCTAAAAGGGAAGAAAAATAATCTATGCATGAACAAGGAATGGCTGTAGAACTATCTATCCCCACTGGCCATAAGGAATCCCAGGACTATGAATTTTCCTTCCTTACATCAACCATGCGTACAATTTTAGTCACATAAGTGAAATTTGAAATACATTTAAACTAGTAACCTATTTAGATTAAAATATTGTTAAAGTAAGTAAACTAGTATTTATGCAAATATATTTGAATATTCTAAGCCTTCTTTGTTATAGCAATAGAAATTCAGATACTTTTTATCATAGGAACCCATTTCCCCAACAGCCTGACAAAGGTAGAGTAAGAAAAAGACTGCAAAGTTAATAATAATCTTAACATACAATTTACATGTTAAGATGTACAGTCAATTGTCATTCTTCCTGGTACTTATGTTCTATAAAGTTGCCAGGAACACTGAAGTATCATATGCTGAATCATTGCTCCTAGAGGAAATATGTATATATATAGATACATGTCTCCCATGGGTTATAATCTTAAATCCTCCAAACAATACATTCTGGTAGATTTTGTTGTCCTTATTTTCCTGAAGAGAAAATGAGGTTCAGAGTGCTAAATGATGTATCTGAGTCCACTCCACATACAGGTGCCAGAGTTGGGATTCAAAGCCCTAGCCAACTGGCCTCAGAGCTGGAGGTTCTTACACCACAGTGTGCCGCTCCCTACCATATCTATCATCTGGTCATCTCTCTATGAAGCTGGAACAAGGCAGACAGTGGCCTTGTTGACTTCAACTGGAAATGTGTGTGTTGGACGACTTGAATTTCTCACCGTTCTGCACATGTCTGTGAATGACCAGAAAGTACAGAGAGTATCCATTTGGGGGTTACAAATAAATTTTAGTGAATCTGCAAATGATGCAGATAAATGTAATTTACAATTGTGAAACTTTCTACTACATTGTAATAGGCAGTACCCATGTTAAATTCATTTCTGTTTGTTCAACAGTGCTTATGCCAGAGAAGGTGCCTGATATAACTTTTTTTTAAAAAAATTATTTATTTATTTATTTATTTATTTATGGCTGCCTTGGGTCATCGTTGCTGAGCACAGGCTTTCTCTAGTTGCGGCGAGCGGGGGCTACTCTTCATTGCGGTGTGTGGGCTTCTCATTGCGGTGGCTTCTCTTGTTATGGAGCAAGGACTCTACGTGCACGGGCTTCAGTAGTTGTGGCGCGTGGGCTCAGTAGTTGTGGCGCACAGGCTTAGTTGCTCCATGGCATGTGGGATCTTCCCGGACCAGGGCTCGAACCCGTGTCCCCTGCATTGGCAGGCAGATTCTTAACCACTGAGCCACCAGGGAAATCCTGCCTGATATATCTTTGATAAATAACTGAATGAATGAATGTAAAGCTAATACCCTAAACCCACTAGGTGGTGCTTTATAGATAAGATAATTCAGGGCTAAGACAAACAAGACCAGAAAAAGAATCTCTAAATCTTTCTTGGCTTCAACCATCCAAAGCAAAGATGAGCAAGCAAGCACTTTGGGAAAAAGTTAAAGCTTGGGACATTGCCTCCAGACTTATGGGGAAGGGTAGGCAAGAATGCACATTGAACAGTTGCCAGGCAGTTCCTAAATTACAAAATAGGTTGTATATACTTATCAAAACAGGAACTCACTCTAAAATTCAAGACAGGGACTTCCCTGGTGGCACAGTGGTTAAGAATCGACCTGCCAATTCAGGGGACATAGGTTTGAGCCCTGGTCCGAGAAGATCCCACATACTGCAGAGCAACTAAGCCCATGTACCACAACTACTGAAGCCCGCACACCTAGAGCCTGTGCTCCGCAACAAGAGAAGCCACCACAACGAGAAGCCCATGCACCCGCAACAAAGAGTAGCCCCCACTCACCGCAACTAGAGAAAGCCCGCATGCGGCAACGAAGATTCAATGCAGCCAAAAAATAAGTAAATAAAATTAACAAATTTAAAAAAACTACTCTATTAAAAAAAAAATCAAGACAGATTTTTCTCAGGTTTTGAATCGTGCTTAGCTCCCAGTCCACAAAAGCCAACATTATATAGAATCAACCTTGTGACTGCAGTATATTAACTGAGTAAATGCATAAAGTTCAAACTTTACTGCTAGCTCTTTAGTCCACAAATCTCATGATCAATGAACAACCACATCCTTTCTTTCAAAGTCTGTTGGTGATTGGTCACTGTACAATCTGAATAACAATGAATAACAATCTGTCATTCAGTTCCCACACAGACAGCAAAGTGTGTACTCGTGTTGCTTCTTTATCTACCGGTGATAAACCTGTGTGACATATTATAAAAATGGATAAGTGGAAGAGGGAACTAGCTAACAAAGATCAGAGTGCAGCAAAGAAACAAAAAGAGATACCACTGGAGGTGAAATTTGATTCTAATGTTAATGGCATTATAGAAAACCATGGGAATGCTGACGTTGCCTCAGAGACCCCAGACTTGAAGCCAAAAGAAGTTAGTGAAGGCAAATGTATCGACATAAATGAGGAAGGATTTTAGAAAAACAAGATCATGTCCCAGAGGAAGTGATGCTTACAAGAGGCTTCATGTGAAAGGAACGCTCAGAGATATCTGACGACTCTGAAAGCACACAGAATGAAATGTTGAAAAGCTGATTCAGATTCAGAAGGGAGTATGACAGTTCACCAAAATGCTCACTCTGTATCATAAATTAAACAAAGAGAAGTTGAGCACTATTCAAACTACTCTTGATAATTTTTTTTACGGAGAAATAAGACGTTTTCATTCTCAATGTTTTCAATTACTTTACCGAAGAAATATAGTTTTTCCTATTTTTAAAATTTTCCTACACATTTGTAACTGACAGCAAGAATGCTTTTAATGTTTTGACAAAAAATTTAAAGGCCATTGAACGATCGAAATTTTCCCTTTGGTTATTAAGATCACTCTGCATGGTTTAAGTTTACAGGGTCACTTTATGGTTCCCACCATCATGTGAAGCAGCTAGGAATGTCTGTATGGGCAATGATAAAACAATATGCTATTTATCATTAAACAAGGCTGGTAAATAAACAAAACAAAATAACAATGAAGTAAAAAAAATTCCATCTATTTTACTTTTGCATGAAAAAATGTGTGCATTCCTATAAAACAAGCAGCATACTGATGAAGTTCCAGAATTAAATTTTGTATGAGAGTTGGACCTTTTTTTTTTTTTTTTTTTTTTGGCGGTACGCGGGCCTCTCACTGTTGTGGCCTCTCCTGTTGCGGAGCACAGGCTCCGGATGCGCAGGCTCAGCGGCCATGGCTCACGGGCCCAGCCGCTCTGCGGCATGTGGGATCCTCCCGGACCGGGGCACGAACCCGTGTCCCCTGCATCGGCAGGTGGACTCTCAACCACTGCGCCACCAGGGAAGCCCGAGTTGGACCTTTCTTAAACAAAAATTCATAGCTTTGACATTTTCTGTAAGAGGAAAAAAATTTTTAACTGTTTACATTTAGAAAAGAGAGAAACTCTTGTGAAATCTATCAGGGCTGTAAACAGAAGCGGGTAGGGGCTCATAACTGCCTCTGACAGTTAAAGCCCCTGACTCTCCTTGTGATGCTTCGAAGTGTCCCTATACCTAATAAGTCAGGGCCTTGCCCTCGCAGCCAGGCCACCCTTCTTGGAGGCCAGGCTACATTTCAGTAGCCTTCTTTTGTAGCCTAAATGGCACTTAGCTGTCCTAGGCAGCTAATAATTCAATCAATACTTGTTGATTTATTATGAATTAATTTTTAAAAATATGCACACAATGACTTGAGATAAAGCTATCACCCTATTCAAACCCAGCCTACTCACTGCCACAGAGCTGCAGGTCAGATCAGGATGCTGTCTTTAAAATCCCTGATACCCCATGCTTTACAGTGGGGCGGGGCAATAAACAAGACTGGCTTTTGGCGGAGGGACAGCCTCTGTCCCACTTGACAACACAAAGACCGAGCATTAAAAGCCCAGTTTAGTCCCCAGGTGTTTGTTGAGCACCTACTATGCCAGGCATGATGCTGCAAGCGCAGGACACAGAGACGCGAGAAACTCTACCCTCCGTGGAGCTCACCGAGGCCAGGTGGACATGTGCACGCATGACAGTCTGCAAGGCTGAGCAGGAGCACGACAAGGAGGCAATCATACTGTCAAGGGATGTAAGGGAAAGTTACGGGGAAGATGAGATGACTCCAGGCCAACTACAGGGGCAGAGGTGCCCATCAGCTGGAGCAGCAGAAGCAGGGCATGGAGGGAGGAGGAAAGTGAGGGTGGTTCTTGGCAGCCTGCTCCACGTGCCAGTGGAGCACACGAGGCCTTGTGGGAAGGGCTGGGGATGGTCACTCCAAGGCAGGCAGTCACCGTAATGCCCGAAAGCCTACTTTCTTCTCGGTCAAGGGAGACACTTCAGTTCCTTCGATCAGAGGTAAATGTTGGTCTTGGCTAATTATCACCTCACGCATCAGCAAGCTCTCAGCCATACCCAAAGCCTTGTCTGTGCTCAAAGAGAGAAAACCATGGGAGGAAGGACAGGATTATAAGGAATAAACCTGGGGAGAATAACAACCATGAGTGTTTTTTCACTGCTCTATACCCAGCAGGCAACACAGTTCCTAACAGAGGGTTGGCAGCCCATCAAAGCATATAGACTTAGCCCCGGTGCCCTTTACAGGCGGCTTTGGTTGTGCAAGGGAAGCTCTACATGGAAGGGGCGGAAGCACAGAGTTGACGTCCCTCTTCCTTAGGGAAAGGTGTCTTCTTTGATGAAGGCATTTGGGCGAAGATTTTTGTTAATTATAATATTTTTACTGTTGAGAGACTTGCAGTTTTCACTTGGCAGGCTCACAGAGTTTTACTGGGGGCTGAGGCAGCTGCAAAAGGTATTACTGGGTCTTTGCTCTAAGGAGGATTGGGCCTCCACAAAATAACATTCAGCCCAAACCAAGGAAAAATATAGCTTTTAAGGGACTTCCTGTGGCGAGGGCTGGTCAATAAATTTTAGGAACAGCAATGTCTGATATCCATTATTAAGTTGTTTCCTGTCCCAAGCTGTTGTTTCCCACCATTCCCCAACCCAAATTCTCTAGGGAAGTCAGCGTGGGTGGGTGGAGCTGGGGGTTGAAGGTGGGGCGCCTCTATTCACATTTCGTGGGAAGTAGTGAGGAAGGCACAAGGGCATAAACAACCAGAGACTCTGGCTGTCAGAACCATGCAGCACGCACAGCAAAGGGGTGAAACAGAATAGAGGCTCCAGTTATATACCACTTGGTTAATAAAGGAGGCTGGTGGACCAGATGCTCAGGTGACCTCCTGTGCTCCCTCCAGAAAGCTACCTAGCTTTTAGATCATTGCCAGTGGCTAGAGCCGCTTTTCAACTGTTTGAGCCTCCATGCGCATTCTGTGAATCTACGTGCAGGTCTTACCAGACTTGTACCAGCTTTGCTGCTGCTTAAATATCCCACCTGCCAGCTGCCAACACCCACTGCCTCTTTCCTGCATGCTCGGCACAGTCAGCCCAATCCCCTGCTGCAGGCACCAAATGGGACGATAGTTCTCAGTTCTTGGCTCAGGCAAAACTCACTAATCGGTCTCATCACCAAAATACACGTCATCCTTATGGAGTCAGATTCACCCCACCCCACCCCCCATATCCTGGTAAAAAGGCGACATCTCTGGAAATCCTACCAGGCTGCTCTCTTTTCTCATCCCCTTAAAAAGCTCCTGATCCTCTGCGTTCAACCAGCTGTCTTCTCCATCAGAAAGTTTGTTCCCAATAAGATAAGGAAATGATCTTGAAAGAGAAGCTCCCCAAAAAGAACATAGCAGGAGGGAGGGAGACGCAAGAGGGAAGGGATGTGGGAACAGATGTATATGTATGACTGATTCACTTTGTTATAAAGCAGAAACTAATAAAAAAAAAAAAAGAGCATAGCAGTCCAAAAAGCCAGGCTCATTTACTCGTTTAACAAAGGTTTTTGAGCTATGTGCTAAGTGTAGGGAACATGATACGGATTTTTTTTAAAGATACACAGAATATGGTGGCTGTCCTCTTAAGCTCAGTCTTGCAGGGGAGGCATCCATTCATCAAATTATCTTGTGGCTGATGTGAGAACAAACCACAAGTGGTGCCATGAAAGGAAGGAACTCATTTCTTTGAGAGTTTTTAGGAGAAGAGCTAGCGGCTGAGCCCGGGCAGGCAAGAACTTCTTCCCTGAAAGAGTGTCGTGTATTTGAGATCTGGGAATAAGCAACCAACAGTTAACTAGGCCAAGGGGCAGGGATGGGAAAGCAGTGTGGCTGGGGAGGCAGGTAGGTGCCTGTGGATCAAGGGAACAGTGCAACTTGGAGGAGGTGAAAGGACTCCAGAGTGGGTAAAAGCATGGAGCATGTGAAGCAAGACCATGCACAGCTTCTACAGAGGCAGCATATATGGCAAGAGGCTCGTCCTAACCTGGCTCCAAAAATAGCTTCAGAATAATGCAAACCTCCCAGTATTCACAACCTTATGGAATCCACTCCCCTTGAATCTCAGTGGGCCCTGCATCTTAATTTTGACCAATAGAATGTGGTAAAAATGACTTTGTGTGACTTCTGAGGCAGAGACATAAGAAGCTTTATGGGGACTTCCTTGGTGGCACAGTGGTTCAGAATCCACCTGCCAATGCAGGGGAACACGGGTTTGAGCCCTGGTCCAGGAAGATCCCACATGCCACGGAGCAGCTAAGCCTGTGCGTCACAACTACTGAGCCTGCACTCTAGAGCCTGTGAGCCACAACTACTGAAGCCCACTCACCTAGAGCGCATGCTCCGCAACAAGAGAAGCCACCGCAATGAGAAGCCCACGCACCGCAACGAAGAGTAGCCCCTGCTCACTGCAACTAGACAAAGCCCACACGCAGCAACGAAGACCCAACGCAGCCAAAAATAAATAAATAAATAAAAAGAATTCCATAAATATTCTGATATGCCTGGTAAATTTAAAAAAAAAAAAAAGAAGAAGAAGAAGAAGCTTTATGTCTTCCATCCAGAGATCTTAGAAAGCTGGCATTGCTGTAAAACTGCCATGCCACGAGGAAGCCCAAGCTAACCATTTGGAGAGGCCATGTGAAAAGAGAGAGGTGCCCAAGGCAGCACCTTGCCCAGGAATCCAACTGAGGCACCAAACACATGAGTGAAGAAATCGTCTTAGGCATGCGTCCCAGTTGAACCTTCAGAAGACTCCAGCCCCGCCCAATAGCTGACTGCAACTGCTTGAGAGACCACAAGTGAGAACCACCCAGTTCAGCAGAACCTCTGAGCCCAGTCCATCCACAGAACTGTAAGAGTGAAATAAATTATGGTTTTAAGCCACTAAGTTTTGGGCTGGTTTGTTCTGCAGAAAGAGTGGAAAAATTGGTGCCTAGATGTTGGGCGCAGCCAAAAAAACAAAAAACAAAAACAAGAACCCCCAAAACAAGGCTCAAGACATGAAAATGTTCCAGTGGATCCAGAGAGTTGTCCATTTCATGTCCTGAGTAGCAAATGCTGCCCAGACAGGCTTAAGGGCAGAGTGGCTGCTCGACAGAAGCCGGCCTCTGTCTACCTGTTGAATTTCTACAGTCTTTAATTTGAGTCATGTGCTTTTCTGACAGACACTGATAGTTCAGTGTGGCCTTCTGGTCAGAGTGCTATAAAATTGTAACCGAGTTGATTAATACGGTGTCCCTATTTCCCCTCTTTCGTTCACTGCCATTTACAAGAAAACAGCAAAAGTATGTGGCAAAATATAGCTCTGTCAGGATCCTGCCTTAACAGAAATCAAGAAAAATGTGAAACTGTCAAATCTCAAGTGTTCTATATCCAGAGGAACATTATTGCATCCTCTCTGGCATCCCTCAACATCCCATAATACTCCTATCAGTGAAAAAAAAAATCAACAGCGTGATGTGCAGATGCTTCTTCTGGGTTTATTTTCATCTGGTTTGGGGATGACCAGGGTGATGTTTGAATTCCAACTAGACAGTTACACACAGTATTCCTGCCTTCCCAAAAGAAATATATTTTATTTATTACACCAGCCAGATTAAAATGCCCAGAAAATTTCACCTTGGCCTGGGGAAGAATTCTAGTACTATTGGTAGAGATGGTAGATGTCATCTAATCTAGCTAATGACCTGATTCATTTATTTCTTCATTCAAAAAAATTTCCTTTAATGCCTCCTATGAGCCAGGTACTGTGCTTTCCTAATCCAACTGTTTCCATTGTGGTGGGAGACTGTGGTCTAAGCCTGAAGAGTTTCATTTACTTGGGAGTTCTGGGTGGAGCTACCTCTGAGCCCAGGTTTGGGCCATGAGGGTCTGTGTTTTTCTATCACTCAGATTTCCAGAGTGACATTGGCACCTTTCCTTCAGGATGCCTGGTTATTCAATTCTTTCTTCAGTTCCAAGAAGTATCGCCCATCCTTTCCATAAGCTCCTTTTTCTTTGTTTAAACTAGCTGGAGTCCATTTTCATTGCTTACAACAAAGGAACGCCACCTGATACATCCCTACTTACAGACCAGCAGGCTTCTCTCCAGCTTCAAATAAAACAGAGAGCCCTGCTTTGTGTCAGTCTTAAACCCTTCCAGTTTTAGTGTCCTTTAGATGCAGTGGAAGTGGTCACTTTTGGTCATATTACCTCGAGAAGCTGCTATATGCCAGACCTAATGGGGAAGTCCAAACTGAAAAGGCACAGCTCTCGAAGCTGTATGGACACATTCCATCCACCTTACTCACTGTAAGCTCCTTGCTGTGCGAGACTATGGCGTGTTCATTTTTGTATCCTCAAAAATTCCTAAGTATATGTGCTCCAAGGGCAGTAGACATGGTTTTTGAGACTCATTAGAATGTAGATGGCTATTGGATGGATGGGAGTCTTGGAAATAGATGACAATGTCTCTGGAGATTGGAAAGGATTTAAGAACTAAACCCTAGGGAACATCAACATTTAAGAAGAAGAAAGAGGTAGAAAGAAAAGCCAGTAATAGAGGCAGAAGAAGCAGTCAGAGACGTAAGAACCAAGCATGTTAACACAGAAGCCAGAGGAGACCAGAGTTTTGAGAATTGGATAATAGTCAACAGTGCCAAATGCTGCAAAGAGTTTAGGCCAGTTGAACACCAAGAAGAGTTCAAACAATTTGGCAACAAAAAAAATCACTGATGACTCAAAAAGTCATTCCCAGCAGAGTGATGACAACCAAAGCCAGGTTGTACTGGCTGGGGAGCCAAGTCAGGGCATGACTCTTCATTATTGTCATAAAAGAGGAAAAGAAAGAATGGGCCATACACTGTGGCAAAAATAAGATGGAGAGAGTCTGTGGCTGTTCTTTGTAAAGGTACAAATTATTAAATGAATAATTATTTTTAAATGAAATGTCCTAGTTAATGCTTAATTCTCTGACTACCACAACACCCCAAATTCCATTTTAAAATAATAAAAATAATTGGTATTTGTGTAGGACTTTGTGGTCTACAATGCATGGGTTTGTGCCCTTTCTCTCTCCTGTTCAAACAAAACTGATTTACTCAAAACCCCAAACCAAGAATAGTCTTATATTGAATCTGAGACAGACTAAGACTAAAACCCTTCCTTTGATCAGGGACTGAGAGCACTTGAAAAGAATACTGTGGTAATCCTCCCACTCTCCACCTCTGAAAAAAATGTAACAAGCACTGATGCAAATAGCGAGTGCTTCTTTGTGCTTTGAACTAAAAATCACCTAATGACAGAGGAGCAAGAAAAGTGCCCCCGTGGCAAGTTTCTCTGATGGAGACAAAGACAAAAAAAAAACCCCACTTCCTAACATGGTCAATGAGGCTTAGAAAGAAAAGCCAAAGTCATTTTCATGCCATCGGATGCCAAAATCTTTATCCCCGTAATAATGCGTTTTTCTAGGTTTAAGAATTTCCTCTTAATGTTGGATGTGGAGAGTATACATCCATAGGTAAATATGATAAAATAGCTCAGTGGATCCTTTCTACACCACATCCTCACCGCCCACTAACCAGCCAACTTCTCCAGTGAAGGGGCCTTGTCCACCCAGTTCATATTGTATTCTCATAACATAGCACAGTGGCTGGCATGTCGTAATTATCTGTTTAATTAATTAATTAATTAATTAGCGCTTTAGCTAAGGCCCTCATCATCTCTTGCCTGAACAGTTATGCTCCCTAATATTTGCCCCTGCTTTTATTCTCTTCCCTGGTATCAGTTATCTATTGCCCTGTAGCAAACCATCACAAAACGTAGGGTCTTAAAACAATAGCAATCCTTTATCTTGCCCTTGAGTGTGGAATCTGGCAAGTCTCGGCAGGATCAGCCCTTCTCTGTTCCACGTGGCAGTAGATGGGATGGCTCAGCTGGGGACTGGGAAGTCCACTTCCAAGATGGCACACTCACATGGCTGGAAAGTTGGTGCAGATTGTCTGCTGGGAGCTCAGCCGTGTCAGCCGGGGTCCTGAATTCCTCTCCTTGTGGGCCTCTCTGTAAATGCTTGGGCATCCTCATGGTGTGGTGGCTGAGTTCCAAGAGCAAGCGTACCAAGAGAGCTAGGCAGAAGCTGTCTTCCCTCCTGTGATCTGGCTTGGACGTCGGGCAGCACAGTAAGTCTGCCCAGATACTCCTCCACGACAGGAGTGTCAATCTCATATTGTAAGAAGAGCATGTGGAATGTCTGACATTGCTGCAGCCATTTATACAATCTACCACAGCCTCTTTAACCATCTTTCTCAAGGCTTCCAGATTTTCTGAAACACAAAGCTGATTGTGGTACTCTCAGCTTAAAAACATCCAGTGTTCCCCTTTACTACAAGGATAAATTCCCTACTCTTAGTGGAAGCACAGAGAGCATGGAGGGCATAAGAGGCTTCCATGGCCTGGTCCCTGAGTCCTTCCTAGTTTCACTGCTCACCTGGTCCCCCAAGTGCATGCTGGTAACACCTTTGTTCTTGCTGCTATCTCTGACAGGTCATTTCACTTATCTGATCAGGTGCATCCTCACCTGGAAAGGATGAGCGATCATCCTCACCATTGCTCCTCTACCACCATCAGGGTTAGGATACCCTCTGTACATCATCCAGAGCAGCCTTCCATTGGACAACTTAAGGAACAATTTATTTTTCAGTTTGTCCTTGAAAATGACCTCCTGGAGAGAACCAACCTTGTTTTATTTATATATTTATATCTATATGAATGCCCATAGATATAATATATACATTCATATGTATAATATATATCCCAGAACCTCACAATACAAGTTATCATTATATTAAAAGATAAAACTGTGACACACCAAGAATAAGTAACTTAATATCACCATAAATGGCATGGCTAGAATTTTAATCTGCATCTTCCTGGTTCTAAAGCCCTCACTCCCATACACAGTGATCTACAAGGTTCTTAAACATACCACTAGCACAAGTAATATGAAGAGATAGTTTCTCCAGCTCTCAAAACTAACAAAATAAATTTAAAAGAAAAATAAATGTAAAAACAGGCAATAATCATAAAACAAAGGGCCATAAGCTTATGGCATCATCCTTTTGGAAAGCCTAGAAAAAAAGGACTAGGAATTAGTGCTTCCTATACCCATGTCCCGCCAAAAAGCAGAACAGAATAAAGATGGTCAACGGACACAATCCTAAAATATCTCTTAAATACCTCATAATTTCTAGAGAAGCAGGCTGAGGGATGTGAGGCAGTCAGGGGAAAAGATGTAGAAACGCTTCAAAAATGAAAGCCCTCCCCCAGAATCTCAGAGCCTCACCTTTGCTTTTCCCTGGCTGGAAGGAAAGCTAGAGAGGGAATAGAGAATGATGATAATTGCTCAAAGCTAAATACCTCCAGCAATAACAAGGATTTAGCAATGCAGTAAAGAAAATAAATAAGACACCATATCCTGAGGGAGGGAGAGACTTGGAAGGGAAAGAAACACAGAGAGACCCAGTTTTGCCTCCCTCTTCCCACAGATCAAAACGCTGTGGCCAAAATCCCTTGAGTTTCACTTTCTGTGTCTTCCACAGGCTGGGAGCAGAGTCAACACAGCCACTGGGGAGAGGTGGGTGAAGTCAGGCAAGAGAAACATTGGGCCTAAAAGTCTGTTTAAAGTGAAATTCTAGGACTCTGCCTGGAATTAGGAAAATGACCCAAAGCCCAAGAGTGACCTCAGTGATAACCCTAGGAGAAGACTTTTTTAAAACTAAGATGCAGAAGAAAAAGCAGAAATTGGTCCGCTAACCATAATGGCCCACATCCCATCTTGTTCTCATTCTCTCCCTCCCTCCCTCCCTCTCTCCCTCTCCCTCTCCCTCTCTCTCTCTCTCTCTCCTCAGATCCTGTTGGAACAAATAGCATTGATCATGCTAAACATGAACACATGGGTGGAAGGAGGGAAAAAGTCTTAGCACTTATGCTACATAACTCCTATAAAACACAGAGTTATCATATACAGATTACAAAATAACTGCATTTAAAATATGTAAAGAAATGAAAGCTATAATTTTAAAATGAGCAAAACTTAGGAGACTTCCAAAACTTCCAAAATAATCATGCGGATTTGCAAAAGAACTGAACAGAACCCCTAAATATGAAAAAATATGTAATTATTAAAATTCAGAACTCATCATGGCTGGAAGAGCTAAGAAACACAACTGAAAAGAGAATTAATGAACTGGAAGTAGACAGGAAGAGCTGATCCAGAATGAAGCACAAAGAGATGGAAAATTTGAAACAGTAGGAAGGAAAGAATGATATGGTCTAACATACACCCAAACCAAAGTTCCAAAAGAAGAAAAATATACAGAATAGAAAATATTAAAGGTGCTAAGGGCTAAGAATTTTCCAAAAATATTAAAAGATGTGAATCTTCAAATTCAGGAAACACTACAAATCTAAATCAAGATACCTAGAAAGGATACTATGATGTACCCACAGTACATCATAGTAGAACCACAGAACACCAAAGGCAAAGAAAATCTTAAAGAATAGCCAGGTAGAAATGTCAGATCACCTACAAAACAATGCCAATTAAACTGCCTCCAGACTTCCTTTACAGCAACTATAAAATCCAGAAAAGCATAGATTAATAACTTGAAAGTGCTAAGAGACTGTCATTTTTATTAATGCTTCACCACTAAGTGAACCTAAGAACTTTAAAATATAGTCATAAAGACAGAGAAGGGAAGATGGCCTGACAATAACAGCTAAGTTGGAATTTTTTTACTAGCTCATCGAGATTGAGACTTAGATTGGAAAAATAAATATTGAAATAATAGGATATGCTATTTCATAACAAAAAAATAAAGTGTTGAAAGAAAATACATCCAGATAAACTATGATCCCATCCAAGAAGGAGTATTAAGCTAAATACAAAGTCAAAGAAATACTGAATCTATGACCCAGAGACCTCACTAAAGGGCTATCCAAAGCATACACATCAGGGAAAAGGAGATGATCTACAAGGGAAATCTAAGATTCAAGAAAAAATATTAACTAAATAAAGCAACAGTCATGACAGAACATCCAAAGCAGATGTTGGCAAACTATGGATCATGGGTTAAATTCAGCCCACTGCCTGTTTTTGAAAATAAAACTTTATTGTAACACAGCCTCTTGTTTGTTTACATACTGTCTATGACAGTTTCTACGATACAACAGCAGAGTTGAAAAATCGTAACAAAGACCTTACAGCCAGCAAACCTGGCCCTTTATAGAAAAAGGTTGCTGACCCCTGATTTAAAGCATTTGCAAAATAAAACAAAGAAATAATAATTTATAGGTTAAAAGGAAACATCAACAAAAAATATTGATCTACAATAATATGTAAAACAGGGTAAGTGATTGAATTTAAAGTGTTCTAAGGTCTATTATTATTTGGAGAGAAAAGATATTGGTTAACTTTGGAATTTATGTTTTTTAAGCATATTAAAGTTTTAAGAATAGTGACTGTTTTGGAGTGAAAACTTCCAAAACAGTAGAGGGGGAACATGAAATTTTAAAATACCATCAGTCCAAAACAGACAGAAAAAGAAAATGACAAAGCAGAGAAAAGGCAAATCAAATAGAAAGTAGGAGCTACAATGCCAGAAAGAAGTTTAACAGTATCAGTCATAAATGTATAGACTTACGGGAAAAGAAGCTAAAAAAAAAAAAGAGTGGATATATGTATATGTATAACTGAATCACTTTGCCGTACACCTGAAACTAACACAACATTGCAAATCAACTATACTCCAATAAAAATTTTTTTTTAATTTTTTTAAATGTATAGACTAATATTCACCAGTAAATAGAGAATGCCAAACTGAGGTTTTTAAAAAACAAGGATATGCTAGTATATAAAATGAGTATTAAAAACACAGAAGAAAAATTTTTGTGTAGCTTACTGATATCAAATAAACTATACTTTATGGCAAAAGAGCGCCTTTATGAATAAAAAGGGTTGTATCATGGTCAAAGGTTTGCCTCACCAGGAAGATACAGCAGTTCTATATTTGTTCATGATTAACAGCATAGTCTCATTTACAAGATAAAAATTACAGAGCTATACGACAAATTGTCGAATCCATCAACAGAGTGAGAGAGTAAAATCCATCTTTCCTAGGAATAAATAAAGTAGACAATCAGTAAGCTATCGAAGGTTTGAACTACACAATTAACGAGCTTGACCTAATGAACATGTGTTTGTGTTCCTGCATCAAACAATTATGGAAATCATATTCTTCCCAAGCTCTCATAAAGCATTTATAAAAATTGACATCACTGCAGTTCAGAGAGTTCTTAAAGCTTTTCATAGAATCGACATCTGATAAATCACATTCAACCACATTGATTAAATTAGAAATCAGCAATAAGATAACTTTAAATCCAATGCATTTGGACACTTCAGAAGCACACTTTAAAAATATATTTTTTTTATTGTGGATGGTTCCAAACATACATATAATCAATCCTATGCTTGTATCAACACTCAAACACACACACACACACATACACACACACACATTTTAAAATAACTCACGGGTCAAAGAAGAAATCATCATGGGAATATTTAAATACTTGAGACTGAACCATAATAAAGTCTTCTACATCAAAATTGTTGTCATGCACTAAAGCAATCCTCATAAGTTTAATTTATAATCTTAACTGCTTATATTAGAAAAAACAAAGGCTAAAAATTAGTGATCAAAGCATCTAATTTAAGAAGTTAGTAACAGAACACAGAATAAACTCAAGGAAAGTAGGAAGAAAATAATAAAAATACAGGCTAAAATTAATGAAGTCTAAAATAAAGATAAAATACAAAGGATCATTAAAGATGAAAGTAGGTTCTTTGAAAAGACTTAAAAAGTAAATCTTTCACTGAAAGTACTTAAGAAAAAGAGAAAGCAGTCACAATATCATGATTGAAAAGGCATAACTCAAAGAAAACTGATTAAAACAAAGACAATAAGAGACATGCTATACATAAGAGAACACTATAAACACCCTGATACTGACAAATTTGAAAACAGAATAAATTGACATTGTCTTGAGGCATAAAGTGTATGGAAGTCACTCAGGAAGAAATAGAAGACCTGAGTGCTCCTCAAACATCTAAAGACGTTGAATCAGTATCTTATCTGATAACAAAGAACAAACTCATAGAAATACCCCCTGAATAAGTAGGCTTTCAGTTTTATGGTGTTTTTTTCTACTTTAGAGTTACTTACACTAAGGTTATTCATATCACATAAAGCCATGGTCTTTGGCTACTAACTGTTATAACTGCTTGGAGATTCAGGGAAAACTATATAACCAAATACTTCAAACATTCAGAAAATAGGTCATAGAACTAAACTTAACATGTAAGTTCTCCAAAACCACAGAGCAAGGCATTGATGTATAAGGAGCTTCAAACAAATTATGAAAGTTTAGTTTCACATTAAAGAATAGGTGAAGGGGATTAAGAGGTACAAACTTTTAGCTCTAAGACGAATAAGTCACAGAGATGTAATGTACACATAGGGAATATAGTTAATAATATTGTAACTACTTTGTATGGTGATGGATGGTAGCTGGTCTTATTGCAGTGATCATCTCATAATGTATAAAAATATTGGATCACCATGTTGTGCACGAGAAACTAATATAATATTGTATGTTAATGACAACTCAATTTTTTTAAAAAAGACAGGTATCCAAAGGTGATCTGTCAAGTCACCCAGATTAGGAATTAAGACATTCCATCCACTGAGTTTTCCCTTGAAATCCTGAAGTGGATCTAAAAAGTGCCTGTAAGTTTTCCAGAGCAGATGTGTAGTAATATGTCCAAGGCTGCTGTGTTTACAGTTCTCTGAACTGCAGACTTCAGCCCTCCTCAGGTTAAATTTCCCCTGGACTGTTTCCCAGGGCTCTCATGGTGAACTGCAGTTCCCGCCTCACTGTCCCTTCCCTCAGCTGTTTGCTTTTTTCCTAGGAAACCTGGAAGAGTCAAGAACAGGTGGCTTTGGACTGTCAGAACTGAAACTCACTTGTAGCCTTGCAGTGGAAAGGGAGCAGGAAGCACACACACGATAGCTCTTCTGTCGCAAAGAGCAGGAAAGAACACTCCCCCACTTATCCAAAGGCATCTCTAGGTGCTGCTTCATCCTGTTAGATCTCGCAATCAAGGTAGGCAAGACACAGAGAGAAGGAAGGGAAGCAACACAGCCATGGATTGTTCCCACCTGACTCCACCCCATCCACATTTAGCACAAGCTTGTTACCATCATTTGCTTCTCCAGTGAATGCAATTAAACGCACCTCCATGTCTGATCCACTGGGAACCTGAAATGTTGCTTACAAATTACCTGCCTTCCTCGGCCATTACCGTGCCTGTGTAAGCCAGCATTGCACTAACAACCAGAAGGGAACTGCAGAAAAAGCGCGGCTTGGAAGGGAGATGAACCTGAGTTTATATCCATCGTCGTGGTGGTTTCACACCTCACAAATTAGGACGTGCTTCAGCAAAATTTAATTTTAACATACTGTTACCAAAGCTTTAATTAAAAACCCCATTCCCTTTGGACTTGCTATTTGTCCTGGATTCGGTTACGCCCTATCCCAGATCCATATAACTGCCCTGCTTTCTGGCTGAGGTGGCCCCAGAGCAAGGTCTCTGCTACTGCTGTCACTGCCACTACAGACCCAGTGCCCACAGTGACAGCTACTACTGGTCCCTGATGTCACCAGTGAGCCTGACCAGATGGCGTCTTGCCTCACACCTGTGCCATGCACCTCTGCGTCCCAGCCACCACTCTGGGGCTTTCACAGAGTTCCTAAGGTACACAATGCCTCAGGACCCACCAGGCACTCACGCTTAACCTGGAAATGCAGGGCAAACTTTGAACAACGGGAGATGGATGTCAATATATAAATCCACACCCCCTTTCCCTCTCTGAAACACAGCCTCTCTGAAGATTACTTGAGTGATGGAAACGTCACCTTGTGATGAAGCTGTAATCAGCTGGAAACACTCCCTCATATTTGCTCCCCAGCTTTCAGCCTCACTCCTGCCACCCTGGGACCCCACTCCCCCAATAAAGTGTTCGGTCTTAAGCCCTTAAGCCTCAGGTTCTGTTTTGCAGGGAACCTGGAATGAGACACCATTCTTTAAAAATGGGTTTCATCCTTTTCTCTCTGTGCTGCCTCCTTAGTAGGAACTGGACTCCTACTTATGGGCCATGAGCTCAAGCCAAAGCGGATCACTCACACACGCTCCAGCCTGCCCCTTGCCCAGTTCCCACCCCACATTAAATCCATCACAGAACTAGCAGGAGATCATGTACAAAACAAAGGTTCAGATTCAACTTTCGAAAAGAAACTTTCTGTTGAAGTGTTCCATAGCCATATATATATATATTTTTTTTACAGCTATATTTTTTTATGTAGCCAGAAAGCGAACACTGAAGAATCCTTCTTTCAAGCAAACATTGGTTCAATAAAATATGAGGCAAAAAAGAGGGAAGAGCATTATTCTTCAAGACCGATTGTCATCACAAATTAAAGCATTTTAACATTCAAATATAATAGCTTATTTTTAGGCAGTTGGGTGGCTTCCTTAAATTTTATTGACAAGAAAAAAAATTAATTTTAAAAATCAGAATGTTTAAAAGTAATGTATCTAATCACGCACGAGTGATGGAATGAGGAGACGTAACAGAAAATTTTCATTTTGCTAGTCCATTAGGTATTATGTTACATTTCATGTTTCTGAATCACTAGATTTCAAAAAAAAGTAAACAATATTACTGTTACAATTTGCTTTGCTATTGTGTGTTAAAAATGAAACATTTTTACATGAACTATTCATTTTCATTTTTTTTAATTCTTAGGATTTTAATTAGTGGAAAGAATGACAGGAGGATTTCACGTGGCCCGGTGGCTACACTCTGCTATATCAAATTCTACCCCTTCATGACTGGGAGCCAGAAAACCTTGAAATGCCTGGTGGTTCTTTGATAAACCACATCTTGAGATGTGAGTTTTTCTATCAGAGCATTCCAGCCTTTTCAAAAACCTGTTATCTTCTTTCAGGGATGCTAACTATACAGCACAAATATCAGTACTAAAGTGAAATTTCAAAAGAACCACATGCTTTACAGAAGCAAATGTATTCACTCATTGGCTATTTATCCCAGTGACACACCTGTCTCAGCCACAATTCAAGACTTTGCAAACAGATTTCGTTTGGCGTGTCAGGACTCACAAAGATAACCTGAAAGATTACAACTCAATGAATGTGCTGCCTCTTATTAGATTCTGAATAAGCAGGTAGATATAGATCCTTCATTCATTCAAAGGGACAAACTAACACGTTTATTTAGCACTGCTGTCAGGCACTGGGCTCACCATTTTGCATACATTATCTCCTCTGATAATGTGATAGTTAGAACAACATTAGCTGCTGTAACAAATAAGACCCCAAATCTCAGTGGATTATCACACTCTCTGCAGTGTCATCCACTGGCAGGCAAGGATCGAAGAAGTGACAAAGGCACACCCATTTCCTAATCACTTGTGGTCACGTGGTGAGACCAGAGGAGAGTCCTCACCTAGATGGGAGCAGCTTGAGGGGCAGTCATTAAATGTAGTCACTGGCTGGACAACCCATTATCAGAGAGAATCTACACTGCACAAAAGGGAGCACACTTTTGGGGGGTTAACTAACCATCTCCCTCCTTCTCCCCTCCCTCTCTCCCTTTATCCCTCCTCACCTCCCTCCTTTTCTCTTTCCTCTCCCCACCACACACACACACACACACACACAGCTGTGCACACACAAACCCTATGAAGTAGGCATAGGTTTTCCATTTGACTAATAATGAAGTCGGCTAAGAGAGGTTTTGCAAATTTCCTGAGGTGTAATAATAACCCAGGTCTATAAGGCTCTAAAACCCTGGGTCTTTCCCATATATCATGTGACATATAACAAGTATTTGTACAGCTCTTTCAATATACAAAGCACTTGGGGCTTATTGGGAACTGGTGTGTGAAGTGGCATGCCCTTTCTCAGTTCATATCAATAACGTATTTCTCACAATTTTATTCAATCAATGTTGAATGAATTAGTGGGTACCCCAGGGGACTTTGAGCAATGATATATTTATTTATTTATGAAGGGTCTTTTTTCAAGTTCATTTTAGAGAATAACAATATTTTCAGAGCATAATAGTTTTTAACATGGCAAAAAATTTTTATAAGATATATAAGTTTGACTGTAATTTCAATGGAAGGCTTATATTCACAATTTTTTTAAACAACTTTGATTTGGTTTGTGGTTCACTAAAAATAAAAGTGATAATTAGAACCAGTTCTGCCTGGGTTCAGTAAATTAATGTGGTAAGTTCTGGTTTATAGTTAAGTTGAATTCTGGTTCCTAGTAAAAACAGAGCCTTATTTCAAGTAAAATAGCTTGTTATGTGTTTTTTTAAAGCCTTTTCTTATAGAGTTATTTACTCCTTCTTTGAGGCAATAAATCTTGGATAAGATGAATATCCCTTCTACTTTCCTGTCATGTGCCCCCCTCCACCCACCCCCTGTCCACCAATTCATTTCATTTCTATTTCTATTTCGCTTTCTATGGTTTATTATATTGACTGCTCAGGTAACTAAAATGATGTTTCTGAGTTCAAGTTTCCAGTGAACCTCAACTGGAAAATAAGCATGAGGGGTGTTCCAGTGATCTATCTTTGTATGACAAACCAACCTACAACTTAGTGACACAAAATAACCATTTTTGTTATGCTCAAAGCTTCTTTAGACCTGAGATTTGAGAAGGACCCTGCAGGGACAACTGGCAGGCAGGGTAGCTGGAGACGGGAACCATCTGAAGGTGCCTTCACTCACATGTCTGGTGACTGATGCTGACCAGAACCTCAGATGAATCTGTTGGCTGGGACATCTATATCTACATCTACCTGTGGCCTCCCCATGTGGCCTTGGCTTCCTCATACTGTGGTAGCTGGGTTCCAAGACCAAGCATCCCAAGAGAACAAGACAGAAGCATGTAACATGAGAAATCACATGGCATCATTTCCACCTTTGCTCTATTGTTGAGGCAATCACAAAGGTCTGCCCAGGTTCAAGGGTCAGAGGACATGGAGCCCATCACTCCACAAGAGGGTTGTCAAGGTCATATGGTAAGAGAATGTGGGATGGGAGATATTATTGTGACTATCTTTGGAAACTATAATCAGCCACAGGAGACATACCCAATAAAGTGGCAGATGCCTGTCCACTCTTTCTCACAGGCTGCTGCTGCTCACAGAGTCACTGCGCATGTGGCCAGAGAGAATCAATGGAGGCCTGACCATACTGTAATGCTTATTGGACTTTTAGAAAGGCTTGGAATTAACAAAGGGGAATGACAGTAAAAAGAACTTAATTCTCTAGACTAGATGTAGCTATTGTCAGATGCAAAGACCTGGCCCCTGCACAGCAGGCCTCTTGGTCCCAAGCTCCTGGAATGCTGCCAGGTTGTAAGAGTCAGCTTCCCTCCCTACAGGATCAGTGCCCAGGTATGTGTCTCCTCCACCCAAGGTCCAGAACACAGTTCTCCAAGGCTCAAATAAAGTCTGTGGTCATCCTCTAAAATCTGCCCTCCTCTCTCTAGGCTGATTGATAATGCAAGCATACATCCCTTCAAACGTATGACCTTGCCCTCAGCTCAATGTTAGCTTATTTCCCAGAACACCACGCATTTAGTGCTGAATTCACCAGGGGTGGGGCCTCCAGTGAACAGTCCAGGCTGGGTTTTGGCCATTCTATTCAGGGCTCTTTGTGTTTTGCTGCAGCAAGGTGAGATTGTGCCTTCCTGTAACTTCTGCGTTTAGCTCCCTATTTCCTGTGAGCAAATGCATGAAAATACATGCACACACAGCTTGCAAATACATAATCACATTTGATACTCAGAATTACCTGTTGGTATAGATATTAATATTCCCATTTTGCATTCAAGGAAACTAAGACTTAGCAGAAGGGCATGCTCAAGTGTCTTAAACTAGGATTAATAAGTCAACCTCCAACTCCCAGTTGTTCTTTCCTTTGGACCACACTGGCTGTGCAGATTCAGAAATTCTAATTTTGAGTCTCATGCACACGAGTCAGTATTTCCCACCTGATATTAACTCATTCATCATTTCCTTTACAGGAGCCTTTGCCACGGGCTGTAGGTAGCTCCCCATCACTCTTCTCCCTCCTCCTTCCCCACCCCTCTCTTTGAGGCTATTTATTTTCCATCATTATCCTTTTGGTTTGGATCTGCACCAGTTTTCTCTAAGTGATAGAACACCTTGTATCCCAAAGAGAAATGCTGCTACTCTGCAAAGCAAGCCTTTGAGTCTCTTTTTAAAGAGAGTTCCTACAGTGTGGCAGATTTTAATGACCCCCATCTCTCATGCCTGCATTGGGTCACCTGAGCCACACTGCTCAAAATGATCTAACCACCTCATATGCCAGCCGAGGCAGACTCAGCCTCGCCACGGGGCACCCAGCCTAATTCATTATACCACTCAAAGCCATAAATCACAGGATTCTCCCCCTACCCTCCTTTCCCTCCCACCAAAAGGAGAGCTCACATGAAATCTATTTACATGGGATGATTATTCAATTAATTTTTTCATTACACTTGCCAGGAAGCATTGCCAGGATTTCTAAAACTGCCCTGTGTGTTTGCATTAATGATGACGGTGGTTTGTGCTACTTAATTTAGCAATCATGGCCCATTTGGAGGTCATGCCCAGCCATATGCAGACTGGAGATGGTAGAGGGGCAGCTTCCTGATCAGGAACACGTGAGCGCCTGACACGTGTCTAGGATAAGCACAGAGATATTAATATCTCTACTTGCTGTCCCCACAGCCATCCCCACTGTGGTAGCCTTAGCACAGGCTTAGGGCCCTCATCCTCAACAGCCCAGGTGAAACAAGACCCCTTGGTTGCTCTCCCTGTCTCTTTGACCCCTTCCAATCCACCCCCCATAAAGGTTGCCATAGTGATCTTCCTAAAGTGTAAATCTGATCTTTTTGCCCCTCACGTCAGTGGTGCCCAGTGGCCCAAGGAAGAAGGTACAAGCTCCCATCTTGCTTTGCGTGCAACACCCTTTGCATGACCTGGCCAGCCTCAGCTCTCTCTACCTGCTCCTGCGCCCCAAGAGGAGACCCATGCTCCAGCCACATAAATACCTCCAAGCTACTCACAATTCCTCAGCCAAACAAGCTCTCCCTGGCACCCAGGCTACTTCTTCTGCCTGAAGTGCTTTTTACTCCCTTATCCACCTGGCAAATTTGCACCAACTATTCAATACCCGGCTCAAAAGTCCCCTCTCTTGGGAAGTTTTTACGGCTCTCACAAGGCACTAGCAATCTTTCTGGGGTCTCCATAGCGCACTGTAAATGCTTTACTCACAGCCCATACCTCGTATTTTAATTCTCTGTTTTTCTGTGAGTGAGTCAGATCAGTGTCCTGGTCATTCTTTCTTGTATCCCTAATATGGGGACACTCAAATGAAAACTTTTTTAAAAAGACAGATTATTTGGAATTTACCCAGACCTATTGAGAAGCCCCAGAATTGGTATGTTTTTTTCTACTGAAGTATAGCTGATTTACAATGTTGTGTTAGTTTCTGGTGTACAGCAAAGTGATTCAGTTATATATATATTTTTTTCTTTTTCATATTCTTTTCCATTATGGTTTATTACAGGATACTGAATATAGTTCCCTGTGCTATACAGTAGGACCTTGTTGTTTATCTATTTTATACATAGTAATTTGCACCTGCTAATCCCTCCCCACCTCTTTCCCCCTTTGGTAATCATAAGTTTGTTTTCTATGTCTGTGAGTCTGTTCCTGTATTACAAATAAGTTCATCTGTATATTTTAGATTCCACATATAAGTGATATCATATGGTATTTGTCTTTGTCTGACTTACTTCACTTAGTATGATAATTTCTCGGTTCATCCATGTTGCTGCAAATGGCATTATTTCATTCTTTTTTATAGCTGAGTAATATAGCATTGGTATTTTTAACAGTTTCCAGAGTTGTTTCTTTTGCTGCCAACCCGGCCAGGTCCATAGACCCTGAGTTGGGGACCTACCACCCCGGCATGTGGCCTGCCTCAGAGCAGGGGCTTAATGATTATTTTGTAACAAGTGGAGGAATGCATGGCTATTGGGTAGACAGGATCACAGAGTAGGGTTGTGTTGATAAAGGCAACAGGGCAGCAACTGCTCTTTCCTCACCATTATAGGCCAACACTGAACTAAAAGGGATCCTAGCTCTGTGAGCCTGTTAGAAAAGAAATGAATGAAACATCAATTTGGGTCTCACATAAATTTGGGTCTCAGGCTTGCAGCCTGACTCCTAGGCTCCAAGCACAGTGTATACCTGCTGCCTAGCATCTACCCTTTCCCATCAGATCTGGGTGCCGATGAAAAGAAGGATGGGCGGGCAATACCTGTGCAGACCTGGTCCTCAGCTGACATAGTGGTAGGAGTTGCTACAGATGCTAAGGATGCTCTGAAAATCCAGCCCTCTCTCCCTTTGGCCAGGCACTGGGAGAGCCTTAAGGATCCACTGGCCCCCACAGGCTGTGAACCAGAGTCGTAAAGTCACCTCCTGTCCTATTGTTGCTGAAGCCAAGCCCTTGGATTTCTTCTTCCTCCTTTCTGGAGGGCCAACATCTCAGGGAGGATCGTCTGTGGCTCCCAAATTGACTTCCCCTCCTGGTTTTACTTAGAGAACGCAGGTTCATTCTCAAGCATTGGTACATAATATAGATCATATTGAGAATATAGATCCTATTTAGCTGATCAGGCCTTCAACATCAGTCCATCAAAATCTTCACTGGCTACAAACCTTTATGGAGGGGGAATGTCTCTCGTTGTGGCTAAGTTCACATCCGAACCTGCCAGTTCTTTTTTTTTTTTTTGCTGTACGCGGGCCTCTCACTGTTGTGGCCTCTCCCGTTGCAGAGCACAGGCTCCGGACGCGCAGGCTCAGCGGCCATGGCTCACGGGCCCAGCCGCTCCGCGGCATGTGGGATCTTCCCAAACCGGGGCACAAACCCGCGTCCCCTGCATCTGCAGGCGGACTCTCAACCACTGCACCACCAGGGAAGCCCAGAACCTGCCAGTTCTTTTGCACAAAGGACTGGCCCTCCCTACCATGCAGGGCTGGAGCAATCTCTGTGCACTGTTGATCTGAGGTACACAGAATTAGATGCCTGCCTGAAGCCCCCTCTTGGCCGCCTTCCATGTCCTGAAATGCTCACCCCAGATTCCACCTAGGGGCCTCCTGACATGGACATATATCTTCCCAGGAGTAACCAACATGCAGGGCTTTTAGGGACTGGACTCTCAGGTAAGTCATCACTAGCCATTGTACTCCAGCTGAGAAAAAACTAAGAAAACCTAGAAAAATCTAGAAAAACCCAGAAAATGAGAAAATAGGGAAAGAAATGAACATTTATTGAACTTCTACTATGTGCCTGGGATTAAATATTCCATTTAATGCCCACAACCCCCTTATAACACAAGTATTATTCTGCTCATTTACAGATGAGGAAACTGCGGCTTATGTGGATTGGGTTACTTGTCTAATTTTGTACGGGAGTCAAGATCATGGCTATCTGACTCTAAAGCCTTTAATTATTTCATTATCCAATCCTTTCTCCAAGTGGAACCTTCCAGCAGAGCTTGAAGTAAAAGGCTTGAGTCTTGTCTACATACTGTGCATTTTAATTTGGGAAAAACCTGTAAAGAAAGAGGCGGTGCTTGGAGCACACATTACCAATGTTCACGCAGCATGTTCACGCAGCATAATACCTCAGGGGTCCTAGAAAAGTGGGCAGTAGAGGGGGTCGAGGGCCAAAGACCCCTGTGAGCTGCTGAGCTGGGGAAGCTCACTCTCCCTGGTCCTCTACGGGGTAGAGAGGCAATTGGCCCACCCATATTTCTCTGGTTGGGAGGAGGGTTGAAAAGAGCCAGCTGTGAAAGTTCAAAATTAGACCCACACATTTATTAAGGGGACAGGAGCAGGGGAAACAGGGAGAAAATTCCAAAGAATAGTAAGACAGTTTGTCTTCGAGGAAATGGGGAGACAGCAGACTCACAAACATGTAATTCCAGTACCCCTAAGAGTCTTGCTGCATTCTCATCACTAGCAATGTGCTTAAAAGATGGGGCGAGTCCACAAGGGGCAATTAGTTCTAGTGGACAAAAGAGGTAGACGGAAAGCTGACACTTGAAGGGTGAGGACAAAATTTCATCCCTGTGGCCTCAGCCTGTGTGAGAGCAACTGGAAGTGGATGGGCCTCCAGGGCTGGCAGTTCCCTCCTAACCACAGAAAGGTAGCAAGTGATTATTTTGTGTCGCCAGGCAGGAGATTTATTTAACTTCTTTTTGGTGGAGACCTATAAATGTTATCATAGCCCCTGCTGTCAAGTTTTGCAGTCCCTTTTAAAAACTCAGGCTCTTAATTCACTTCATGGCCTCCCAGGAAGCGTGAAGTCCTCCACAGATGGACGATGCAGGGTGAGGAAGGAGGTGGCGCTTGCAGCCATGTTTCCCGAGGGGCTTTCTTGGTGCTCCCTTCCTGGCCCTCCCTCTCTTCCCCTCCCCTCTCCTCTCCTGGAAGTCCAGCTGGCAAAGCCCGTGGTAGAAGACACATGAGAACTTTGGGATGCATAGGATGGTTTAATGGAAGTCCTTCCGATTTTCTCCTGTCAGACTTCACAGCATTTGTACCACCAGCCTCCCCTCAGCCTCCTTGGAAAGACTGCCATCAGCAGCCATCTTAGTTCCCTTCTTGGGATTAGCAGTAAATCCCATCATTGGGCCTTTTGAGCAGACTTTTGACTGCCTTTGGGCCTTTGTACTACACACTGAGTCAAGAATGTAAATACTCATCTTTAAGCTACTCAATCACTATAGTTCCTTTCCAATTATCTAACTAAACACAGGTTAACCTACAACTTGAGCTCACTGGTCTTCATCTGAAACAGAGTCAGGAGAGTCTGTGAAATGTTTGTTGATACTGTGAGAAAGGCCATATGACCTTCTGCCTGCGTCACTGAAGAAGAAGGGGAGCCTAGAGGGTTTTGTTTCCTTTGTATTCTTATTAAAATGAATATGTGGGGGTTTTTGGGAAAACTTGAAATATTCCAGAAAGTATTGAAAATAAATTTTTTTTAAACCCTCATAATCCCACAATTCAGAGATAATCATTGTTAACATTATGGTACATTTCTTTACACACACACACACGCACATGCACACACACACATAATTTGCAATTTATGACTTTTCCTGCTACTTTATCAACTAGTTTTCATAGGCAGCCAATCAGTTAGTAGTCTTTTGGTTGTGACAGAAAAATATAACTCGAAGTGCCTGAAGCAGAAAAGGGGAATTACTGGCTGACACAGATGAGAGTTCAGGGATAAGCATGTATCAGACATGGTAGAATCTGGAGTTTCAAGCCATGTCCCTAAGGCCTGACCTCTTGTCACCACTGCTCTGCTTTCCTGTGTGGTCTCCACCTCAGATTGGCTTCCTTCTCAGGTTGGCAGAATGGCAGTTCACGGTTCTGGGATTCTCCTCACAGCTTCATAGCAAGTTCTAACAGAAGTCTCATATCATTACCTCTGAATTTGTCCCCTGCTCATCTCTGAGCCAGTCCCTGTGTCCGGGATGATACACTTCTCTGATTGGCCAGGACTGTTTCACATGGCCACTCTTGGAGCCAATAAGAACAGTCTCTGCCTCCCATCTTAATGCACTGAGAAGGCAGAAATGGTTTCCTGCAAAGAATTTGGGCATTATCCCCAATGTCACAATATTCTGGTGGAACTAGTGTCAGTGACACTGTCCACTGCTGTTGTTGCAGCTCCCATGTATTTTAAGGATTCCTGCTGCCCTCTGGCTAGTATCTCCATTGGTACCAATGCTGAAATGAGTAAGAGGGGGAAAACACATCATGCGACCTTCCATTTTTAGGTAAATTTTATTTTTTTATTTTTTCATATGCTTCAGTGGCTATTTGTGGTAGAAGACCTACAAAGTAGTAGCTGCTCCTCTTACTTTTAGCCCCAAATCCCAAAAGACAGGCTAAATATTCTGCTTATTCTACCTGCTCTGTGATAATTTATGAGGTCCATACCCTGAACCCACCTACTGACATAGCTATGGGCTCCTATAAGGAGTCTTGGCCCAGGATAGTCCCTGGTTGGTCACTGCATAATTCTTCCTTTATTGTTTTCCTTCATGTACCTTTTAGTGGGAGCCCAGAGAAGTCTGTAGAATAAGATGCTTGAGTCTCTGGGGTTTGGAAGGCTAAGCACATTAGATTTTTAAATTTATAGGTTTAAGGCATGTGAGTGCTACTGCCATATAGAACATGGGAGGGCTCCCATCACAACCATCAGGGGAAAAGTAAAGGATGTTAGGGAACAAAAATAACCATGTGTACAACAAGCACTTTCCCAAGTCCATAAACATCCTTTGAAAATATGATTTTAATGGTTGCATAAAACTCTATTGTACGAATGTACTGTATTAACCAATTATTGTTGGATGCTTTCTAATTTTGTGTCTGTTTTGCACCGTTCTAATGTAATGCTATAAGGAATATCCTCGCATATAAATCTTCAACTGCTTCTTTAATTATTTCCTCGGGATAAATTTCTAGAAATGGAATTTCTGGATCACAGGCTTTTTACGTTGGACTTCCAGAAAAGTATTCAGTTATAAGACCACCCACTGGATGTGACCTGGGTCTGTTCTGACCCTGACCATGCTGTTAACATGAGAAAAAGAATATTGGGATTGAGGAGAAATGATAAAGCAGATGGCAGCCTGAAAGTGATTTCTTAGGAGAGCCTTAGGAAAGGTAAAGTTGAATCAAAATTAAAAAGTGGAGCAAAAGGTTATCTTCCTTGGCGTATGTATGGAATGGAGCCATGAAAGTGTCCTTCTGGAATCCATTTTGACATAAAGGTCACCCTGAACAGTATAATATTGATAGACCCCTGGGTCTTGGGAGGTGGGCTAGGAAAATTATTTTTTCAGCCATTCAGTTTTTGTTAAAGTCAACTAAATATGTTAAATAAAACCTACTTTTCTTATTTAACCATTCAAGCTACATAGAGACAAAAGTGAATCTAGTCATTCATTCGTTCATTCATTCAACAAACATTTCACAAGATGTTTATTTGCAAAACATTATTCTAGGTATTTGAGGCTACAGAATTTGAAATGAAGAAAATATATCTCTCTAAGAGCTAAGCAAAACCTTCCACACATTAAAGAAATAAATCTGAAATATGTGCATTACTCTTACTGAAATAGAATGGTTCCTAGGTGAGAGTAAGACCTGGTGGTGAGTTAACTGATTTTATTAACTTATCCAGAGATAGAATATATCAGACAGAAGAGAGAGGTTATCAGAGAACACAGAAGAGGGAAAATGAGAGAGATCCATTTTGGCAATGCCCATCAAAGCTCTCTTCCAGTAGTCTAGGAAGCCCACAGGAACACATGATTTGTTTGATTTCTCTGTGGACATAGATACATCAGACCATCAGAGCCTGATGATATTAAACATTCAAATCCACCACCAAGGTCCCTTGCTCTGATCTCTTATAATCCATGCAAACTTCTGACAATTTGACTTTATATGTAGTTTTCCAAGATGGAGAAAATGTGCAGATCAGGCTAATGTGAATGCCTGCTCCTCCTGTACATTGTATTT
Source organism: Mesoplodon bidens (assembly GCF_964165515.1). NCBI lineage: Eukaryota > Metazoa > Chordata > Mammalia > Artiodactyla > Ziphiidae > Mesoplodon > Mesoplodon bidens. The sequence goes on from NC_138171.1 coordinate 39,982,894, forward strand.
CCCATTGTAAATCAGTGAATTGACATTTCTAAATTAAATTTATTTATTTTACTTATCTATTTTTGGCTGCATTCAGTCTTCATTGCTGCACGCAGGCTTTCTCTAATTGCGGCAGGCGGGGGGCTACTCTTTGTTGCAGTGCGCGGGCTTCTCATTGCGGTGGCTTCTCTTGTTGCAGAGCACGGCTCTAGGCGTGCGGGCTTCAGTAGTTGTGGCACGTGGGCTCAGTAGTTGTGGCTCGCGGGCTCTAGAGCGCAGGCTCAGTAGCTGTGTCGCATGGACTTAGTTGCTCTGTGGCATGTGGGCTCTTCCCAGACCAGGGCTCGAACCCGTGTCCCGTGCATTGGCAGGCGGATTCTTAACCTCTGTGCCACCAGGGAAGCCCCATGAATTGACATTTTGATTTATAGACATGAGTTTCTTGTGAGCTGGGTTAATTTGCACACTGAGAAACTGGCCCACTTAATATGCCGAGAGAATCAACCTTCTAAGCCTTCAAGGCTGAGGTTAGAATCACCAAAGTAATACCATCCTATACAGCCACCGATGATGAACCAACCTGCTCAGCACAGTATCTGTTATATAGAAGTTGTCCAACAAATGCTGCTTGACTTAAATGGATTTGAACTGAATGGGTTTGATTTAATTAAGGTTGGGTGTGAGAGAGAGAGAGAAAGACAGAGATAAGGACAGGCTCATAGACTTGGGAATTCACCAGTATAGTCAGCTGAAGCTATGTGAATGAATGAGGTCACCCAGGAGTAATGGAACCTGTAGAGGGAGGTAGGGGATCTGATGGTGGTAACTTAGCAAATTTCCATAAGAAGGAGCTGGAAGAGGAAGAACAGTTACTGGGGCATCTGAAGGTCAGGCAGAGAGGAAGACTGAGTAGTGCTGAGGAAGTTCCAGTTTGTCCTTCTCTATCATTACTTTCTCCATAAATTATCTACATCACTAGCTTTAAAGATTATTTATGAATAATCTTTTATAATAATCCAAACTCCTATATCCATGTGACAATGTGCCATCTATAATGAGATGTCTGCTGGGTTCCCTAATATAACACATGAAACAGAACTCTTGATGTCTCCCCTCAAAACCTTTTCCTCCTTCAGTCTCCCCAGCTCAGTAAATGGTTCTCCAGTTGTTCAAGCCAAAACCAAGGCATCACCCTTAATTTTTTCATTTTCTTCACTCACCTCTCCCCCTACCCCACATCAAATCCATCACTACCTTCTGTGGCTCCATCTAAAAAATATGTCTCAAATTCAAAACTTCCCTTGTCTTCACCACTCTTCATCAAGCCACCAATATTTCTTGCATTCTAATGATCGTCCTGATTATGTCATTGGCACCTTTGGTCTTTTAAAAATACACATGGGTTCATGTCGCTCCCCTGCCTAAAATTATTTCATGGTTTTCCACTGCAATTAGGATAAAACACAAAATCCTCCCCATGTGGTCTAAAAGTTCCACATAACTAATCCTGAATAATCCTCCAACTCCATCTCCTACCACAAATCTGCTGTTGACTATGACCCAGCCACAGGGCTTTCTTTCTCTTTCCTTCCTCCAAGACATGGCACTTGCTACTTCTTCTGCCCCTAGGTTCCATCCCAATCTTTGCAGGACTGCCAGGTGTTATTCAGATTTCTTCTCCTAACCATCTCTAAGAACCCTATCAAATTACCCAGTCCCAACTACAGCCACGTTGAAACACATCACCTTGTTCTGTTTTCTCCGTGGCTCTCCCTTATTTGGTAACATGTTAACTGTCCTCTTCACTCCATCTCTCCACCACATGCATCCCATGAGAGCAGGGACATTTTTCCCCACCACTGTGTTCTCCAGGATCTAAAAGACTGCCTGGCACATATTAGGTGCTCAGTAAATATGTATTCAATAAAAGATGAATCAATAGAAGATTAAGAAGCTAAAGGAAATTCTATAAGAGGAGGAGGAAGCCAACAGCCTGTTCACTTTTTACCAGAATATATTTTTCTCCACCAAGAATCCCCATTAAAGAATTTAGTTCCATTTGCAATATTTTATTTTGCATTCAAAGACCCAAATACTTGATCTCTCTGGCTCTTCTTAATGGCCTCAGGAGGAATGCCAAAAAAAAAAAAAAATCCATCCATGCTGTTGGAATACCAGAAAGATGATTTTCATGCATTCAAACTCAATATTTATACTGGAATACAGAAATGTGATTCTAAGAGAAAAAGAGTAACAAGAAGATACAACTCATTGCAGTCTAGTCCTACTTTCTATTTTTTTACCTTGAAGAAACGACTTAAATTCTCCGAGCCTTAACATCCCCAGGTGTAAAGTAGGTGTATCAATACCTGCCTCTTTTTTCTAACTCTCAGGTCTATTTTAACTCATAAAGTGTGAAAAATATCTAACAATGGCTTAAGGTTAGAGATTTTATAGGTTATAGAGCTTGTGATTTTTTTTGATAGCTTTGGAGAGAAGAGTGAGTTATTATTTTTATGGTCATAATTCAGAGACAGTTTATCACATTATATAACCTCGAAAATAACTGTTCTTTGACCAGAGAAATAACATGTTTACATTATGGACTGTTACACTAGTAATAGGATCTGTCACTACTGCATTAATGAAAAGGAAGATGCTAGAATGAGAGGAATGGAAAATCAATTTATCTACTTTTCCAACCCAATATTTATATGCTGACACCAAGTGCTGATATAGAGTCAAGTATCAGATGTTTATGTAATGTCTCAAACACTACAGGCAGCCAAGATTTTCTTCTGCAAATTCCAACTGCCTGACTTAAGTTCCAAGTAGGATTTCTTGCTTCTTCTGCACATCCATGGTATTACACTGAATATTTTCCACCTGTGATTGGTAGAGTGGGATAAATAACTTAACAGTTATGTAAGTTAAATTTTTTGCTGCAAATACCAAACAACTTGACTAATTTTGGCTTGAAAACATTGGGGTTTATTTGAATCATCCAGAAAGAATTCTGGGAGAGAACAGTCCTAAAACTGATATGGTAACTCAGTGATGCCATCAGAAACCCAGGTGGTAAATGTTTAACAACCATCCTGAAGGGAAAGTCCTGATATGTCACATTTGCCAATTTCCAGAGTGTACATACTTCCACCATGGCTTGATTTTAAACCTCCAATGTGATATAACTGACTTTGGAGTTGGGAAGAAATACTCAGTAGCACACCATTACAGAGTATTTCCACCATGAATGTAATAGATGTAACTAACCTTAAGAGCATTAGATAATAGTAAAATGTAATAGAAGAATTAGGAAATTAGGAGCTTAGGGCATTATCTTTGTTTTAATAGAATTTATTTAATTGTAAGTTTATATAAAGTAGTTTTTAGTAATGGCTGCGCTGAGGGGACTTCCCTGGTGGTCCAGTGGTTAAGACTCTGCGCTCCCAACACAGAGGGCCCGGTTCAATCCCTGGTCAGGGAACTGGGTCCCGTATGCCGCAGCTAAGAGCCTGCATGCCACAACTAAGACCAGGCCCAGCCAAATAAATAAATAAATAACTTAAAAGAAAATAACAGCTGTGCTGAACAACAGGCTTGCAGAATTTCTGGAAATTTAACAGTCAACTCTCGCAAGCTGGTACAGCCGTGTCCAACACACCACTGAATGCAGGTTCTTTATGTCATTTTGCTCTTCCATCTTCTAGGTGTACACTTTTCATCTGCGTGCTTGTTGCCTTATGGTCGCAAGAAGGCTGCTGCCCTTCCAAACCTCACATGTGCACGCCAGGCAAGGAGAAGAAAAAGGGGGGACTTCTCTGGAGGTCCAGTTGTTAAGACTTCACCTCCCAGTGCAGGGAGTGTGGGTTCAATCTCTGGTCAGAGATCTAAGATCCCACATGCCTTGCGGCCAAAGAACCAAAACATAAAGCAGAAGCAGTGTTGTAACAGATTCAATAAAGACTTTAAAAGTGGTCCACATGAAAAAAACCTTTAAAAAAAAAAGAAAAAGGGGTAAAATAGCAAAAGCAGCATGCCAGTTTTTAAAAAAAATACTTGCCCAAAGCCCCACTCGGAGGCTTCTGTTTACAGCTTGCTTGCTGGAATTGTCCACATGTGCCTAGGCCGAAGATGGCTACACATAAAGGAATCACGAATGAAGGTTGGGTTAGCCAGCTAAATGGACCTGCTATAACAATGAAAATATCTATGGAACTCCAGCTTTTAAGACACCATACCATGCTCAGCACAATGACACAGAGATGAAAATAGAGTGGTTCAAGACTCAGTGCTTGCCCTCAAAGATTCTTGGAAGGTAAGACATACACACATGGAAATATAGCCAGCAATTCTCCTTTAACAGCACACTGAGACCCGAGTGTTGGCACAGAAGCTAAGTACCTCTGGACCTGGCAGAGGCAGGCATCACTCTGGACTGGGTGGTCCATTTCAACAGAAGGGCTCATCGTCACAGAAAGAGAAGTCAGTTCAAACAAGTAACTGCCAACAGGTTTATAAATTCTCCTTAATTTGAATCATTAATTAGTACACATGGGCATGGCCTTTGTACACTCCCCAATTTTAGTTATTTTAGCTAATTGCATGGGAGGCTGAAATTTGTGTGGAAATATGTGGACTAAAATTAAATTGCTCTCTCTGCAATGACCTACCTGCTTTTTCTAGGTAACAGATAATTATCATTTTTCTAAGCTTAGTCCAATACTCTTCAAAGGCCTCTGGGATCACATTACTGGTATCAAGTGGTTTTTCAAGTGTTCCATTTTTTAAAACTTCTATCTTTCTACGCAAGGAAGAACACCACAACAGTGGCTTAAAGCATCATGTGAATATTTCCAAATGATGATCGTAATACTGATTTGAATATTACTGCCATTCCCCTGGAAATTTCTATCATCATCAAGGTTGAATTATATTATGCCTATATTTCTTTAAATGTTCAGAGCTCTCTCCTGCACCTAGGCAGAGTGGAGGACCCTCACTCTTAGCCTGAACAGACGTCACCTAAACCAACAAGAATGAAGGTTGCTCTAAGTTGCTGAGCTATACAAGCCTTCGGGGCTGTGGAATCAGGCCATCAATTTTGCCTGATGTAAAAGGTTATTCTCTTACTGCCTTTCAGTTTTGCCCTTTTAGCTCTGTACGGGTCACCACTGAATTCCTGCCTTAAAAAATCTGGCATAATGGCCTGCTTGGCACAATGATAGGTATGGAAAGTTCAGAGAAATTTTGACTACAAGGTCCTTCAGGACCTGTGACAGACAAGTAACAGCATCCCCTCCTCCCCCAGGTAACCCAGAAACCTTTCTTTCCCCCACCACCCTGCCTTTCTCCCCACAGTACTCACTATGCCCATATAAAAATAATACATTAACCAGCTGTTGCTGCTGCATACCTGACTTCCCCAAAACACACTGCCTTACAGCAGCAAACATGTCTTTTTCTAGCTCCTAGGTGTGCAGAGCTTCTGGGACAGCCCAGGATGTGGGTCAGCTTAGCCTGGCTGAGCCTTCCAGTGGGGTTCAGGCCCGCTCTCTGGGTCTCTACCTCTCTTTGGACCAGCAGCACCCTGGTGCACAGTCATGGTCTTTGTCAGTAAGTAGACACTGAATGCCTGTGACTATCCCACTAGTCACCTGGGGGCTAAGATAGGGCTAACACTCTAAAGAAAAATTTAGTAATGGAATCAATTTGCACAAACACACTCGGCATAGCTGGTTGATAATGCAAAACATTACATGATTAAAAGTGAGAATGGGAATGGATAGGTAGGATTCTGATAGATCTAGGCAAGGGCATTTTCAAAAGAAGAAACACACCTAAGGGAGGCAAAGGATCTATATGGGAATGAGTGTTATCTCAAACATACATCATCCTATCGGGCTTCCCTGGTGGCGCAGTGATTGAGAGTCCGCCTGTTGATGCAGGGGACACAGGTTCGTGCCCGGTCCAGGAAGATCCGACATGCCACAGAGCGGCTGGTCCCGTGAGCCATGGCCGCTGAGCCTGCGCGTCCTGAGCCTGTGCTCTGCAACAGGAGAGGCCACAGCGGTGGGAGGCCCGCGTACCGCCAAAAAAATAAAATAAAATAAAAAACAAACATCATCCTAACTTTAAAAAAAAATTTTTTTTGGCCGTGCCGTGTAGCATGCGGGATCTTAGTTCCGCAACCAGAGATCGGACCGGTGCCCCTTGCATTGGAAGCACAGAGTCTTAACCACTGGACCTCCAGGGAAGTCCCACATCATCCTAACTTTTATAAGGTGAGCTATGAATAAGGTGAACCAGTAGACTGGTTATACGTTGGCCCTGTTTCTCTATCCCTAATTTTTAACTATCTTTCCATTACTTGATTTGTTAATAATAATAATTGTAGAATGGCACAAAAAGAGGAATTCTTCAGAATTCTTTTATAACATAAACATTCATAGTATCTAAACAATCGATTTGTTTTATAGATTCAGGTTTATTTAAAACCAGAAATACCTTCCTACAGAGACTTTTATTCACATGTAAAGAAATCACAGCCAGGGAAACAGTGACTGAAGGATTTCATTCTAGGCAGGAGGAGACCTCAGTCACTCAGTTCTGTGGTCCCCTGGCAGTGACGATGCAAGCAAAGGTTACTTATGTCTTTTATTCATTTCAAATGAAGTCTGGAAGAACAGACATTTAAAGGCTGCGCTGGTTTGGATCCAGTTCCTAAGTTTTGCCTCCAGGGGATTCAGAACTCTAGCCATTGGACTGAACTGGATTCCAAGAGCTGGAAGGTCACTGAACCTTCTTCCTTCATGTTATGGATGCTGAAAAAGAAGCTGGGAGTTTATTCAAATAAATTTGAATAAAACTGGGACTCAAATCCAGGTCACCTGATTTCCCAGGTGAAGGCAATATTCTGCCAGTCACCTCCTGGGTCCCTCTTGTGCTCCCAGAACACTTCCTGTAAGCCCTCTCCTCCCACCAGCTTCTGCAAAGTCAACTCTTCAGAACAGGCACGAGAGCCTTGACTTCAGACAGAACTCATTTCAAATCACACTCATTTAAAAAGGACACCCATTTGCTGGGTGTCCTTGGGCAAACTGCATGATCGTTCTCTGCTTCCACTTCCTCCTCTGTAAAAGGGAGCTAATGATATCTAACTTGCAGTGTTATTAGAAGAGCAAATACAATAACACACTGCACAGGGCCTGGCCTGTAGGAGCAGAACTACAAATAGTGGTTATGATGGTGACAATTATGTGACTCAGAGGCCTGTCCGGGGAGAATGCATGCACAGAACACTTGGTGGGGTCTTATGGCATCACCTGGCCTGAGACCTGAGTAGGTTTCTGTAGTTTTCTGCCCTGGGACAGCAGAACTCAGTCTGCTGGGAGAGAAAAGATATGGAGGCCTCCCAGCCCTGCCAAGTACCCTGTTTGGGAACTTGGGAAAAGCAATAATTTCCCTGCTGCACATCCTCACCCACGCTGCCCAGGGTGTTACCATTAATTTAATGACTCAGATGAGGATAAATGTACCTTTGGAGTGGGATGGAGAGAGTAATGGATCTTGAGATTCAGAGATTTCCCTGAGGATAGGGAGATAGATTTCCCAGAAGGTAGATGGAGATGTGCCCCACGGAGACGGGAAGAATGGTATGCTTGATAAAAGGGTCCTGAAGGAAGGGGACCAGTGTGGGGAGAAGGATCCCTGTGGAGAACCTGCTGGGCTACAGGGAAAATTATACTGGACAGTGTTAAGTTTCCTCCTCCAATGTTTTAAGTCTCCTGATTCACCCCCACATTCGTGAGGAGAATTTAATCCAAGCTTGAGGGATAATATGATGGAGAACAAAGCATCAGGAGAATAATGAAAAGGGGGACCTGCCTGAATTGTCTTGGAGGTAAATGTTGGGTTCTACAGGCATACACACATCCCAAGGGCCTACATGTATTGTTAGAGCTAGCACTGCTGAAATCCAAAAGGAAAACAAATATATTCTCCTGTCCCACCCCGTCTCATAATTTGAGAGGTTCTCTTGCACATTGGAGACCATCCTGCACATCATTGTACAGAAAGTGTTAGCTCCTATCCTTCATCCCCTCTTTCCAAATGGCACTGTATGGTGAATATATCAAAAAAGAAGCAGACTCACAGATATAGGGAACAAACTAGTGGTTACCAGTGAGGAGAGGGAAGGGGGAGGGGCAGTATAGAGGTAGGGGATTAACAGGCACAAACTATTAGGTATAAAATAAGCTACAAGGGTATATTGTACAACATGGTGAATATAGCCAATATTTTAAAATAGCTATAAACGGAGTATAACCTTTAAAAATTGTGACTCACAATACTGTATACCTGTAACTTATATAATATTATACGTCAACTATACTTCAATTTTTAAAAAATGGCACCATATGGTCATTGGAAAAAGAAAAGGCCCATTAGAAAGCCCAGAGATATAAACCCACGCACACATGGTCACCTTATTTTTGATAAAGGAGGCAAGAATATACAATGGAGAAAAAGCCTCTTCAATAAGTGGTGCTGAGAAAACTGGACAGCTACATGGAAAAGAATGAAATTAGAACACTTCCTAACACCATACACAAAAATAAACTCAAAATGGATTAAAGACCTAAATGTAAGGCCAGACACTATAAAACTCTTAGAGGAAGACATAGGCAGAATACTCTATGACATAAATCACAGCAAGATCCTTTTTGATCCACCGCCCAGAGAAACGGAAATAAAAACAAAAATAAACAAATGGGACCTAATGAAACTTAAAAGCTTTTGCACAGCAAAGGAAACCATAAACAAGACAAAAAGACAACCCTCAGAATGGGAGAAAATATTTGCAAATGCAACTGACAAAGGATTAATCTCCAAAATTTACAAGCAGCTCATGCAGCTCAATATCAAAAAAACAAACAACCCAATCCAAAAATGGGCAGAAGATCTAAATAGACATTTCTCCAAAGAAGATATACAGATTGCCAACAAACACATGAAAGAATGCTCAACATCACTAATCATTAGAGAAGTGCAAATCAAAACTACAATGAGGTATCACCTCACACCAGTCAGAATGGCCGTCTTCAAAAAATCTACAAACAATAAATGCTGGAGAGGGTGTGGAGAAAAGGGAACCCTCTTGCACTGTTGGTGGGAATGTAAATTGATACAGCCACTATGGAGAACAGTATGGAGGCTCCTTAAAAACTAAAAATAGAACTACCATATGACCAGCAATCCCACTCCTGGGCATATATCCTGAGAAAACCATAATGCAAAGAGTCATGTACCACAATGCTCATTGAAACACTATTTACAATAGCCAGGACATGGAAGCAACCTAAGTGTCCATCGACAGATTAATGGATAAAGAAGATGTGGCACCTATATACAATGGAATGTTACTCAGCCATAAAAAGAAACGAAATTGAGTTATTTGTAGTGAGGTGGATGGACCTAGAGTCTGTCATACAGAGTGAAGTAAGTCAGAAAGGGAAAAACAAATACCGTAAGCTAACACATATATATAGAATCTAAAAAAAAAAAAAAAAAGTTTCTGAAGAACCTAGAGGCAGGACAGGAATAAAGATGCAGACGCAGAGAATGGACTTGAGGACACGGGAAGGGGGAAGGGTAAGCTGGGACAAAGTGAGAGAGTGGCATGGACATATATACACTACCAAATGTAAAATAGATAGCTAGTGGGAAGCAGCCGCATAGCACAGGGAGATCAGCTCGGTACTTTGTGACCACCTAGAGGGGTGGGATAGGGAGGGTGGGAGGGAGGGAGGGAGATGCAAGAGGGAAGAGATATGGGGACATATGTATATGTATAGCTGATTCACTTTGTTATAAAGCAGAAACTAACACATCATTTTAAAGCAATTATACTCCAACAAAGATGTTAAAAAAAAAAAAGAAAGGGCCCATTGCCCAGCCATATACCTCTCAGTGACCACACAAAGGTCAGAGAGAAGGCTGGAATTACCACCTGTTAGAACACTGCAACTCTCTCTTAAAGGCAAGTTCCTATAACCTTGTTAAGCCTCAGTTTCCCCACCTGTAAAATGGAAATAAAAGCTCGACCTCATATGGGTATCACAGGGCTTAAATGAGCAGCCCCAGTTAAAGCACCTGTGTAGCACCTGGCATGTGGCAGGGTTCATGTTAGTTTTCTTCTTCTACACCTTAGTAACTCACCAAGGTCAACCCTCAAGTTTACATGTGAAAAAATGAGTGCTTCCAACAGCACTGTGACAGAAGCCTAAAGTTGGGGCTCCCAAAGGAAGCTTCTAAAAGAGTACCTATTGTAGCCTCTTCAGAAAGAATATTCTGACAGGAAACTGTTTCTAGGAATAGGGCACAGTGTTATTTCCAGGAAGAAAAATCACTAGTTAGAAAACCTAGGAAGCTGGATGTTGTTCAAAGTTCCCCAAAACTGGGCTGGTTTCTATCATGGCGTCGGGGCCTGGGCAAACGTGTATTGTGAGGGTTGCCTTAAAATAGATGAAAAGAGACTTTAAGGGAAAAGAAGCCCCAGAGTGGCAATCTGAGGGGTGCTGGCAGACAGAGAAGGCACAGTCCACGGCTGGGGCTTGGTGATGAGAGGGACGGGGAGGACCTGGGGGTCAGGGGCTAATGAGAGGACTGACCATGGAGTGCCCTGACTGCCCGCTGGAGCTCTTTTGAAGAAACTGTTGGCAGAGTGACCTTGGTCTCTTTAACTTTAATGAGCCCTGACCAGATGCCAGTAAGTTAGGAACTCAGGACCGTGACTTCACTCCAGGCCAGCCAGTGCTGCCAGGTGGACAGGAGGCTCCAAACTCCATGGATTCAGCCTTTAGGAATCCCCTTTCTGGAATCACTCCTGATGGGTTGTGCTGTGGAACTCAGCACACTGTCCTCTCCCTCCCTGTAGGACCCTGGAGATTGTCAAAACGCAAGCTGGTCCCACTCAGCTGCTGAGTCTAGGAAAGGAAAGACCCAAGGAGTTATGGACATGGCTCTGAGGGTTTTTTCATCATCTGAAGGTTCAATATTTAGAGCAATATTGATTCGATTTATCTACTGTTGTAATGGTCCATTGGTTGCTAGGCAACAGAGTTCTTGCTTCCCTGTTTTCTGGGTGGCTCATGGGAGTTTGACTACCAAAGAGATTACTTTGTGTGTATGAAACTAAATGGACCATAGGTGCCATACATAAGTAGAGGAATACCGTTTTACTGGGCAGCATTAAGACCACGTTTCCTATCACATCTCGGTAATTGCAATTCAACCTCCAGAACAACAGGGCCATTCATATTCACGTGCCCCTACAAGATACCCACTGAGAACAATTTAACACAAAGTTGTGCTGATGCATAAAACCCTATGTTGTGTGCTTACTGTTCCACCCTCATAAAGTTCAAACCTGCACTGGGGCAAGAATACGTTTATGCCTCTGCATTCTGGTCCCCTCCATACCCCACATGGATAACCAAAAATAGCAACCTGGATTATAAAGGGCAAATTCTGGTTTGCACTTAAATCTTGGTATGGCAGGGTCTTTTCTCATTTCTCTTATCCCATCTTCTCCCCAACTCACCCCAAAACTGCCTCCCTTTTGGGAAGGCTCTTTTGTAAGTCCTTTCACTGTTTCTTTAAAATCCCAAGTCAGAAGCAGCAGGCAAACGAGGCACTGTCAGGTTGGGCTGTATGGTTCAGTGACTTGGCATTAATGATGTTTATTTTGGAGCCTGCGTGATGGCCTGACCTATTTTAGTGTCTCTGCTTTAACCATACCTCCCTCCCCTATTTTTCCAATTAGAAATGAAGGCAGAAGGGATTGCGGGGAGGTTGGGGAAGGCAGGGAGGGAAAAACCTGGAGCTCACAGCTCTAGGAGTCACACCTGAAGCTGCCCAAGTTGACCATAACACTAACCACTGTCACAAAGGTGATTTGAAGCCCTTCTGGAAAGGCTGGAATTCAGGGCTGTGTCCACAAAATGGGAAGAGCTTCCAGAGGCCCTGCCCTGCCCAGGTTCCCCAGTGCGGGGTGGCGGGGGAGGAGGGTGGGGTGGACCAGGAAATACACAAACCAAAGGCCACATTTGGTATTGTTCGGAGTTTTCCTCCCTGGAAAGACCTGTTCAGGGAAAGAAACGATCTGGTTCTTCCAAAGAGAAAAGCTATCGGGAGGAGGGGGAGAAGGAGAGAGAGAGACAAGTGCAGGCAAACAGCCAACTACGCACATTTACAGAGAGTAGGAATGTAAAACAGATGCTGTGTAGGAAAATAAACCACTGCCCTGGGAGCACCATCATCAGCCTCTGGAGAATAGGGTTTCTCAGATCCAGGCGAATAACACAGCAAGTCACTGAAAACTGCATACACATCATAACTCACTCTAAGGAATGGCCCTTCTGGGCTGCCTGGTCCCCTGTCTCCGCATCTTTCTCGTTGCTGAGTGGTAGCCAGCATTCCTCTGAATCGATGTTATTCTGCCTCTTTAACTAAGACTGAGGAGGTGTTCTCACCCACACCAGAGCTCCTTCCCTGGATGGAGAGCAGGAGCAGCAGGACCTGGAGCTCCAAAGAGGCAGACGGTGGCCCTGTAAGCCCTGTCCTACAGCTCTAGTGGAATGTATTCCATGAGAGTAGGGGTTATGAGAAAGCAAAAGGACCCAGGCCACTATGTGAAGACCCTAACAGAACAGTTGTAGCACTCATGGAACAAATGCTGACATCAAGGTCAGTGTATAGAGGACCCATGGCAGCTGCTGCTGTGGGCAACTCAGGATCCCATTAATAGCTACCAAGAAGATGCTATGCTTAAATGCAAATCAAAAGAGGTACTACCTCACGCCGGTCAGAAGAGCCATCATCAAAAAGTCTGCAAATAGCAAATGCTGGAGAGGATGTGGAGAAAAGAGAACCCTCCTACACTGTTGGTGGGAATGTAAGTTGGTTCAGCCACTGTGGAAAACAGTATGGAGGTTCCTCAGAAAACTAAAAATAGAATTACCGTATGATCCAGCAATCCCACTCCTGGGCATATACCCAGATAAAACTATAATTCAAAAAGATACATGCACCCCTATGTTCATAGCAGCGTTATTCACAATAGCCAAAACATGGAAACAACCTAAATGTTCACTGACAGATAATTGGATAAAGAAGATGTGGTATATATATACAATGGAATACTACTCAGCCATTAAAAAAGAACAAAATAATGCCATTTGTAACAACATGGATGCAACTGGAGATTATCATACTAAGTGAAGTAAGTCAGAAAGAGAAAGACAAATACCGTATGATATCACTTATACGTGTAATCTAAAATATGACACAAATGAACCTATGTACAAAACAGAAACAGACTCCCAGACATAGAGATCAGACTTGTGGTTGCCAAGGTTTGTGGGGAGGGGAGGGATGGACTGGGAGTTTGGGGTTGGTAGATGCAAACTATTACATGTAGAATGGATAAACAACAAGGTCCTATCTATAGCACAGGGAACTATTATCCAGTCTCCAGGGATAAACCATAATGGAAGAGAATATTTTAAAAAGAGTGTCTATATGTGTGTAACTGAGTCACCTTGCTGTATGGCAGAGACTGACACATTGTAAATCAACTCTACCTCAATTAAAAAAAAAAAAAGAAGAAGATGTTGTGCTGTGCTTGAACCACCCAGGATGTGCCAAGGGGAGAAAAAGAGGAGATATAGAAGATGAGGGGTCCCAGCACTGGGTGAGATAGAGGTCAGAGGTATGACATCTCCTCCCACAGGGTTGGGGTCTAGGAAGCAAATCCACAGGAGTTAACATAACTCAACCCATCAAAGGGCCACAAGAACATAAAGGGCCAAGTGAGTCTTGAGAGAACTAAAATTAAGGAGCAAGTGTCCACTGTGGGAAGTCACTAAAGTTGAAGGTAGTGATTAAGTCCAGCTAGCAAATTTCTCCCTGAGAACTGAGCCCACAGAGCAAGTCTTATATTCTTTAAATCAACAACTTCTATGACCCCTGAACTGTATTGACAAAATCAGAAATAGTCCTTTGTCTAAGCATTCCTCTTTGCTTTTCTGAATCTCCTTTTAAAATTTCACATGGCAGGGAGGCACTGCAATATTTTGGGTCCCAAAATATTTTTCAGGAATGCAAGCTGGAAATATCAACCTGTGAGACATTGTCTTAACTTATTAACTTGTCTGGTGGATGCCTTGGGAGGCTGGGGGACATCTGGCCAGGCATTTTTCCTCCTTCTCTATATATTTCTTTTCTTTCCCCATGTGTTTTCCTAGGACTGTGATTCACATGTTTATAATTAAAGCAGAAAAGGGGGAAGGAGCATTTCTTAGCCCATTCCAGGCAAGGCTTTCACCTCTGGAATCTAGATTAACAATGTTACATATGAGGTCCTGGAGGGATATGGAAGAAGGAGGAGAATGACAAGAAAAAGAAGGAAGAAGAGGAGGAACAGAAGGATTTCACTGCAAATTATATTTCCAGTTCCCAGACCCAGAAGGTCATTGAAATTTCTTGCTCCTATATAATTCTATGACGCTGAAAGAACATATCTTTTTCTAAGTGGAATCAGGTTTAATGGAGGAATATCATGCCTTAAAATTAATTAGAATAAATTAATTCCTTAAGGAAACATACTAGCAAAGAATGAGAAAACTAAGGGTACCCAGTACTGACGTGCCGATTAAGAGGCGTGATCATAAGGATGTCAGTGGATAGGAACTCCTGCTGCGTCTATACACACAGGCGGCTTTGAAAGATATCAACACTTCTGATGGCTGGATCACAGCCCACCAGTTAGTAACTGCCTGGTTGCTGGTTGCTTGACTGGATTCAGGCAGTCTGTTTTGCACATAGCCCACACTCTACCTAAGAGCATCACTCTTGAACCAGTTTGCTGGGTGCCCTGTTTACTGCTCTGCCCAAGCTCAAACGGTGGGGTGGATGACAACTTCAAGTTCAAACTGAGCTAAGAAAATTGGTTGAAGAAGAGAGTTAACAGAAAGTCCAGCAGTGAGGAGAGCGTCAAACTAGGGCTGCTGGTTGACAGCTAAGTCCAATCTAAGAGAGACACTGAACTGAGACAGTGGAACTGCCAGAGAGAAAGCCAGGTGATTCTAGAAAATTCCATCCTAACACATATCACAGGAGTCAGGATGCAACCCTAGAAAACAGGAAGAAGGAACCAGGGAGGCAGTCTGATGGCTCTGCATGGGGATTTGGCAAGGTGGGATTATCACTCAGGGGTCAGCACTCTACATGGAACGTCATTTCTATTTTCGTAATCGAGAAGTTTTCAGGAAGAGCGCTCTTGATGTACTGCTCAACTGACCTTTTGTTAGTTCTGGGAGAAGAGCAGAGAAGTCTGCCGAGAGCTGGCTGCTTATTCTAAACAGCTGGGCTGGAGTTGGAATGACATAAATGTAGACATCCATTTCTAGCACCTCACACTAGTAACACAGCTCCAAGGAAAGGCAGGGGACTGACTCCTTTCTAATTAGTCAGAGAAGCTTATGATAAGAACCCCAGGAGTTCCTTATCCCAAAATATCACTTGTCACATGGGCCCACGAATGCACCCTGAAGGAGATGGATGAGTGGTGCCAGTTCTAAATCTCCTATGGGGTTCCCCTTGACAGGCTGCTCTCATGATTTAGGGCACCATCAGTGGCCCTGGTTTGATTCATCACTTGGTGATTCATTCATAGCTTGGTGAACAAGCTATGGTTCCTGTTTTATAACGCCCTTTCCATTTCTCTCCTTTGAAGAGAGAGAAATAGGTGATGAAAGCCAGGTTTTGGAACAGAATTCTGGCTTTTTCCTGCCAGAATTAGCACTTGGTAAGAAGGAGAAGCAAGCTGACTATCAGATTAATTTCAGGGAAGACTATGCATATTGACAAAACAATGCCCATTTATATCAAATATGTCACTTCTATTATTTCACATATTGGTATGATAAGTACTATAAACAGCCATGGCAACATATGACCAAGTGAGTGGATTTTTCTACCTAAACACTATGATTAATTAAAAATAAGCACATTTGACTTTTTTTAAGTTAAATTATATTTTGACCCTTAAGTATACAGACTTGTTACCATATTCAATCTTACATTTCTGTCCTAAAATTTATTATCACGATTTTGAATGTTGTCACGTAGTCTGTTTTGGCTATTGTAAGTCCCTACAGTTCTTATTTTTACAATATTTTAAAGCAACAGTTATTGTTTTTGTGACAGAAGCAATGCATGAGCATTATAGTGAACTTAGAAAAATAAAATTTCAGGCTAATATAAAGAAAAAATTACCTATTATACTACTACTCAGAAATAATCATGGTTCATAACTTGTTGAATTTTATGTATTTACACATAATGTATTTACATATTATACAAAAATATATAAATTGGGATCATCTGATATAAAGGTAACATAGTAACATGTTGTCTTTTTCTATGAATAGCCTTCATCCTAGTCAGCCCTCATCAGCCCCTAATGCCCAGCTACCTGGAGGGGTTTATTAGAGAAAGAACGCATAGAAGGAAACTAAAGTAAAGTTCAGCTTCTAGAATTCAAAACTAGGATTTTGTAGCAGATAATACCTTGCAATCCCAGGCATTATCTAAAGAAAGTTTTGTCTAAATTTCTCTAATCTCCCTGGCCCCAAACATCCCAAACCAACTGTTTTTATGATCTAGATTAAAGGTATGTATTTAAGAGAGGTCCAGCTAGAAAGAGGAGGGGGGAAATTCCACCCTCCCATGTAGGTGTGCCCATTTTCCCCTCTTCAGCCTGAGAGGGGCAGGTATTTAGGTGGATGAAGGTACTATGGAGAGCAAAGGAGACTGTCTTAGTGCATTCAGGCTGCTGTAAGAAAAATACCATAGATTGTGTGGCTTATAAACAACAGAAACTTTATTTCTCACAGTGCTGGAGACTGGGAAGTCTAGTTGAATGCTCTGGCAGATTCCGTGTCTGATGAGAACCTGTTTCCTGGTTCACAGGTGGCCCTGACAGGTGGTGCCCCCATGCTAGAAGGGACAAGGGAGCTCTCTGGGGTCTCTTTTATAAGGGCTTTCATCCCATTCATGATGGATTCACCCTCGTGACCCAATCATCTCCCCAAAGCCCCACCTCCAAATACCATCACACTAGGGATTAGGTTTCAAAATATGAATTTGGGGGATGCAAATATTCAGTCTACAGCAGAGACCCTAGGTCTCATTCTTCATCTAGGACTTCAAAACATGCCTCTGAGGCTTCTCTTGCACCATCTTGGGGCACAGTCGTGTCTATTTGGCTGCAGAGCTTCAATCAGGGAGGAAGGACACCTTGAGGTGCGGCTCTCCTGAGCTGCTCTGGGTTCCTGGATAGGAGGAATACAGAGTAGAGAGCTAGACGGGCTGCCCAGGGATGCGGCTGAGCAAGGTGAGTCTGCTATAGACACCAGGACGCAGCACCCCGTCCAGGCCAGTAGGCTGAATAGCGGATAGTGTAGAAGCTCAAAGATCATTTTTTATACAAAGGCTATCAGATCACTGACTTTTTTGAATTTATAATATGGATTCAGGGCTTCCCTGGTGGCGCAGTGGTTGAGAGTCCACCTGCCGATGCAGGGGACACGGGTTCGTGCCCCATTCTGGGAGGATCCCACATGCCGCGGAGTGGCTGGGCCCGTGAGCCGTGGCCGCTGGGCCTGCGCGTCCGGAGCCTGTGCTCCGCAACGGGAGAGGCCACAACAGTGAGAGGCCCGCATACCACCAAAAAAAAAAAAAAAAAAAACCCAACAAACAAACAAACAAACAAAAAATATTGATTCAGCTCTGGCAATTAGACAATGTTTTCCCACAAAGGGCAAATAGTTGGTAAATTTCCTAGATCCTTACAGTTCCTAGAATAATTTGCTTCTACCTTCAACCATAAATGAAAATTTAGCCTGGTTCAAAATCCATGGATCTAATCAATTTCCCTATAAAACCAGTAGATGTTATTCCATCCTCTTTCATCATTTAATGTTAAAGAGTAGAAGTCTGAAGCCAGACTGAATTTTGTTCTCTTGTGGTAAAACTGATTTTTTTTTCTGCCTGGATATGTAAATAATTTTGAGTGGCTGATTTTATTTTTTTCATATAAATTTATTTATTTATTTGTATTTTTTATTTTTGGCTGTGTTGGGTCTTCCTTGCTGCGTGCAGGCTTTCTCTAGTTGCGGTGAGCGGGTGCTACTCTTCACTGCTGTACACAGGCTTCTCATCGCGGTGGCTTCTCTTGTTGCAGAACACGGGCTCTAGGTTGCAAAGCATGGGCTCTAGGTGTGCGGGCTTCAGTAGTTGTGGCACGCGGACTCAGTAGTTGTGGATCACGGGCTCTAGAGCGCAGGCTCAGTAGTTGTGGTGCATGGGCTTAGTTGCTCCGCGGCAGGTGGGGTTTTCCCAGACCAGGGCTCGAACCCGTGTCCTCTGAATTGGCAGGTGGATTCTTAACCACTGCGCCACCAGGGAAGTCCCAAGTGGCTGATTTTAATTCTTAGAATTTTTTTTTAATGGCCAGGATATGAGCGTGTGTGTGTGTGTGTGTGTGTGTGTGTGTGTTGCCTGGAACATAGCAAGCCATTTCAATCTTTAAATTCAGATGTTTTTTCAAATTCATATAGATTCCTTCAACATACTTTCGATCTTTACATTTTATTCCATTTGTTCTGTTTCTTTCCTCAGAAATCTCTATAATTCTTAAGTTTAATCTTTGTTTCATGCCCTCCAAATCTGTCAAATTCTTCTTGCTTTTATCTATTAGTTCTTTTCCCCTGAGCTCTCAGAGAGCTTCTCAAGTTTGCCTTGGAATTTTCATCTTGGCACTCATATCAGTTTCACTGATTTCTCCTTTTAGTACTTCTTTCTCCCTTTCTGCCTCAGTTTGTTAAATCTGAATCTCATCTTACATTTTGTCTTATTGTTTTGCTTCTCCTTTAATCACGGTCATGCCTTCTTGCAACTATTGTGGTCAACAAATAAGTTTCTAAAACGTTCTTTTGGTTCTTGCAGTAAATATTTCCAGAACTATATTTCTCCACTGAGTACACTGAGAGATGATCCCCTTTCCTTATTCTGTGGCATATTTTCCAAATAGCCTATGTTAATTTTTATAATATTCTCATCTTGAAAATAGAAGAGTATAATTGGGATCTCTCAATAGATTTTAGTGTGAATTTATGTGGGTTCTACTCACAAGCCCCCTAAGTGCCAGGAGATCCCCTTCTTCATCTAACTCTAATGGGAACATTGGTTAGTATACCTCTCAGCTCATATTTAGGACCTGATATGCATTTATCTGGTCCTAACTTTTGTTTTCTCCCATCCCCACAGCTTGGTCCTCTAATATTGAGAAATAATGGAATATATGCTTATTGATTAGAATGTGGATGCAGTAAAAAATAGACCCAAAAGTTTATAAGAGCTCAAATACAGTAGATATATATTTCTAACTCATGTGAAAATTCCAGAGTTCCTGAATGTCATCAGGTAGCTCTCCTCCAGGTGGTGACTCAGGGACTCAGACTCCATGAATTTCCATCCAGAAGATGGAGGAAGAGAAAGGGAACAGGGAAGAGGCACAGTCCCTTATACAAATCTCCAGACTACTTTCTAGAGCTGCACAAATCACATCCATTCACATGTCACTGAACACAACTAATCCATGACCACATCTAGCTACGAGGAAAGCTGGAAATGCAGTCTAGCTATGTATTCAAGAAAAAGAGAAGGAGACATTTTGGTGAACAAGTCTGCCACATTTTTCAGAACAGAATCACTAGTACATACGGTTATACAGATTTTCCCTGCTTTCCCTCCTTATCAACACTGCTTTTCTTGATTGTGGAAGATACAACTCTCGTTTCTTCAACTATCGATACTATGACTTCTCTGTCTCCTTAGTTCTTGGCTATTTTGCTCAAGATAGTCCATTCATCCGAGTCTCAGCCCCTATAATGCAAACTCTATATCCAGGCCAGGCAGACTTACATCATGCTAGAAATTAATCAGAGAAAATGAAAAGGAGAGGAGGAGGTGTCCAAGACAAACTAATCCCTTTTCTTTAAATACTTGGGAACACTCTTAGCTTTTCTCCAGCAGCAGAGGCAAAACAAAGCAATCTCACTGGGCTAATATACCTCTAGCTCAGTAGTTCTCAAACTGTGGTCCTTGGACCAGTAGCATCAGCACCACCAGAAACTATGGGAATGAGGCCTGGTAACCTGTGTTTTAACAAGCCCTTCAGGTGATTCTGTTACACAGTCAAGTGTGACAACCACCGCTCTGCTTTAAACTTGGCTTTGACCTGGGCCATAGCAAAGTACCCTATGTCAAGTTGTAGCACTCCATTTTAGTTGTAAGCAAACCACCTAAGAGGAATATTTGGAATTCTAATCTCGAAAAACGAAAAATATAGAGCAATGATAAAACTTTGACACTAATTCTCTAATTCTCTGTGCTAGATCAAAATGACCATCAGTAATGAACACAGAATCACAAAATATCTGATATAAAAGGTATCTCAGAGATCATCAAGTCCACTCACCCGTTTTATAAACTGGAAAATTAAGGTCCAAGAAGAGTATGTGGATCTCCCAAGGTGCCACCTCTGGTTGGCGGGAGAGCCAGTCCCAGAACCCAAGACTCCTGATTCTTGGTCCAGCTCTCTTTCTCATGAGATCATGTTTGTAAAGCCCTCTGAAAAATATAAAGTGTACAGTGGTTGCATTATACGAATATTGCATTGAGTTCAGATCATTTGAATTCCAAATCTTAAAGAGCCAAAGTTAAACGTACGTGTAAATTTGTTCTCTAAGCCCTGTCCAAATGCAAATAAAAAATGAATGAAGAGCATTGCCTTAGAATTACAGAACACTGATATTGATATTAAGAAATGCAATGAAGAAGCATCAGGCAGCAGCCTCTGATATCTCCTTTTTGTATTTTCTTCCAAAATGTATGTGATGTCATAGAAATCTGAGATAAATTTCCACTAACTGTAGGGTCAATAGACCTGCACAGAGAAAAGCAATCTGTGGGTTCCATATACCCTATTTCACAAAAAGAAAAAGTCAAGCATCACAGAGTGAAGTAAGTTAGAAAGAGAAAAACAAATGCCATATGCTAACACATATATATGGAATCTTAAAAAAAAAAAAAAAAAAGGTTCTGAAGAACCTAGGGGCAGGACAGGATAAGAGGCAGACACAGAGAATGGACTTGAGGACACAGGGAGGGGGAAGGGTAAGCTGGGACGAAGTGAGAGAGTGGCATGGACATATATACACTACCAAATGTAAAATAGATAGCTAGTGGGAAGCAGCTGCATAGCACAGGGAGATCAGCTTGGTACTTTGTGTCCACCTAGAGGGGTGGGATAGGGAGGGTGGGAGGGAGGGAGACGCAAGAGGGAGGAGATATGGGGACATATGTATATGTATAGCTGATTCACTTTGTGATAAAGCAGAAACTAACACACCATTGTAAAGCAACTATATTCCAATAAAGACGTTAAAAAAAAAAAAAAAGAAACTCAAGCACCATTGAAAGCGGGAAGCCAACAGACCCTTCTGAGACTATCTCAGGAAACTATAGCAAAAGCAACAATGAGAAAAGTGGACAACATGAATACTATTGGAGGTGATGGTAGATCAGACCCCACCCTCCACTGGCCCCAGCCTCAGCCCCACCCCAACATTCAACATCCCTCTAGAGGTTGCAACTCCCAGGAATGTACAAGGTTGGCTGAGTCAGAGACTTTCAGTTTCTGAATGCAATAAGAACCATGCACTATTGGAGTTAGAAGCCAGACCTAGAACATTCCAGAGATTGAGAGCAAGTGAGGTAGCCATTGGATTGTGTCCCAGGTCACTGATAAATGGAGTTGAGTGTTCCTGGCTTGGTTTTATTGGTGGTCAGCTGCCTAGTACCCAGCTGGTTCAGACAGGATTGGAGAGGACATGGCAGCCCCATACACCATAGGGTTGCCTCTTTGCAGGAGGAGTTTCCCTTCAGTTTATTTTTTAGGATATGAGCTGAAATAGACTTCTCTCTGCCTAAACTTTGTAAGTGGCTTAGCTAGGTCTTTAAAGAACCTTTTTTTTTTTTTTGGACAGCTTTATTGATGTTTAATTCATATACCACACAGTTCACCCATGTAAAGTGTGCAATTCAATGGTTTTTAGTACGTTCACAGATTATCTACAACCATTATTGCAGTTGACTTTAGAACATTTCACCAGCTTGAAAAGAAACCCTGTACCTTTTAGCTATCACATCCTAAGCAGACACTGATCTACTTTCTGTCTCTACCGATTTCCCTGTTCTGGATATTTCATATGAATGGAATCACATAGTATATGGTCTTTTATGATTGGCCTCTTTCACTTAGCACAATGTTTTTGAGGGTCTTCGTGTTGTAGCATGTAGCAACACTCTAGTCCTTTTTATTGCTGAATAATGTTCCATTGTATGGATATTCCACATTTTATTTATCGGTTGATCAGTTGATTTGGGTTTTTTCCACCTTTTGGCTATTATGAACAATTGTATTGGCAACATTAGAATTGTCATCCAGTCTGAGGGTAAAGAAATTTTGAATAAAGGAATTTCCTGAATAACTGGATACTTTTACATTGTTTAGCATAGTAATTCAATAAATATTGAACACCTACAATGTGCAAAACAAAATGGAAGCTACGCTGAGGTAATAGTTTTTTAGAATATTTATAACAGCAGTAGTGAGAAGACCATCTCTTACAAAGCCCTTTGATATCTTAGGGAATCCTTATTATCATAAGAATACTCTATGAACCAGATATTGCCAGTCCCATTTTACAGCAGACATAAGCTCTGAGAATTCAGCATCACCAACCTAGTGAGTAGAAGACAATTTGGAGAACTTCCAGTCCTATCTCTTGTTAAGATATATTTTCATCTAATTTTTATAGGGAAGATATCCTTTTAGAAACATTTTCCCACAACAGTTGAGACTTCGGCAGCCCCTTGTTATGAATCAGAGACCGGCACATTTCTCCTGTTCTAAATTCCAATAGCTCTTTTTTATACTTTTTTTTTTAACATCTTTATTGGAGTATAATTGCTTTACAATGGTGTGTTAGTTTGTGCTGTATATCAAAGTGAATCAGCTATACATCTTTTTTATAGTTTTAAAAATATATCCCATTTTGTGGAGGATTACTGGACTGAATGTCAATATTATGACATAGTATGAGTGTGTTCCGTGTTCGGTAATTGCAATCATTGTTGCTTTTGTTGTGGTCATCCATTTACAATGCTTGGTGTCAGTTTATTTATCTCTTGTAAAAATAAAATACAGTGTGTGTGTGTGAAAAATATATATATATATGCCTAAAAAATTTTTTTAAAAGTATATCAATTTGAGAGTCTACAGTTTTAAGTAAGGGCCTACACAGTATAATAATAGCAAGTTTAAATAGAATCCAGGGAATTCCCTGGTGGTCCAGTGGTTAGGACTCGGCGCTCTCACTGCCGAGGGCCCAGGTTCAATCCCTGGTCAGAGAACTAAGATCCCACAAGCCGCACGCAGTGCAGAATGAATGAATGAATGAATGAATAAATAAATAAACAAAATCCAAGAGTCAGAGACCCCGAGGGGCTGATAACAGAGATTCTTGAGGAAGCAAAGAGAGCCATTCTAGGGCATTCTGAGAGACAATAAAATAAGGTAAAGCAGTGTTGGGTGTCTGGAGCCAGGGTTCCCAATCAGGGATCAAGGGTCAGGAGTGTGGAGCAACTCTCCTAGGGGAGTGATACCTTTGAACACCATCCTTGAGGTGGAGATTACTTCAATTGAACCTATCTCTCATGATATTTTGCTAGATTTTGGGTACAAGTATTTGATGGATAGTGTTTCAGTTTTTCATTTGTGCTTAATATTTTACATATTAAAATAATAATTCATCAAAAAATATATATATATATATCACCTTTTTGCCTTTTATCATTATATTCGTGTTAAGGGTCATTCCCTTTGGTAGCTGTTCATAGCAGAAAGACTGGACCAGGAGTCCACTGAAAAATCTGCTAGCCATAAAGTGTCTGGGACATTTTCTTCAGTGATATGGAATGATTCCACCATTACCACAATGCTTATGGTTTTCTTATTGGTGGCTCCCTTTCTTTGAGGCTGGGCAAACCTAATAGAAATACTGGCCATGTGAGCTCATGCTGGATGGATCTGGAGTTGCTGAAAGCCAGGAGCCTATGCAAGTCGACACCAAAGAGGGCCATGTGTTTACTAAAGGAATATTATCATGAGAAAGGGAACCACCAGACAGAGAATGAGGAAGGAGTCAGGAGCCAAGGACATCAGACAGAGGCTGGAATTGGACAGAAATGTGGAATGAATTCAGTGGGCTCATGACAAAGCCTGTGGATGAATCAAGGTACCTGAGGGCTTATTTATACTGCATCCTTGCTCCCTGGTTAAAGGTAGAGTTGTCCAGCTGAAGGGAGCAGGGCACAACTGAACACCCTAGGCTGTTATTGAGTCTAGTTTTTAGATTTCACTTTCTAAGGACATCATTATTACCATCTTCAGGGCACAACTGCCACCTTACAGGCTACAAACAAACAACAACCTAAATGTCCATCAATGGGGACAAGTTAAACTATAGTAAGTCTGTACAGTGGACTACTGTTGGCTTTTCAAATAGTGGTGGAGAGCTATACACTTTTCTCAGAAGATATTCATGACATAGTGTTGATTTTAAAAGATTATAAGAAAAAACAAAGAACAAGCTCATGATACAGAGAATAGATTGGTGGTTGCCAGAGGTAGAGGGTGGGAGGGTGGAAGAAATGGGTGAACTGTTTTGTTTTTTAGTTTAAATAAGTTGAATGATTTATATTTTTTAAAAAGGTTATATGACACCATGAATATTATTTGAATATTATTCCATTTGCATACAATTGTGTGCACACAGGTATATATGTGTGTGTGTGTGTTTGTTTATGTATGTGTGGGTGTGTATAATTTTATGTCTCTATGTATAAAGGGACGTAGAGACCTCTTCCATTTTGAAAGTATATTTACCAAAATTAAAACTGCTTTCAGAATAAGTGGATTTTTCAGTGATTTTTTTTTTGCTTTTCTTTTAGCTCTTTCCCCTATTATTTTTACCACTATCCTTATCCTTATAACTAAATGCTCAAAATTCACAAAACAGTCTGCTTTAAGATAATACCATTGATTGGGCACCCACCAGTTGCTAGTTACATGAACTGTCTCACTAGAATAGCAGAGCAATTCTTAGAAGTATAATATTGTTGTCTGCATTTTTAAATGAGGCAACTAAAACTTAAAAATGTTGAGAAATTGGTCCAAGGTCAGACAGCAAGCAAATGGCAGAGCTGGGACCATAGTTTAGGACTATGTAACTCTACAGTACATGCTCTCAGCCACTGCACTGCGCTACTGTGAAAAATGTGAAAAGTACAGGCCTTACATGGTAAAGACTATGACCATCAGTGAGCATGATTTCCAGTGTTATTTATTCTCCAAAGCCACAGGAACTCAGATCTGCCTTGACAAGAAATGTTCAGAACCCACAAAACTATTCAAAACTGAATTACTTAATCCTTTTCATATACCAATATCAGGCACTGCAGTGGTTTTAAAACGTGTCTGTAAATTCTTTGACACTCTTTCCATTGAGAGGCAGTATCTCCATCCCTTCCTTTGTATCTAGGCTGGCCTTAGTGACATAACTAATAGAACACATTGAGGTCACTTCATGACTTCCAAGGTGTCCACCTTGCTCGCTGGGATGCTCACTTTGAACCCTGAACAACCTAGGGCCACTCTGACTGAGGAAGCTCAGGCCATGTGTGGAGATGCTGCAGGGGACAACCCCTGCTGAGAGCCCAGCCAACAGCCAGCATCAACCCCCAGACCCTTGGGTGAAGATGACTCCGTATGGCTCTAGCCTCCAGATGACAAATCACCCCCAGCTACTGAATCTTTCCAGCTGAGACCCAGACACCAAGGGTCAGAGGTAAGCGATCCTGTCTGATTCCTGACCCACAGAGTCCATGAGCATAATTAAATGGTTGTCTTACACCACCAGCTCCAACTCCAGCACATTCTTTCAATAGCTATCCATTTTACTGAATTCTTACTAGTGACATTTGAGCCTTGGAGGTTATTTAGATAGGAGTTATTGGCTCTAATCTCTTTTTTCATAGAGCTAGGACAAGCTGCAAGCTCCCTGAAGGCAGGAATGAGTTTTTCATATAGAAAATTATATCTCAACACTCGCCACAGTGCCAGGAGCACATGAGTAGGTGATTTCAGTTACCTCTCTAGTTATTTATCCCAAAACTTAGTGGCTTAACACAGGGGTTGGCAAATTATCATCCACAGGCAAATCCAGCCTGCCAGCTCTTTCTGTAAATAAAGTTTAGTGGGAACACAGCCACAGTCATTCATTTATATATTGTCTACAGCTGCTTTCACTCTGCAGCATCAGAGCTGAGTAGTTGCAACAGAGACTATACAGCCTTCCTGCAAAACCTAAAATATTTACTATCCTATCCTTTACAGAAAGTTTGGGAGTTCCCTGGTGGTCCAATGGTTAGGATACCACGCTCTCACTGCTGAGGACCCAGATTCAATCCCTGGTCAGGGAACTAAGATCCGACAAGCTGTGCAGCTTAGTCAAGCTGGCTTAACACAACAATGACTTATTATTTCTCCCAATCCTGTGGTTGGCTGGGCTCAGCCAAGCAGGTTTTTTCCCTCTACATTGTCACTGATGAGGCTGCATTCATCTGAGAAACTGGCTCGTGCCAGAACATCTAGGTTGGTCTATTCACATGTCTGGAGCCTTAGTCCCGCTGGCTGTGGCATCTTGATTCTCTTCCATGCAGCTTCCCTCTCTGGTCTCTCATCATTCATTAGTCCATCCCAAGTTCCTTGGCTGAAACTTCCAAGAGAGAGAGCAAAAGCAGAAGCTACCAAGCCTCTTAAGATGTAGGCCCAGAATCTACACAGCATCCCTTCCATTGCCTTTTATTGGTCAGAGCGAGTCACAAGTCAGTCAAGATGAAAGGAAAGAGGTCTCTGGGTTGGAAGGAGCAACACGGACGTACAGAGAGAGCAGAAATTGTTGGAGGCTGTCTATCACATAAAGCACACAGTACATATTTGCTGAGTGAAGGCAGGAGAGATTTACAAAGGCATAAATGCAGAAGGAAAAGGGAGCAAGTAACAGGATATGTCCTAGGTTATCTACATAGGGAGGCAAGATCGCCATGGGCTGCCAGCACTAACAGAGGGCCAGTGGACCTGAAGAAAGATTCCAAGTGAGCACAGAAAGAGAGAGAAATCAGGAACATAGTCAGTGAAGCCATTTGGGGATGGAAGGCTGCAGGGGTAAGATTAGATACCAGGTCTACACAGCAAGAAACATCAGATCTCCTCAGAGCAAGTGCAAGAGTCATACTTCATCAGTCAATGCCAGACACGAACTAGCAGTGACTGATGAGGAGGCAAAGCAATGAACTTCTGTGACTCTGTGCAGCACCTGGATGGACATATTGGACAGCCTTCTCTTGTCCTGGTTGTGTGTCAGACCCGACAGCTGACCTCAGTGAATATGATTCCTCAGGCCCAGTGGATGTGTCCACAGCATCGGATAAAACAATGATCCAAACTACTTAGCTAACAGGCTTAGAAGAACTTGTTACCACCCAAGAAAGGAACAAGGCAGCTTCAATAACAAAAAAGCATTACCTTCCAATGGTCTATATAGGTTGCAACTAGCAGAGCTAGCAACTCAGCAGGTAAAGTGATTGGAAGAAGAAGATGAATCATGTTCATTAGTTCACTCAATCCTGTGAATACGTTAAAATTTCCACCATTTCACAAAAGGGGAAACTGAAGCTTGCAGAGATTAAAGAACTCTCCCACGTTCATATAGTTAACATGTAGAAGAAGCATGATTTGGACCCAGTTCTGCCTGAATCTAAAACAGTCATTTTGCTTCCCTATGGAATACAGAAATTGCTATATATGGAAAACGTAAAAATATGAGGCTTCATCTGCCTAGAAAAGTTTGTCTCAAAATATGTCCTGTGCAATACTAATACCTTGAAATGGTCTTCCAAAAAATGATCCCAAGGTAAGTAGTAAGCATGAGAGCTGATGCACGATAGAGCCCCTTGTGAAAGTCACATGAGCATTTGTATATTTAAACAGAAATCTGTCTGAAATCCAAATCCTTTTTTTCACGGACTGTCCACCAATATCCTGAAGAACTAGTGTTCTAAGGAACATGCTTTGGGAACATTCTATCTAGGAAGATGAAGCAGTGAGAGACCACTATTTTAATAATCTCATTAATTAAGCGGCCATTGGGAAAACACTTTTGGCAGCCACTAGAATTAGGAGTACCCAATGAAGGGTGAAGCAATTTTAATACACATTTTAAAAAAGGTCTTATTCTTCACAGTCTAAAGTAAGCTTAAAAACCTTGCTGCCATGCTAAATTAAAATATAAAAAAGCCATGATCATGTGATTAAAGATAGGCCCCTCTGGCCTCCCCAAAGCAGCTGTGGGTGTCAGAATTAGAGGCACAACATTGTATTGGATGTGCTGCAGCTCCAGCGTTTTGTAGAGACTCAGAGCAAATTTGATCCAGCTGACCTGGCCTGCCAGAGCTGGCTACGGGTTCATTGCTCCTGTCTCTAATCTACAGATGGTACCTGGAAAAGTTAGCATCTTTCTATCCTGCCATGTTTACATAATCTCAGTAACTCAGAATTGAGGTGGCAGTTAATTTTGCATTGCTGGTGGAAATGTAAAATGGTGCAGCTGTTATGGAAAACAGTAGGGGAGTTCATCTAAATTTAAAAATAGAATTACCGTATGATCCAGCAATTCCACTTCTGGGTATACACCCAAGAGAATGAAAAGCAAAGACTCAAAGTGATATTTGTACACCCATTTTTCACAGGAGCATTATTCTCAATAGCCAAAAGGTAGAAGTCACCCATGTGTCCATTGACAGTTGAATGGATGAACAGAATGTGATATGTATGTATAATGCAATATTATTCAGCCTGAAAAAGGAAATTCTGACACATACTGCAACATGGATGAACCTTGAAGACATGCTCAGGGAAATAAGCCAGTCACAAAAAGATAACTACTTATATGATTCCACTTATGTGACTTAACGGAGGGCAGTCAAATCACGGAGACAGAAAATAGAATGGTGGTTGCCAGGGGCTGAAGGAAGAGGGGGAAGGAGTTATTGTTTAATGCAAACTGAGTTTCAGTATGGGAAGATGGGAAGAGCTCTGGAGACGGATGGCACTGACGGTTACACAGCAATGTGAATGTCCCTAATACTATCGAAGAACTTAAACATGGTTAAGATGGAGTGTGGCTCCAGTGGTGAAATGGGTTAAGGTGTGGTACTTATAAAAATGGTTAAGATGGTAAATTTTGTTCTGTGTACTTCACAGGGGAAGGAATGGAGGGAAGGAGGGAGGAAGGCAGAGAGGGAGGGTGGAGGTTAGATAATGTTTTATTTTGCATCTAACAGGAGCAAGAGGGTCTTCCTAACAGCAAGGCTGAGCTTGGAGCGCTGCACCCGCCCACATCCTCTCAGCACACACCCCCCACGTAGATTCACACAGGGCAGAGCATTGCCCTCCCCAGGCCTCCCAGAGGGAGGAGGTGGGCAAGCCCTGCAGCTGGTTAATCACCTGTCACCCAATCCTTCATTCACAGGAGTCCTGGAGCAACAATCCCACACGTCCTGCACAGCAGTGAGCATGGCAGGTTTCAGGCTGAACAAACGAACCAATTTAAACTATAACAAAGAATTGCTTCAAACCTAATGAAAATCAGGTATTGAACAAAAGAAGCCCTGTCTCTTCTTTCTATTTCCTTTTCTTGCGGGGAGGGTGGGGGGCAACTCTTGAGACCTGGCTCTGGAGGGGAATCCAGGATGGATCAGCCTCCAGTAAGGGCTCCTATTCACCAGCCACCGGGTAGGTACCTGGTCGACGCCTCTGGGACCCCATACAGTTTGTATTAACCCCAATAATCTTCCCAATTGCCACTTGTTTGTCATTTCCTCATAACGTCCTCCTGTTTGGACTAGACTGAAAGTCAAAAACATTTCTGAAGCAGTGGTGAAACAGGGGAAATGGTCATCAAAGCAAAAGTTAAGTGTTGTTTTACTCCTATGGAATTGGAAGGAAGGAAGGAGGGTAGGGGTAGGGGGGGGAGAGAAGAGGAGGAGTGGGGGAGGGGGAAAGGAAGGGAGGGAGGGAGGGAGGGAAGAAGGAAGGGAGGCAGGAGAAGGAAGGAAGGAAGGAAGGAAGGAAGGAAAGAAAGAAAGAAAGAAAGAAAGAAAGAAAGAAAGAAAGAAAGAAAGAAAGAAAGAAAGGAAGGAAGGAAGGAAGAAGAGAGGCAGAAAGAAAGGAAGAAAGAGAGAGAGAGAAAGAAAGAAAGAGAGAGAGGGAGGGAGGGAGGAAGGAAGGAAGGGAAATAAAGAAAGGGAAAAAATTTTAGTGCAATTGTGTGAAACAAGAGCACTCAAGCTGATAGCATTTTACATTGACAATTACACTGGAAAACAGGACATGTGCATTAAGAGCAATACAAATAAATACACCTTTTAACACAGTAATTCCACTCAAGGGATTTGTTCTAAAAAAATAATTTGAAAGAAACAAAAAGCTACTATGCAGTAAAATAAAGATCTCAGAATTATGTCCAGTACTGAGAAACTGCAAAGAATCTATCTAGTAATGTGGGAATAGCTAAGTAAGGTATGAGAAATTAGCTTCATGATATATTATTGTGAAATAAAATTCATATTTTATGGCAAGACAAGAAAAATTTAAACATAAAAAATTTTCTCTGCCCTTTGGCCTTCTCTTTCCCCTCTACTGTGCATTATATATCTGCATTATACGTCGACCAAACCTCCCCATCAGCAGAATATATCTGCTCAGCCATAAAGAGCAACATTATCCTAACATCAACAAGACAACTCCTTAAAATATAACATTCCTGGGCTTCCCTGGTGGCGCAGTGGTTGAGAGTCTGCCTGCCGATGCAGGGGACACGGGTTCGTGCTCCAGTCCGGGAAGATCCCACATGCCGCGGAGTGGCTGGGCCCGTGAGCCGTGGCCGCTGAGCCTGCGCGTCCGGAGCCTGTGCTCCGCGACGGGAGAGGCCACAACAGTGAGAGGCCCGTGTACCGCAAAAAAAAAAAAAAATATATATATATATATATATATGTATATATAACATTCCTTCTTGATCTTGTAAGGGGACACAATGACACACCACTTTGTATATCATTTAATGTACAGCCCTCTGTCTCAAAAAACTTATATAACTGTGCTTTGACTTCTAATGGGCAGAACAGTTCTCAGAGCTTTCTGAGATGCCATTCCCAGGTTATAATCCTCAGTTTAGCTCGAATAAAATTTTCCATTTCTTTCTTAGATTGACTGATTAATTTTTCATTGACATTGTATAGCCATAAAAATAATTATGAAGAACATGTCACATTACAGAAATTTTCTAGCAAAGCATTAATTAAGACATGAAGAATTTACACTTATGTGTATACTCCAACTTTAAGTATATAAGATATGTGCATAGAGACTAACTGGAACAATTTAATTTAAAACTAAAAATTGTTGCCATAGTAAGTGTAGTAGAACTATCAGTGACTTTTTTTTCCTTCTTAAAACATTTTGTTTAGATGAGCCATGATGGTGGAGTCAAAAGACCCTGAGCTCGGGCTTCCCTGGTGGCACAGTAGTTGAGAGTCCGCCTGCCGATGCAGGGGACATGGGTTCGTGCCCTGGTCTGGGAAGATCCCACATGCCGCAGAGCGGCTGGGCCCATGAGCCATGGCCGCTGAGCCTGCGCGTCCGGAGCCTGTGCTCCGCAATGGGAGAGGTCACAACAGTGAGAGGCCCGAGTACTGCAAAAAAAAAAAAAAAAGACCCTGAGCTCACCTCCTCTCGCAAGTCCACCAAAATCACAACCATCTGCAGAACAGCCATCAATGAAAAAGACCAGAACCGGCCAGAAAATATCTTCAACAACTAAAAACATAAACAAGGAACCACAATCACTGCCATTGCACAGAAAAAAGAAAAAACAATGAAAATAAACTAGGACAGTTTAAGAGACCTCTGGGACAATATCAAGCACACTAATATTTGCATAATAGGGGTCCCAGAAGGAGAAGAGAGAGAGAAAGGGGCTGAGAGAAAGGGGCCGAGGAAGACATAATAGCTGAAAGCTTCCCTAACCTGGGGAAGGAAACAGTCTCCAAGTCCAGAAAATACAGAGAGCTCCATACAGGATTAACTCAAGGAAGACACATAACAAGACACATTGTAATGAAAATGACAAAAATTAAAGATAGAGAATATTAAAAGTAGCAAAAGAAAAGCAACAAATAACATACAAGGGAATCTTGTCTGCATTATTGACTTCTATACCCCCAACACCCAGGACTGAACCTGACACATACTAAATGTAACAGTTATCTATTGCTGTGTAACAAACTACCTCAAAGCCAAGTGGCATAAAATAATAAGAAACATGAATTATCTCACACAGTTGTCCTGTGGCAGGAATGTGGGAGCAGCTCCACTGAGTGGCTCTGGTTTATGGTCCTCTCATGAGACTGCAGCCAAGATGTAAGCCTACAGTTATCTGAAGGTTTGACTGCAGACTTCCAAAGTGGCTCACTTTCATGGCTGATCCGAGAGAGAGTAAGGCAGAGGCCACAATGTCTTTTATGACATTGGAAGTCACACATGTTATTTCTACAATATCCTCTCGGTTACCTAGGTCAGTCCTATCCACTGTGGGAGAGGATGACCTCCTGGTGAATATCAGGAGACAGGGGTCACTGGGGGCCATCTCAGAGTCTGACTACTACACTAAGTGTTCAATTAATATATTGATGAATAAAGTCATGATTAAATGGTAAAAAGAAGTCTGATTGCTTGGATTCACATTCTGGCTCTGACACTTGCTGGATGTATGGTTTTAGCAAGCTATCTAACTTCTGTAAGCCTCAGTTTCCACATCTATAAAATAAAATTGCCGTAAGCATTAAATTATGTGTGAAGTGTAAAGGCACTTAACATGATGTGGTGCATATAAGTGCTCAAAAAATGTTGTCTATTTTTTATTACGGTTACTATTGATTCTCGACCATAAGTCTCCTCATTAATATTCCTTTGTAAGGGTCTATTCTTCAAGGAGAGAGAAACTCACTTGTCTAGAAAAATTGTTTGAATCACTTTACTTGTGCAAAAACATCCAAAACATTTTCAAGATTGACCTGGAAGCAAGATAACTGGCAACAGAAGATTTTAAGATCTATTGAAAGAAGACTATCAAGGCCACTGGTATTTGGGAAAATTGGATCAAGATGGCAGCTGAGCATAGGTTTTGGTCACTCTCCCTACCCAGGAAGAAACAGAAAATCAATACTACCAGTGGAATATAAAAAAGTGTGCCATCAGCAGACCAGAAACTTTTAGGAATTCATAAAAGAGAGGAAGCAGATGGGCCCTGTGAGATAATAGGAAAAAAAAAAAAAATATATATATATATATATATATATATATATAGGTCTCTGCCCTCAGTTCTTGGCACAGAGTCCCTAAAACCCTTGTAAATTCCTAAGTGATAAAACACAAGGAGCATCTTTTATTTTAATGAGTGACCCTGGGTGGGCTCCTGGGTGGCTCTTGGATGGGGGCTGGTCACCAGAAAGACCAAGCCACAATTAGGAGCTTGGAATTTCCAGCCCCACCCCACCCCCATTCTCCAGAGAGGGGAGAGGGGCTGGAATGGAGTTAACAATTTATCATGCCTACAAGATGAATCCTGCTTAAAATCCTACAAGATGAATCCTGCTTAAAATCCCAATAGTTTGGGGTTCGGAAAGCATCAAAGTTGGCAAACACATCCACACCGGGAGGGTGATGCATCCCAAGTCCACAGGGACAGAAGCTCCTGTGCTCAGGACCCTCCCAGACCACACCTTATGTGTCTCTTCATCTGGCTGTTTATCTGTATCCTTTATCATACTCTTTAATAAAATGCTAAATATAAGTGTTTTCCTGAGTTCTGTGAACTGCTCAAGCAAATTTTTTTTTTTTAAATAAATTTATTTATTTATTTATTTTTGGCTGTGTTGGGTCTTCGTTTCTGTGCGAGGGCTTTCTCTAGTTGTGGCAAGTGGGGGCCACTCTTCATCGCAGTGCGCGGGCCTCTCACTGTCACGGCCTCTCTTGTTGCGGAGCACAGGCTCCAGATGCGCAGGCTCAGTAGTTGTGGCTCACGGGCCCAGTTGCTCAGCGGCATGTGGGATCTTCCCAGACCAGGGCTTGAACCCGTGTCCCCTGCATTGGCAGGCAGATTCTCAACCACTGCACCACCAGGGAAGCCCTGCTCAAGCAAATTAATTGAGAACAAGGAGGGGGTCGTTGGAACCTCTGATCTATAGCAGGCTGGTCCAAAGATCAGGTGATAACCTGGCCTTGCATCCAGTGTCTGAAGTGGGTGTGGGGCGCTCTGGTAGAACTGAGCCCTTAACCTATAGGATCTAATGCTATCTCCAAGTAGATAGTGTCAGAATTGAATTAAATTGTAGGACACCCAGTAGTTGGTGTCAGAGAACTGCTTGGTATAAGGAAAAACCTCCACATATTTGATGACCAGAAGTGTCAGAAGTGAAGTGTCCTGTGTAACTAGTAAAAGAAACACACAGGAGATGGACTGAACTGAGGGTTTTCCGTACACCAAAGGGAAAGACTGGGTTTTTCATTTTAGGTACAATCATATCTTGTTGGCAGTGATGATAAAGCTTTTTTTGAGGGTATTGGATGCATGTATCTAAAAAAAAAAAAAAAGTTAATGTGCATGTTATTTAAACTATTCCAATACTAAGAACCTGTCTTAAAGATATATACTAAAACATGCACCTAAAATATTACCTGTGTGTGTTTATGTATAAGTATATTCACCAAAACATTTTCCTATAACTGCAAAAAAATTAGAAACAACCAAAAGGTCTATAAATGGTCATCATTAAATAGATCTATGAAACACTATGCAGACTTGAAAAATTATAGGGAAACCCCATATGTACTGACTTGGAAAGTTCTTCAGATTATATTATTTATTTCTTATTATTATATCTATTTCTTCATATTTAAAATTAGCTGGAAAATGCAAGTTGCTGAACAGTAGGCAAAGACTATTGTGCCATTTTTGTAAAAATAAAGTCTTGTACTTACAATTAAACATATAATACCTGTGTGTATGCATGTGTGTGCATAAATTCATAGGAAAAAAGTCAGAGACTTAAAAACGAATCTTTTAATAGTGCTGTATCAGTCAGAGTCCACTCAGGAATCAGAAATCACAAAACTTATTTCAACACAGAATTTCATAAAAAGGAATTACCACCTAGGTACAGAGTTGTTAACTAGGTAACTGGAAGTTCCCACAGAGGGAGCAGCTGCAGGGAGCTGCGACCACCTCTAGGACTGGAGGAACAAAGGAAAAGGCTGGAATTATTCAAACTTAGAGAACCTAGAGGAGAGGTTATGGGGCCCCAAACCTCTGAGGAGGCAAGAATGGACTCCTGATGCTGGTGGCTCTGAGGGGGCATGATGGAGCTTGTCTGCAAGAGCTGGAGAAACTGCAAAGTGGGTGCAGCTACTACTATAGGAAGAAACCACCACTGCTGGGGTGGCACTAACAAGAACAGGAAGTCCCCCAGAAGCAGACAGACAGGAAGGAGCAATCCTCGACTTCCTCCTCCCCTCGGCAGTCTCCCTCTAGCCTCACTTTGGCAGAGCCTAACGAAGCCCAATGTGATTTTCAGAGTTGCTGCTCCAAGATCAAAAAGCAGACTACGGGAGCCAATGACTCCATGCAAAGAGTCAGAATTCCAGCGGAGAAGGGTCTTCCTGAGGTCATGTTGACAAGGCTTTGAGACCCCGGGCAGATAGTTTTGCAAACTCTCTCTGAGATGTAATGAGCAATTACCTTCAATGATGAGCAAGTGCCTCTGAATCCATGGACCATTATTCAGAAGGAAGGTGGGGTTGGAAGCTAATGATTCATTGACTAGAGGTAGCACTTCTCAACTCAAAACAGCACATATTTCCATTTCTATGGAGGAGAAAGAGTCTTTTATGTTTAATTTTTATCAAGCTGTGAAATGAGGTTTGAGCTGTGGGTGGCTCATTGATGCTAGGTGTGCTCAGGAGGCTGTCTCTCCAGTGTCTTTAAGATCCTGCTCCTGCAGTGTCCCCCACAGGCAAGAGCACACAGCCCAGATGAGATGGCAACTTTTTCCTTAAAAGCTTCCTGAGAAGTTTTTCATTCCTCATGATTTTTTTTCAATTTCATTCATCCTATTATCTCAGAAAGCCCCATTCAGTATCAGTCACTCACCAAAAGCATCTCTAAAACAATAAAAGCTTCAAGGCAGCTAAATTGCATTTATTTATTTATTTATTCATTCATTCATTCATTCATTCATTCATTCATTCATTTATGGCTGTGTTGGGTCTTCGTTTCTGTGCGAGGGCTTTCTCTAGTTGCGGCGAGCGGGGGCCACTCTTCAACGCGGTGCGCGGGCCTCTCACTGTCGCGGCCTCTCCCGCTGCGGAGCGCAGGCTCCAGACGCGCAGGCTCAGTAGCCGTGGCGCACGGGCCCAGCCGCTCCGCGGCATGCGGGATCCTCCCAGACCAGGGCCTGAACCCGTGTCCCCTACATCGGCAGGCAGACTCCCAACCACTGCGCCACCAGGGAAGCCCCTAAATTGCCTTTTTGATACTAAGGGCTGATGGGCTTATTGTGTGTGTGTGTGTGAGAGAGAGAGACAGAGACAGAGACAGAGACAGAGAGACAGAGAGAGAGGGGGGGAGAGGGGGAGGGAGGGGGAGAGAGGGAGAGAGAAAGAGAGAGGGAGAGAGAGGGAGAGAGAGAGAGAGAAAGAGAGAGAATAAAGACAAGGTTTAGAGTTTTACTTTTCCAAGACACCTGGAAAAGCCAACTGGGAATAGAATAGAATAGGAATTTCCCTTACAACAAAGAAGCTGATATGCACCAAAATAATATCATTCCATGAGTCAGCACCTTGAGTTTCAGTCCAGTTATGTCATTTGCTTTTCTGGAAAGCAGGATAATAGAAAAATCTAGTCTTATCCACACCACCAAACATAGAACCAATGAAGAACTAGAATGGTAGGAATGGAACCAGTTCTGTTGGTTCTTCCAGAGACACCCTCTTGGTCTAAGCCTTGTAAACTGACATCCAGAGAAGTGAAATAATCTACCCAGAGTCATACAGCTGCTAGCAGGCTAAGACAGGACTAGAACCCAGGGCTCCTAGTCCCCTGGTCAGTGCTGTGTCCATCACCTCACAATGCACACGTAAAACACGGAGAACATGAAATGTTCACTAGGAATCCCCTTGGGATCAGCAGACCACGTTAGGAATAAATAGTTGATGATCAATTTAGAATAGAGTTTAAAACACAAAAGGTAGGTTCAAGAATGAGAGGTGGCTCCTCAACTATCTTTGCAGAGTGGCTCCTGTTAAATGGAGGTATTCTGACTTCATGTGAGTGCAGTTCAGGATCAGGGGCTGTGATAGACTAGCTCTGCCTAACAGATGGCTAGAAAAGTAAGATTCCGATTAGAGAGTCATAACCCTAGGAAAAGGGAGCGAAACTTGTAAAACTATGCACTATTTGGGAAAGAACGGGGGTGGGGACATTAGCAGCTCTGCCAGAGGTGGACTTTGGGGAAAAAAAAATATACCTAAGCAGAATTCTTAGATTATTAGCTGAGTTGCATGTGCTATAAACTCCTATGTTAGTTAGGGCAATGTTAGCTGGTGAAACAAATAAGCCTCAAAGATTGTTGTTTAACCTGTTTCTTGATCCCAAGGGATGTGATTTTCTTTCTGTTCTGCTAGGTATGGTGGACCCTGCTTCTGTTTTTCTGCTGCTGCAGAGTTGGTGCTGTTGCTGTGCTCTGATGTGAAAGTGATAGAATGCTCACTCATCTACTCTGTGTTGTACTTTGCCTCCTTCTGTGAAAACAGCACATTTTTATGCTACAGTCTCACAAGGACCTTTGTATCAGTCAAGTTAGGTTAGTTTATGCTGCAGTAACGAACA
Source organism: Mesoplodon bidens (assembly GCF_964165515.1). Classification (NCBI taxonomy): domain Eukaryota; kingdom Metazoa; phylum Chordata; class Mammalia; order Artiodactyla; family Ziphiidae; genus Mesoplodon; species Mesoplodon bidens. The sequence continues at coordinate 40,021,191 of NC_138171.1, forward strand.
ACCCCCAAATCCCAGAGGCCCAAAAACAAAGCTTAATTGCTCCCTTCCTATACATCCATTGCAGATGGTGCTCTGTTCATTATAACCAGGCAAGAGCCCAGGCAGATGGAAGAGCTACCATCTGACTACTTGCAGGTTACTGTGGCAGAAGGAAAGAGGGCCTGGGTGAGACTTCACCAGGAATCAAATGTTCAGCCTGAAACTGATACACATTGCTTCTACTCCCAGTTCACTGGCCAAAACTAGTCACGTGGCTGCACTCAAATAAAACGGATCCAGGAAGTACAATCCTACCATGTATTTGTGAAACATACATATATTTGTGAAACTTTTATGGGAACATCTTCAGCTTCTGGTCCCATGTCCTCCCTTTCTAAGGGTTAAAAATTTGTCCACATAGCTGGTAGGGCCAGTTCTCATATCATCTTCATCATTATTCTCCTTTGCACTCATTTCTCCACAGGAGAAATGTACAGTTTCTCCCTCCTTTTGTCAAAATTACAACCCAAATCCCCTGCACAACCATGTGGCAACTCATATATATGGAAACCTGGAGGGGCGGTCCAGTGAACCACTTTCAGAAATCGCCGGACTCTCATGTCCAGTTTGGGTTCATTTGGAAGAGCTGCTATAAACATGTTAAACATGTACACAAAAATGTGCCTGAGGGCTGTGCTCTGCACGTACATGTAAGCCAGATATCAGTTGTCGCCTTGTTCCTTGGCCCCTTGGACAGTCTGATTTTCCCACTGGACTCCAGTCACAGAATTTCAAGTTCTCTCCAAAGAATCCAACCCCTCAGAAGTTCAAGAAGTAATATAAACTTCAATGAAGATTTTTTAGGAAGAATGGGGGAGGGGCTGTTACAGAGATATCTAGCTATACACCAAAATCTGGTCTCCCTTTCACAGTGGGCAGGTCCTACATCAGGACCGGATCTTTACAAAGATGGCTTATTTTTGCCAATGGAATGTGCATGGAAATGTTGTGTATCATTTCTGAGCATGAGTTTTTGAGAAGTGTTTGTGTCAACTACCTGACTTGAGTTGGTGTCTGGCTTTGTCACTTTGTGGCCATGTGGCTTATTCATTTCACCATGTCTTCTTGGCCAGCTTATTCCATCTCATTGTTTACTTCATCTATGAAACAGGCTAATCATATCTGCCTCCTTCAATAATTATGGGGATTGAGTGAGATAACCTATACTGGTAGTTTTTAAACATACGCAGGGGCTGCCATGAGGAAATCAGAGAGAGGGGTTTTCCATGTCCCAGCTCCCACCCTTCTACTCAATCAAGTGACTCCAGTTATATCCATTTTGCATATTTAATCTTCTCCATACGACTTTGTTTGCAGAGAATGTTCTATAGCAGAAAAACAGTTTGAAACTACTAACCAGAGTAAAGATATTTGATGAAATGGAAAGTGCAAATCTAATGAATTAGGATCCATCCATTTACACATTCATCAATATAGATTGGCTCTGGAGCTGTTCTAAGCACTAAAGATACAGCAGTGAACAAAATAATGGGGAGGACAAACAGTAAACATATAAACTAATAAATACATAATGTGTCAAGTGCTCCAAAGAAACGCAAAGTGAGGTCAAAGGATTGGGTGATTGAGTGTTACTTTAACAGGGTGGTTAGGAAAGACTGCTGATAAAGCAAAGTTTGAACAGACCTAACAGAAGGCGGGACTGATCCATGCAGGTGTCTGGTGGAAAAACAGTAAGGGAGAAGTGAGATAAAGAGGAGAGGCCATAGGCAAGATCACCAAGGCTTTGCCCACCATGAAAAGCACCGTGCATTTCACTCTGAGTGAGATGGGGAGTCGGAGGTGGGCGGGTGGAGCGGAGGAGGGACATGATCTGATTTACATTTTAAATGGACCATTCAGGCTGCTCAGAAGAGATTAGACAGCAAGGAGTCTAGAGCAGAAATAAGAAAAACAGTTAGGTGATGGTAGAGACAGAGGAATAAAGGTGAGCAGTGCTCAGACTCAAGATGTATTTTTAAACTAGAGCTGGCAAGATTTGCTTATGGATTGAGTATGATGTGAGAAAGAAAAGTCTAGGGTGGCACTAAAGATTTTAGCTAGATGACTGGTAGAATGGGGTTGCTGAGATGAGAACAAGGGAGATATAATGCGGGGGAATTTGGGTGGAAAAGGAGAAGAATCCAGAGTGCTTTGGTGGCTTTAACTGTGAAATGTCTCTTTGACTCAGAAGAGGTGTCAGCCAGAGAGCTTGATGTGCAAGCCTGGGTTTAGGGGAGAGGCTGGGTTAGAGCTCATCATGCATGGATGCTACTGAATATTGGGAGACTGGGGAAATCTCTAGGGATTAAGGACAAATGGAGAAGAGGTTCAAGGCCAGTTAACATCACTTATCAAAAGCTACATTAGAAGTATAATCTTTAACCTATCATGCCTGATCACACATTAAAAGGATGAAAGTTACTAAAATAAGTAATTTGAATATTGTACTGTCATTTTACCATGAGAACTTGAAGAGATAAGAAGGAAAGAAGAAAAAAATTAAGGTGCAGTTTCCAAGATACAAAAGCATAACAAAAAGTAGGGATTAGGAAGAGGGGAGTGACTCCAATAGTACAACTCCCATCCACTCTAAAATTAAAGTTCAAAAGGGAGCTGTAGGTTCACATATATCAAGAACAGAAAAAACCCCACAATTTATTTAGTTAAATAGGTTTAATCGTGAAACAGTATTAGACTAGTAGAAAAAAAGTTTCCTTCCAGGGCTTCCCTGGTGGCGCAGTGGTTGAGAGTCCGCTTGCCGATGCAGGGTACACGGGTTCGTGCCCCGGTCTGGGAAGATCCCACATGCTGCGGAGCGGCTAGGCCCGTGAGCCATGGCCGCTGAGCCTGCGCGTCTGGAGCCTGTGCTCCGCAACGGGAGAGGCCACAACAGTGAGAGGCCCGCGTACCGCAAAGCTCAAACTATTTAACAGAAATAATATTTGTGATGAGAGAAAACAAAGAACTTCATTAAGTAGAAAAGAAAACAGGTTGAGGGAGAAAAGGATAAGTACAATTATAACACTAAGCAGCGGTCGGCTGTATTCAGCTTCTGGTTTTAAATACCATCTACTTAGCAACGCTGAAACAGCCTTTCCCAACTTTTAGTTAAAATGACTTTAAAAAGACAGAAAAAATTAAAAGTCACAACTCCCTAAGAAAACAGGACCAATGGTCAACCTACTTCCGGATAGAATTGGGGAGACTGTCCTTTATGAAGCAATGGAACTGCAAGGAAATACACAATTGATGGCTCACTTGGGCTGAAAGCAGATACATATCATTCCTTCCTTCACCCATATTTGCTCTCTGGTTCAAAGTACGTATCATCGGAAACCTGAGAAATATCCCGTCTCCTGCAAGAATGCTGATTTTTGAGGCCGTCCAACTGCAATTCTTGAGGCCATCCAAGTGCAATTCCTCTTCCTCCAAGCTCTACCTCTCCCAGCCCAAATCAGGGGCTTTACAATATTTAGTCAGAACCTGTCACTCCCAGAAAACAACTGGTCCCAGGAAATGGGCTGGGCTGGTGGGAGAACAGGAGTACCATGCACCCTGGAAGGTAAATTCCCAGGGAGGGAGGCACACAGGAAGAGCTATTGGTGCAGTGCATTCTGGGAGCTGTAGGTAGGACTTCACTTCCTACACCTGTTAGAACCTTAGGCTGTGGGAGAAAAAGGTCCCATCTCGACTAGCAGAGCCTGCTTAGAGTACACCTGCCATACACTGATGACTGGTCTTAAGAGCTTCGTTCACTGAATCTCTGAGAAGCATATCTGACCCAGTGCATAAGTGAACCCAGTAGGCAATGCACATACCCAGCCATTAGTGGGAACCATGACTAAAAGTATCTTCCTCTGTCAAGGTTAAGTAAAGAGACATTACCAACACCATCACTAACATACTCTAAGTAAGTAAATAATAAATAAAATAATAACAGAAGACCTGGTGAAACAAAAACACAGAATAGGTAGGAAAGAATGTTACTATCTAAACTAAAAGGAGAAGCAAATCACCAAAATAAAGAAGGAAATTTTAGAAAACTTATTCAAGATAGAGCACTTCTGACCTCTATGACCTAGGAATGGAAAACCAGGAAAAAAAGAAAAAAAAAAAGACTGAAAGGAACACACAAAAAAATAAGAAGGAAACTAAATGAGATAAGAAAAACTTGCAGAGAAATCTGAAATGTCACTGGGCAAAGAGCATGACTGCTTTGTTCACCATTATATCACCAAGGACTAACACAGCACCTATATACTACCTGTCTACGTTCCAAAAGCTGCCAGAAGTCTAACCAAAGTACCAGAGGGCCATTATTTCACATCATAAATATTAGAATATGCTTCCCTTTCATGTAAAAATAGTTCTCTGTTAGTAGGTTATATATCTTGATTTTTTCCAATACTCTGATAATGTATTCATAATCTATTGAATTAATAATCATTAATAATCAACAGTTCACATTTCTGATAAATCAAATGCAATTGGGGAAATAAGATCATATACACAAGTCAATTAGATCAACACAGGATTGTAAAAAAGTAATAATAAAAATAATGTCAATGACATCATATAGAGTGCTGTAGACTGACTATATCTCCCCAAAATTCATATGTTAAAACCCAGTCTTAAGCGTTCTGGAGGTGAGGCCTTTGGGAGGTGATTGGATCATGAGGGCAAAGGTGCCATAAATGGGATTAATGCCCTCATGAAAGAGGCCCCAGAGAGCTCCCACCATGTGAGGTTGTTCTAAGAGGATGACTGTCTAACCAGGAAGCAGCTTTTGCACCAGACACCACATCTTCCAGTGCCTTGATCTTGGACATCCCAGTCTCCAGAACTATGAAAAGTAAATTTCTGTTGTTTATAAGCCACCAAGTTGATGGTTATTTTTGTTATAGCAGCCCGAACGTTCTAAGATGTGGATGTCACTACAAGACTCTGGCCCTATTAGGGCTATGCCCTACAGAGTTAAGTTAATGGCACATCTCCAAATTCAGAGAAACATTTAGGGCCACTTAAAACCATTAGGATCAGTGCCTTTTTTGGTTTGGATACAGGTGCACTTGTCTTCCTCTTGTTCAAAATAACTCCCTGTGCTATCAATGTCTCTCCATCACATTGGTTAAGGGATGCAATAATTGTACAGTATTTTATCCTGCTCAATGTGTTTTCACATCCATTATGTCATTAGAGCTTTACAGCAACCAAGAGAGGACATAGATCAGGTGTCTGCCTGTGTCCACGCCAAAGAGGTAAGTAGCAGGAGGAGAGAGAACACTGTGGCTTCCCAGGACACGGAGGGGAAGGGATGGTAGCTTCATATCTCCCATCACAACCCTTAGCTCCCCGTCCAGCCTCCACTTCTGCTCTCCGTCCAGCCTCTAGTAAACTTTGGGACACTGTGCTCAAATCTAGCACCTGATTCCTGGAAACTGTAGTCGCCAAGCAGACCAAGGACCTCCTCAAAAGAGCCTGGCTAAGAAACTTCTAGGATGACAGTGGCCAAGATCCTTAAAAACAAATCAAAACATAAGAGATATTGGTTACTTTAGGGGAGGAGGGCATACAAACTGTATGAGACTGTGGTTCTGGGTTGTTGTATGTTCTAGTTCTTGGATATATTCAAATTGTGATAGTTCATTGTATCATATGTACCCTTAAGATTTGTGCACTTTTCTGTATCAAGGTTATGGGTTCAATGAAAGTGGGAAATTTTTTTTTTTTTTTTTTTGCAGTACACGGGCCTCTCACTGTTGTGGCCTCTCCCGTTGCAGAGCACAGGCTCCGGACGCGAAGGCTCAGCGGCCATGGCTTATGGGCCCAGCCGCTCCGCAGCATGTGGGATCTTCCCGGACCGGGACACGAACCCGTGTCCCCTGCATCGGCAGGCGGACTCTCAACCACTGTGCCACCAGGGAAGCCCTGAAAGTGGGAATTTTTTAAAGGCACAAATACCTTTCTAATTCCATGCTTGCCTTTTCTTCTCTTTGTGTCTCTTGGTGTTTAACATTCTTTTTCTCTTCCCTTCTAGGGTGAATCACCCTACTTGTTAAAATTGTACTACAGCACATGTTGGTAAATGATGTGCCTTGTGGTGGTGATTAAGTCAAATCAAACACATTTGTCACTGAAGAGATGGCCTCCAGCTGTTTATCTGGGAAATATAATTGAATACTAATGGGATAAACACTGTAAGTTGCCGGTTTTATTTTCACTAAGGTGTAGGCTAAAGTATGAGAGGGTGAATTTCGCTAAGTTTAAAATACAGACAGAATTTTTAAAATACAACCTGAGTCTTCCAAAGAATTTAGCCCAGGTGATTTCATCCTCACCCCCACCAAAGAAGAATAAACACAGATACTCTTATTTACCTGGTACAATTGGTACTTTAACTTCAAAGTTACTATGCTTGCTACTTGCATGAGAACTTATCAAGGCATTTCACATTGAACTTGGCTCAATTTTCACTTCCCAGAAACACTTGTTACATCTCTGCCCTCAAGCCACACTCACTATCAAATAGCAGTTATCAAGATTTGGACAGAAGTGATAAAAGCCTCTGAACATTTTTGTTACGTGACTCAAAAAGTAGATGTGTGATGTAAAAGATGACGACATCGCAAATGGAAGAGATGAGTTGGAATAAAATTGTTTCAAAGAAACATGTTTGATGACTTTCTATAACACTTCTGAAATATTCTAAGCGCTCTCTGAACTGAACCACAAACTCGAGTCCCACACTGAGGAGGCCCGTGTCTCAGAGAGCTGAGATACACTCTGAAAAAAACAGCAAACACAGACCTAATAAAGACAGCAAGACATCAGTGTAGGTCTTTTTTAACAAGCACCTTTTGACAACGTGGTCTACCAAGCTGTAACATTTTAAGGGTCTGCTGTCCCTTTTGAGGGAAGAAATCACTCACACAGAGAGCAACTAAGCAACATGCCCAAGATTTCAAAACTGGAACCCAGGTTCCCAGGACTGTTTTGTGACTGTCCATGAAGATAGCTAGAAATAATACAGGTCAAGCATTAATAAATTACTTGGAAAGTATAATAGGAAACAAAAGAAGCTTGTATTTGGGATGCTGACATAGGCTTGGACTGTCTGTTGGGACTGGACCTGACCAAGACCCAGGGGCCAAACAGACCAACAACGGGGCAGGGGCAGTTGGAGGGGTAGACAAGAGGCAGGCCATGCAGGTGGCAACCAGCGTCTTGGATGTCTGGCAATGGCTATCATCAGAGGCCATGTAGAAAGGCAGAGCCCAGGATAAGAGTCCATCAGCAGGCAATGGGGACCAACTTCCAAAAGGGCTATAAGTGCTGTGGGCACAAGAGACCTTGCAGGATTCCAGGACTGTCCATGGTCAGAGATCAGATAAATCCTATTACACACCTGCCTTCAGATGCTCACTTTTCTACTCCCTCTCATAAATCTTTGCATGTGGCCCAACGCCTCCCACTGTTGAGAAAGATTCCACCAAACAAGCTGACACCACACAGGGAGAGAGAGAAGACAATGGATCCTTGAGTTCATTTCCTGACCACCCCTCCTGGGAGACAGCTCACCTCTGTCTCTCAGGTCAACATGACTAGTCACTGCTCAACATTTTCAGAAAATCTCCTTGAATTAGAACCAGGGAAATACACTGTTAATATTTTTTGCTCCATCAAATCATTTTTCCCTTCTCCCCTCAACTATCTTTCCATTCAAAATTCTTTAAAATTACACACAAAGGGGAAAAAAATGTAGGTCGGCGCGCATGCTAATGACATTGTGTTCATTTCTCCTCAAGTGCAGCAGGCCGGCAGAGCCTTGTCACACTTTTGTTTTACTCTCCGTTCTATGCTGTAGCGCACAGTTGTTCTGCTCTCGCTTGGCAGGTACAGCAGAATCAAAGGGATTATACACTTAGCATCTGGAAATATTCCACCAGCATCACAGACCAAATTCTATACTCATCCCTCCTGTGCCAAGTTAGGTAAAATAAGAAAAAGAGAAGGCTAGGTTTGCATACCCAGAGCAGCCCCATCAGAGGAAGCCAGCAGGCTAATGCAAATCTTATATTCTAAGAGCCGGTGACTTGTTCTGGAAGTGAAACGTGCATGGGGCTTTTAAGCAAGGAGAGGACGTGGAAAGACTTAGGTGACAGGCTTTTAACACTGCCAGGGTTAACATTAAAATGCTCAAATTCATGCATACTACGCTCCCATAATATTTCTCCAGAAAATGGAGCCTAACTCCAGACTTTTCATGAAGCAGGCAAACAGAGACTAACAGAACACTGTTCGAACTCTGGGAAGTCAATTAGGCTCACTCATATCTGCTCCCACCACAGGTCTACACCGCATAGGTTTCCGATTCCTGCCCCTGCACAGATTTCGGGGAGCCATGGAGCTATGGGGCCACTTGAGGATAATAAAACCCCCCAAAGTGAAACTGTCACAGGCGAGATATTACTTTCGTGGTTCTCCATCTTTGATGTGCATCAGAACCGCTTTTGGATGCCTGGACCCCACTGCAAACCTAACCCAATCAAAACCTCCGAGGATGGGACCCAGGCAGGCCTAACCGTTAATAGCACATAAATGACTTGGCTGTGCTCCCCCCAACCCCCCACCCACCCTGGCCCCCACCTATCCCTGCTCAGAACCACGGCTCCTCAGCAAATATTGGTTTGCACGTTCATTTATTTTTACATCTCACTCTGCCATCTGTGACAATGAGTAGTTTCTTCTTCGGAGAGATATTCAGAAGAAATATTCCATGGGAGGACATCTAATTGTAAAATAAAAGGGAGAGAAAATACAAGGGTCTTATCTCGACACAGAATCCATTAGCTCTCTTACCAGACCCTTCCCACCTCCTTCCCACATCAGTTGACTCATCGCCAACATAGAAAAGGCTTTCCAGGTGGCACAGTGGCTGAGAATCTGCCTGCCAGTGCAGGGGACACGGGTTTAAGCCCTGGTCCAGGAAGATCCCACATGCCATGGAGCAACTAAACCCGTGTGCCACAACTACTAAGCCTGCGCTCTAGATCCCACGAGCCACGACTACTGAGCCCGTGCGCCACAACTACTGAAGCCCGTGCACCTAAAGCCCATGCTCCACAACAAGAGAAGCCACGACAATGAGAAACCCGTGCACCGCAAGGAAGAGTAGCCCCTGCTCGCCACAACTAGAGAAACCCCGCACGTAGCAATGAAGACCCAATGCAGCCAAAATAAATAATTTTATTAAAAAAAGAAAAAGAAAAGGCTCTACCAAACCTAGTGTCGGGGTCTTAGGTGTTCAAATAAATAGAATGTTCCCTACAAAAGGGGAGCCAAGATTGCAGGATCCTTGTAAAATATGCACAGGTGGGTCCAGGACAAATGCAAATCATGCTCAGGCCCTGTTTTCAGAGCTGGCCATGCAGGGAAAAGAGCCCCAGACAGGGAGTTCAGAGACCTCAGCCTTTTCTGCCTCCGCCACTTAACAGCTTAGTAGGACTCTGGGCAAATCACCTCCTCTCGGAGCCTCAGCACCTTCACCATTTCCGAAATAGGGTTGTAACAAAAGTAGCTGGCGTTCCCTGAAGTGAACATCCACACACTCCTCTTCCTTCATCCCAGCCTTCACCTTAGAATCTGCTCCAACCTCAGCCCAGAGGCCTCAACCAGGGGTATCGGGAGAACCCACGGGTGAGGCAGAACTTCGCTCCTGGGTACTGTTTACCCCAGTCTCTTGGCCTCATTTCTACCTCTCTGACATGACCTGCCCGGCCCCCATTTCTGCCACAGTCACAGAACTGAACTGGAGCAAGAAGGAGAACCAGGCCAGCACCCTGACATCCAGCTTTGATTTCCATGTCCTAGGCTCCTCTGCTGTCCTTCTCTGGAGCCTATTCTGAAACCTGGACTAGAACCTGTTTCACCCGTATCAGTATCTATCGGGAATCTCACCTCTTCATTTGTCTTCTGCTTTAGTCCAGCTCCTGGACACCTATTTCATATTCCAGATCCCGTCTTGGACTGAAGCCTTAAACTTGAACCCCAACCTAGTCAGTGACTTGGCCTGTTTCCTACTGAGAGGCATTCCCGATACCAAGAGTCTACAGGACTGTCCAACTAGGTGTGCCCCCCACCCACTTCGTGGGAAACCCCCACCCATTACTTTCACTGCCCAACTGCCAGTGATGCCTGAGCAGCAACCAGAGTTTGCCCCACCCTTTTTCCAACTGTCCCTACAGTCCCTGCAGCTGGGTTGATTGCCCCAGAGCCTGGCTTACCCCAGGAGGTAGGCTTGGTGCCATGTTCCCCCCACTTCTGGCCTGGCTCATCATTCATATCCCTGGTAAATGAAGCCCCACCCCTCATCCTGAGCCTGGCCCTCCAACCTGCAACTCCATCCCCTTTGGAAAATGTATGCACTACCCTGACTTAGTGTGATACCCTTTCTACTGCCAACCGTTCACCCAATTCAGACACAGTGGACCACTCCCTCCAACACTGACCACTTCATTCCCTTAGAGACTGTATTCATTTCCTTTTGACGCTATAACAAATTACCACAAACATAGTGGTTTAAATGATCCAAATTTATTCTCTTTATTAATAAATATTTATGATCTTGAGGTCAGAGTCTCACGGGGCTAAAATAAAGGTGTCAGCCAGTTCCCTCTGGAAATTCTAGGGAGAATCCTTCCCTTGCCTGTTCCAGCTTCTAGAAGCTGGCCACATTCCTCGGCCTGTGGTCATCTTCCAGGTCAAAGCCAGCAACCACATCACTCTGACCTCTGCTTCCATTGTCACCTCTCTCACTCTCCCGCCTCCCTCTTTCCTTATAAGGACCCCTGTGACTACACTGGGCCACCCAGAATAATCTCCCCATCTCCAAATCTTTAACTTCATCACATCTGCAAAATCCCTTTTGCCACATAAGGCAACAGATACACAAGTTATGAGATTAGGATGTGCACATCAGGGACCATTATTCTGCCAACCTCAGATACCAGGACATTTCTCTCTCTGGTTCTTTTTCTCTCTCTGACCACTCTGCCTCATTTTCCATCACTGGATCTTTATTCCACAGTGATCTCTTAAATGTTAGTGTCTCCCCTGATTTCGCTACGGTCCTGCTTCCACTACACACACTCCTGTGTACTCTCACCCACAGTCATGATTCAGGTCACACACCAGTGAATTCCTAAATAGAGGTCTCCAACCTCCTTCCTCCTGAGGTTTGGACCTCTACATCCAGCTGTCAGATGCTGGTACTCTGCCTGGGTACACCAGTATTCCCAGTGGGCAGTGGGCTCCAGAACAAAGTCAAGAAGTAACCAATGTCAAAGCCCCAGCAGGGGGACCTCTGGAGGTTGTATTATCCTCTTTGGTGCAATGATTGAAGAGACCAGCTTATTCTTGCAGAAGAAATAAACATGGGCAGGCAGAAGGAATAAACACAAACATCTTCAACTTATTCATCTTACATTCTTGATATGTAAAAAGTCCCACTTTCCACATCTTTTTCTCCTAGAACCTTACCCATAAGAGGGAAAAAAATAACTTAAAAATAATACAAGGAAGAAAGTTACACAGGATAACAATGCCAGCGACATTCATTTATAGAGAACCTATCAGGAATTGTATTAAGCAAAGTACGTGAAATATTTCATCTCCTTTAATCCCCACGACAAGCCAGTGAGGTATTTTTAATACCGAAAGAAGAAAGTATGTCTTGGGAGGTTGAGTAACTTGCCCAGTTCACACAGTTAATAAGAGACAGAGCCTGGACTTGAACCAAGGTCTGCCTGACACCAGTATCCAGGTTATCAACACTTCTCTCTTACCTCCAACACACACTGTGTGGAGGTAAGAGAGAAGGCAGACGCCCACAGATAAAGAAGAGCACATGAAAGCAAAGAAGAAATGGCTTTTCTTCTGCCATAAGGCAACGTGCATCCTTTCTGGTGTGATTTTTCTTCCCATGGTCATTCCAGAATTCTGCAGGCCTGGAGAGACAAATCTCAGTCTCCCTGCTAACACTAGCACACATGCCACCATTTCCCAGGCTCTGGGGTCAGATTATCCAGCCTGGCGGCCCCGAGAGGGTTGGAGTGATGAACGTGCCTCAGGGACAGACAGCCTGGGAACTGCCCGCCCAGTCGCCACAGGCCCCCATCACGCCTGTGTGTAATTTACACTGGTCAGAGGAAATCATTGCCGGGTATTGATTCTAGATGAAGACGAGGCAAAGGGAACAAATACAGCCCAGTAATAACCCAGTGAGGGGGAAAGCCGAGAGGAGAGACCGCAGGTTCACTTAACTCCTCAGTGGTCGATAGGCTGTTTATTGAGACGCATTACTCTTCCACTCCCAGATCCCAAGAGCTCAGGCATCGCCTGGGAGCCTGTGGCTCCCGGGCTCCACACCCCCGCCACTTCTGTGCTTATCCTAATGGATGCAGACTGAGCTTTGTGCGCTGTTGGGATCCCCAAAAAACACAACGAAGGGAAGTAGTTCCATCCGGTAATCCTCCGACGGGAGCAGAGGTGCACTTTCTGACCTCCTGTCCTACCCACCGTCCTCCTCCTCTCCATACCCCCTCTTCCTATTTATGACTTTCTTTTCACAAGTGTTAAATTAGATGATTCATTCTGCTACAAAAATGTTGTTAAGAATGAGAGAGACAGACAGACATTGGGAAGGAAGAAGGAGGGAGGGAGGGACAGCATCGCCTTCCTCTTTTGGGGGACAATATTTTTTCACTATCCCACCACCCACTGAAGTCTCTGAGTACCTTGTTACTGACAATAAATAATCAGAACAAAGGACAAAAAACAGAAAATTGCTGAATTTGAAGCTATGTCTGCCACTCATGGAGAAGCTTTGGTTGTGAAGAAGCGATGATTCAGATTAAGATAAGAGTGTAGCTGTGAGGCTCAAGAAGTCCTTCTGTCTGAAAAGGAAAGATGTGGAGGTGAACAAGGTCAGAAGTGTCGACAGGAAGAGGCTGAGGTATCCCAATGGTCAACTGCCAGATTTCAATGCAAATTTGACCTCATCCATTGTAAGCATTGAGCAATTCCTCCCCACAGGCCATACTCTGATTCATTTCTTAATAGCTGTCTAGCAGTTCTTTAAATATGGGGTTCCAGAAAGATGCATGGCAAAAGGAAAATGCATGATTTCTTTCTTTCTTTTTCTCCATCTCTTTCTTTCCTTAGGTGAGGAAACACTTCTGTGGTTCTCAAGCGTGATTTTTTTTTACATTCAGTACAAATAATTGCTATTCCTGGCTGCTTATTCCAAAGGGATTCTTCCAGAAATACCTTGAAAAAAGCAAGGGCTAAGCTCACTACACATTCATTCATGAATACAAGAATTGGTTGAGTGCCCACTGTATGCCAGGCAAGTAAGACTGGAGACCAGTTCTCTAGATAAGAACAAATGGCATATTGTTGACCTTTTAATGACCTTCATGAGTGATATCAAGAATGACCAAGTATTTCCAACCCATTCCCTGATGGTCCAGTGGTTAAGACTCAGCGCTCCCAATTCAGGGGGCCCGGGTTCGATCCCTGGTCAGGGAACTAGACCCTGCATGCCGCAACAAGACCCTGCATGCCGCAACAAGATCCTGCATGCTGCATCTAAGACCCAGCAAAGCCAAACAGATAAATAAATATTAAAAAAAAAAAAAAGAATTTCCACCCCATATCAGACCACTTGTCCTTTCAGGCCCATGTTCTGGAAGTGGTATCAAGGAACACTTGAAGAAGAACAGGGTAACTACAAACTCCACCTTCAACATTCTAAGTTCCCTCCAATAATGGGGTGACACCAGGCTGTTGCACACAGCCTGACGCCTGGCACACAAGAAGTCTCACTAGAAGAGACCAAGCATGGAAGACCGTGGAGGTAAATCATGGAAGACTACTGTGTGGATTTAAAGGCAGTCATGTGCTCAAACTCAATTACTTCCAAACCACTTGGAAAACAAAAACTAACATTGAGTGAACATGATTCTATATGAGGCACTGTGTGATATACTTTATATACATTATCTCCTTATAGCTCCCAATGGGCCCTGGAGGTAGGTCATTCTACCCATGAGCAAATGGGCACAGGAGGTGAAGGGACTCATCACAATCTCTGCTGCTCTCCTGCTCCCCTTGGAAGCAGCACTGATGCTCCACCCACCTTTGGGGAGACCTGGGTGCACTGGAGAATGTTGTAGCCAAATCCTGAGAGAGAAGCACCAAGGTGGTACCTAACTCTGCTCTTAGGAAACCCCTGAGTGCACATCCTGAAGGGGATTCAGGGATGACTTCTCATCCAAACTAATGACACAGTAAGGCCTACTTTGCCCCAACACTCCACCCAGCAGGGGTCCAAAGCATTCCCATAGTTCCCTCACCAGCCAACTATAGTCAGTTAATTTTCATCATAAATGACCCAGACTCCTACTTCCTACCATAGAGGACATAGTACTTGAGAGAGTGTTACAGCCCCGAAGGCTCTTCAGTTTTTTTTAGTTCAGTTATTTTTTAATTTTATTAAGAGACTACCATGACCAGGGCAGTGCCAGGCACTAGAGAAGCAATGGTGGACACAACACACACGTGCTCTCCGCCCTGGCAGTTTACAATCCAGCAGTCACTCCCTTTCAATAGAGACACTGCCAACCCAGAAAGTGTCCAGGAGGAAGGCAGGTGGGAATAAGGTCAAGAAATCATGTGACAGGACTTCACCAAAAAAAAAAAAAAAAAAAAAAAAAAAAATCATTCAAAAAACCCTGGTGGCGCAGTGGTTAAGAATCTGCCTGCCAATGCAGGGGACACGGGTTTGATCCCTGGTCCAGGAAGATCCCACATGCCGCAGAGCAACTAAGCCCGTGTGCCACAACTACAGAGCCTGTGCTCTAGAGCCCGCGAGCCACAACTACTGAGCCTGCGTGCCCAGAGACTGTGGTCCACAACAAGGGAAGCCACCACAATGAGAAGCCCGTGCACAGCAACGAAGAGTCGCCCCCGCTCACCGCAACTAGAGAAAGCTCGCGCGCAGCAACGAAGACCCAACCCAGCCAAAATAAATAGATAAATAAAGAATTTATTTTTAGAAAAAGAAATCATGTAACAAGATAACAAAATCAGTGGTAATTTTTGAATACACTAGTGGTCACCCGTGGGGAGAGAGAAGGGGGAGGGGCAAGATAGGGGTGTGGGGTTAAGAGGTACAAACTACTGTGCATAAAATAAATGAGCAACAAGGATATATTGTACAGCACAGAGAAATATAGCCATTATTTTGTAACAACTTTAAATGGAGTACAACCTATAAAAATATTGAATCACTATGTTGTACACCTGAAACTAATATAACATTGTAAATCAACTATACTTCAATAATTAAAAAAAGAGAAACTAACACAACATTGTAAATCATCTATACTCCAATGAAAATCTTAAAAAAGAAAGAAAAACGATTATTTTTGAAGCTGGGCGATAAGCACATGGGGGAACTTCTTACTATTCGCTGTATTTTGGGGTGTGTCTGAAAACTCAGCTGAAGAATAGGTCATGCTGAAAATGAAGTAAACATGTTGTGTGTTGCCCAAGAGGCTAATGAATACCCCTTAAATTGTTTAGCACTTTTGAAACCAGCCCGGTCACAATCAATCCTCCCAGGAGAGGTGTCAGGGGAAGTAGTAACTCCTCTTATGTTATGAATGAGGAAAAGACTAGACTCACAGATGCTCAGAGATGGAAGGGACCCAAGAATTCAATTCTCGATCCTAAGGTTTGACTTGATTGCAATCCCATCCACCACAACACATTAAGATAGGTTTGAGCTCAGTATGAATAAGAACTTTTTAAAGTCTGAAAATGGTATAGGCATCCTTGAAAAAAAGGTACATCTCTCAGGACTTCCCCGGTAGCGCAATGGTTAAGAATCTGCCTGCCAATGCAGGGGACATGGGTTCGAGCCCTGGTCCAGGAAGATCCCACATCCCGCGAATCAACTAAGCCCGTGCACCACAACTACTCAGCCTGTGCTCTAGAGCCCGCGAGCCACAACTACTGAGTCCCCACTCACCGCAACCAGAGAAAGCCCGCTCACAGCAACAAAAACCCAACGCAGCCAAATAAATAAATCAAAAAATTTTAAAAAAAGAGGGTGCATCTCTGGCCATGTATCAAGCAGAGGGTGGGATCATGGATTGAAAGCTTCAAGAGAGCCCTCCAACTATTACTTTGCCACTGTGCTGAGGATTTCAGAAGGCTTTTTTGTATTTCCTCGTTGGTTCCTTCCTGGGGAGAAGTGGGGACAGCGGGTCCTCCAGATAGGACTTTGGTTCCCATGATGTATATTGGGAGGAAAGAACACCAAAATGAAAAACAACTCCCCCCATTTAATGAACAGGAACACTCCGCCTGCGCTTGCTGAGTTTATATGCATCATCTCACCTAATTTTCATATAAACCTAGTAAGCAAATACCATGATTATACCGAAACGGGAGGCAAGACGAATGAAAGTGACATCCAGCTGACAGAAGATTCTTGGCAAGAATCTCAATACTAAACTTCAGTTGATGGAGAGAGCCCCATTCCTGGGTCAGTTTGTGCTCCTTTCCTTATTTAGGATCTCTAGCACCCAAGGAAGCCAGCCCAAGACAGACACGGGCACTTAGGGAGTGGAAAGGAAAAATAAAGGCACCTGCAGAGCCAATTAGTGAGTTGAAATTCAACTCCAAAAACCTAACTGTTGGTTCCTTGAGCTAAAGTCAAGAGCTTTGATCACTGTTACTAACTCCCCAGCAGTGCTGACTGGCCTCGGTTCCCCGCAGGGAAAGGTAAACATTCTTGTGGAAATGCAAACATATCACTTATGGTCTAAAATGGCCTGTAATGGAGGCATAATTTCTTTTGGAAACAAGCCCCCTATAAAGGTACAGGTGGTTGTTTTTAACCGCCTGGATGAATGATCTTTCCGACTGCAGCCAGGACTCTTCCTCTGGTATTGACAGCACCTGCAGGGCAGATGTAGACTGAAATATGCATTTTATTTCCCTACCAAACCCCCGCCGGCTCTGCTTTAAGGCGTCAGCACCTCCCCCGCTGGGGAGTTGAGTGTCACCCACTGTAGTTTTCCTCTGAAAGGGAGGTGGATAGGTGAGGTTGAGAAGGTATAATTATGCGTAGAGCCTGGAACATCTTGGATTGTGATACCTGGCCAGGCTTTCTCTGCCGAGTGCACCCCTGAAAGAAACTTCCCCTCCACCTTTATCAAAACCACTGTCGGGGGAGCACCCCTGTTATTAAATACCGCTTGGCACGTCTGCTTGGGAGGCGTAATCACAGGTGGTAGGCCTGGAGGGGAAGCTGTTCAAGGGGAGAACAGAAAGAAAACACAGAGATGAGCTGACTAAAAACATATAAATGAGGTGTAAAAATTTTATTAGGGACCTAGGAAGGTGAGAAAAAATGAAGAAATGGAAGTGTTGGGGTGGGGGGGGAGTTCTGAACATTTCTTTAGTTCTTGTGTGGATGGGTCAGAGCCCTTTTGTTTTTCAATCCTTGGTGGGGGAGGGCAGAAAATTCTAGAAAGGTGAGCAACATGGGAGAATGTGTGGTCCTGGCATGGCCACATTGCCCTGATGCACCTGCTAACTCATTTCAATGAAATAACAGAGTAATGGATCAAAAAAATAGAAAGCTATTGGCAGTGTACCTGACCTGGCCTTTGGCAGGTGCATCAAAACCACAAATTACCTGAAAAGACCCAGGCACTAGGACGTTAAGTAGGGTTTGTGACCCCAGAGTCATCATGATGAGCCAGTGAACTAAAGGCGGTTCTCAGTCACCAAATAATAAGATTATCTTGGAGGAGTGGTTAGCAAACCTGACTGTTCATCGGAATCACCTGCGGGGCTTTAAAAGTAACTCAATGTCCAGGCCTCACTCCAGGCCAATTAAAGCAGAGTTTCAGGCGATGGGGCTCAGGCACCCCTACTTCTTTTAAAGCTCTTCCAAATGATTCTAATGTCTAGCCAGGGTGGAGCCTCTACCTTAGAGGAAACAAGGCTCAG
Source organism: Mesoplodon bidens (assembly GCF_964165515.1). NCBI lineage: Eukaryota > Metazoa > Chordata > Mammalia > Artiodactyla > Ziphiidae > Mesoplodon > Mesoplodon bidens. Next base: position 40,039,317 of record NC_138171.1, read on the forward strand.
CTCTATGGCCAGGGACTATCCATCCCCACCTGTCACCCCAGGAATACAGCCATTCCTGAGCCTGTATTGAGTGCAAGGTAATGAGTTAAGTGCTGAAGGCCACACAAATCAGAATAAGATGGCCTCTGCCCAGTTTACAAATGCAGTGAGGGAGAAAGCTTGTGTCTGGCACAGAGGGGAGCTCAATGAATATTTATGAAATAAAAGAACGAATGAATAAATAAGTGAATAGCTTAACAACAGTAAAACAGCAAATGAAATACATGAAAAAGAGAAGTACGCACAGAGTGAGGAATGGTCAAAGGGATGGGGTAGGGGGAGTCTTTATAAAGGTAGCGTTTCAATATAAAGGTAGCATTTGAATTGGGCTTTGAAGAATCGGTAGTAATAACATTTAACATTTGTTCAGAGCTTAAAGTTAATCAATGTTTTACATACATTAACTCATTTAGTGGATTTCAATTGCCCTTGAAGTTGGCATTTTAGCCCCGACTGTAGAGGTTGAGGAAAGGTCAAATGGCCTAACCAAGGTCAGATGGCTAGTGAGGGAGGGAGCCACTGACCCTTTATGACACTGCTGATGACTCACATCCTAAGTCACTTACGGGGAAGGACATTCTAAGCCAAGAAAAAGTATAAGAGAGACTCAAGTGCTCCAATTCTGAGCATGTGGCTTGCATAGGGAAGGCTGGGTTTTTTAATAAAAGGTGTGTCTCTTTTAGGAAGAGAATTGTGAATGTGAGAAGAGCAGACTGGATAGCTGAGATATTGGTGAAGGTAGCCCAGAGACCCCGGAACCCTCAGAGCAATTGGTGAACATTTCTCCTGAGGCCCTTAGCACGTTCCCCAGGGCATTCTTCTTGGGTGAACTTGTCTCATCTCCCCTCTTTTACGACAAGCTCTTTGGCCAGATACTGGCCATATTCATGTTTGAATTTCTCTGAAACCCAGCCAGGGTGGATGTAGGTTTTCTGAATCCTGTAGTTTATACAATTCAGGGGGACTTCATGAAGAAAAATAATAAAATTATAAACACCAGATTAGGTACAAAGTGAATATTTGTTTAGCATGAAGAAGAAACTCATGGCAAAATGCAAATTTTAAAAACTGACAAATATAACAAAACCCCCAAAATAGCATATATTTTTATTCCTCAACTGCCTGATATCCCTCTGTATACTTCTTTAACCTCCAATTTTTTAACTGCATAATCTTTGATTGCCTTTTCATATGATAAAAATTTTCTTATACCTTTTTCGAGAGCGAGTATGGTTGACCCAAACTTGTTTTGTGTTATCAAGAGCTCTGAAATGTTTATTTTAGCATCACAACTTGTCAATGGTAATGTTACATTTATCAAGTTATTTCCTATAATAGCTATAAGATTTGGGGACAAGTGTTCTTGCTCAGGGATACATCTTAGAGTCTCTTGATTCGATGACCCTTGTTTACCAATGTGTCATAAATGTCCTTGTTGCAGGGGTGTGGTAAGTTTTATGTTATCTTACAGGAAGGAAACTCCATTTTGTCTAAACATGGATAGGAATCAATCCTTGCTAACAATTTTACTTGTCTGATACTTGGAAGAATTTTCCTCAGGCTAGATTATGACTGTACATTTCAAATCTTCTTTCTCCCCCATTTCTTACTTGTTTCTGGTTCTGGGTTCTGTAGGATCCGGTCATATTACTATACGACTTCTGGCCTTGTACCACTGTGTCATGATACCAGGTAAGTCAGTACCATGGAGGTTAAGAGTATTCCTGGAAGCCATACCTACACCAGGAAGGCAAGAATCTGACTATACTTAGAAATGAGCAAATTACATCCATCCATGCCACTAAACTCAGTTGCAAATGCAGGCCACCTCAACTTCCCCTTCAGAAGATGAAGAAAACAGATGACCACTGCTCTGGTGACACTCAAAACAAGTGGAAGGAAGTTGAAAAATGGAATATTGCCTGCCGTATCAGTAAACAAAGGATGTCACAGTCATCAGCGATTGCAGCCCTCCTACGTGAGCTGGTGAGCCCTGAGGAGACTCAGGAAGGAAAGAATACTTGCCATCTAGCAGCCATCAGACTGCAGCCACTCCCTATGGTGACCCTTGAGGAAACTCTGGATATGAAAACACAGGATACTGGCCCCAGATAGGTGAGTGCATATCAAAGGAATGATTTCAGTGAGCCCAGACCCTTGCATTCTTCCCATATTAGAAAAGCGATAAATTACTTAACTTGCACTTTCTGGTTTTCTTTAATTAACGATCATCTTTGATGTTGCGACTACTTGACCTTTGCTGCAAAATTCCTATATGTCCTAGCTCCCCCCTCACCTCCGCCTTGGAGCAGTTCTCTCAGGGTTACTTGAGATGCTGCTTCCCGGGCTTGAAGTCCTAAAAATTCCACCGAATAAAACATAACCCTCAACTTTTATGTTGTGAATACTTTTTTTTTTTGGTTGTGAATATTTTTTTTTTTTTTTTTTTTTCAGTACGCGGGCCTCTCACTGCTGTGGCCTCTCCCGTTGTGGAGCACAGCCTCCGGACGCGCAGGCTCAGCGGCCATGGCTCACGGGCCCAGCCGCTTCCGCGGCATGTGGGATCTTCCCAGACCGGGGCACAAACCCATGTCCCCTGCATCGGCAGGCGGACTCTCAACCACTGCGCCACCAGGGAAGCCCGTGAATATTTTTAAAGTCAACAAAGTGTAATGTCATGAAAGGGAGGTCAGAGCAGAAACAGACAGCACTCTTAATCAATTCCACTTATAATAGCTTAGGTTTACAAATTAAGCAAAAACATACAACCGTCAAGACACACTGCCAGGGCTCATCAAGGCCTTAGAAGGGACCCAGGCAAGAGAAGAGTTTGAAGCTTCAGCTTCATCAGCTTCAAAGTAGATCTACCTCTGGACACATTCCTGTGCTTTTCAGAGAATAGGTGCTGAATGAATGAATGTCTTTCACACTAGGCTGGGAGCTGGGATCCCAGAACCCTCCAAACAAGTGGGAGGGACCTGCAGGGGCTCTCTCTTTCATTTGTGCCCCAGGGTGTCAGGTCTGGCTCAGAGCAATGCCCAGAATTCAGTGCAGTGTTTCAGGAGCGATCTGACCCATGCAGGGCCAGCAGAGTAGACCCCTCACCTTGCTCAGGCCAGCTAATTTGCCTCTATTAATCCTAACAAAAGTTGCTTTATTGAGTTTTTTCCTTTCCTTCTCTTTTTGTCAAACTTCTCATGACATTGATGCACACTGAGCTTATAGTCAACGAAAACCTTTTAATTTTTCACACTTGCTAAACCAGTTCTCCTCCGGGCTGTAACTGACCAATTTAAGGTGCTGTGATGGTTAATTTTATGTGTCAATTTGATTGAGTTAAGGGATGCTCAGAGAGCTAGTAAAACATTATTTCTGGGTGTGTCTGTGCAGATGTTTCTGGAAGAGGTTAGCATCTGAGTTGGCAGACTGAGTAAAGAAGACTGCCCTCACCAATGCATGTGGGCATCATCCAGTCCACTGAGGGGCCCGAATAGAACAAAAAGGCAGAGGAAGGGTAAAATTGCTCTCTTTGCTTGTGATGGGATATCCATCTTCTCCTGCCCTCACACATCAGTGATGCTAGTTCTTGGGTCTTTGGACTTGGACTGAATTACACCACCGGGTTACCTGTTTTCCAATTTGCAGACAACAGATTGCAGGACCTTTTGGCCTCCATAATTGCATGAGCCAAGTACTACAATCAATCAATCAATCAATCAATCCTATTGATTCTTTTCCTCTAGAGAGCCCTAATACAGTCCAAATGCACAGCTCCACAGTGATTCCAGTTAAATTCTATACTCTTATGTTTAGCCCACACTCTGGCCTCAGGAGACGGATCTGACTCTCCTGTGTGTCATCTAGCATACTAACAATTGCTACCTTTTCTATAATGTCCAAGGCACTGATTCTGAAACATAGACTGGGATGTGATCCTGAGGGGAGCTCTGTAGCTCAGCCTCCTGAACCTCCTCTCTGGCCTGACATTAATTTATCAACATCTTTGGGGTCCATATGTTCAATCTATGTTTAATCCATCTGACTGTAATGGTACACAACCAAATTTCAAGTTCACAAGGATATCAAATGCCAGGGACTGGGAATCCACTTCCAAGATGGTGTCACTCACATGTGTGGTACCTTGGTGCTCCTTGGCCTCTCACTCCACAAGGTGTCACATCCTCCAGGAATCTATGTATCTTCTGTATTTCCAAATCCTGCGGTCCAAGGGTCTCATCAAAATAATTAAATGAGGTTGGTATAAGATGCCTTTTTTCTTAGTGCATCTATCTTTTTTCCTGTTGACCGTCACTTCTTTTTCTACAGTCTGAAGACACTGGCTTACAATCATGTGCTTATACAGCATTTTCCTAGATCATCTGACTCACAGCTCTCTCTGGAGAGCAGGACTCTTTGTGATAAGTAAGAATACAGCTTTCAGTTGAGGTCAGTGATTCCAGAATGTATTTGTATGCAATGTTGTAATAATACCTTGCACTTGGTATAGGGCTGTAAGCTTATAAGGTTCTTTCTTGTACAATTTCATTTAACAGAAACCACCCAGGAAAAAGGCAAGAATTCTGCTTTATGAAAAAGAATAATGGACTCTAATCATTAATGCCCCATTCAACCCCAGGACATATGACTCTGAAAAGCCAGTGAAACTGTACTTCCCATGTGAGTGTTATGAAATCCATGTAACATGATACCAAGATGCTAAATGCTATCATCTTCTTCACCTTACAGTAATCATTAGAGCAAGGAGAGACTTCTACAAGGCACTGATGCCCAACAGCTTGGGAAGAATCTGTTATGACTTAGGATGTATCTAAACAGTCCTTTCCCAGAGATCTACACTTTGGCTGTTTTCAAACAACCATATTAGATTAGAGATAGGATGAGGTGTTAATTATAGACAAGGAAACTGAGCTCAGAAAGTGGACAAGTGGCATGGTTTATAATAGGGATAAAACTCCTCGAAGTCTAGACTTGAATTTTACTTCTTACTCACCACCTGGAATAAAACATAGATGATGCAGAGAATGGAGAAAATAAATGGAAACGAAGCAGAGACCTTCAAAACATAGGTTTCTTCAGGAGTTAAGAAGAAAACCATTCCAGATTCCTCAAAAAAAATTAAAAATAGAGCTATCATATGACCCAGCAATCCCACCTCTGGATATTTACCCAAAAGAGCTGAAATCAGGATTTCAAAAAGATATTTGCATTCCCATGTTCACTGCAGCATTATTCACAAAAGCCAAGATGTGGAAATAACCTAAATGTCCATCAACATATGAATGGATAAAGAAAGTATATGAGTTGTCAATGAGTTGATGGTACGAGAATCATAAAGCAGAATTCTGGAATCAGGATCTCATCTGCCCTTTCCTGAGGGCCTCTGACATATGGCAGGTAAGCAGGTCAGAGGATAAGAGAAAAACAGAGAACCTGAAGGACCAGAGATGGATGATGCAGGGGTCTTCTGGAGCTTCAGCACACCTCACATTCGGAGGGCATTTTGGGGCACACCACATTTTTGAGCGCACCAGCCATCCTACATTTCTAAACATCCTTAACCTATAAAAGGATTTTCACAGACATTATCTCAATGCGAACTCACAACAACTCTGAAACTAACTCCATGAGACAAAGAAAAAGGTGCCATTGTCATTTTTCTGATGGACCAACTGAGGCTCAGAAGGGACAAGGGACTTACTACCCCAACACCTGAATACCTTATGTTGCTCACAAGTTTGTGGGTCAAGAAGTCTTAGCTGAGTAGAGCCCCTCTGCTCTATGTGACACCAGCCAGGGAGGCAGGGACTGGGAATCCACTTCCAAGATGGAGTCACTCACATGTGTGGTGCCTTGGTGCTCCTTGGCCTCTCACTCCACAAGGTGTCACATCCTCCAGGGTCCCTCCACATGGCATGGACTTTGAACAGCCATGAAAGACACACTTCTATGGCAGCTGGCTCCCAAGAGGGAGTAAGTGGAAGCTGCTGGGCCAGCAAAGAGCTATGCCTAGAACTGGCATAGAGTCAATTCCACTGTACTCCATTTGTCACCACTGTCACAGGGCCCACTCCAAGTCAAAGGGGTGGACACTCTCCACTGCTTCATGGAGTAGGCCAGTCACATTGCAGAAGAGTATGCAGCATGAAAGATTGCTCTAGCTACCTTTCCCACAGACCAGAACTTTGATTTCCAGAACCCTATTCCCTTGTGTTTCCCACTGAGTAATACTTCTTGATATGGCCCAAATATGAATAGTGCACATACCCCCACCTTAGCAGAAGGTAAGCACTATACACACAGCTACACACATCCCCTGTATAATGTTTGTCCCCAAGAAAACAAGTAAAACGTAGTACCACCTTTAGCAATTACAAATTCACAAGTTGGTAGTAAATGGATTTTTTTTTTAAACCAGTAAAACATACATTCAGAATCAGCTCATTTGGGATTTGTAGTGATTTTAGAAATATGTTTGCCAATCACCTTATCAATTCTAACAAAATTGGAAGGGGGATGTTTAATCTACTTAAGAAAATCAACTCTTGGGCTTCCCTGGTGGCGCAGTGGTTGAGAGTCCGCCTGCCGATGCAGGGGACACGGGTTCGTGCCCTGGTCCGGGAAGATCCCACATGCCACGGAGCGGCTAGGCCCGTGAGCCATGGCCACTGAGCCTGTGCGTCCGGAGCCTGTGCTCCGCAACGGGAGAGACCACGAAGGTGAGAGGCCCGCGTACCGCAAAAAAAAAAAAAAGAAAATCAACTCTGGATATTTGGCAATCACTTTACCAGCATCATTTTCACATAAACACTGTGCTTATTGATGATTCTTATCTAGTCATTAAAGTAGGCCTTGTATTTGGCGAAGCACTTGTCATAATTCCACGATTCTGGCTCACTAGGGCTGGCCACCCTCCAAGACATTCCAATTAAGGGTTTATTACTCTGTCACACTTTCAGGGGCCTGAGTCAACATAAAGTTAAATTCTATCTAGAGGACATATCCTAGGCTACAGCTGTTGTGCTTCTGTGGGATTTTTTTTTTTTTGGTCTTGTTTTTCTAATGAGAATAATCTATGGATCCTGTTCATAAGAGGAGCACACAGCTCCAAATCATTACCTCCTGGCAGTGACTACTTTTTGAGTCCTCTCTGCTTCAGCACACTCCTTAATGGCAGTTGACTAAATATCTAAGATGCAGATTTCTCGGTCCTTTCTGAAGGATAGTATCTTCCAACAAGGAGGCAAAAAAAAAAAAAAATGAATGAAAGAATATTTACAGAGCATCAAACTATGTGTTGAACACCAAGCCTGGCACCCTCAAGGTCTCTGCCCTTAAGAAGCTCACAGCACAGCAGTGGAGACAGTATGAAGCCACACTAAGGGTAATTCTGCACTGTCTGGGAAGGACCAGGGCTCTCACCCTCTCAAGTAACAGCTCACAGGACCAGGGATGGACATGTGACCCAAAGACAGCCAGTGTGACCTATGGCTGTGCTCGGGCAGATAAATGGGTCCAATCTAATTCTCACCAGAATTTTCAGTAAAAGGCATAGAAGCTTTCGCCAGCAGGAGTGATAAGCACTGGAGCTGACAGGGCACATAGACTCAGGGACTGAGGCAGACATTTTTCCAGGAAAAGTCAGTCTGCAGAAGGAGTAGAATTGAGCAAACCAGCAGCATGTGACCCCGGAGAGAGAAAGAGACAGAAAGAGAACAAAACCTCCGTTATCATTCTGGTTCTCAGCCAGAGTTCCTGAGAGGCTGGTTCTACTTGGATTTTTTTCTTGGATTCTGTGAGCTTTCTTTGCAATATAATAAACATCATTTGTGTTTGAGCTGGTTCAACAAGTTTCTGTACCTTGAAACTCAAAGGCCTGAAAGAATCTCATGTTGTTTTTTTTTTTAGATTTCACATATAAATGAGATCATACAGTGTTTAGCTTTCTCTCTGACTTATTTCACCTAGCATAATGCCCTCAAGGTCCATCCATGTTGTCACAAATGGAAAGATTCCATTCTTTTTTATGGCTAAATAACATTTCATTATATTTACATATATATATACATATATATGTATATATATGTATATATATATGTATTATATATATATATACATATATAATCACATTTTTCTTATCCATTCATATGTTTATCTTTTTTTTGAAAATAATAATAGTAGTCTTTCACAGATAATCAACATAATAAATCAATTTTGGGTCAATAAATAAATATTTTTTTAAAACCCTAAAAATCCCAAATCAAACACAAAAGCAAAAAAGAAAGTTTTCTACTTTCCCTGCTCCGAGGTTTTGCTTTTGCTGCTCTACCTACCTCTTAATCCCCCTCCACTGCCCCCATTCCCCTCCCCACCTGCACTACCCACCTGCTCTTCAGTCCTAGTGCAAGGGTCAGCTTTTTCTCTCCAAAGCACTCCAGGATTAATCCAACCCACTTCTCCCACAGCAGCTATAGTTCTTCTACATCCCCAGCCCAACCCAGGGAAGCCCCAGCCTGTACCTCCTCTTGCCCCCTGTGCTGTTGTGATCTCAGCATACCTGCAAACTTAGCCTTCCTGAGCTACCATGGGGATGAAATGAAGTGAAGCTGAAAGGCAAGAGCACAGTCGTGATGGCACCTAGTGTTCAAAAAAGGTGGATGGAATCTGAAGATTCACAGACAACAAATAAGACAACTGGGGTATAATTGAAAAGGTACTGACACTGAACACTTGCTCCACTGATTGAGGGATCATGGCCAAGTTTACTTAACCTCTGAGCCTCAGTATCTGCACTGACTAAAAAAGAGGTAATAACTTCTATCTCACAAGACCATTGAGAAGAATAAAGGAGACAATGTCTGTGAAAGAATCAGGCACTGTGTGGTCTGTAGGCCTAAAATTAACAGCAATTCATTCTTGGCTTCAACCACTGACTGGTTCATTGTAATGCTATATAACTTTTCATGGGCAGATCATGCTTCCCTGGAGGTCAGAGACCGTGACCTACTTCTTCAAATTCCTAAACTTAATATTGATACATAGAAAGTTCCCAGTAAATACTAAATGATTTATTGAAAGCTGTATACTGAAGACTTTTATTAGCACACGCATACATCATAAGACCCACGTTCCCATTCATCCAACTACATAAATCATTCACTGTGTTCCTGTAATCTTTTCAAAGAGCTAGTATAGTCAATTTCCAATTATCTGTGTCAGTGGGGAACAGGAATAGTCTGAATAATGAAACCCACAAATAATCCATACATTTAATTTTAGCAGCTGCTTCCAGCCAGTATGAAAATTTCCCGCTGTGAATGTCACTGTTCTTCCTGCCCCTCCTTTCTCTCTGGCAGGGGCAGGTATTGCCAAAAGGCATCTTCATCAGAGAGGAGGGAAACCCAGAGTCTAGACGATCTGCAGGCTTGCTAATCAGCCTTCGAATAATGAAGCCTGGCTCTGCTTCTTAGGAGGCATTGCCTGGTGCAGTGGCAAAGGACAAAGAGGAATTATAGGATCACACACTAAATTCCAATCCTAACATCACCCTGACGCCCATGGTCACCAGCCATGCATGTCCTTTGGCTAAATCAGCCAATGTGGGTCTGACTCCTTATTCTGAAACAGAGACTCACAGGGCAAATAAAACAGGAATCACAGCACACAGTGCCAGATCTACTTTATTCAGTTAGCAAATACTACTGAACGCCTACTCTGACATCTGCCAATAATACATGTGTGTGTTACATATATATATATATATATATATATATATATCTACACACACACATAAACATACACACACACATATATATACACACACAAAACAATTACTGTGCCTTTGGAATACAAGACAGACTCAAGAAGAAATGGGCCTGATTTGAGAACCACTTCATAGGGTCACTGCTTACCAGAATCTTGAATGCAAATGTCATTTGAGTCTACTAATTTCAGATTATTCTAATAATAGCCAAAAGGCAGTTTGTTATCTTTGTAACCACGTCTTAAAAGTTAATATGCTTTTTAAAAAAAGGATCAATTTATGACCTCCAGTCTTTCCTGAGTTGGAAACTGTTCAACCTAAGTTTGCCAACAAGGGGCCTGAGGGCTGACTCTGGGCTCAAAAGTGTTTGGCTCTCCCATTGAAGGTGCTCTCCAGGGCCTCTTCCATCCTGTTTCTCCCCAACACTGAGGGCACATGACAACTGCTTTTGTCACCTGACACCCAACCTCTTCACTAACTTACATCATCCACCTGGCTTCTCCAGGCATTTCCTCTGTAGTCTATGGCCTGTTGTACTTTCTAAATTGCAGCAAAAATACCTCCCATCCCACAAGCTCTTCTTACAATGTGACTTCAATACCCTTCCCATGAAGAGATGGGGTCTAGGTTTCTTCCTCTGAATATGGGCATGTCTGTGGACTTCTGCAGAAGTGACCCTAAGTGACCCCCAAGGCCAGGCCCATCTCCACCTGTGGGTGCTGGAGCTGGCTCATACCACTGTGCACCTCTCTTCTAAACTCTGTGTTCAGTGGCTTAAAATGGGCCATGATGGGGGTCTTTACATCATGGAAATCAGCAAACATGACAAATAGGGCTTTTCCACCGAGAAAGCCAGTTGTTTCTCGTTTCCCAACACACTGCTTTACCTGGTTCTCTTCTGATGCTCACTCCTGGAATTCAGCTGTCATGCTGTGGGGAAGCCTGAGCAGCCCGAGGAGGGGCCCCCATGACAGGAAACCAGAGCCCCTGGCTCAGCCCTCACTGAGCTCCCAGCTGATAGCCAGCACCAACTTGCCAGCCATACGAAGCCATCTGAGAGTAGATCCTCCAGCCCCCAGTCACATCACCCCAGCTGACACCATGCAGAACAAAGACAGGCCTTTCCTACTAAACCGTGTCTAACTGTGGGCAACTCATGAGCACTTAAAAAGGTTTGGGATGGCTTATGCAGCAGCAACAGTGACCAGAACCCAGTTCCTGGTAGCTTGTAATAGCCTGGCTCTGCCCCGCATGGGCCCTTTTACCTACGGTCACCAACACCACGCTTACTTACTGGTTCCCACTGTTTCACATCCCACATGGATTCAGGCAGACTTGGCCCTTTCTTTGTATCAGGGCTGACATCCTCCCCTCAGAGAATTCCAGAATCTCCATCCCTAGGTGCTCACAGTCCGACTCATGGCAGCTTGAGCTGGAGCTGCTCTGAATCTGTTTTCCTGAATCTCTCGCTCTGGATATTCCAAATTTGAAAGTGGATGCTGCCTAGAAAGCTGAAAAATTAGGGAGTTCGGCTCTTCTGTACCCACTGCTGTCATCTGGATGCCTTGTCCCAGGGGTGGCCACACATCTGAAATTTTAGGCAGATTTGGAAAACATCCCTATTTGGTGCTACCTGAGTTACCGGCTCCACCGTGCTTTCCCTGGCTCACTCTCAGGCATATGTCCTTATGGGGGCAGGACAGGTTTTCCTAACTTGCCATCTCATTCCTGCACACGTGGGGGTTACGCCGGGTGTGAAAGGCACGCAGTGAATAAGACTCTATCCTGGCCTGCAAGGGCTGCCGTCTACTGGGTGTTTGCACTGAGGGAACTGGGGAAAACTTGATTTGGGTTTTAAAGTTTGAATAAGAGTTTACTTGGCAGAAAGAAAGAGAGAGAGAAAGAGAGGAAGGAAGAGAGAGAAGGGAGGAGGGAGGGAGAAAAATTAAATAAATTCCAGGCAGAAGGGAAAATGTAGGTGGAGGCAGATTTGGCAAAGAGTGAGAATTTGAATGTATTTGGAGCAAAAGGTACACAGGCAGAGTTCAGAAGAGGACGTGGGGTCAGATGAAGCGTAAATTCGTTCCATGGGCAATGTGGAGTTACCACAAGCAAGACCGAAATGACATGGTGTGATTTGCATTTTCTAAAAATAACACTCTTGGAGGCAGAGTGGAAAAGGGCTCAAAGGGGGACTTAACTGCCAATCAAAGGAGGCCAATCTGAAGGCTATTTCTAGGCAAGAGGTGATGAGGGCTCAAAAATGACATGGTGACAATTAGAAGAGAGAGAAAATACTTGTGGAATAGAAACCACAACTTTCGGTGAGTGCTTGCATCTGGGGGATGAGGGAAGGTGTCAAGGGGTTGGAGTGTACGGAGTATGAGTATAGTAATAGCAGTAGTGGCAACAGCAACAAGCACGGGCACTATTTTAAGGGTTTTGCTATATTAAGTCATTTAATCCTCACATCAATCTTATGAAGTAGATTTATTATTTTTTCATCTATCATTATTATTACGATCATCTTACTTTCTTTCACAGATGAGGAAACTGAGGCACAGTGAGATTCAGTCACTTACCCAAAGTCACAGAGCTGGGATATCAAATGCAGCTTTTAGTGATTACCCATCACTGCCTCTCCAGGGACCAACTCTGGGGAGAGGATGCAGAAGACAGTCATCAAAATACGAAGGGGTGGGTCTAGCACCAGAAATGGGGAGGAGAGGGAAACTCAAAGGTCCCTGAGAACAGAAAACAGAGCTGGGTAACAGACTTAGTGTAAAGGACGCTGCTTCGTTTTACAGCCTCAGCTGCCCAGCTTTCAGGGCTAATGGCCCCACGAATGCAAAACTGAAGCTCTTGTTGGGCCTGGAGTCAGTTCTGAGGAAGTCAGGGCAGCCTCAGTAACCTCAGTGCTACTGCCCTGGGAACTTAGCCTGAAGTCACTCTCCCAGTTCTAGACCCCGGGTCCTAGCCCCTGCCCCTTGTTCCCACTGACGCCAACTAGATCTGGATGCAGTCCCACATGGAAGCCCAAGGAGCAGCCTTGCCTTCCTCCCCCTCCCAATGCTCCCTTTCTGCAGACCCAGCCAGAGCCTGGGCCATAGCCTCTCACGCTGTCCTGCCTAAACCAACTGCCACATACCAGCTGCCACCCAGGCACCCTGCTGCTGGGCAACCCTGACAAATGGGTTCTTAGGAGCTCACCCTTCTAGTGTTAATGAGACTGGTGGATGCTTTCAGACGTTGTGCAGGAACTAGGTCAGCTCTCCCCCATGCCTGCCCTGCCCTAGGTAGCTGCCCTGTGTGCCCAGCCTCCCTCCTTCCCCATCCCGGCTGACCCAGTATTGGGAAAGGACATCAGGCCTCTGGATAAAGCTGTGCAGAACCAGAGCCACAGGAAGGGGGAAAGCGACGGCAGTGTCAGAGCTGGCAGTAAGGTTTCTAGCTTGGGAGGAGGAGTGATAACACTGGCAGAAGCAGAGTCGCTGGAAGGGCGTGAGGCCGTTTTGTGCCCTCTCTTCTGGATGGGTGAGATCCCCGGCCCTGCCACTTAAACTGTGCAGGCAGCTGTGCCCGTCAAACCATCTGCATCGCAGAACGCCACGCCAAGGGACTCACTCGGGGCTTGCAGCTGTTTGGGGGTGGGGACACGAGGCTTCAGATGACTCCAGGGCGGCTGCACAGCTCTGCTCCTGCCAGCATGCCTTTCCAATGGGGCCAAGTTTCCACTGCACAAAACCCACGAGCTGCCCATCTGTGGCCATGTGTGGGTCGTTTGTGCTCGCTAACGAGGACCAGTTGTCATTGAAGGCACCCCTGATTTCCACTGCTGACCGTTACGGCTGCATGCAACTAACTCTAAGTGAATTTCCACAAAGCCTAAAGACACAGGACACTCCATTTCAAGACATTAGCTTCCAACCACATCAAGAATTCTTAAAGCACCCAGGACACGGCAGTAAAAGGCTCGGCTCTGTGGCCTCCCATGAGCGTCTGCTTTGGGTGTTTCTTATTGGTACCAGGGTTTTGACCTTTGCAGTTGCCATCCCACATGGAGAATGAACGCTCCTTCCTATATGCCTTCTTCAGAGCCCTGCCTTTCGTCCTCATGGGAAAGTTTAGCAATGTATAGCCAATCCAGACTATTTTGCACAGCAGCGATTAGCAAGCCAAAGTTCGTGAATAAAAAGCAAAGTGATAGTCTGTATGGGTATATAGGAGTGTGGGTAGGTGAATGATAGATCAAGAAATAGATGATAGATAGATAGATAGATAGATAGATAGACAGAAAAAATCTCCAATATGTCAGGCCTTACCATTTGGGAAGGATAAAATAGGGTCACATTATAATGAATCCAAGCCCCCCAAGTTACTCAGGAAGATAACTAGCCCTTGTCACAGGGTCCTCCAGTTATTTCTGGCAGCCCAAAAGGTAGGGTACCTTGTAATGCTTGTTCAAGGGCTATAATGTCAACAGTCCCTGTGTGGGAAACTAATGCAGGTTCCAAGGGATGTTCCCGAATTTGCCATTCCTCAGCCTGGCCAGGAGTATCGGGTGCTATGCAGACGCCGCCTCAACTCCACATTACTCACGGCCCCCACCTGTGATTAGAGACCAGTCCCTTCTCTAGAATCTCGCTGCTGAAGGTGTGGTCCACGGACCTGGAGCATCAGCATCACCTCGGAGCTTGTTAAAAATGCCCAGGTCCCACTCCCAGAGGTTCTTCCCTAATGAGTATGGGGTTCAGCTAGCGTGCTTCTCAAGCTTTAATGGCTGAGGATTCATACAGGGACCCAGTTAAAATACAGATTTTGATTCTCTGAACTCTATGATGGGGTCTGAGATTCTGCATTTCTACAAACTCCAGGGCAATGTTGATGCTCCTAGTCCCCAGTCTATACTTTGCGGAGAAGAGTTCTCTCAGCTCCAGCCTTAGCCCCTCCACCTAGTTCCTCTTTTTAAAAGCTCCCCTCACCCCCTGCCACAGAACCAAGAACATGTCTTACTTCTGCCAATTTTCTGAGACAGGAAAAAAGATTGGAATCCTGCCTCTAAACCCTAGAGGAGTCCAAAGAAATGTGCTTTATGTTGATCCAGGAAAGATTCTAGAAGAGATGGTTTCTGAGCACTTAAAAAGGAAGCAGCAAGGGTTCATTAAGAACTCGCCATGCCAGGTTAGCCTCGCATGCGGTTTCTCCACTGGCTACAGGCCTTTTTGAGATCACACACACTTGGCCTTTGGCACTGCAGCCTTTCTCCTCCACACATCTGAGTCTACTCCCTCCCCACCTGCTTGCCTCCCTACGCCAGTATGCAGGACCAAAGCTGCCCAAAGGTAAGAGCCTCACCTCCTGGGGCTTGGCATTGGGATGCTATTACAAATAATCTGTCCCTGAGCTCAGGCCCAAATTCAGATAGTTGCCCTTATCCCCTGTGTCTCACTTCAGGGAGAAGGGCCTCAGTCCTTGACCTGAACACCTATTCTAGCAAGCTGCCCGGTACCCTGGATCCCTTGGCCTCAGGTCTTGCTTTGTTTTGGCTAGCCTCTTCCTCAAAATAGAAGCCCTGAGTCTCAACCCTAAATCAACTATCAGGAATCTGCAGAATGACAACCCCAAAACCAACCACCTTCCTACCCACCTGAATCCTCCTATCAGGACCCTCAATTTGCACCATCATTGTAGTCTCCTCCTCATGGTGATCTGGGCATCCATTACTCACAACTTGCCTGGACCACAGTCATTAAGAAAGATGCTTCATGGGCCAGAGGCAACTTCCCTCAGCTCCTGTATATGGGTCTGTGCCTGATCACCAGATCTGAGTCCTTCTCTACTCTACCAGCCCTTCAGTAAGTGACCAGGTCAGATCTAGCCAAAACCTGAGATGGGCAACAGATCAGGGAAATGTGGTCAACACAGTATACTAGCTTCAGCAAGATTTCTCATAAGGTCTTTCAATGGATAAGAAAGGCTACTTATTAAAACAAAAAGTAGCTTCTGTTCTCATGGAATGAATATCAGAAGAGTATTTACTTTCTTAAACAGCTTTATTGAGATAGAACTCATACATACAATTTACAATTTAAGGTATACAATGCAGGGACTTCAGTGGCAGTGCAGTGGTTAAGAATCCGCCTACCAATGCAGGGGACACGGGTTCGAGCCCTGGTCTGGGAAGATCCCATGTGCCACAGAGCAAATAAGCCTGTGTGCCACAACTACTAAGCCTCCGCTCTGGAGCCTGCAAGCCACAACTACTGAAGCCCACATGCCTAAAGCCTGTGCTCCACAAGAGAAGTCACTGCAATGAGAAGCCCATGCTCCATGACAAAGAGTAGCACCCACTCACCGGAACTGGAGAAAGCCCACGCGCAGCAACGAAGACCCAATGCAGCAAAAAAAAAAAAAAAAAAATTTATAAAATAAAAAATAAAGTATAAAATGCAATGGCTTTTAGGGCTGTATAACCATCACCACAGTCAATCTTGGAACATTTTCATCATCCCCAAAAGAAACTCCATATCCATTAGCTGTCACTCCCAAACCCTGCCATCCCCTTCAACCTAGGCAACCACTAATCTACCTTCTGTCTCTTTAGATTTCTCTGTCCTGGACATTTCATATGAATAGAATCATATAGTTGAAATCTTTTGTGATTGGCTTCTTTCACTTAATGTTTTTGAGGGTCATCCCTGTTGTAGCATGTATCAGTACTTTGTTCCTTTTTATGGCTGACTAATATTGCACTGTGTCAGTATACCACAGTTATGTATCCATTCATCAGCTGATGGACATTTAGGTTGTTTTCTACTTTCTGGCTACTATGAATAATCTGCTATGAAGGGGTTTCCTGGTGGCACAGTGGTTAAGAGTCCTCCTGCCAATGCAGGGGACACGGGTTCGAGCCCTGCTACGAGAAGATCCTACGTGCCACAGAGCATCTGAGCCCGCGTGCCACAACTACTGAGACGGTGCTCTAGAATCCGTGCTCTGCAACAAGAGAGGCCACCGCAACGAGAAGCCTGCTCACTGCAACTAGAGGAAGCCCCTGTGCAGCAACGAAGATCCAATGCAGCCAAAAATAAATAAATTAAATAAATAAAAAAATTTAAAAATCTGCTATGAACACTCATGTATAAGCTTTTATGGGGACAGATATTTTCATTTCTCTTGGTGTACACCTAGGAGTAGAATTGCTGAGTCATAAGATAACTTTACATTCGACAATTCAAAGAGCTGCCAGACTGTGGAAGAATATTTGCTTCTGCGTTAACTCTAGTGGTATGCCACAGGGATCGGTCATTGGCTTGTCTTATTCAAAGTTCTTAACCTAACCCGGCTAAGAACGTAGGTGGGGTCTTCATCAGTTCCCAAGGTTTTACTTTTCAGGAGTACCCCCGCCACATGGCAAACTCTGCTGAAGAAAAGTTACACCCGCTTTGGACTGTGGTCTTTATCCACAACTGAGCCCACGACCCTATATAACAGTTCATCTATTTTACACTACAGATTCTTCCTCTACTCCCTACTCTCCACCTCCCCGTCTCCTTTTTTTTTTTTTTCGGGCGGTACGCGGGCCTCTCACTGCTGTGGCCTCTCCCGTTGCGGAGCACAGGCTCCGGACGTGCAGGCTCAACGGCCATGGCTCACGGGCCCAGCCGCTCCGCGGCATGTGGGATCCTCCCAGACCGGGGCACGAACCCGCGTCCCCTGCATCAGCAGGCGGACTCCCAACCACTGCGCCACCAGGGAAGCCCCTCCCCGTCTCCTTTTAAGAGATGCCACTGCTTTCTAGTCCTGCTGAAAAATAGAATCCATCAGGTGAAACTTATTCACATCAATATCCACCCTTTGCCCTTTCCTCTCCATCTAAGTGGCTGAGCCCTCCCTCCCTCATAGGAGGCTAACCCTACCATGTAATACCTGAATCTCCCACTCTCCCTCTTCCTCAGAGACTTCATTTCATCAGTTGTCTTCTCAGTCTCCCGAAGTTCATGGTCCTCCCTCCCCATGGTCCATTTTCACTGATCTTAAATAAGTTCAAGTCTCTCCAATCTTTAAAACTTATCAGTATTATTTTTAAAGCTCTCCCTCCCACTATTGCTACTACCACATCCCCCTGCTTCCTTTCAGAGTAAAGTTTATTGAAAAAGATGTGCAGCAACTTCTCCATATTCTCACTTCCCACTTACAACCTTCAACCTACAACACCACTGAAACGTTCTGGCAAAGACATTGCCACCGTCCTGTATTTTGCTAAAGCCAATGAATATTCTTCAGTCCTCATTTAAACTGACCTCTCTTCTTAAAACCTGTCCTCATTGCTTTTTCTTAAATTTTTTTTTATTGAGGTAGAGTTGATTTACAATGTTGTGTCAATCTCTGCTGTACAGTAAGGTGACTCGGTTATACACATAGAGACATTCTTTTTTTCATATTCTTTTCCATTATGGTTTATCCCAGGAGATTGGATATAGTTCCCTGTGCTATACAGTAGGACCTTGTTGTTTATCCATTCTAAATGTAATAGTTTGCATCTACCATCCCCAAACTCCCAGTCCATCCCTGTCCACATCCCTCCTTGGCAACCACAAGTCCGTTCTCTTCGTCTAAGTCCTCACTGGTTTTTAACTCCCCTTCCAGTCGTCCTGATGAACCGCCTTCCCCTGTTTGTTCTCTTCTCCTCTCTCACTCTGGAAGTTTGCATCCACTCCCATGGCTTTGAATTCTGCCTAGGTGTGACCACCACTTTTCAATCTGTCCCTCAGCTCCAGATTCATTTCTCTAACTGCCTGCCCAACATCTTCATTTGAATGACAGAGAGAAAACTCAAACCTAACTTGACAGGAAGCAACCCATTTACTCCCACCTCCTACAAAAAGAAAAAAAAATTGCTCCATCCTCAAGGTTTGCCTATCTCAGCAAAGAGCATCACCACCATACAAAAGTGCATGCACAGAACTTAGGCATATCCTTGATTACTATAAGTATGTTTTTTTCAGCTAAACTTCCAAAACCCCTATCGAATATGACCCTTCCTCCCACCTCCCCTGCGACTTTCCTAGTGAAACTACCACCATCTCTTGCCTGGACCGCTAACAGTGACCTAATTGGTCTCCTGCCTTCACTTTGCCTGCCTAGAATACATCCGCCATATGGCAGCAATGATGATCTTTCAAAATCATAAATCAGATCACATTATAGCACTAATGAAAATTCCCCCCAAATCTTCCCATCACAACCAGAATGGAATCTGAACTCTTTAGCAAGGTCTGTAAAATTCTACATGACCTACGATATACCTCCCCCACCTCTCTCCCACCGTCCCTCCCCACCCTCCTTCCTCTTGCTTAGGACACTCCCCAGCTGTTCTGGCTTGTCTTGCTCATGAAGGCCAAGTTAGTCCTGTCTCTGGAGCTTTACACCTGCTGTTTCTTAGTCATCTTGTGATCTTCCTCCAGATTGTCACATGGATGCCTACTTCTCCTTCAGGTCTCAACCAGAATGCCCCTCCTTTTTCCCTTGCACCCTGGCTAGAGCAGCTTCACCTAGTCACTCTCTTCCACATTACCCTATTTTATCTACTTTGTGCCACTTGTGGATGACTAAAGTTATCTCATTTTCTTATTTATTGTGTGTTTATTACCTGTCTCCCCATCACCACCAGAATATAAGCTCCTCGAGGACATCTATTACTGTCCTTGACCTATCAGAGGTTTGCTGGATGGACAGGTGGATGGATGGATAGATGCTAACCTCATAAGGCTCCATCTCAGCCTCTCTTTACTTCACACACCCTTCCCGAACATTTTCATCAACTCCATATTCAACTATTGTCTCCGGGCAGGTGATCCCCAAATCTTTATCTCTAGCCCAGCCCTCTCCAGACCCCATGGATGGATGTATTCAGCTGCCTTTTGGACATCTCTAACCAGATGTCTCAGTGAATCAACCTCAAATGCCCAAACTGAAACCTATGCCTCTTCCTAATTTCTTATCCAAATGAAGATTGCCACTATGTACTCAGATGCCAAAGTTGGGATTCTGGGCATCAACCTTCACTCCTTCCTCCCAAACATTATCAAGACCTGTTAATCTGATCCCAGATCTATCACCCCCATCAGACCTCACCAGGAGCACTGTAACAGCTCCAGTGCCCTCTCCACCTCTAGATGTGCTCAATCCCCCTCCACTCACAGCCTCAGTGGTGTTTCTTCAACTCAATTTTTCTGTTCCCTATCACCGCCAAGGATGAAGTCCAAAGCCCTCAGCCTGTTATGATCTGGCTCATTATTCCCCACCATACATTATACTCCTAGTATTTGAAGTGCTTGCAGGTTCTTCAATGTACATTCATGCTTTCTCTTGCCTCTGAGCCTTTGCCCTCTGCCTGAAATACCATCTATCCTATATCTTCTGCTTCTACTTTTTATACAGGATTTATTGAGGGTGCCACCCCTGCAAGGGAGCCTTCCCTCATGCTCCACACCCTCATCCAGGTCTAGATTAGGGACTTTTTCCACCTGTTATCATAAAACCCAGTACCTCTTTTATTACACCGCAGACACCGTATCATATTTGCCTTTATACATATATGTGAGTTCTCTGAAGGCGGTGACAGAGCCTTAAACATCTCTAAATCCTCCAAACTGAGAACAGAGCTGACACAGAAAAGGCATTCAAATGCGTGTAGATTGATGGGTGGAAACTTGTGGGAGTACAGTGTATATTTTGGAAAACCTAATAAGGGCTCCAGGCATTTTTGACAGGATAGAGTGATGAGCTGGGTTTAACAAGATAAAATTTAATTGGAACAAATGTAAGGTTCTGCCCTTGGGTCCAAAAGGCACATATGCGGGAACAGGGAACAGTGTGCAGCTGCAGTTTATATGAAAAGCCTGGGGAGTTGGAGTTGTCAGGAAGCTCAGCGCGGGTCAATAGTGTGATCTGACTGCCAAAAAAATTAACGCAACCTTAGCTTGCACTAAAAGTGTAGCTTCAAGAATGAGAGAGGAGCTACGCACATGCCAGACAGACTATACCGTGGTTCTGGGTTTGTTCTGAGCATCACACTTCAGGGGCCAGACTCCAGCAGGCTCTGAGGGTAAAGACCAGTGTGGTGAGGGGACTTCAGGTAAAGTCAGATGAGAAACAGGTGGAGGATCAGGGTCTGCTTCACCTTCAGAAAGTGTGTAGGTACCTGCTAGTTACCTTGGAACATCCAAAGATCTGTGACCTATTATAAAGTATTACTTTCTAACCAATCAGGCTGTCCACAAATGGACAGGTAAGGGGTCTCCTGTCAATGGGTGCATTTCAAGATGCAACAGAAGCATCTTTTCAAAATACAGATCTGATTATGTCTCTCTCTCTCTCTCTCTCTCACACACACACACACACACTCTCACACACACTCACAATCCTCTTTTCCCACACACATCTCCCCTACCATTCAACCCCTGCTTTAAAACCTTCTAAGATTTTCCAATGTCCTTAGGGTTCAAAAGAACAACTCTCCCTGCAACCTATAAGGCTCTGCTCTTTCTGGCTTCACCCTCCTCTCTGCCCTCTTGTTCCCTCTGCCCCCTTAAGAACCTCTCACCAGACTCTCCTGCCTCAAGGCTTTTGCCCAGGCAGTTCCACTCACCTGGAAAGCTCTTCTCTCCCTTCTTGAACCTAATTCATGCTTTGCACCCGTGAGCTCTTGACAGGCTCAGGCTCCACCCCTTCAGAAAGCCGATCATTGCCCTATTCCAGGCTCTCCTAGCCCCAGATGACTCCTGGTTTCATTGTTTGCTGTCTCCCCTACTAGACCATAAGCACCAGGTGGGCAGGGACTAAATCTGGGTTTGCTCACCATCTCACTGCCTCGTCAACACACAAGAGCTTCATCACAGACATGCTGAACAAGCCAATGAATGAATAGATGAGATGACCAGAGACGATGACTATTTGGACATACCCTGAAGGGAAGTAAAAGCCTCCGGTCAGTGGTCCGACAAAATGTGCTTTCAGGTCTCTTTTTACTGCCAAAATATCTGCTCCTCACTATCAAAAATCCCCCCCATAATTCAAGGGAATCTCAAACATTAGCCTTTCCAATTTACCAAGGGCCTCTCATGAGTCCCCCACCCCCTTTTTAGTAACTCTTTTAGTGCACTTGCCATATCCCACCTAATCCTAAAGACACTGGTGATGTGTCTTAGCCCCTCCACTCAAGGAACTTAAAATCCACTTGGAGAGATGTCATATTCACCTGCATACCCCTCCCAGCACACCCCAACCTACAACCAGTGCTTGGTACATACTTGTGTTATATACGGGTAAATGGGTAACATTTATTTGACATTTCACTATGCTGTGTTTCACACTGTCTTGTTTTTCAATTATGCAAGTGTGTTTGCACATTAAGTGGCCTATAATACAGGTCAGATCCCATCGTAAGAAGATGCACGAGTACTTTTGACTACACCAGCATTCTGTTTTATCAAATAGTTTGAAATAGGGAGACAAGTAGGCATGGGATGTTGAGATCCCAGTTACGAAGGGATTCTGTTTCAACCCTTTCCTTGAATGTGACCTGTGTGTGTGTTAATGAATTTTTTTTTTTTTTTTTTTTGCGGTATGCGGGCCTCTCACTGTTGTGGCCTCTCCCGTTGCGGAGCACAGGCTCCGGACACGCAGGCTCAGCGGCCATGGCTCACGGGCCCAGCCGCTCCGCGGCATATGGGATCCTCCCAGACCGGGGCACGAACCCATATCCCCTGCATTGGCAGGCGGACTCTCAACCACTGCGCCACCACGGAGGCCCCGTTAATGAATTTTTAAACTATCTTCCTTCAGGCTGCCAATTACAGTCAATTTTCACTCATCTAAAAATCATAAACAGTAAATTAAGCCGAACATTACTCATTTAATACTTCCCTGTGGGCTTTCTATTTTTCCCTTCCCAAACTTAAGGAGGCCCTATTAAATATGTACGTATGAATTCACAAGCCATTTACTCAGAAGAGGACAAGAAAATTTAACTTTGTTTTTCTAAGCTGAACTTAATTTCCATCCCAAAACCCCAGCTGAAAACTTTAGTCTTGCCAATACATGGCGAACTCAGTTAAATTCCGGATCTTTTCTGTCTCCGGCCTGGCTCGCCGTTCTGGCATTTAAGTTCTGGCCCTCCACTCTCAGTAGATTTATAAAGCTGTGTTTTGGGATGATGCATTCTGTCAAGTCCTCAGGTCACCTCTCCAAGCTGACATCTGTTAAGGTGTCTCTGTCACTATCTGGTTTCAGGCATGGCTTGGTATCAGTTAGGATTGTGTTCCACTGCAAATACTTGTTGTCCTGACTTATGGTGAGTTAAATCAGTGTTTCTCAAAGTCTGGTCCCCAGACCAGCTGCATCAGAATCACGTGGGTCCTTGTTAGAAATACAGGTCCTCGGGCTCCACTCCAGGCTACTGAATCAGAACCAGCAATCTGTGTTCTAATAAGCCTTCCAGGTGATTCCGATGCATGCGCAAGCTTGGGAACCAAGAGAGTTTATTTTCTTCACAAAAAACGAAGTCTGGAAGTTAGTGGCTGTCGCTTGGTGACACCACGGCCACTCCCAGCTGCAGTGAAAGCTAAGGAAACACCATTAATGCTTTGGGTCCCTGTAGTAGAAGGTGGCAGGGGAAATGGAGATGGAAATTGCAGCGGTTTCTGCCCCAGAGCTGTTATGCTCCGCATGGCAGTGTCCCCTTTGTGTAATGATGAGCCTTTGGGTCCACCAACAGCCCTTGCTCAGCTACCTGCCACCCTGGCCTTGGAGCCCTCAAGCTTCTGCTGCCCTCACCTTGTTGGTTCAGGGCCATCAGGAACTTGGTTTCTCATCCCCCAGCCTAGACTCCTGCAGTAATTTCCGGACCACACCATGCACAGCTCCTGCAAAGCAGCCATGCCCTCTAGGCTCAGGTGCTCACACTCATTGGGAAGTTCTGTCACCCACCTCCCTTTGGCAACAGGGCATCCGGAGGGCTGTGGAGAGGCAGGGTACAGCACTTGCAGGCTCCTTACCGCCTTACAAATCATCCCAACCCACCCCAGTGAGAGTCCCCTCTTTCAAAATCTCATCTTAAGTAGAAAAAAAAAAAATACTGATTCTCCAAAATCTCTCTGACTTGCACCAGGATTGCATCTTAAAAGCCAAGCATTTGGGCTTCCCTGGTGGCGCAGTGGTTGAGAATCTGCCTGCTAATGCAAGGGACACGGGTTCGAGCCCTGGTCTGGGAGGATCCCACGTACCGCAGAGCAACTAGGCCTGTGAGCCACAACTACTGAGCCTGCACGTCTGGAGCCTGTGCTCCGCAACAAGAGAGGCCGCGATAGTGAGAGGCCTGTGCATTGCGATGAAGAGTGGCCCCCGCTTGCCACAACTAGAGAAAGCCCTCGCGCAGAAATGAAGACCCAACACAGCCAAAAATAAATAAATAAACAAACAAATAAATAAAAAGCCAAGCATTTGAAGCCCTTTTTATCTGACTCTGTTCTTGAGGCAATG
This sequence comes from Mesoplodon bidens, assembly GCF_964165515.1. Taxonomy (NCBI): domain Eukaryota; kingdom Metazoa; phylum Chordata; class Mammalia; order Artiodactyla; family Ziphiidae; genus Mesoplodon; species Mesoplodon bidens. The sequence continues at coordinate 40,063,681 of NC_138171.1, forward strand.
GAAGCCTCCAATAAAGGTCTGTAGGAGGTACTGGTGGAGGGAGTGGTCCAGAGGAAAAGAGAGAGGGAGGGGAGGTGGGAGGCATTGAATACTTAACAGCATCCTGTCAAACCCAGAGTGACTTCATAAACACTAGCTACTGTTTTCAAAAAACATCTTTGGGAGGGGATATTGTACAGATGTTGGAGTGTGTTGGTGGGGGTGTCTCCCTTAATGCTGTGTCTACAAAGTCCAAAATAGCAATATGTGATGAAATCTCTCTCAAACCCAGTTATTTCTAGAGGAAACCTAGTGGAGTGGAAGGAATAGTGGGGTAAGAATGGAAAGAACTGGGTTTTCTATCCAGATCTGTCACTTCCTAACTGGGTAATCACAGCCAAGTGACTTCATCTCTTTGAATCTTAGATTATATAACCTATAAAAGGGAAGTGAAAAGATCTGCCTGGTGCATATTTTCATACCTATTTTACAGATACTGGTTGTGAGGGTCAAATGAACTCAGGCACACAAAAATACTTTTTTTTAATTGAGGTATAATAGCCATATAACATTATATTAGTTTCAGGTGTACAACATAATGATTCAATATTTGTAGATATTGTGGAAGGATTGCAAGTCTAGTTAACATCCATCACTACAGATAGTTATGAAAAATTTATTTCTTATGATTTTTTTCTTGTGTTTTTCAAGGTCTACTCTCTTAGCAACTTTCAAATATGCCAGAAAATATTATTATCTATTGTCACCATGCTGTACATTACATCCCCAGGACTTATTTATTTTATAACTGCAGGTTTGTACCTTTTGACCCTCTTCACCCATTTCGCCCACCTCTCATCCCCAACATAGAAGTACTTTGAAATAAAGCAGCGATTATACAAATGAAAGGTCATACAAGTACCATTATTTTCTGTCTTTATAAACCAAAGGCAGGATAATTATTCACTTTAATAGAACCAGGGTTTTTTTAAAAAACAAATTAAATTCCAATAGAGTTTCTAGATTTACCCTATGGTCGTCTCTTCAGACATTTCAGAGGTTAGGAAAATAAGAACAACAGAAAAGTATGTTTTCCACGTAACACAGTAGGTTATTTTAGGTCAAGTATATCCTCACTGATCTTCTGCCTGCTTAATCTACCAATTACTGTTGAAGTCTCTAGCTGCCATAGCAGATTTGTCTACTTTTCCTGGTGGTTCTGTTTTTGCCTTGCATGTTTTGACAGTTTATTAGGCACATAGACACTTAGGATTACTACGTTTTCTTGGAGAATTCACATTACACAATGTCTTCTTTATCCCTGATAGTTTTCCTCGTTCTTAATGTCTGCTTTTGTATGAAGTTAACATAGCTACTCTAGCTTCCTTCCAACTAGAGTTAGCAGGGCATTTCTTTCTCCATGCCATTACTTCTCATCTGAGTCTTTATACTTAAAGTGGGTTTCTTATAAACAACTTATACTTGGGTCCCTTTTTATATTTTAATCCACTCTGACTGTCTTGTAATTGGTGTTCTTAGACCATTCACATTTTTTTTTCAGCAACAGATACCTTTATTTTCAAGGTTCTTGGAATATGTTACCACATTTTTCCCCCAAAGTGTTTTGACAACTAACACACCCAGCAGCAATTCAATATAAGTGCCTACAGTGAGCCAGTCCCTGGGAATAAATGGTTGGGTCCACATGTAAGCATCAGTTTTATCACATCCTTGCTAGCACTGGGTTTTAGTCTTAGTTTGCCTCTCTCTAGCATGAGGAAAGCAGAACTTCCATGAATGTTTGCTTACTTATTGGAGCAACTCCCTATTGTATGTATGGATTGTCCATTTACCTCTTTGGGGTGTTGATGTTTTTCTTACCAACTTGGATTCATTCCTTATATAGTAGACATCATTGCGCTTTGTCATTTTTATGTCAGAGACTTTGCAGGCTGAGTGAGACCTGGAGTTTATTTGGCCTAAACCCCTTGTGGTGGGTTGAATGGTAATACCCCCAAAAGATATGTCCATGACCTACCCCCGCCCAGAACCTGTGAATATGACTTTATCTGGAAAAAGAGTCTGCAAATGCAATTCAGTTGAGGTAGCCCATTCCCATTTAAAGTGATAATTGATCAAGGTGGACTACTATCTCCCATGTCGATGACTGTTTTATTGTTTTCTGTTTGTTATATTTGTTCTCTGGGGGGTGTTTCTCCCTCTTTTTCTGCCTTCTCTGGCTTTAACTGAGTGTTTTATGATTCTATCTTATCTCCGCTCTTAGCATATCAATTATACTTCTTTTAAAAAAATTTTTAGTGGTTGCCCTAGAGTTTCCAAGAGGCATGTTTAACTAATCTAAGTCCACCTCAAATAAGACTGTACCACTTCACATGTAGCACAGGTATCTTACAACAGTGTTTCCAATTTGTCCCTCCCACCCCTTTTAACATCCCTGTCAATCACTCTCTCTATGCTGCAATCACCCAATGCAGGAGTTTCTCACTCTCAGGTGAGTCCACACTCAGCCTCCAGCAATTCGTCAAGATTACCATGTAAGTGTTCCTATCTGCTTATGGCCCCAGTGGCTTCAGGTTCAGATAAACAAGCCTTGGCTGTGACTCTCTGGATTTGCCTGTCTCTCCAGACTTCAAGGTGGTGGTTTGCTTGTCAACCTCAGTTCTCTGAGGAGTCCAAGAAAAGTTACTGATTTTCAGTTTGTTCCCCTTCTTTCCATTGTCAGGGACAGGAGTGACAACTTCCAAGAGCTGAAGCCGAAAGAAGTCCAGCAGATTATTTTACATCATGGAGATTATAGTTGTGTTTGCTGATTTCCCAAGTATCCAGTCCCTCAGCTCAGACCTGCTCTATCCCTCTGGCCAGGCCTGGAATAAAGAGAGAAAGCAGTTCCTAACTCAGATGCAAGAGATCACTCAATCTTCCAATCTGATCTGAGGACCCCTCCTGCCTAGTGTTATTTGCACAAGACAAGAACAGTTATGTTCCTGTCGTGTGCTACCTTACACCCTTAGCGGCACTGGTGTAATTGTCCCAGGATGTGGCTGCTGTGTTTTCAGTTCAGAAACCTCAACTTCAAGCACTGGAACATGTGAGCTCAGCTCCCAGATAATCACGATTAATTATACTCTCATCCACCCCACAGCTCACCAGAATTAACCTGCTCTGTCCAAAAAAAAAAAAAAAAAGTTTCTTAAATCAAGCATTTGATTATAATATGTACTTTTAAAATACTTAGGCAAATTGTTGGTTTAAAAAAAAGAATTCTGATTTCCCCAGAACTCTACCAACCTGAACTCCTGACTGGCAGGGCCATACAATGAGAATGGGTGCTTGCACTGATGATCCTGCAGCACTACAAGATTCTGGAGAGCTTTTGAATCATCCAAGAAAGATTAAATTATGTTCAGTAGCACTTTAACGTTAAGTGCATCTTATACTATATTCCACGTCGATGGAATCTGATCATTCATATGAAGCACAAGGTGACTCTCTTCCTCGCCCAGAAGCCAATGCGTTTTAGTTCAATTTGAATTACAAGGGTCTGCTAAACACCTACTACACTGGTACACACTGGAAAGCATATTCCATTTATTTGTGGGGCTCAATTTCATGGTTAAGGAAAAATAAACAAGCAGACAAACAAATAAGCAAAACAGACAAGACACACCTTATAACCCCAGCACCCAACACATGCACAAGTTAACTGAATGAGTGTTTGCTCAATGACCTGTAGACAAAGTGCCTTATAGGCACAGAAATGCAGGCAATCACAGAATGTGATGCAAGGAAGAGATATTTGAGCTCAGCTATGGAGGATGCTCAGGACTCTGGCAGTCTACAATAAAGTGGAGGAAAGTATGCTAGCCAAAGGGAAAGTGATGAGAACTTTCAGGGAATGGAGAAAAGTCTGGTGTTTCTGGAATATGTGGGTGGAAAATGCCAGGAAATGTCGAAAAAATAAATCACAGAAGGCCTTGAATATTATGCTGAGAAATCTGAATGTTTTCCTGTAGGCAATGGGATGCTGTCAATGTTTTGAGCACATGTGTTTTGGTCAGATGTGCTTTAGGAAGATCACTCCAGAAGCACCTGGGAAGATGCATTGGGGTGCAAGGGAGAGATGGGAGACACAGAGGCCAGTTAGAAAGCCACTGCATAAGTTCAAGCAAGAGATAAGGGATTGCAGTGATGGAAAATGGAAATAGGTACATGGCTGAACAGATACTGCAGAGGTAGATTCAATAGCACTGGGCAACCAGTCCTCTGCGAGAGGTAGGAGTTGAAGATCGCTCCAGTGTTGTTTGCAGAAAGAGCTACATTCCCCACCCCACCCTAAATGCACACCTTTTGCAATGTAACAGCTCCTACCACCATCAAGAGGTGGAGTCTATTTTTCTACCCTGTAAAACTGGATTCCAGCTCTATACCAACACTGAACAGTTAGGCTGATGGGGAGGGAGAGGATGCTGCTATAATAGAATACCATGGACCAGGTGGCTTTGATAACAAATACATATTTCTCACAATTCTAGAGGCTAGGAAGTCCAAGATTAAGGCATCAGCAAATCCAGTGTCTGGTGAAGGCACTCTCTCATTTGCAAACGGCTGTCTTCTCCTTGTATCCTCAAGTGGCAAAGAGACAGATCTTTTGTCTCTTTCTCTTCTTAAAAGGCATTATTCCCATCATGGGAGCGCCACCCTCATGACCTCATCTCATCTTAATTTACCTCCCAAAGGTCCCACCTCCAAATGCCATCACACTGGGGAATAAGGTTTCAACATATGAACTGGGGGGAGGACACACAAATTCAGTCCATAATTAGACCTCTCCTTGAACTCCAACCACCTTGGCTGGGTCCTGCCCTCCTTGCCTCTTACCAGACCCGTACTTCTGGTGTCAGGACCCTGCCCTGAAAGCTTTGGCACTGCCTAGACTCCTGCCAGGTGGGATAAATCATTTATAACCAAAGCCCTGTTACTCAGCCAACTTCAAGAAATGTCACTCTCCAGAGATTCCTCCTACAGCCCCATTGCCCCTGCACTGGGGGATTTTTTGGAAACTAAAGGCAGCTGAATGGAGCCGGAGTTCACCCGTGCCCCTTGGCTGTGTCATTTGAACCGCAGGCTCTCCTTTCCCCCATCCCCATACCGTTATGGGGCCAGTCCTGCAGTTGGATTCATACATCCCACTTCCTGCCCTTCCATGGTTTCCACTGCTTCCCTCTCCAGTTTGGTGTGTTTTGCAGAGGAGCCAGTTTTTGTGCTTCATTTAACCACTTAGTCAATGGTCATAAGCACCTATCCTGTGCCAGGCATTGCTTGGGATTCAGAAGTCAGTTAGAGAGCATGCTCTGTAGGTGTTCCCAACTCAGAAACCCCTATCATCTGGAAAAGGCAGGAGAATGCACACAACAGAGCTTTTTTTTTTTTTTTTGCAGTACGCGGGCCTCTCACTGCTGTGGCCTCTCCCGTTGCGGAGCACAGGCTCCGGACGCGCAGGCTCAGCGGCCATGGCTCACGGGCCCAGCCGCTCCACGGCATGTGGGATCCTCCCGGACCGGGACACGAACCCGTGTCCCCTGCATCGGCAGGCAGACTCTCAACCACTGCGCCACCAGGGAAGCCCCAGAGCTTTCTTAATGGGAGAGCACTTGCCCGCAGGCTCCACCGCTGACTATTCAGCGGGCGTAGGGCAACTGAGCCAGTATCCTCACCTAGCATAAAAATAAAAAGTAAAAGCCCTTCTACAGCCCAGGATTGTATGGGACGAAATGAAGGAAAAGACCAGACCTTGACTTAATAATTGTTCCCAGCTCACTGGTGGTTCCAGGTCCAAGGGTCCAGCTTTCCGGCATCCGGAACCTCAGGAGAGGGGCACCGTCAGGAGGTAGCGCCCCCATGGCGAGGCTCTGGTGAAGTGTGTGCAGCATCAGAAAGCCCTTAAAATGCTCAGCTTGAGGAGCTGCCAGGTCTTCTAAAGAGCCATGCACTTGGCACTCCGTCTGGTGGGGCCTGATCCATAAGGAACCCCTAAGAACCGTGGACGAGGGCACTGACAGACCTAGAAAACCCTGCATGCTCTTTTTAATTTTTTTCTTCTCCCCTGAGAAAGGTAGGAGTTAAGAGATTTTGGGGCCTCAGCCAGGCCTCCTCCCACAAGGTCACTCTTCCCACTGGTTCTGATGCAGCCCTGATTCCCAACTACAGCCAAGGAGCCCAAATGCAAGGCTCAGGAGGGAGAAGGCAACCAGACACCAGGCTCCCTTGCCTGGAGAGAAAGAGCATTTCCCCTGAACACACAGGCAGGCGTTGGCCAGAAAATGTACAGCAGTTTCAAAAGCCACAGAGGCAACTATAGCACCATGCGTGCCCCAGACAAGCACTCCCACCAGGCTCCATTCCCCCCGTGAAACCATCATAGCCCAGCCCCTGCCTCTGGTGGCTTGGGTTGGCTTAGCCTGCTCCTTCAGGTACTAGATTTCCCCACTTGCCCAGTTATTGTAACTCAATCCTTACAACCGCTCTACAAGGGATGTTTGATGACTCTGCTCCCTTCACAGATGTGGAAACTGAAGCACAGGTTGGTTCTGGTCTTGCCCGATGTCACAGCGCAAGGAAAGGGCGGGGCAGGATTCAAACCCCCGTGCACACCCGAGCAGGCACCCCTCTGCTCCTCCTCCATTCCCACGCCAGGCCTCTGTCCCCTGACCGCAGGAGAGTGATTCACAGGGCCCTTGCCTTGGATGCCAGCTGCTATGGGTCTGAGGTCTTTGGAGGGCTTACAAGATCCCCTCACTGAGCCCTCAGAGGCCCCGGGATGAAAGGGATTAGGCTAAGCATGAACATTTTTTCCTTGTTAGATTGTCCATTTTTTCCTTTCACCACATTCCTCATTTCAATCATTCCTTTTCCTTTCCAGACCCCAGGAGCCAGAAATAAACACACACAGTCTTTGCACTGATGTAAATAACCATTGGCTTTATTGAACCCATCTGCTTGGGCTATTGGTTGAAATCACAGCTCTGGAGTGTTTTCCAAGTACCCCCTAGGGCATTGGAGTTTAGCTGCTGCCCTGCCCAGGCAGGTTTGTTCTGCTCCCTTCAAGAAGGAGCCTCACTATGGAAGCCATGTGTTCATTTTCTCAGTATCCTTAAAGCTCAAAGTCTAGCCATTTCTCCCCACAAACAATCAATTTCTCTCTCCCCACTTCTCTCTCCCATCACCCCAAGAAGCTGCCTCCTGCCTCCCAGGCCCACAGACTGCGTGGCCCCATCATTCTGTCCCGGGACCTTAGGTTTGAAGGCAAACAGAGCCAATAGGTACCTCCCAGCCCCACCCCAGCCCCATGTAGCTGCCTCGTGGTTTTCCACCTACAACTGGGGCTCCCTTCTCTTCTAACAACAATAACAGTAACAGTTAAGTGTATCAGACACTTGTTATGTGCTAGGTACTGCTGTAAGCCTAAGCAAGTATTATTTTTTTTTATCTCACAACCACCCCTAGGAAACTGAGCCATATACAGAGTTGAAGCAACCTGTCCAAAATCATACAGCTAGTAGGAGGTAGAACCAGGATTTGAACACCAGAAGTCTGGCTCTAGGGCTGGGCCTCTTAACTACTACAAAAAACTCAGCTCTTCAAGCCCCATTTGTCTGGAAGCTCTGGGGATCAGAGCCCAAGTCTTCTGCTGTGCATGGTTGATCTTTTGTCTTCTGGTTGAGTCACTCTTTGTTTTCTGTCTTTTAGTTTTGTTTAGTTGTGTTTCATTTGCTTTGCTTGTGTCTTTCTCTTATTTTCTGTATCTCCTGAGTTTCCCCCATGACTTGAGCCTTTACTGTACTCAATGGCCTCCTCCTTACTTCTCTCTTCTTTCTCTCTCTAGCTCCCCACATTCAAGTAGTAGCCAAGTCCTCTGAATTCCTTCATTTCAGAAAGGTTTCTTGAGCATCTCCTTCATGCCAAGCACACAGGAGGTGATCAAGATGGATGGAGTCCTTCTGCATGTGGCATTTTCAGTCCACTTCATTGGCCTCTCATCTCTCACACCTCCGATCCCCCATGCCCTGGTCCCAGTTCAGGCTGATTTTCACACCCACCTGTGCAATTGTTGCTCCCTCCTCTGCACAGGACTGATGAATAACTCTTAAATAAGCCTGCCTGGGCTTCCCTGGTGGCGCGGTGGTTAAGAATCTGCCTGCCAATGCAGGGGACACAGGTTCGAGCCCTGGCCCGGGAAGATCCCACATGCCACAGACCAGCTAAGCCCGTGCGCCACAACTACTGAAGCCTGCGTGCCTAGAGCCCACGTTCTGCAACAAGAGAAGCCATGACAATGAGAAACCCACACACCACAACGAAGAGTAGCCCCCGCTCACCGCAGCTAGAGAAAGCCCATGCATGCACAGCAACACCCAACACAGCCATAAATAAATAAATAAATAAATAAATAAATAAATAAATAAATAAATAATAATAAATAAATAAATAAATAAAAAGGCTGCCTTAGATCAGGTCTTTGCTAGAGGCCTTTAATTGGAGCTCAGACTTGGAGCTTCAAGCCATCCAATAGTCATGGGATACGGGATAACATGCCAAATCCCCAGTCTGGCACTCTGGACTCAGACTGTTAGTTCCAACTTGACCAAACATACTTCCTACTGCATTCCCTTATTTAGCCCAAGACAACATTTCTTAGAAGGCAACCCCACACTTGCATCAGAATCACTCATGTGCCCATTAAAATGCACCCTTCCCCACCCTTCCAAATGAGAACTTCCAAAGGTGGGATCCAGGAATCTGCCTTTGAACAAGCTGCTTGGTGACTGGCATGCACTCCATGGTCGGACACCCACCTGCCTAGGTGACAGCCTCTGAACTATGGGGTTCACTCTGTTCCACACACTAGGACCCACAATGCCAACCCCATCACCAGATCTCCATGTCTGATTCTATGCATTCTTCAAGGCCCGTCTCAACGGCCCCTCCTCTGAATTACCTACTAAGAGTCCACCTTCTGCTACCGCAGCTGAAATCAATCTCTCTCTCCTCTTTCAGTATTAGAGCCCTTGTAGAATCTGAGTGCCTTTCATTGCATTTGCTACTTTCTAGCTTGTATTATTGTTATGTATGTGTCAGTCTTATCACCATTACTAGGCTGTAAACATTTTAAAGACAAGAGCTATCTCTTAATCAACTGACCAGGATGTTATGAGTGTAGCAGCCAAAGCAATCCTTTAAAAAGTCTCAGTATGTCACTCTTCTACTCAAAACCCTCCAGTGGCTCCTCATGGCCTGGGAGTAAAGCCAAAGTTCTTGTGATGCTCCACAAGGCCCCGTGTGGTTTGGTCCCCTTTACCTTTGTGACCTCCCCTCCCACTACTCTGCCTCTCACTCCTCCCACTCCAGACACATTGCCTCCTTGACAGACCTCAAGTGTGCTCCTGCCTCAGGGCCTTTGCACTGGTTGCTGGAGCTGCCTAAGTGTCCTTCCCCCATAAAGCAGCCCAGCCCATTCCCCCACCTCCTTTTAAAATTTGTTCAAATGTTACTTTCTCAATAAGGCCTACCTTGTCTACCCTATTTAAACCTGCAATTCACCCCTGCACTCCTGTTACCCCACTATACTTTTTATTTTGTCCATAAGAATAAGCATTATTATTTTATTATAAATGGATTTATTTATTATATTTACTGCATTTTGTCTTCTCCCTTCACTATACTATAAGCTCCAAGCTTCATTTTGCCTACTGACCTATTCCAAGCACCTAAAACACTGCCTGACACATAGAACATGCTCTATAAATATTTGCTGAATGAATGAGTAAGTGAGTGAGGTGAGGAATGAATAAATGGAGGGAGATGGGGAAGCAAAAGTTGAATTTCAGGCCTGGGTGGGGCCCACTCAGCATTTCTCGCAAGTCCAGGCCAGGAGTCAGAAACAGAGAACAAATTAAGTCAAGGGTGTAATATGAGCCATATATTTTCAATTCTGTCCTAACCGGTGAGACAGAATGAGGGCAGGCCAGGACCGGAAGTAGTGGAGATGGCTGTCACCATCACCTGAATCTGATGTCATTTGACCAGACAGCTACAAGGCCTCAGCAGCCTCTGGTTGACTTTCCTGGAGCTTGAGTACCGAAGAGAAAGGGGATGTAAAGAGTCAGCACTGGTGGGGACAGGCAGAGAGAAGCCTGGGCTCTAACTGTCAGGGTCCCGTGTGCATGTATGAGTTTCCTATCGCTGCTGTAACAAATTACCACAAACTTAGTGGCTTAAGACACCACAAATTTTAATCTCTTACAGGTGTGGAGATCAGAAGTCTGAATGAAATGATGCCATTTGCACCAACATGAATGGTCCTAGCGATTATCATACTAAGTGAAGTAAGTCAGACAAATAAAGACAAATATATGATATTGCTTATATGTGGAATCTAAAAAAAAAAAAGATACAAATGAACTTATATGCAAAACAGAAATAGACCCACAGACATAGAAAACATACTTATGGTTACCAAAGGGGAAAGGGTTAGAGGAGGGATAAATTAGGAGTTTGGGATTAAAATAGACACACTAGTATATATAAAATAGATAACCGACAAGGACTTAATGTATAGTACAGAGAACTATACTCAATATTTGGTAATAACCTATAAGGAAAAAGAATCTAAAAAAGTGTATGTGTGTGTATATATATATATAAAAGTGTATATAAAAAAGTGTAGGGCTTCCCTGGTGGCACAGTGGTTGAGAGTCCACCTGCCGATGCAGGGGACACGGGTTTGTGTCCCGGTTGGGGAGGATCCCACATGCCACGGAGCGGCTGGGCCCGTGAGCTATGGCCGCTGAGCCTGCACGTCTAGAGCCTGTGCTCCTCAACGGGAGAGGCCACAACAGTGAGAGGCCCGCGTACCGCAAAAAAAAAAAAAAAAAAAAAGTGTATATAGGGCTTCCCTGGTGGCGCAGTGGTTGGGAGTCCGCCAGCCGATGCAGGGGACACGGGTTCGTGCCCCAGTCTGGGAGGATCCCACATGCCACGGAGTGGCTGGGCCCGTGAGCCATGGCTGCTGGGCCTGAGTGTCCGGAGCCTGTGCTCCGCAACGGGAGAGGCCACAACAGTGAGAGGCCACTGTTTTTTTGGCGTACCGCCAAAAAAAAAAAAAAAAAAGTGTATATAAAAAGTGTATATATATATGTTCAGCTATATATATATATATAGCTGAATCACTGTGCTGTATACATGAAACTAACACAACACTGTAAATCAACTGTACTTCAATTTTTAAAAGTCAAAAAAAAAAGGGAGGCTGAAACTAGTCTCAGTGGACTAAAGTCAACATGTCTGTAGAGCTGGTTCCTTTTGGAAGCTCTGAGAGAATTTGTTTCCTTGACTTTTTCAGCCTCTAACAGTGACCTGCATTCCTTGAGCTGTAGCCCCTCCTCCATCTTCAAAAAGCATCCCTCTCTTCTGACTCTGACTCTGACCCTCAAGCCCCTCTCTTATAAGAACCCTTGCGATCATATCAGTCTGACCTAGATAATCGGAGGGAAGCTCCCCATCTCAAGATCTTTAATCACACCCACAAAGTCCCTTTTGCCATGTAAGGTAACATTCACAGGTTCTGGAGATTAGGCTGTGGAACATTTGGGGGCCATATTCAGCTCCCACACCCTACATAGAGTCAAGGCAACCTCATCATATAGCTGGGCCCACTCATCCCTTCCTAGGTATATCTAGGAAATTCGTATCCAAGTGAACCCCTCCACTGGAGAGGAAGTGAGATCCCCAGGGAATTTGTCAACTGAGGGACCGCTGCCAGCCCAGACCTCCTGCTCAGGTTTAAGAAACTCTCACACGTTCACTTTGCCTTCCTGCTTCAGAAAACCTTCTCTGGAAGGACTTTCAACCCATGTTCTGCACTGGCTGCCATGTGATCTCAATGGTCAACCAGCCACACCCTGATTCACATTGCAAGTGGAAGGCCTCTGCAGAGGTGATATTTGAAAAGACACATAAAGAGAGTGAACCAGTCATAAGAAGGACTCCAGACTGAGGGAATAAACATACAAAAGCTTAAGAAAGAGGGAACTTGACAAGTCCGAGGAAGAGGGAGAGGCTAGGATGGCTGAAGGTCGCGAGCAAGAGAATTTAAGATTGGAGATGCAGGCAGAAGGTCGATTATGCATGACCTTGGGAGCCATGAGGAGAAGTCTGGAGTTTTCTAGGAGCAAGGATAAATTGATGAGAATAATAATAACCACAACAGCTAACCATTATATGCATAGTAACATGTATATGTATACTGAGACGAACGTATATAGTACCAGGTACTATTTTAAGTACTTCATTTACATCAGTTTAATTCTCAAAAATTTGCATGAGTAGATGCCATTATCCCCATTTTACAGCTGAGGAAATTGAGGCATGGAAAGGTTGAGTAACTTGCCAAGCCCACACAGACAGCAGGTGGTAGAAGCCAGAATTCAGACCCAGCTGATCTGGTTTCTCAGTGTGTGTTTTAAAGGGCTGCACTGACTTTCCTGCTGAGGACTTCACACAAAAAAGATCATTCTGTGTGTGGTGGGGGAGGAGGGTGAATAGGAGCACAGAATATTTTTAGGGCAGTGAAAATACTCTGCATGATACTATATAATGGATACATGTCATTACACAGTTGACCCTTGAACAACATGGGGGTTAACTGGCATATAACTTATAGTCAGCCCTCCGTATCTTCTGTTCCTGGGCATCCATGGATTCAACCAACCATGCACTGTGTAGGACTGTAGTATTTATTACTGAAAAAGACCCACGTGTAAGGGGATCCGCACAGTTCAAACGCACATTGTACAGGGTCAACAGTACGTTTGTCCAAACCCCTAAAATGCACAACACCAAGAGTGAACCCTATGGGTGATAATGATCTGTCAATGTAGGTTCATCAGTTGTAACAAATGCGTTGCTCTGGCGGAAGATGCTGACAGTGGGGGAGGCTGAGCACGTGTGGGGGCAGGGATGCCTTCATCTTAATTTTGCTGTGAACTTAAAACTGCTCTAAAAAATAAAGTCTTTTTTAGGGCTTCCCTGGTGGCGCAGTGGTTGAGAGTCCGCCTTCCGATGCAGGGGACGCGGGTTCGTGCCCCGGTCTGGGAAGATCCACATGCTGTGGAGCGGCTGGGCCCGTGAGCCGTGGCCGCTGAGCCTGTGCGTCCGGAGCCTGTGCTCCGCAACGGGAGAGGCCACAACAGTGAGAGGCCCGCATACCGCAAAAAAAAAAAAAAAGTCTTTTTTAAAGTTAGGTATACACAAATCAAGTGATGCAGCTCTTCCATTCCTAGGTTTTAATCAAGAGAAGTGAAAAGACACGTCTACACAAACACTTGTATGTGAGTGTTCTTAGCAACATAGCAACTTATACGTGAATGTCCTTATTTATTCGCTGTAACCAAACACGGGAAACAACCCAAATGTTCACCTTGTGGGAAAAGATCAACAAATTGTGGTATATTCATATAATGGAATAACACTCAATAATACAAAGAAATGGATGATTGATATACACAGTAAAAAAAATATGCACAATCTCAAAAAAAATTAATTCTGACTTTCGCAGGAGGGTGGATTGTGGAGGGTGAGCAAGAGAACTGACAGACTACCTGCTGTATAGCACAGGGAGCTCAGCTCGGTGCTCTGTGATGGCCTAGTTGGGTGGGATGGGGACGGGGGGTGGAGGGAGTTCCAAGAGGGAGGGGATGTGTGCATTCGTATAGCTGATTCACTTCGCTGTGCGGTAGAAACTAACCCAACATTGTAAAGCAATTATACTCCAATAAAAAAAAGAGAGAGAGAGAACTGACAGACTAATTAAGAAAGTCTTGTAGCATCCAGGTTAGAGAGGTTGGTGGCAGGCCTGGGGTGGAAGCAGCGAAAATAGAGAAAAATGAATAGACTTAAGATAGATTGAGATCTGGGAGGAATCAAGGCTGATTCCTAGGTTTTCAGCTTGAGCAACTGAGTTGATGCCTTTACTGAAAAAGGAATAGGCTCGGTGGGGAGGGTTCCCAAGCCCAGTATCCCTGCCCTTGCGGAACCCCTGAGCCCTCGTCAACTCTCAGCCACATTTCTCAGCTAGAGAAAGCCCAGCACACAGATGCCAAGGTTAGCCTGCACTGGTGGGCCCATGCCAAGAACCACAAAAGCCTCATTTTATTTAAAACACAGGGTTTGGCAGAATTCCCTACCTAGACAGAGACAAGCCCATTACTTCATCTTGTGAGCTGCATTACAACCTCTGCTTTCGTGTATCTATTAGCAAGACCTCTCAGCCAAAAATCCAGCCAGCCCATCAATCATTCTTCCTGGAGGCCCACAGACCAGGCAGCTGAGGCTGGGAGCCCGGCAGATATCCACGGACATTTGCACAGGGGACTAAGCCCCAAAGGCTTTCCTGTTTGTGTATAGGGGGCCTTACTGCTTTCTATTTTTAATTAAAAGCAGGTTTTTATCAATCCCCCCAAAAATCTTTTGGGGGAACTGTAATTTTGCTTCCAATCTTCCTATTTAATACTCCCCTAATGCCCATAAAAAGCTTTGGAGTTTCAGTTCATGATTTGAATCTTTACAGATAATTAGCTGGTAGAACAACTTGGAGAGAGAAGCTGGTATATATTTTCACAGCTTGGTGGGGAGTGGGTGGGTGAGTTGTGGGAGAAGCATCCCCAGGCACACCTCCATTCCAGAAACATAAACATGCAATTCATTTAAAGGTACATTCACTTAGGTTCTTTAATAGTTGCCTTAAGAAGTGCTTTTCTCTCTGATTTCTGGGGCACCCTACTTTCATGCCACTTGGCTCTTCCACCTTCGACCTCCCCCTCCAGGTCCTCAGACCCTCCATCATTAAACTTAACCTGCTCCCTGCCACCTCGGCCCCACCTACTTGCCTTACAGTCCAAGTCAGTCCCCTTGGACTTGGACAGGCCTTTCCTGTCGCCTCTCCGGCCTTCTGTTCCTCCTCCCTCCTGCTCAGCCCATCCTCACACTTCCCTCCCTCCTCTCCCTTCTCTCCTTCTCTTCTCCTTTCAGACTCAGCTTCTGTGACCATCAACTGACCACCTTCTGCATGAGTCGGAAATGGTGTCATATTTTAGTAGTGTTACACGCACATGCACACAGGCGCACGAGCACACACTTCTTTTAACATCTGAAGAATCGGAGGCTCAAAAATTTCACAATTTGTATGGAAACACAAAAGACCCCGAATAGCCAAAGCAATCTTGAGAACGAAAAATGGAGCTGGAGGAATCAGGCTCCCTGACTTCAGACTATACTACAAAGCTACAGTAATCAAGACAGTATGGTACTGGCACAAAAACAGAAAGATAGATCAATGGAACAGGATAGAAAGCCCAGAGATAAACCCACGGACATATGGTCACCTTATCTTTGATAAAGGAGGCAGGAATGTACAGTGGAGAAAGGACAGTCTCTTCAATAAGTGGTGCTGGGAAAACTGGATAGGGGACATGTAAAAGTATGAGATTAGATCACTCCCTAACACCATACACAAAAATAAGCTCAAAATGGATTAAAGACCTAAATGTAAGGCCAGAAACTATCAAACTCTTAGAGGAAAACATAGGCAGAACACTCTATGACATAAATCACAGCAAGATCCTTTTTGACCCACCTCCTAGAGAAATGGAAATAAAGACAAAAATAAACACATGGGACCTAATGAAACTTAAAAGCTTTTGCACAGCAAAGGAAACCATAAACAAGACAAAAAGACAACCCTCAGAATGGGAGAAAATATTTGCAAATGAAGCAACTGACAAAGGATTAATCTCCAAAATTTATAAGCAGCTCAGGCAGCTCAGTAACAAAAAAACAAACAACCCAATCCAAAAATGGGCAGAAGACCTAAATAGACATTTCTCCACAGAAGATATACAGACTGCCAACAAACACATGAAAGGATGCTCAACATCTTTACTCATTAGAGAAATGCAAATCAAAACTACAATGAGATACCATCTCACACCAGTCAGAATGGCCATCATCAAAAAATATACAAACAATAAATGCTGGAGAGGGTGTGGAAAAAAGGGAACACTCTTGCACTGCTGGTGGGAATGTGAATTGGTACAGCCACTATGGAGAACGGTATGGAGGTTCCTTAAAAAACTACAAATAGAACTACCATATGACCCAGCAATCCCACTACTGGGCATATACCCTGAGAAAACCATAATTCAAAAAGAGACATGTACCAAAATGTTCATAGCAGCCCTATTTACAATAGCCCGGAGATGGAAACAACCTAAGTGTCCATCATCGGATGAATGGGTAAAGAAGATGTGGCACATATATACAATGGAATATTACTCAGCCATAAAAAGAAATGAAATTGAGCTATTTGTAATGAGGTGGATGGACCTAGAGTCTGTCATACAGAGTGAAGTAAGTCAGAAAGAGAAAGACAAATACTGTATGCTGACACATATATATGGAATTTAAGAAAAAAAATGTCATGAAGAACATAGGGATAAGACAGGAATAAAGACACAGACCTACTAGAGAATGGACTTGAGGATATGAGGAGGGGGAAGGGTAAGCTGTGACAAAGTGAAAGAGCGGCATGGACATATATACACTACCAAACGTAAGGTAGATAGCTAGTGGGAAGCAGCCGCATAGCACAGGGAGATCAGCTCGGTGCTTTGTGACTGCCTGGAGGGGTGGGATAGGGAGGGTGGGAGGGAGATGCAAAAGGGAGGGGATATGGGAACATATGTATATGTATAACTGATTTAATTTGTTATAAAGCAAAAAATAAAAAAAAAATACATGGAAAAAAAAAAAAAGAATCGGAGGCTCCAAGAAGTCCAAGAATTTACTCAAACCCCACCTTCCCCTTTATTTTCTCTCCCTTTCCACTCTCCTTTGTCAGGTGATAGATACATATATACATACACACAGAGATACACAGACAGACACCTAGACAGGTACATAGATGGACAGACTGACAAAAAGGCAAATACTCAATAGATAGTAGAAGAAAGACAGGTTGGTAGGTAGGTAGGTAGGTAGATATAGATAGAGACAGACAGACAGGTGGTAGAGGAGGAGAGACTACAGCAGCTGGCAAAAATCAACCAAATACCTCATTCCACTATTTTGTCCCTTTTCTCAAGAAGCTCTCCCAAATCTGCTAGGAGGAATCGTAGCTCAGTGAAAACTCCATAACGTAGATTTTAAAGGCTGGAAACAAGAAAGTAACGAAGAGGCTGTGTGGCTGCCCAGGTGTGAATCAGGACACAAGAGGCAGTGGGTGTGAAGGCTCTTTCTTGATAAACAGTTAATGTTCTCAAAGGTGAGAGGGGATCAGAGTCATCCCTAATTGAATAGAGTTCAAGGTCCAAAGTCCAAGGGGTGGTGGCTTTTGACAGTGGTTCTCCACCTCACCATGCATCTGAGTCACCCAGAGGGCTTCTTAAAACACAGATTCTTGCAATCCACCCCAAGAGTGTCTGATTCATTAAGTCTGGGTGGGGCATGAGAATGTAATTTCAAACAAGTTGCCAGATGATGCTGATGCTGCCGGTCCAGGGACCTCACTTGGAGGACCACTGCTAGAGAGTAATGTTCAGGGGTTAATCTGGCTATTGTGATGATGTTAAATCAGGTCTCTTTTAATCAAATCATATTACCTGGCATATTTGAAAACGAAAGAAACAACACTGGTTTGATCGTTTTCAAGATTGGGTCAAGGTTTCAGAGGACGACTGAACTTTGATCCACTGAACACCTCACCCCATGTTTCCTGATGCCATCGGGACCTCCATCTCTGCCTACCATATTCCTACCCATCTGCCTCCTCCTGCATGAGAACAAAGACCGTGTCTGTCCTGTTTGCAATTAGAACTCCAAGGCCAAAAACTACATCTGGAATTGTGGATGTGTGTGTGTGCTTGTGTATCTGTATGTGTATGTATACGTGTATGTACACACACACACACAAAAATGCACACGTGTGTTTGTGTCTGGTGAATGAGCCAGTGAATGGATAGGCTGCCTATATAAAGGACTCTCTGAAACGGGCAGGAGGAGAAAAAAAAAAAAAAGGGAATTCCCTGGTGCTCCAGTGGTTAGGACTCCGTGCTTTCACTGCTGCAGGCCCGGGTTCAGTCCCTGGTCAGGGAACTAAGATCCCCGCAGGCTGCACGGCGCAGCCTAAAGAATGAAATGGGCAGGAGAGTGGGCTCAGAGCTGGCCCACCTGGGTCTGAGGCCCAGCTCCAGGGCTCAGAGTGCTGAGCAGGAAATCTATGAACTGTCACTGCTCCTGCCCTAACAAGGCCCCCTCCCCCAGGCAGTCCTGGGGGGCTGGCTCAGCTTCTCTAAGTACACTTATCTCCTAAACAGAAGACATCTGATCTCCCCAGCCCTGTTCTCACTGCTGGCATCAGCTCAAAAGAGACCCAGTGGAGGGGAAAAGTCCTTCCACCGGTACTAAAAATACTCGCCTTGATCTCCTGCTCACGGTGGCATCCCTCTCTCTCCATTCCTGGTTTTTCTTGCTGTTTTCGTTCTACACAGTCTTCCAAATCAAGCTCAAGATCATTTGGGCCTGGATCAAGAGGTGGTTTGACCCTCCCCACAGTGTCACATCCAAAATCATTCCTCTCATCCGGCACATCATTTGCAGGGCCCGGTGCAAAATAAAAATAAAGGGGTCTCTGTTTCAAAAATTATTAGGAATTTCAAGACAGTGACAGAGGGCATTAAACAACCCTGGACAACTGCACAGGGTGTACCCACTGCCTGTTTCTGGACACAGTGGATAGACCCAACGTTCTCCCCAAGCTCCAGGGAAGTTCTGCCCTCCTCTGACACTTTGTCCGTGGGATCAAGGGGTGGTTCTTGAGTCCACACTGCTCCTGGGAGTTCATCAGCTCCAAGTGCAAAAGGTCCTTGCCCTCTAGGCCCATGGGGTCCTTTGAAGTAGCCCCCCAATGGCCCTCCCTGACCTGACAGAATACTCAAACATGTGGGTAGAAGCCCCTTTAGGAAACTGCTCACACCCCTCACCCATTGATAGCTTGTAGAGACTGTGTGCATTCTCCCGAGCATTTTGAAATTGACACGAACTGAGCTGCTGCAGGTGCCCATGAAGATGGGCATTTCCTCTTTGAGCAAAGGAGACAGGGACATCTTAGGAACCACACCCTGTTTCTAAAAATGGGTCAGCTCATTATTGGCAGGCATTCTCAGAGGCCTCAAGGGCAAAATAAATCAAGTGCAAAATGCCTATTAACTTCCTGAAGTTTCAAACCAGCTGGGGAAATTAGAAAAACTAATAGAAAAATAGATCTTAACACCCTGCAACTGAGGTAGCTGAAAAAAAATATGTAAAGATGAGATCAATCACACGGGGAAGGGTCGTTTCCGCAGTACAGCATCTCTCTAGGGGGACTGAATTCGAAACTCCGCTGGGGAGAGGTCAAGAAAATTAAAGGAAGTTCTGGAATTTGGGCTGCACATTAAAAATCACAGAGAGCGCTTTCAAATAGAAACAAAAGCAAAACTAAGCCCAGGCCCTACCGCAGGCAATTCAATAAGAATTCTTTCTCTATAAATTGTTGAACTTGTTATATATTTTAAGAACACGCAACACAGACGGACATTATGCTGACCTCCCATGTACCACATCAACTCTCAGTAATTAACAGTTCAGGATCCATCTTGTTTCACCTCTGTCCCCACCCACCTCTCACCACCACCCCCAAAAAAATACAATTGTTTTGCCACAGATCCCACATGTCAAACTTCAGTATGTATCTCTGAAAGATAAGGACTCCTTTTCAAAAAATAATTACAATACTATATCACACCTAATAATAAGGTATCTTTATAACAATAATTCCTCAAATCTATCAAAATCTAATTTCTCCTGCTGTTTGATTATTTTTAGGCATTTGTTACAGGTGGAATGCAAATAGGTCTGTGTGTTATAATTTGTTGATATAGCTCCTAAAATTCTTTTAATCTATAGGCTCTTGCTCTATCTCATTCTCTTTTATTATGAAATTTATTATTTTTTTTAATGAAGAAATGAGGACAAGTGTCCTGCAGAGTTTCTCAGTGTCTGTATTTTGCTGTTTGAATCCCCATGGCATGGTTTAACATGTTCCCCTGTCCCCGTATTTCCTGTAAATTAGTCATTAGATGTGGAGGCCTAATAAAATTCAGATTTGAATTATTTGATAAGACTATTTCATAGGTTGTATTGTATGCTCCAATCAAAGATGTTTAAAGTCTAGTTGCCTCTTTTTCATGATGTTAGTTGTTAATAATCATTACCCAGATTCATTAAATTTTTAGGGTTTTTTTAAACCTAGGGTTTCCAAATCTATGATTCCTTCTTTCAGCAGCTGCAATGTTTCTATAAAGAGAAACTTCCTTTTACCAACGATGGGGTTACCTGAGAAACAGTTCAAATAGGAAAGGCAGCAGAAATGCTTGATACTTTCTCTTTATTTACCAGTGTTTAATATAAGGAGCTGGTTCCCTAGCATCCGCCAAATGTGACGAAATTTCATAGTTGTTATTTTAAGAGTGTCATTAAGAACTCATTAATATAAACATACTCAATGTGTTTCAATTTGTTATTCTAATTCTGTTCAAATTATCCTACCTTTGGTCGGTGGGAGCCTGTTTAATTTCTCTTCTGAGGCCTCCTGAGATAATCCTTGTCATCACTGACAGCTTCCTTGCACTCCTGTGACAAGATGCTTCAGGCCCATAGGTACGTACATTCCTGTCCCAAGATAGAATCATCCATTTTTCTAAGAGGTCCTGGCTTGGTTTTATGCAAAATAGTAGTTAGAGGCCACAATCCAGGTGCTAAGGGTGCTTGTTGCTGTTGAGTTGGTGATTGTTTCTGGGCCTTTGCAGTGGACAAAGCTGGAAAATATTTTGTGTTTTAAGGGAAAAAAAGAGTTTATATCATGCTTTTGGGAGGAAGAGATATTGAATAATATCCTCCAAACTGAGAAGGAATTTTGAAAAACGAAGCAGGGCACCCAAAGTGCAATTATGAAGTTTATTGCAGGTAACTTATATACAGGCAGGATCAGGCGGACGGCAATCCAGTGGCATTCACGGCTGCACGCCATGCATCAAAAAGGGGTACAGGGGAGTTTTAAAGGATCTAAAAATAGATCTGACTACCAAGAGAGAAGCATGTCTGCACCAATGGGAACCAGGGGTTTTTCTTCCCCCTGGGGGGTCTCATGTCCATTAACCCATCTGCACCAGCAAAACTCATTTTTCCAGTTTTCATAGCGGATGAAGGCAAAGGTAAAAACTGCTAGGGAACTTATCTGGCTTGGCCACATTTCTTGTGAGTAGGCTAAAGCTCAGTCATGCAGAAAGGGGAAGAGGTAGGACTGGGGACCTAAGATGGAGCTGACAAAACGGAGTCAGTGTGGTCCAGCCATACATCATATTCCAGTTCAAATCCTGGACTACAGGGTTTTTATTGACCTCAGTGATTTAACATGTGTAATATCTTCCATTTTTTTAAAAAAATCTCAGTATCCGAGTTCATAATTATTAATTAGTTTTATCCCTTACCACACCCAACAGTCTCCAAATAACATTATCAACTACTAGCAACAATATGATTACTTAAATCAGTTTAAATTTTTCCCAGCCTTTCCTTGTTACAATTCATTGATAATCTCCTAAACTTCTAATCCAGAGGTGCCTGCTCTATCTCTTTCTTTGTCACTGTGCAAAAAATTATTAACAAAGAAATGAGGACTAGTGTCCTGTAGAGTTTCTCACCAGAAAACACATAGTCCTTTCCTTTCTTAAATAAATGTAGCAGACCACACACTTAGCTTTCTTTACTGACTTCTGGAGACTGCTCCCTCATGCTACATAGAGATCTTCATCACTCCTTCTTACAGAGGCATGGTATTCTAGCGTGCAATGTGACACAGCGGTTTCTGGGTTACTTCCAGGTATTTTGCTATTACAAATAGAGCTGCAGTGTAGAACCTTATATGTATGACTTCTTATATTTTCATGCTCTCTTGTGCCAAAGTTGAAAACTCCTGACCTACAGAAAAAAGCAGGTTGTTAAGAGACCCAAGTTCGAATCCCAGCTCTGCCCTTAACTTACCCCTTGTAAAATCTGGATAATAATATCTGGATAAAAATCTACCTCATAGATTTCTGGAGAGGATTAAATAAGCTAAGATATGGAAGGTGCTTAAATCAGTTCTTAGTATATTTTAAGAGGAGTATGTTGTTATTGTTGCTATGAATCTTTAAATTTCTTTTTTTTAATTGAAGTATAGTTGATTTACAATATTGTGTTAGTTTCAGTGTACAGCAAAGTGATTCAGTTATACTTTTTTTTTCAGATTCCTTTCCATTACAGTTGTTACGAGATTTTGAATATAGCTCCCTGTGCTTTACAGTAAATCCTTTTTGTTTTTCTATTTTATATATAGTGGTGTGTACCTGTTAATCCCATACTCCTAGTTTATCCCTCCTCCCCCACTTCCCCTTTGGTAACTATAAGTTTGTTTTCTATGTCTGAGTCTGTTTCTGTTTTGAAAATAAATTCATTTGTATTATTTTTTAGATTCCACATATATGTGATATCATATTTGTCTTTCTCTTGAAATTTCTTATTTAGCCTCCCTGCCTCAGTTTCCTCAGCTGTTCTATCTCAGGATGTTGTCACAACAAAATTAGATCATCACTGTGAGACTTCTCGAAATAGCTATCATCTCTGAAAATGTGGAGAAAGGGTATTATTTTCATCACCGTGATTATAGAATGTCCGGTTAGGAGAATTAACAGTATTTGTCTGGTGGGACTCTCATCTCTGGAAGCTGTCTATATAGGGTTTCCTTACTGGACTGAGTCCGAAAGACAACCTGTCAATTCACTCAAACCACTAATTTAATTGATTTTTCAATTTTCTACTAAATTGACAAACTGAGTAAATTGACCAAATTGGCTGTTTTGATATCATTTAGACTCAGCTTGAGTGGAGCTAATCACGAAGGGGGAAATAATTGTCATTGACGTTGCCACAGTGATCAAAGACACCCCTGGCATGGCTGGTGGGGAGCACAAGGACCCTTACCATGTCCACTGGCCTCATGCTCCACCCAACTAAGGCTCAGAGAACAAACACTGCCCGATCCACTGCTCTGCATTACAGGGGGGGAAATTCTGAAAAGGATCAATCAATACATAAGTGAGCATTATTGGCAAGACTCCATGTGCCCAATTCTGAGTGTAGTGAAGAGCTATCTAGGCTGAGGAGACTTAGATGGTCCCTGGGGTACAGTGAATAGTGACCCCCAAAGATATCCAATCTTAATCCCTGGAATCTGTGAATGTTACTTTACAAGGCACAAGGGTCTTTGGAGATGTGATTAAATTAAGGATCCTTCGATACAGAGATTACACTGGTTTCTGCAGGTGGGTCCAATGTAATCACCAGGGTCCTCATAAGGGAGGGACCAGGAGAGATATGACTACAGAAGGGAATAAGACATGTGAGGATGGAAGCAAGAGGATGCAGTGATGTGAGGAAGGGCCACAAGCCAAGCAATGCAGGCAGACTCAAGAAGCTAGAAAAGACAAGAAAACAGATTCTCCCCTACAGCCTCCAGAAGGACCCCACCCTGCCAACACCTTGCTCTAGCCCAGGGAAACTGACTGGACTTCTGGACTCCAGACTGCAAGAGAGCACACGTGTGTTGCTGCAAGCCACCTCTTTCACAGCAGCCACGGTAGGCTAACACACTCCCATCAGCTGTCTTCCAGCCATAATCCTCGGTGGAGACACTTCAGGGCAAGAGGGGACATTAAATGGCTGTGAAGAGTGGCAGTCCTGTCCCCTGTTTCTGCTTCTAACGAAGCGGTTCTGTTTTAAATGTGGGTTCCATGTATGATTTCATGGTGGGGGGAAGAAATGACTCTTCTGAAATGGGGGGAGGGAGCAAACTGAAATAGAGATAGTTGATATTTGTGGATCTCATACATGGAAAACACTTGGATCAGTGCCTGGCACATAGTGAACATAATAAAATGCAGTCGTGGTGGTGGTGATGGTAGTTATTATCTGCTCTGATTCCATCCAGTTCACTGCCGTTCAGGGACTTGCCCAATAGCATCCAGCTCCTAGTAGCAGAACCAACATTAGATCCCAGGTCTTTATAATCCTAGGGTCGACTGCAACCCGCAACCCGGATCTTCCCCTAAATAGGAAATGCCACCACCTGACCGTGACTTATACTGAAATTAAACTTGCTGCATAAGGGCTGTTTTGATTTTATGTGTTTTGTCTGCAGTTCCAAGGAGGGCTGACCATGCTGGGTGTCCCCTGTGTTGCCCATTACTCTGGTGGGCCACGGTGCCAGCAGGTGATCGGATATCAGAAGGGGCTAGCTGCTTCTGGCTTCCCCATCCCCACCCCGCAACCGACAGCTGGAGAGAAGACTGCCGTGGAGATGGCGGGGCAGGCCGGGGTGATGGGCAGTGATGGGGAGGCAGCGGCAGAAGCAGCTGCTGGCTCGTTAAGGGCACTTGGGTGAAATATGGACCGTACCAGGCCCAGCCATATGCTCAAATGCAAACCACAGCTGCTTGCAGGTGATTCTGTCCTCTAAACGGCAGCAGCAGAGATAACATATTCTCCCAGTTCTGGAAGCGACTTCTCTTGCTGCTCCGTCACCTGCTTTGATGTCCCACTGAGGAGGTGTCCTGTTAGCCTAGCATCAAGTCAAAGGGATAGGAGTTTTGGTCTAGCCAGTACTTTTCTGTAACTGCCCTGTAGGAGAATGGGGGTGGGGGGAAGACACAGCAGATGAGCCGGGAAGACACAACCCTTTGTCATACACAGAGCTCTCACTGTCTTTACCTAACTAGAGCCATTGCTTCCTATCTGAATAAAGCTCCTCACCTGGGCTTACAAGGTTCCAACTATCTTGTGCCTACTCGCCACTCCAAGGTCTTTTTCTATTCTTCCACTCACACCAAAAAGGATTACTCACTGACCCCCCAGTATGCCATTCCATTAGAACACAAACTTCAAGAGAGAAGCAACTCTATCTTTCCAATGCTGTGTCCTCCATATGTTTGACACACAGTGGGTCTCAGAAATAGCTGTGAAGGAATGAATATGGCTTATTTTCAACACCTGCACGGTACTAAACACAGTGCTAGGCATTGACTGGCATGAGACTTAGCTAAGTTTCTAAACCTCATTTACAGGATGTCTGTAAGCGTGAAAACAGAGACAAATATACAAAATGTCATCAAGGACATGTTCAACCTGTTAAAATATAATTAATATTATCCATATTTCCAGACCTGATGAACACCCTACATAAAATTGCGTAAATAATAAGTTCACAGGGTTGATGTGAGAATCAAAGGAGATAACATGTATGAAGTGTGCTCAGTCCCTGACAGAGAGTATAGCTCAAAAGATGTTAACCAGCGCTTCCCTGGTGGTGTAGTGGTTAAGAATCCGCCTGCCAATGCGGGGGACATGGGTTGGAGACCTGGTCTGGGAAGATCCCACATGCCTTGGAGCAACCGAGCCCATGCACCACACCTAGTGAGCCTGCACCCTAGAGCCCCCGAGCCACGACTGCTGAGCCCGCGTGTCACAACTACTGAAGCCCACGCACCTAGAGCCCGTGCTCCTCAACAAGAGAAGCCACTGCAATGAGAAGCCTGTGTACTGCAACGAAGAGTAGACCCCGCTCGCTGCGACTAGAGAAAGCCTGGACGCAGCAACGAAGACCCAACACAGCCAAAAATAAATAAATAAACAAATTATTTTAAAAAATAGATGTTAGCCATTATTACCATGTTGCTATTTTCACAAAGATTAATAAAATAGCAACAAATGCAGGAGTAAATAATTACAATAATGAGAGGTGCTGTCACAACAGTACAAAGTCCTGTGCAGCCCCAGAGGTTCTATCTCAAAAATGTATCTAGAAGCAGAACACCTTCACACCATTTCCACCAATACCATTTTAGTCCAAGCCACCCTCATTTCTCACTTAGTCTATTTCAGTTGCCTCCTAACTCTTCTCTCTGCCCTCACTTTGCCCTTCCCCCTCCGCCCTGCCCTAGTCTATTCTCAACACAGCAGCCAGGGGTCCTGCTAGAACTTAAGTCAGCTCATGTCACTCCCCTGTTCAAACCTCTCCAGTGGCTCCCCATCTCCCTCCAAGCAGAAGCCAGAACTACTACTGCCTACAGTGATGGTTAATTTTATGTGTCAACTTAACTGGGCCACAGCGTGCCCAGACATTTGGTCAAACATTATTTTGGGTGTGTCTGTGAGTGTGTTTCTGGATGAGATTAACACTGAAATCTGTAGACTGAGTAAAGCAGATTGCCCTACTTAATGTGGGTGGGCCTGGTCCGATCAGTTGAAAACCTGAATAGAATAAAAAGGCTGAGTAAGAGGGAAGTTCTCTTTTTTGACTGATGTGAACTGGGCCATTGGTCTTCTCTTTAAGGCTCAGACTGAAACATCAGCTCTTTTTGGGTCTCAAGCCTGCCAGCTCTCAGACTGGAATTACACCACTGGCTTCCTGGGTCTCCAGCTTGGAGATAGCAGGTCATGGGACATCTCAGCCTCCATAACTGTGTGAGCCAATTCCTCATAATTCTCTTAATTACATAATAGTATATATAATAGTATATTATACATATATAATAAC
Organism: Mesoplodon bidens; assembly: GCF_964165515.1. Classification (NCBI taxonomy): domain Eukaryota; kingdom Metazoa; phylum Chordata; class Mammalia; order Artiodactyla; family Ziphiidae; genus Mesoplodon; species Mesoplodon bidens. The sequence goes on from NC_138171.1 coordinate 40,090,460, forward strand.
AAATATACACATCTGGAGAACCCTGCCTAATACAGGCCACCCACCCTAACCACAGTGCACTTCCGTGCACCACCATTATTTCTTTAATTTCAACTCTTTCCACTTTCCTTTCTTTCTCTTTGTTCCAGCCATGTTGGTCCCCAAACATGAGAAGCCCAGTTAAGCTTAAAGACCTCAGTGCCCACGATGCCCTCCACCTAGAATGCTCTTCTAAGTTAAGTGCCTCACATCTTCACTTCTTTCAGGTGTCTATCCAAATGTTATATGACTGTGAAACTTTCCCAAACCTACTTATATGAAATTGTGTGACACACACACACATACATACACACACACACACACACACTTTCACTTTATTTCTTTTAAATTGCTTTAGTTTTCTCTATAGCACTTACAATTATCTGACATACTATATCTTCACTTGTTTATTTGTTCAATGTCTATCTGTCTCTTCCAAATAGAATATAAATTCCTTGAGAGTAGGAGCTTTGTCTTATTCACAGCTGTATTCCCAATATGTAGACTTGTACCTAGTCCTAGTACCTAGTTGTGCTCTATGCCTACCTGTTGACTGAATTAATGAATACATTAAAATTTTAAGTTCGATTCTAGGAGAGAAAGGTATTATAGACAGGTGGTAATAAAGGATATACAGGCAATCAGAGTAGAAGATGAGAGTTTTGCTGAGTGTTGGTTAAGAGTTAGGTAGCAAAGAAGTCAGGGTTTTGCTCTCCAACAAGGACCTGGAGGACAGACACTCCACAGTGCTGATTAAGAGCTGATCTTCATGCTTAACAGACAGCAGAGCAAAAAGCATGTTTGATATCCTTGCCTATAAATTAAGGAGCCCAACCAGGATATAAGCTTGAGGTGAGCTGAGTGAGTAGCCCCATTCAGGGCCAAGATTTTCCTCAGAAAACAGCTCTGGGTCTGCTCCAACACTGAGATAAATTGGAGACAGAGACCCTAAAGTTCAGTGCCAATGAGAATAGCTGCAATATTTTTAGTTGGAAATAGCCCACCAGAGCCATAAAATCTCAATGAAGAAATCAAACATAGAAGGTCTAGTTTTAAGCAATGTGACATCCTGGTAAAATCTCCAAGAGAAGCAGGTGGTGAAATATTGCCCCTAGTAAGTAAATGAGTTGTCTTGCAAAAAATGGTTGTCAGAAGAAAGAAGCTGAGAAGGCTAAAGCTGTCATGTACATCATGGTCAGGAAGAAGAGACCAGAGGCTGGAACTGGAGAGAGCTGGCTCCGTCTACACTAGAATAGTAACCAAATGGAGGACCCAGTGCTTGCTAACTGTCCCTGCCCATGAGATAGGGTATTAACTGCTCAATCCTATTTCATAGGGTAACCACAAGAGTCAAAGGAGGTTAAGTTTGCAGAGGTGACACTGTGAGATAATAGCAGTAGATTATGAGCACTGAGTTTTAGATGAGATGTTCCATGGACGTAAGTTAAGTGGACAAAGCTTTCTAGAGAGGACTAACTGCTACTTGGGAAAGAAGCCTAACTTAATTAATGCTATACCTATGACACAGCTTGCATCCCCCCAGCCATGAAAGAGTTTCCTTCCTTTCTGTCTCTGCTGCCCATCCCAGTCTTGTTCCAATCAACACAGCGTTGTTGAGCTGGACACAGACAAGAGCTTGTCTCTTTGACAAGCCACCTCTTAGAGCCCTGTTGACAGTTATAATCAGCTGTTACTGGTTATAAAAGTCATACATGTTTGAAATGACATATGTCCAAGGTTCTTCATCACAGCATTGCTTATAACAAACAAAAAGGATTCATAATAGTTTGTGTTGATTTTTTTAAACTGAGATACTTGTGAAGAATGAAATTCTATGCAAGAATTCCTAAGAACCTAAGTTCTTTAAATACTGATATGACATCACTGCCAAGAAATATTACTAAGTTTAAAAAAAGGAACAGAACAGTGTACATATAGGTATGCTACTACTTATTTAAGAAAGAGAGAGAAAAAAGGTATCTGTGTGGGGGGCGGTTTACTTGGATTGCATAGAATAACTCCGAAAGCAAGCCCATGAAACTAGTAATACTGCTGCCTCCAGGGAGAAGCAGGCAATTGAATGAATGAGTGAACAAATGAATGAGAGAGATGTTTGCTATCTATCCTTACACCTTTTGAATTTGTCCCACATGAATGTATGTCCTTAAAACTTAAATTAAAAATAAAAGGCTGATATAAAATACATTAGATGTGCTCAGTGTAGAAAAATTTCAAAACACAGCAAAATATAAACAGCAAATAAGCATGACTCCATTGTTTCATAACTAGAAATGATCATTGTTAATGTTGATTTCTTTCCAGTTGTTTTCTTTGCATATTTTACATAACTAAGATCACAAGGTTTATAGATTTTTATGTCCTACCTTAACATAGTGCCATAAGCGTTTTCCCACATCACTGAAATGCTAACAGAAAGATTATTTTAATGAATGATTTCTACTCCATCATATGAATGTACCACAGTTTAACTAGTACCCTTGATCACTTAAGCAGTTTCCAATTTTTTGTAATTATTTTTGGGCACTGATCTCTGACTGAGTCTCTGATTATATCTGTAAGCTGAATTCCTAAAAATAGGCTTACTGGGTGAAAGGGTATGATTTTTTTTCCAGTCTCTTGATACAGACTGCCAGAGTCCCTCCAGAAATCCTGTACCAAGTTATATCCCTACCCAGTGTGTATGAGAGCACCCTTTGCACTATAACCCAGGGCTGTTCTGATGTCACCACTGGGCGCCAAAATTCTAGTCATTCTCCAGCTTTGTATCAGAAATCAATAAACAGGACAGCCACTCTCAGAGCTGGCAGGCATAAATGATACAAGTTTGATAACTGCTTTGTAAAAGCATCTTTTCTGGATTCCTGAGACAGTTATCCAGAATTGATAGTTACTAAAAGTACCATTATCATGAAGAATAACACTGTTCCGAGTATTCTTTGTCCCTTGCTGAGAGAAAACTCTATTTTATAAAGCAAATTTCTCTTACAACCAAGCACCCCAGGCTTTAAATTAAGCCACACAACAGTGCTGCAAAAGAATATCAATGGTACATGGATTTCAAGTTGGTTTCAGAAGCAAGACTTCTAGTCTGAACATGGCTACGTAAAGAAGTAGTCTTCTCCTCATTTTACTCCTTCTCCCCCTAGAAGTCACACAAAAGCAGAAAGAGAGGGCCTCCCTGGTGGCGCAGTGGTTGAGAGTCCGCCTGCCGATGCAGGGGATACGGGTTCGTGCCCCGGTCTGGGAGGATCCCATATGCCGCGGAGCGGCTGGGCCCGTGAGCCATGGCCGCTGAGCCTGCGCATCCGGAGCCTGTGCTCCGCAACGGGAGAGGCCACAACAGTGAGAGGCCCGCATACCACAAAAAGAAAAAAAAAAAAAAAAGCAGAAAGAGAATTATAAACTACACAGACTGTGGTTTCCACAGAATTTGAAGATGAATATAATCCAAAGTACATGTAAGGGTGCCCTAAACAGGCCGCGACTGGACTGAGATTCAGTTAGGGGAAGTGAAGAGTAGAAGAAAAAAAGAGACGGGAGAGTCCAGCAGGGACAAATTTCAGAAAGTGCCACCTAAATGACACGGCCTGAAGGTGAAGGCTCGTTGAATGTTTACAGGGACTAGGTGGACAGAACAGGTGACTTGGACCCTCTGGGACCCTGTTGGCTCACAGCAGTAGTCTATCTTCATGGAGCACAGGAGGGAGCATCAGAGGCTGCCCAGGCCTGTCCCCACATAGGATCTCCCGCCCATGAGCTGGCTCAGAAAACGCAGCTCCTTCCGTTATGAATAACACCACCAATAACAACAATGGCATTATCATCATTATTCATTGCTGGAATAAGAATAATAATAGCAGTAATCGTATATATAATATCACGTTAACAGACTGGGAGGAAATATTTGCAAACAATGCAACCGACAGGACTTAATTTCCAAAATACACAAACAGCTCATACAACTCAATAACAAAAAAGCAAACAACCCAATCAAAAAATGGGCAGAAGACCTATATAGACATTTCTCCAAAGAAGACATACAGACTTACATGAAAAAAATGCTCAACATCACTATTATTAGAGAAAAGCAAAACAAAACTACAATGAGATACGACTTCACACTGGTCAGAATGGCCATCATTAAAAAGTCTACAAATAACAAATGCTGGAGAGGATGTAGAGAAAAGGGAACCCCCCTACACTGTTGGTGAGAATGTAAATTGGTGCAGCCACTATAGAAAACAGTATAGAGGTTCCTTAAAAAACTAAAAATACAGTTGCCATATGATCCAGCAATCCGACTCCTGGGTATATATCCAGAGAAAACTCTCATTCAAAAAGATACATGCACCCCAGTGTTCACAGAAGCACTATTTACAATAGCCAAGACATGGAAGCAACCTAAATCGGGGTCCCCCAACCCCCAGACCGTGGACCGGTACCAGTCCATGGCCTGTTAGGAACAAGGCCACACAGCAGGAGGTGAGCAGCAGGCGAGTGAGCGAAGCTTCGTCTGCCACTCCCCATCGCTCCCCATCACTCCCCATCGCTGGCATTACCACCTGAACCATCCCCCCGACCCCATCCGCGGAAAAACTGTCTTCTACAAAACTGGTCCCTGGTGCCAAAAATGTTGGGGACCGCTGACCTAAATGTCCATTGACAGATAAATGGGTAAAGAAGTGGTATATATAAACAGTGGAATACTACTCAGCCATTAAAAAAAAGAATGAAATAACGCCATTTGTAGCAACATGGATGGACCTAGAGATTATATCATACTAAGTGAAGTAAGTCAGACAGAGAAAGACAAATATAATATGATATCACGTTGTCTACGGCCAAACCACCCTGAATGCGCCTAATCTCCTCTGATATCACGTATATGTGGAATCTAAAATATGATACAAATGAACTTATTTACAAGACAGAAACAGACTCACAGACATAGATGACAAATTTATGGTTACCAAAAGGGAAAGGGGGTGGGGGAGGGATAAATTAGGAGTTTGGGATTAGCAGATGCAAACTACTACATATAAAATAGGTAAACAACAAGGTCCTACTATATAGAACAGGGAACTATATTCAGTATCCTGTAATAAAACATAATGAAAAAGAATATGAAAAAGATTATATATATATATATGTATATATATCTGAACCACTTTGCTGTACACCAGAAACTAACACAACGTTGTAAATCAACTATACTTCAATTGAAAAATTTAAAAAGAAAAAAAGAATTTAGATATAAAGGTTAAAAAGTGTATATCATATAGATTATAGACAGATAACAACAACAGTAATAATAGAGATAACTGCTTCAGAACCAATGCAGAGAGTCTATAAGAAAAAATACGGACAAAAGGTAGAAAAATTATTCATTTCAAATATTTCACAATGAATTGTGGCTGGCAAAGCTCAAGGAATAAGTAGAAATAAATAGAATAAACACCACAGAAATGAAAACAAAAGCATTAAGGCAAAATGCAGAACAGACACTGAAGAAAACAGAATAAGGGATATAGAGACAGGTATGTGAAACTTGAATAAAAGGCACAAAATGAAATGAGTTACAGACATGAGAGACAAAATTATAGATGTGAAAGACACACGAAGGAGATCCAATACTAGACTCCCTTAAAATATAAAAAATAAAATGAACCAGAACAATGAAGGAAAACAAATACTTAACAATACAATTCAACCAGCCTGAAATGAAAGGCTTGATTTTACATGTTGAAAAGGCCTCTCATGGTCGGGAAAACTGACCCAGAACAGTCAACACTGAGACATTGCCTGGCAAAGTTGCTGGACTTTAAAGATACAGAATCTTTTGATCCAGCATTTGAAAGTTCGATTACAAGAGAGAAAGATCAGGCTGACTTCAGATTCCTCCACATTCAACACTTCAAGACACTGGAGAGATGCCTAAAAATCCCCAAGGATTAAACATCTGAGCCAAGAATTTTATATTTATCCAAATCATTCTCCAAGAATAATGACTCTGAACAAACAGTTCTGAACCTGCAAAAACTCAAGGAACATTATTCCACAGCAGTTCTTGAGGAAACTTCCAGAGGATAATCCACAGCAGTGTGAGAAATGCCTTAGGTTCTAGCGCAAGAGTCTTAAATACATTCACCTAAGAGCAAAAAATGAAACACAAACATAGGTTTGGAGGATGGAAGAGAATGTAAGTGTTACATACCCTGACGATCTAGAAATAACAATAACAAAAGAAAAGTTTACAATAACAGACCAGGGAAGACAAAGAAGGAAGGAGATATAGTAATTCTGCCATTTACCTCATCTGTAACAGATAAGAGTCCGAGAACATTATTTAAAGCTGACAAATCAAGTACCCGAGGTGTATGAGAAGAAATAAAAGCTTACTGACAGTTCAAATGTAAACTGCAAGCAAGATAATATTACTGACTAAATTTGGGAAACTAAGGAGAAGGAAGGACAAAAGAACAGGAAACAGGGGAGTCCAACAGAGGTATTTTAGCTTAATGCTCATTACCCGGGAAGATGTCCCCTTGACCTGGAGGTGATCCCAGAGATGGGCCATTATGTATAATTAAAGCTTGTAGGCAACATCCCTTTAGTGATTAATTTGTAGTAGAATACAAAAGGTTCTTCCCTATTACACTAACACAGCTACTCTCACATGAAGGAAAAAATGGCCTGGATGATGGACATCTGTGGGAAAGAAAGGAAGCACGCATTTATTGAGCAAATAGTTTGTACATTTTCTCACTTAATTTGATATTACTACCTCCATTTTATAGATGAAGCAATTGAGGTTTAGAGATCTCAAGTAACAGTTATGTTATAAAGCCAAGACGTAACCCTAACTTAGATTTTTCTGAATCCCAATCCAGTGCTCTTCCCACTATACCTGAGGGCCTCGCAGTAATGATGAGAAAACATCATCCTAACCGATAGTTTTCCCTTCCATTTCATCTTCAGTACTTCAGGTAGGCTACCTTCAGTTTGACCTTTCGCCCCACTCTGTATTGCCGAAATAGTCAAAGGGGTGGGAAGGCAACAAGTGAAGGGAAAAAGATTAGCCACACCACAGTATTGATCCCTTGGTCCTCCAATATTGGCTGGTTTGGAGTCATGCTTCTAACCTACCTGCCATACCGGAAAGTTTTGATGTGCTTTCTGTACTATTTGGGGGTCAACGTCTCCCCAGCCCCTTTGTTTCATAGTACATGTTTCCATCCTGTCCTGTCTGAAGGCTATATTGACTTTGAAGAAGTGATTCTCAAAGTGTGGTCCAGAGCCAGCAACATCAGCATGACCCGGGAAGTGGTTAAAACTGCAGATTTTCAGGCCCCACCCCCAACCGCTGAATCAGAAACTCTGGGGGTGGTACCCAATAGCCATCTGTCTTTTTTTTTTTAATGTCTTTATTAGAGTATAATTGCTTTACAATGGTGTGTCAGTTTCTGCTTTATAACAAAGTGAATCAGTTATACATATACATATATCCCCATATCTCTTCCCTCTTGCATCTCCCTCCCTCCCTCCCACCCTCCCAATCCCACCCCTCTAGGTGGTCACAAAGCACCGAGCTGATCTCCCTGTGCTATGCAGCTGCTTCTCACTAGCTATCTATTTTACGTTTGGTAGTGTATATATGTCCATGACACTCTCTCACTTTGTCCCAGCTTACCCTTCCCCCTTCCCATATCCTCAAGTCCATTCTCTAGTAGGTCTGTGTCTTTATTCCCATCTTGCCCCTAGGTTCTTCTGACCATTTTCTATTTTTTTTTTAGATTCCATATATATGTGTCAGTATACGGTATTTGTTTTTCTCTTTCTGACTTACTTCACTCTGTATGACAGTCTCTAGGTCCATCCACCTCACTACAAATAACTCAGTTTCATCAAAAAATCTACAAACAATAAATGCTGGAGAGGCTGTGGAGTAAAGGGAACCCTCTTGCACTGTTGGTGGGAATGTAAATTGATACAGCCACTACGGAGAACAGTACGGAGGCTCCTTAAAAAACTAAAAATAGAACTACCGTACGACCCAGCAATCCCACTACTGGGCATATACCCTGAGAAAACCATAATTCAAAAAGAGTCATGTACCAAAATGTTCACTGCAGCCCTATTTATAATAGCCAGGACATGGAAGCAACCTAAGTGTCCATCAACAGATGAATGGATAAAGAAGATGTGGCACATATATACAATGGAATATTACTCAGCCATAAAAAGGAACTAAACTGAGCCATCTGTCTTTTAACAAGCCCTCCAGGTGATTCCCAAGCACTCTCGAGCTTGAGAACCCCAGCCGTTAAGGCTCGTTCTCTTGCCCTCTGAATACAGCACCTCTTTCCAGCCTTTTCCCCATCTCTTCACTTCCCAGGACCCAATTTAAGAAAGGTGGCATTTCAGTGGCAGGTGAGATTTAAACTGACATTTTCCCTCCTTTCTAGCTCTGTTGGCTACCTGACTGCAATAATACTCCAGAGGCCCCACCCTCGGAAAATACCTATTCAAAGTCAGAGCAGATTATTTTAAAATGCTTGTTGGCACATTGATGCCACTGGCTGGTTTCTACTGATTAATTAATCCTTATTTGACCTGAATTAATTCCTTATCTGTGTAAAATGATGGAGATTTGCTGGAATGCAGCAAATTTGAGACTCTAAAAACCAAAGGCATGTGGGATTCAGCATCAGGCTGCCATGAGGATTAAAGTACTTATTCAATTGGTACACTATTTGAAGTTTGATTTTTCTTCCTTTCTCCTCTCCACCCCCACCTCGTACCAGGAAAAGAAAAATTACCAGAAGACACGAGCATATTGTCTCCCCTTCTCCCAAATAAAGGTAAACTGACAGCGCTTTCAATGAAAGACTGCATGATTGGAATTAAATGTCAAATACAATTTTCTGTTGGCAATTCAAAGTGTTGGTGTCAAAACCATAACTGACAGTACGGCTGGAGATTAGTATCTGTCTGGATCTTGGCATCACACTGCGGGGAAGGTTTATGATTTAGTAGATTAACACAGCTCTCTTCGCCACCACTTAAGAGATAATTTGTTGAAGCAGGAGCCAATTAGATTGTGGTTGCCCCTGAGCAGGAGGCTCCCGCCCCTAAAGTTCTGTCAGGCGTTTGATGGCACACCCTGCTCCCTGTGGGGGTCGCCATCATGACGGGTGACAGGCAGGCGAGGTGAGCAGGCCACAGCTGCCAACAACCCGGCTGTCAGTAGCCACCAGTGATGTTTGCTGGCAATGTCTCAGGGAAAATGGATTTGCTGTTGATCCAACCAATATGAAATGGCCTTCCAGGTTAGAGATTTGATTTATTTCGTTTCTGCTTCTCACATGGGATGGAGGGAGGAGGGGGACTTCCTGGCAAGTCAGTGAATCATACACTTTACCACTAGATTTCTTCCAGCTCTAGGAAAAAGACGGCGATCCCGGCTCAGAGAGGTTAGGGGACTTAAGATCACAGCGTTTGGGAGGAGGGGGAGCTTGGGAGCTGGTATTGCTTGATACTCACAAAGTGATAGCCACTGACTTGGGTACTTTGATCTCCAATGTCCTGTGTAAGATTCACGAAGTCTTTGATGTTATTATAAGGGCAGACGAGGTTAAGGGTGTAAGTAACTTGCATAAGCCAGAGCAAGTCCACGGCAGAGATGGGTTACAACTATGTTTCCTAATTCCCAATTCAGCGTTCTCTGTGACACCTTGCAGAGTATCTCTAGAATAAATATTCCAACTGGGGAGGGGGATAAAAGGGCTTTGACAATTGTTCTTCTATCTTATATGCATGCCATTTCTGCCGAGTGACAGCCCATAGAACCCAGATAATAAAATGAATAAAATGGATGCTCTGTGTCTTGACCAGACGTAAGTTGTCAGCGGTTCTCTGCAAGCCGGATTTAAGAGTTTCGTCTTGCAGAGACTATATTTGTCCTTTCTTTTTTCCCTCTTGTCCCCACTTCTGGGGAAGACGGAGAAGCGATGAAAGCCGTTGGCTCCATGCAGCGTTTATATTGGCCAACAGTGCCGGATGTGACAGCATCGGAGACTCACAAGATGACGGTCGGACCTGGTTCTAGAATGTTGGCTCTCTTCTGGGCGAACTCTGACATCCAAATGCATTAGTGCGGTGCCATTTTCAACTCTCATGCCAATCTCCATCCTTGTACGTGTTGGAATTTTAATGCCCACTTCCCTGTTTGAGTTATGGTAATTTATTGTAATAGTACATTTTGACCTTTTCAGTATTTTGTATTTTTATTGGATAGCTGTTTCACCTCTTCCCTGGAGGGTCAGCCAGGCTGAAAATGAGAGCGAATGCTAAGACCAACCAATCAAAACACAGAATATTAAAAAGGTCAGCACACAAGAGCAAACTACTAATTTGGAAAACACACACAGGCGAAAAGAATGAATGGTGACCAGAGCAAGAATAAGTGGACAGGAGAAGGCTAAGGAGTTCCTCTGAACCCACAGCACAGCAGTTAGCTCAACCACTGAATGTAAACTAGCCCATCATCAGAAACCAAACGAGAGTAGAATCAGTGCAAACTCCAAAGGGTGTAAACTATAACGTTTCTGTTTTTACCTGGTCAATGCAAATGACAAAGAGAGGTAGAGGGGGGTTGAAAGGTCCCAGCTTCAAGATGTCAGGGCACTTTTGAATATGCAATAACCAGAGGATGCATCAAAGATATCATATGAGTTCAACCCTCTACCTGCAAGCAGATGAAAGTCTCCAGAGTCTAGAATTGATGCTCATCTATTTCTTTTTCAAAGCTCTCCTCCAGGAAGGGAAATCCGCAAACCTCCCCCACTGACTCTTTCCAGTTGAACAATATTAATTAAGCCACAATAATAAGCATAGCTGGACAATCAAGATTAATAGAATCATAAAAGTTCAAAGCATACTAATTCAAGTGGACGTTCAGGTCTTGTCTACTGAAGGTTATGGTCACCAAGTCACCGGGAAGCACACTGAGCAAGTAATCTGGGTGTAGCACACTCACCCACTGAAACACACTACACTGGTTGTTAGCAATGCAGAACCACACACACAGAAGGTTTTGGACATCCCAGGATGACTGGCACCAGAAAATGGAAAAGAGCTACTTTAAAAGAATACTTAAAAAAAAAAAGGGACCAAAATCTCAGTGTGAAGAGTGAAAAGATTTTGACTGCAACTTCATCTTGAAAAATAAAATGAGAATGTATGAAGATATGATTTTGTTTTCTATTTAATAAACTATAGGTTAAAATTCTAATCATATTCTCAAAAGCAAAAAGGATTTAAGGGTTGACTGGGAAGTTTGGGCACAATTTTCCCAACAATGTTTTATGTTAATATAGATACATCACCCTTCACAACACCTTTTTTTTTTTTTTTTTTTTTCCATTTTTTTTTAAGTTTATTTATTTATTTTTTTAATTAGTTTCTGCTTTATAACAAAGTGAATCAGTCATACATATACATCTGTTCCCACATCCCTTCCCTCATGCATCTCCCTCCCTCCCACCCTCCCCATCCCACCCCTCCAGGCGGTCACAAAGCACCGAGCTGATCTCCCTGTGCTCTGCGGCTGCTTCCCACTATCTATCTACCTTACGTTTGGTAGTGTATACACGTCCATGCCTCTCTTTCGCCTTGTCACAGCCCACCCTTCCCCCTCCCCATATCCTCAAGTCCATTCTCAAGTAGGTCTGCGTCTTCATTCCCGTTTTGCCCCTAGGTTCTTCATGACATTTTTTTTTAAATTCCGTATATATGTGTTAGCATACGGTATTTGTCTTTCTCTTTCTGACTTACTTCACTCTGTATGACAGACTCTAGGTCTATCCACCTCATTACAAATAGCTCAGTTTCGTTTCTTTTTATGGCTGAGTAATATTCCATTGTATATATGTGCCACATCTTCTTTATCCATTCATCCGATGATGGACACTTAGGTTGTTTCCAGCTCCGGGCTATTGTGAATAGAGCTGCAATGAACATTTTGGTACATGTCTCTTTTTGAATTATGGTTTTCTCAGGGTATATGCCCAGTAGTGGGATTGCTGGGTCATATGGTAGTTCTATTTGTAGTTTTTTAAGGAACCTCCATACCGTTCTCCATAGTGGCTGTACCAATTCACATTCCCACCAGCAGTGCAAGAGTGTTCCCTTTTCTCCACACCCTCTCCAGCATTTATTGTTTCTAGATTCCTTGATGATGGCCATTCTGACTGGTGTGAGATGATATCTCATTGTAGTTTTGATTTGCATTTCTCTAATGATTAATGATGTTGAGCATTCTTTCATGTGTTTGTTGGCAGTCTGTATATCTTCTTTGGAGAAATGCCTATTTAAGTCTTCTGCCCATTTTTGGATTGGGTTGTCTGTTTTTTTGCTATTGAGCTGCATGAGCTGTTTATAAATTTTGGAGATTAATCCTTTGTCAGTTGCTTCATTTGCAAATATTTTCTCCCATTCTGAGGGTTGTCTTTTGGTCTTCTTTATGGTTTCCTTTGCTGTGCAAAAGCTTTGAAGTTTCATTAGGTCCCATTTGTTTATCTTTGTTTTTATTTCCATTTCTCTAGGAGGTGGGTCCAAAAGGATCTTGCTGTGATTTATGTCATAGAGTGTTCTACCTATGTTTTCCTCTAAGAGTTTGATAGTTTCTGGCCTTACATTTAAGTCTTTAATCCATTTTGAGCTTATTTTTGTGTATGGTGCTAGGGAATGATCTAATCTCAAACTTTTACATGTCCCTGTCCAGTTTTCCCAGCACCACTTATTGAAGAGGCTGTCCTTTCTCCACTGTACATTCCTGCCTCCTTTATCAAAGATAAGTTGGCCATATGTGCGTGGGTTTATCTCTGGGCTTTCTATCCTGATCCACTGATCTATCTTTCTGTTTTTATGCCAGTACCAGACTGTCTTAATTACTGTAGCTTTGTAGTATAGTCTGAAGTCAGGGAGCCTGATTCCTCCAGCTCCGTTTTTCGTTCTCAAGATTGCTTTAGCTATTCGGGGCCTTTTGTTTTTCCAAACAAATTTTGAAATTTTTTGTTCTAGTTCTGTGAAAAATGCCATTGGTAGTTTGATAGGGATTGCATTGAATCTGTAGATTGCTTTCGGTAGTAGAGTCATTTTCACAATATTGATTCTTCCAATCCAGGAGCATGGTATATCTCTCCATCTATTTGTATCATCTTTAATTTCTTTCATCAGTGTCTTATAGTTTTCTGCATACAGGTCTTTTGTCTCCTTAGGTAGGTTTATTCCTAGATATTTTATTCTTTTTGTTGCGATGGTAAATGGGAGTGTTTTCTTGATTTCATTTTCAGATTTTTCATCATTAGTGTATAGGAATGCCAGAGATTTCTGTACATTAATTTTATATCCTGCTACTTTACCAAATTCATTGATTAGCTCTAGTAGTTTTTCGGTAGCATCTTTAGGATTCTCTATGTATAGTATCATGTCATCTGCAAACAGTGACAGCTTTACTTCTTCTTTTCCAATTTGGATTCCTTTTATTTCCTTTTCTTCTCTGATTGCTGTGGCTAAAACTTCCAAAACTATGTTGAATAAGAGTGGTGAGAGTGGGCAGCCTTGTCTTGTTCCTGATCTTAGTGGAAATGGTTTCAGTTTTTCACCATTGAGGACAATGTTGGCTGTGGGTTTGTCATATATGGCCTTTATTATGTTGAGGAAAGATCCCTCTATACCTACTTTCTGCAGGGTTTTTATCATAAATGGGTGTTGAATTTTGTCGAAAGCTTTCTCTGCATCTATTGAGATGATCATATGGTTTTTCTCCTTCAACTTGTTAATATGGTGTATTACATTGATTGATTTGCGTATATTGAAGAATCCTTGCATTCCTGGGATAAACCCCACTTGATCATGGTGTATGATCCTTTTAATGTGCTGTTGGATTCTGTTTGCTAGTATTTTGTTGAGGATTTTTGCATCTATGTTCATCAGTGATATTGGCCTGTAGTTTTCTTTCTTTGTGACATCCTTGCCTGGTTTTGGTATCAAGGTGATGTCGGCCTCGTAGAATGAGTTTGGGAGTGTTCCTCCCTCTGCTATATTTTGGAAGAGTTTGAGAAGGATAGGTGTTAGCTCTTCTCTAAATGTTTGATAGAATTCACCTGTGAAGCCATCTGGTCCTGGGCTTTTGTTTGATGGAAGATTTTTAATCACAGTTTCAATTTCAGTGCTTGTGATTGGTCTATTCATATTTTCTATTTCTTCCTGAGTCAGTCTTGGCAGGTTGTGCATTTCTAAGAATGTGTCCATTTCTTCCAGGTTGTCCATTTTATTGGAATAGAGTTGCTTATAGTAATCTCTCATAATCTTTTGTATTTCTGCAGTGTCAGTTGTTACTTCTCCTTTTTCATTTCTAATTCTATTGATTTGAGTCTTCTCCCTTTTTTTCTTGATGAGTCTGGCTAATGGTTTGTCAATTTTGTTTATCTTCTCAAAGAACCAGCTTTTAGTTTGGTTGATCTTTGCTATCGTTTCCTTCATTTCTTTTTCATTTATTTCTGATCTGATCTTTATGATTTCTTTCCTTCTGCTAGCTTTGGGGTATTTTTGTTCTTCTTTCTCTAATTGCTTTAGGTGCAGGGTCAGGTTGTTTACTCGAAATGCTTCCTGTTTCTTAAGGTGGGATTGTATTGCTATAAACTTCCCCCTTAGAACTGCTTTTGCTGCGTCCCATAGGTTTTGGGTCGTCGTGTCTCCATTGTCATTTGTTTCTAGGTATTTTTTAATTTCCTCTTTGATTTCTTCAGTGATCACTTCGTTATTGAGTAGTGTATTGTTTAGCCTCCATGTGTTTGTATTTTTTACACATCTTTTCCTGTAATTGATGTCTAGTCTCATAGCATTGTGGTCGGAGAAGATACTTGATACAATTTCAATTTTCTTAAAATTACCGAGGCTTGATTTGTGACCCAAGATATGATCTATCCTGGAGAATGTTCCATGAGCACTTGAGAAAAATGTGTATTCTGTTGTTTTTGGATGGAATGTCCTATAAATATCAACTAAGTCCATCTCGTTTAATGTATCATTTAAAGCTTGTGTTTCCTTATTTATTTTCATTTTGGATGATCTGTCCATTGGTGAAAGTGGGGTGTTAAAGTCCCCTACTATGAGTGTGTTACTGTCGATTTCCCCTTTTATGGCTGTTAGTATTTGCCTTATGTATTGAGGTGCTCCTATGTTGGGTGCATAAATATTTACAATTGTTATATCTTCTTCTTGGATCGATCCCTTTATCGTTATGTAGTGTCCTTCCTTGTCTCTTCTAATAGTCTTTATTTTAAAGTCTATTTTGTCTGATATAAGAATTGCTACTCCAGCTTTCTTTTGATTTCCATTTGCATGGAATATCTTTTTCCATCCCTTTACTTTCAATCTGTATGTGTCTCTAGGTCTGAAGTGGGTCTCTTGTAGACAGCATATATATGGGTCTTGTTTTTGTATCCATTCAGCCACTCTGTGTCTTTTGGTGGGAGCATTTAGTCCATTTACATTTAAGGTAATTATTGATATGTATGTTCCTATTCCCATTTCCTTAATTGCTTTGGGTTCGTTATTGTAGGTATATTCCTTCTGTTGTGTTTCTTGCCTAGAGAAGTTCCTTTAGCATTTGTTGTAAAGCTGGTTTGGTGGTGCTGAACTCTCTCAGCTTTTGCTTGTCTGTAAAGGTTTTAATTTCTCCATCAAATCTGAATGAGATCCTTGCTGGGTAGAGTAATCTAGGTTGCAGGTTTCTCTCCTTCATCACTTTAATTATGTCCTGCCACTCCCTTCTGGCTTGTAGGGTTTCTGCTGAGAGATCAGCTGTTAACCTTATGGGGATTCCCTTGTGTGTTATTTGTTGTTTTTGCCTTGCTGCTTTTAATATGATTTCTTTGTGTTTAATTTTTGACAGTTTGATTAATATGTGTCTTGGTGTATTTCTCCTTGGATTTATTCTGTATGGGACTCTCTGTGCCTCCTGGACTTGATTAACTATTTCCTTTCCCAAATTAGGGAAGTTTTCAACTATAATCTCTTCAAATATTTTCTCAGTCCCTTTCTTTTTCTCTTCTTCTTCTGGAACCCCTATAATTCGAATGTTGGTGCGTTTAATGTTGTCCCAGAGATCTCTGAGACTCTCCTCTGTTCTTTTCATTCTTTTTTCTTTATTTTGCTCTGCATCAGTTATTTCCACTATTTTATCTTCCACCTCACTTATCCGTTCTTCTGCCTCAGTTATTCTGCTATTGATCCCATCTAGAGTATTTTTCATTTCATTTATTGTGTTTTTAATCGATGCTTGATTCATCTTTAGTTCTTCTAGGTCCTTGTTAACTGTTTCTTGCATGTTGTCTATTCTATTTCCAAGATTATGGATCATGGAAATAGAATCTTGGATCAGCTTTACTATCATTATTCTGAATTCTTTTTCAGGTAGACTGCCTATTACCTCTTCATTTGTTAGGTCTGGTAGGTGTTTATCTTGCTCCTTCACCTGCTGTGTGTTTTTCTGCCTTCTCATTTTGCTTATGTTACTGTGTTTGGGGTCTCCTTTTTGCCGGCTGCAGATTCGTAGTTCCCGTTGTTTTTGGTGTCTGACCCCAGTGGCTAAGGTTGTTTCAGTAGGTTGTGTAGGCTTCCTGGTGGGGGGGACTAATTCCTGTGCTCTGGTGGTTGAGGCTCGATCTTGTCTTTCTGGTGGACAGGTCCACGTCTGGTGGTGTGTTTTGGGGTGCCTATGGCCTTATTATGTTTTTAGGTAGCCTCTCTGCTAATGGGTGGGGTTGTGTTCCTGCCTTGCTAGTTGCTTGGCATAGGGTGACCTGCACTGTAGCTTGCTGGTCGTTGACTGAAGCTGGGTGCTGGTGTTGGGATGGAGATCTCTGGGAGATTTTTGCTGCTTGATATTATGTGGAGCTGGGAGGTCTGTTGTGGACCCGTGTCCTGAAGTTGGCTCTCCCACTTCAGAGGCACAGCACTGGCTCCTGGCTGCAGCACCAAGAGCCTTTCATCCACCCGGCTCAGAGTAACAGGGAGAAAAAGTAGAAAGAAAGAATTAGTAGAAGAAAGAAAGAGAGAGGGAAAGAAAGGAAGAAGGGAAGAAAGGAAGGAAGGAAGGAAGGAAGAAAGAAAGGAGGGAGGGAGGGAGGAAGGATGGAAAGAAAGAAGGAAAGAAAGGAGGGAGGGAGGGAGAAAGGAAAGGAAGAAAGACAGGAGGGAGGGAGGAAGGAAAGAAAAAGAAAGTGGAAAGAAGAAGGGTGGGAGGGAGGAAAGAAAAAGAAAGAAGGAAAGGAGGAGCGGAGGGAGGGAGGGAGGAAGGGAGAGTAGGAAAAAAAGAAAGAGCAGGTAAAGTAAAATAGAATAAAGTATGAAATATAGTAGCGTTATTAAAATTAGAAAGTAATTATTGAAAAAAAAAAAAAAAAAAACGGACCGATAGAACCCTGAGACATATGGTGGAAGCAAAGCTATACAGAGAGAATCTTACACAGAAGATTACACATACACATTCACAAAAAGAGAGCAGGGGGAAAAATCAAAAATCTTGCTCTCCAAGTCCACCTCCTCAATTTGGGATAATTCGTTGTAAAAAGAGGAAAAGGGCGAGAAGTCTGAAATCTTGCTCTCTAAGTCCACCTCCTTAATTTGGAATAATTCGTTGTAAAAAGAGGAAAAGGGGGGAAAGTCTTAAATCTTGTCCTCAAAGTCCACTTCCTCAATTTGGGATGATTCGCTGTCCATTCATGCACTCCACAGACGCAGGGCACATCAAATGGACCGTGGAGCTTTAATCCGCTGGCTCCGAGGCTGCACAGAGAGATTTCCCTGCCTCTGCTCTCACAGCTCCCGGGTCTCAGCCTTGGACCTGGCCCCGCCTCTGCGCGTAGGTCGCCGGAGGGCGTCCGTTCTTCGCTCAGACAGGACGGGTTTAAAGGAGCCGCTGATTCGGGGGCTCTGGCTCACTCAGGCAGAGGGGAGGGAGGGGCGCGCAGTGTGGGGCGGGCCTGCGGCGGCAGAGGCCGGCGTGACGTTGCAGCAGCCCGTGGCGCTCCGTGCGCTTTCCCGGGAAAGCCGTCCCCGGGTCTCGGGGACCCCAGCAGTGGCGGGGTGCACAGGCCCCCCGGAAGGCGGGGCGGACAGTGACCCGCGCTCGCACACAGGCCCCGCGGCGGCGGCGGCGGCGGCGGCGGCGGCGGCGGGCCGCGGCGGGCGGGCGGCGGCGGCGGCGGCGGCCCACGCCCGTCTCCGAGGTCCGTGCCTTACCCGCGGCTCGTGCCTGTCACCGGCGCTTCCCCAAGCAGCCCTCTTAATGCCCTCTCCTCGCGCACCAGGAAACAAAAGGGAAAAAAGTCTCTTGCCTCTTCAGCAGCTCCAGACCCTTTCCCCGGACTCCCTCCGGGCTAGCCGTGGTGCACTAACTCCTTCAGGCTCTCTTCCTGCCGCCAGCCCCAGTCCTCTCCCTGCGCTCCGACTGAAAGCCGATACCCGAGCCTCAGCTCCCAGCCCCGCCCGCCACGGCGGCCGAGCAGACAAGCCTCTCGGGCTGGTGTGTGCCTGAGGGCACCGGTCCTCTGTGCCAGAATCTCTCCGCTTTGCCCTCCGCACCCCTGTTGCTGTGCTCTCCTCCGCTACTCCGAAGCTTTCCCCCTCCGCCACCTGCAGTCTCCGCCCGCGAAGGGGCTTGTAGTGTGTAGAAACCTTCCCCCCTTCACGGCTCCCTCCCACTGGTGCAGGTCCCGTCCCTATCCTATTGTCTCTGTTTATTCTTTTTTTCTTTTGCCCTACCCAGGTATGTGGGGAGCTTCTTGCCTTTTGGGGGGTCTGAGGTCTTCTGTCAGCGTTCAGTAGGTGTTCTGTAGGAGTTGTTCCACGTGTAGATGAATTTCTGATGTATCTGTGGGGAGGAAGGTGATCTCCGCGTCTTACTCTTCCGCCATCTTCCTCCGGGGTCCTGAAGCATGTCCTTGCCTCCTATCACACTGGAATCCCATCAAGCCTTCAGGCTTCCTACCAGCTTACAGGATGGAATCTGCTGGCGTCTCCCCGCTTTTCCCCTCCATTAATGGCAGGGTCCCAATGTGTACTTGCGACCCATGCTTTTCTCAAACCAGTGCTTCTCCCTTCACAACACCTTTGACACAATCATCAAAAGCGTAACTTATAAGATATTCAGAAGACCCAAGATAGGCACTCCTCTAAATTCTTTGACATTCCAGTTTTTTCTATTTAATATCTTGATCTTTGTTTTCTATTATTAGGTTTGGTTTTTTTCCTTTTATTCGATTGCTTGTGAGATCCTTATTTGTCAACAGATTTGAGAGAAATGAGCCATCCTACTATATCACATTCATCAACTTCATGAAATCCTATATTGTTTACAAAATTTGCAATTTCCATTTGCTTTAATATTTAGCACTGCCAAGACATCTGAAAATCATCTGCAAACTGACCAAACACTTATGCCATACAGGTTTGTGTTAAATAGAGTCACGTTTGAATAGGGTCTAATTTTTAAAGTTTGTTAGCAAATATTTGACAACTCTTAATTCCCTGTGTAAACAAACTTTTAATTACAGGTACTCTAATAATGAAACCTCAAGCACGTGGATCCTAGACTTATCTAAGTGCAAACCAGAATATCTTCAGCATAAAACATACTATAACAGACATAAAAGTGATTGCTGGAATATATTCAACTATTAACACTTTCTAATCTGACTCTTATGAATAGCAGTCCAAGCAAGTTGCATCGCTGAATAAGAATTTAGGGTTAGAAACTACGCAGATTTGTAATGACTGTTCTTTAAGAATATTCATATGTAATACACTCGTCGGGGGGGAGGGATAAATTGGGAGACTGGGATGGACATATACACACTATTATATATAAAATAGATAATTAATAAGAACCTACTGTATAGCACTCAGTACTCTGTAATGATCTACATGAGAAAAGAATCTTTAAAAAAAAGTGTAGATATATATATATGTATAACTGATTCACTTTGCTGTAGAGCAGAAACACAACATTGTAAATCAACTATACTCCAATAAAAATTTAAAAAAATAAAAAAAATTCTAAGATTACACAGTTAAATTAAAAAACACTTCTTAAAATACTATATAGCACATGATCCCTGTTCTTAAAAAACTATCCTTTATTAAATATTTACTGGGTACCACGAACTGTACTTTATATGCAATATGTTACTTAATTCTTATAGTAGCCCAAGAGGAAGTCATCAGTACCTACAAGTTATAGATAATGGAATAATACACAGAAGTGAAGCAACTTGCTGGAGATGAAACACCTAATCAGTGGCAAAGGCAGGGCTCAAACCCAGGTCTTTATGACTCCAGGCCCTTGTTTCTAACCACTCTGTTGTAATATACAGAAAAGGCATCTAGAAGAATTAAGATACTACAGTAAGATTGTGGATGCTTTTATTCACTTCTTTGCATTTTTCTATCTTTTCTACATTTTCTGGATCAAAACTGATGGCTCTTATAATCAGAGAAAAGAGAACTAATTTTTGTAAGAAGTTATGGTTAGAGATGGGATATCATCTTGTTGCTTGTGGCTGGCTAATGGAAAGAACTTTCTTTTGTGGAGAAAAGGGAGGTAAGACTCTGGCTGGTTACAGCTCGAGCGATGACTCCCAGTGGGCAAGGGGCCTCCAGAGGGAGGGTCTGGCACATCCTGTAGGTGCCACTGACATGGATACTGCCCACTTGACCTACTGAGGAGCTGAAATCACTGTGTGCAGTGGAGGGAAGAACACTGACCACAGTCAGAGACAAGGACACCCACCATGTCCTCTGAATGCCTGTTTGGCTGCCCATCCCCCACCCCACAGGCCCCACCTACAGCTCAATCCTCCCTTCTGCTTTGAGGCCAACTCTATCCCGAGTCAGGGCACTGAGCATCGCTAGTGTCTCCAAGACCTCAGTTCCCCAAGAATGGGGCCCTACCTTCCCCCAGGACTCTCGGAGACATCCTCAGGGCTCTCCTATCTGTGCTCAGGCCTGGCCTAGCTCTTCTTGGGCTGCACCTCAAAGCACAGCCAGCCACATCTTCTTGGACCTACTTGCCACTGACATCTTAACTGTCTGAGCCATCCTTGTTACAAGTCCACACAGCCTTTCAGCCAAACTTCCCATCCACTGTCTGTCAAAGTCTCAACTTTTTTCCCAAATGCTTAACTTGGGCTTTGCATAGTGAGTTACAGGGAGCTGAGATGCTTACCTCCCAGCTGTCAGGGTAGCAGGTGGGCCTTGGACCCTACATCCCTGGCCCCAAACAGGCTGAGTGTAAGTGTTACCATTTTGTGAAACTTGGGGCATGCAAAATTTGGGAAGCACCAACTGTGAACCACCCTGGTGGGTTTTCTTTGTCCCCATATACCACCACCACCCCTTTTCTTTTTTGGCCACACCACGCAGCATACAGGATCTTAGTTCTCCGACCAGGGATCAAACCCGTGTGGAAGCACAGAGTCTTAACCACTGGACCACCAGGGAAGTCCCCTACCATCCCCTTCTAAACTGGTCCATCTTACACCAACTGAGCTCCTGCTTTGTCTCTTGGTAATTTAAATAATTTGTGTACTGTGTGTCAGGTACTCTTCTTTCTAATTGCTTTACATTAATATGGCTATGACATAATTGACAAGTTCTCTGGGCCTCTTTCACTTCATCTGAAAAATGGGGACAGTCGTACTCTATCTGAGGCCCCTTCCAGTCTTCTTTGGGAGTTCCAGGAATGAGCACCAGTACCCACGCAGCCTCCTCTCTTTTTTTTTTTTTTTTTTGGGGGGGGGGGGTATGCGGGCCTCTCACTGTTGTAGCCTCTCCCGTTGCGGAGCACAGGGTCTGGACGCGCAGGCTCAGGGGCCATTGCTCACGGGCCCACCCGCTCCGTGGCATGTGGGATCTTCCCGGGCCGGGACACGAACCCGTGTCCCCTGCATCGGCAGGCGGACTCTCAACCACTGCGCCACCAGGGAAGCCCAGCCTCCTCTCAATACACGGCTTAAGGACGTGGTATCTTGCAAGAAAAGGAGAGATCGATTTAGAAACAGAAAGCAACACTTTTCTCTAAGATGATGTTTTCAAACCCTTAACCTAAAAAAAAGGTTGGAATTTCCAGTAGAAGTGGAATAATAGAAGAAAGAATCAGCAATTGGCTGGAGGAAGCAGGTTTGTGGTGAAATGGACCCCAAAAGTGATGGGTGGAATTGCAGGAGATGTGCCAGTTAGAAAATCAAGCCCGACAGTAAGAAATCAGCTTCCAGAGAATTGCAGTCCCAGGCTCAGGCCCAGAAACATGACTGGGGCTTTCCACACAGCTCTAACCAATAGCTAATATATAGT
Organism: Mesoplodon bidens; assembly: GCF_964165515.1. Taxonomy (NCBI): domain Eukaryota; kingdom Metazoa; phylum Chordata; class Mammalia; order Artiodactyla; family Ziphiidae; genus Mesoplodon; species Mesoplodon bidens. The sequence continues at coordinate 40,112,921 of NC_138171.1, forward strand.
ATTTACCCAAGGAAGATGGTTCCAGAGTGAGGAATGAGATTTAGTTAGTTAGTGTAAAACACATTATTTCTTGGAGCTCCCAGTTGCCCTATGAGAAAAGCCATTCTTCTTTTTCAATATATGCCTGATTTTTGCAATCTCTCAGGCTATCATCAAATGGTTTCCATTTATTTCAAAAGACAATTTATCTGCCTTGAGGTTTTACCTACCAGAACTTGGTGCTAGTATCCCTCGCTGCAATGTTACAGCATCCACCCAATTATGCACAGGGATAACAGACAGAGCCTGTTAACCTCACACAAAGGCAGCTTAAAATACCATATTCCCCTTTGCAGGTATTGCTAAAACTATCATCAAAAATTAGATGAAAATCAAGAGTCCTCTCTCTGGTGGTTTACGGAGTCTTCCCTCATTTTTCCATGCTCAATCACTTGTGATTACTGTGTCTTTGCCTTGACTCCTCTGTGTAACAGATCATCAAATCCACTTTTGTTTTAGGAATTTATTTGTCAGCTAATTGATACTTCCAGGCTCAGAAGTACTGAGCTTGACACCAAAGGGCCTTTTTCTTTATATTAATATAGCACCTTTCTCAAGAGAGTAAGCATTTGCAAATACCAACTAATTATTTATTGCAGGGATTTCACTGAATTAGAAAGTTCTGAAGTAGATAAAAATTAAAAATCAACAACTCTTTCTTATATAATTACTGTCCGTGCAAAGCTTATGCTGTTCAGGCATTAGTCATGCTCCAATCATGGTCTGAAGTAACTCCTGACCAACCGAGAACCAGTAGTATAATTATAGGAGGTTTTAAAGACAGTATGTGAAGGAAGACTAATAGACCAAGTGTCAGAAGACCTGGGGTCTATGACCTTGTACCCCAAATCTCGGTTTCCTCGTTTATAAAATGAGAAAGCTGTAGAACTATTAAGTCAGCAATATTAGGCTTCTATTCTGAGTCATGTGGGCAACATGCCCCACAGGCTGGCCCACGTCAGGAGTGGGGAAGATAGACAGACATTTTCTCTATGTAGAGAATTGGTCCCTGTTTCTCTTTCACCCCTTGAAAATCGAATGCATCCTTCAGGGCCAATTTCAGTCTTTCTTTCTCTATGAAGACTTATTTGACGCCATTGGTTTGCAGTGAGCTTGCCCCAGTTGAACACTGTTACCACTTTGCATTGGCAGGGATCATACACTGATGAGTACTGTTCTTATTGCTGTTTATACCTTGTCCAACAAACTAACTGGTAAGCACTTAATGGAAGAGATGTTTCTTATGTCTTGAACCCTGATCCCCTAAATCAGAGCATAAACATAGTAGGAAAGCAATCTTTTGTCATTTTATCTGTTTATGTTACTAGTATTAACTTACGAAGGGGACCCTTTCTGAAAATCTAGGAGCCCAGCACATGTATCTATGCCAAGAGCCTCTCACTTATACTATGTAATTTATGTCTAAACTAAGACCTACTCCGAATCTCATTTTTTTCCATTCCTTTTGTCTCCTTCCTGCTCTCTCCCTCCACTTCCCTCTAAGTGTACCATCATTACCACCATGATATTTTACCTTTCTTTGAAATTCCTCTTAAAACATCTCTATATAAATAAGCAAGAGGCAAATAGTATTACCAAACTAATATGAAATTTCAGACCAGCTGTTCCAGCTGGGATGGAAGAGAGAAGAGTCACACATTAAAAATAGGGGTTGGAGAGAAAATAATGTTTTTGAAATTGCTTCTCTTCTAGGAGAAGAGCTCTATCTCCTTCTCACCAAGAAGATGGCAGATCACTGGGCATCCTTGAGGACTACGTTTTACTCTAGACCTCATCAAAAGGTGAGAAGGCAGCAGAGAGATGAGTAGGTACAGAATACGTAGAGAATTCTGCCTCTGGCAATATGATGCTTCAGATATTTTGAAACAGCCCCACAAAACAGTCAGATGATGGAAGAACTACAATAAATGTAAGTGCACTGCTGAGCTCACAAGAAAATAAGGAAAATTCCCATGGGCAAAAAAAATGTTTTATAACATGAGACTCGTAAGTAAACACAAAAGTTGGGTAGCCTTGGGAAAACGCTAATTCCAAGACTCTAGAATTTTGGAGATTAATGGCCACACCTAAGGGAATAGGAGACCAGGCTCTGTGTCCAAGCAAAGCAGGGGAGAGAAACCTTAAAAACTCAGCATTAAACAGAGCGTCCTAAGGACCACACTCTAAGTGAAAGGAAGGGTCAAGAAGTAAAGAAAGATATAAAGATATCAACAACACATTTCTCGAGTTAGGGTTAATGTATAAACACTGTTCTCTAGAACACATGGAATAGTTACAAAAAATAAGTATGTGCTATTCCACAAACAATTCTGAAAATATTTTCAAGAATTAAGTATCATGCATAGCATGTTCTCTTACTACAGTGCAACTGAGACAGAAATAAATTTTAAAATTAACTTTAATTCCATATATATGTGTTAGCATACGGTATTTGTCTTTCTCTTTCTGACTTACTTCACTCTGTATGACAGACTCTAGGTCTATCCACCTCATTACAAATGGAATTTTAAAAAAAATGTCATGAAGAACCTAGGGGTAAAACAGGAATAAAGACACAGACTTACTTGAGAATGGACTTGAGGATATGGGGAGGGGGAAGGGTAAGCTGTGACAAAGCGAAAGAGGCATGGACATATATACACTACCAAACGTAAGGTAGATAGATAGCGGGAAGCGGCCGCAGAGCACAGGGAGATCAGCTTGGTGCTTTGTGACCGCCTGGAGGGGTGGGATGGGGAGGGGGGGAGGGAGGGAGACGCAGGAGGGAAGGGATGTGGGAACAGATGTATATGTATGACTGATTCACTTTGTTATAAAGCAGAAACTAATTAAAAAAAAACTCAAAAAAATCAAATAAAATTAACTTTAAAAAATCAATACATTTGGAAATTTAAAACATATTTCCCTATAATTCATGAATCAACAGAAATAACAGAAATGTTTCAACATTTATAATCAAATACAATATAACAAAAATACTATATATCAAAACTTGTGGCATACAGATAAAGGAATAGGTAAAAGGAAATTTACACTTCTAAATTCTGACATTAAAAAGGAAAAGCTAAAAATTAATGAGTTGCACATCCAACTTAAGAACTTGGATGGAATGGGGGGATAAACTGACAAGAATATAAATACAGTAGAAGGAGATGATAAAGAACAGAAATTAATGCAATAGGAAACAAAAGTACAGTGGAAGGAATAAACAAATCCAAGAGTCGATTTTTTTTTAAAGATCAATAAAATACCCAAATTTCTAATGAGATTCAATAAAGCGTAAATAGAAAAGTCACAAATAAATAATAGCAGAAAATTTCAAATGAAACATAACTAAAGATAGAACAGAAGTTAAAATGATAATACAAGAATACTATGGAAGGACTTCCCTGATGGCACCAGTGGTTAAGAATCCACCTGTCAATGCAGGGGACACGGGTTTGAGCCCGGTCCAGGAAGATCCCACCTGCCGCGGAGCAGCTAAGCTCATGCACCACAACTACTGAGCCTGTGCTCTAGAGCCTGTGAGCCACAACTACTGAGCCCGCGTGCTGCAACTACTGAAGCCCACGCGCCTAGAGCCCATGCTCCGCAACAAGAGAAGCCACCGCAATGAGAAGCCTGCACACCTCAACGAAGAGTAGCCCCTGCTCGCCGCAACTAGAGAAAGCCCGCGCACAGCAGCGAAGACCCCACACAGCCAATAAATAAATAAATAAATATATTAAAAAAGAATACTATAGAAAAGTATATGCTAATTAATTTGAAAACTTAAGTGAAATGAAAAAATTCTAGAATATAAATTACCAAAACTGACCCAAGAAGATATAGAAATTTTGAATGGTCTTATAATCATTAAATTCAAATCATTGACTCTGTAATTAAAATTATTTTCCACATAGGTAAAGCCAGGCCCAAACGGATGTGCAGTAGAGTTCACCAAATATTCAAGGAAAATATTATTCCGATCTTATATAAACTCAAAGAATAGGCAACTTTTTAGGCTACTATAACTTGATACCAACACCAGACAAAGATGATCTGGAATATTAAAATTACAGGTCAATTTCTCTCATGAATGTAGGTACAAAAATTGAAAACAACATATTAGCAAAATGAATCCAACAGTATCTAAAAATAATAATGTATAATGACTAGATTGGGGTTATGCCAGAAAGGCAAAACTGATTCAATATTTTAAAATCTGTGTATGTTCGTCTTCCCTCCTCATTCATTCAGATTAATTCACAGCAATTAACGCCTCAATATCATCTTAACACAGTCGCCTGGTTTCTTCCCTTTCCTTCTGAATCCACTCAACCCTGACCAAAGGAAGTGCATTGGAGGCCTTGGTTTCTTTTTCAGCTTTCTCACAGACTGGTATATTTTCCACAGGAACATTAACACCTTCCAAATGTGATTATCCCAATCTCTTGAATGTCTGTCTGATCTTTCCAGGATTTCAGGGAATTTTAAGGAAACACAATACAATAGCATGAGGCCCGTTTCCACAATATTTAGAAAAAGCATTTAATCCCCAAACCAAATATGACTGTTAGAGTAGTTTACAATCTTAGGGTCAATTCCCAAGTGGATATAACATTTCCTAAACCCAACATCTTATGTAATCTAGATCCATGTTGTTATCACCAATCACAGATAAGGAGTTCATATTAGTTTAGTGAAGGGATTAGCCAAAAAAAAAAGTAAAGGAGGAACCAAAAAGCCCACGTGGCTTCAGCTTTTCCACCACATCAGTCAGTCCTGCCCGGTATCCAAAGTCCACCACCTATAAAGTTAATACTCACTTGAAGAAGGGAATTTCATCAAGATACTAAGTTTGCCGTATCCTAAGAAAACACCTCTTGGAAAGGACAAAAAGAACCAGTCACCTCATCCTTCCTCAAGACCTTTCCTTTAAGGTCCAGCCAATAAAACTTCGCATTTCCCGCAATAATTTGTGCATGATTCCCTCTCCAACCCTGCATACCTGGCACCCTAAACTTCCTTGAATAGGGCTCTGTCCAATAACACAGCAGCTACTCCACCAAAAATCTACAGCCTGGTACCCTCCCCTGACCCCAGGAGCATACCTTTGTCTGTATTTCTCCAAATCAGAAGGCTCTCAAGGCTTACTTATTTGCGCAACATTTCCATTTCTATAGCTGCTGCATCTTCCTTCCATTCAGATATGCCTTAGCTTTGTCCCATAATGTCTCCCTCCAAGGAGGACATCGTCTTTAGTTTCCATATTTGCCCCAGCTGGAGAAACCCACTTGAAAGATTTGTGAATCTCAGCTGCCTCTAGGGAATTTCCCAAACCTGCTCTCAGTGATAGCATGAGGTCTAAAATCCCATAACACCTGTCTTCTTTCAATACTTGAATTCCCCAAGCCTTGACAGCTTCAACACTATTTTCCCAGAACACAGCTTCAGATGCATTTTTAAACCTTCAACCTGCCCTTAGATGAGGGGCTCCTGTTCCTCCCGCCTCCCTCTGAGCTAAGACATTTTCAACCTCTCAACATCTTTCTCACCACCTGGTCCTCTTCCCAAAGGTGTCTCCAGGCCTAAAGGGTTGAAAAGTATTTTTAAGCTGATCCCATTTCGCCCTGAGTTACCTCCCAAGATCTGAGCATTATCTGCTCACATACCAATTCCCAAATAATCTCACTCACTTAACTCTACAGTCATCCTTCAGTGTCCGCAGGGGATTGGTTCCAGGAACCGTCTCCCGGCAAAACACACCTGTGGATACCCATATCCACAGATGCTCAAGTCCCTTACGGTAGGTCTTCCTTACCCTCGTATACAGAAGTACTTTTCTACCTCCAATGAGCAAACCTGATTCCTAGCAAATAGGAAATTGTTTTGTTGTTGCTCTTTGCTTCCTTCCTAACAACTCACTTTTAGACAATTCCATTAAGTTGTTCCTGTGACTCAATCTAAAATTATATACCACCTGCATACAGAAGCCTCATCCCCATTCTGCTTTATCTGTTTTTGGACAAACACCACCAATTCCCAATGTTTGAACCCACCTTCTATGTATTTCTATGGAACATTTTCTCTGAATGGAAAAAAAACCCAGAGAATACAATGAAATCTGAGTCCACTAATACTAAGTCACTCCACAATCCAGATACTAAAGGTATTTTACACCAGAAGTCTACTTATTTTGAAGTGAGCTTTTTCAAGAACTCAGAAATTTGCTCCCCTACCAAGCCCAGATTTCCTGCTAATCAGATTCGAGGCACAAACTCTCTCTGAGTTTTACTAATGAGAACCAGAGCTTCTCTTAACAATGCAAGTTTCTTCAGGAGGCTAAACCAAAATCCCCAACTTATGTGCATATACTCACCTCTGCCTGCTGAAGGACAACTGGTGTTAGTGATTGTAAAGGGTAAATGGAACAGACCCCAAACTCCTGACCAGCACTGGCCATGGCTGCCATCATTCCATCCTGCTACGTTCCTAACGGAGTCCAGGGCTTCAGATCGCTCTCTAGTCAAAAGCCTGGTGATCTAGACTGAGCCCTACATGGGATTCAAAAGGTCCTCCCATTTCTTTACCTCAAGATCTTTACCTTGGAGTACCGTCTGCTTCAACTTCACATGGCAAAGAGAGACATACCAAGACAAACCCAGGGAGGAGGACTTGAACCTTTTTCCCTATTCCCCAATATCCTTGAGGTCTCCACTTTGTCTTGGACCCACAGTAGACCTCCCCCACCCCACCCCAAGAAGTTCCCAATCACTCCTGGGATGAGACCATGCAGCCAACTTAACACAGTTCTCACTTTAAGCATCAGAAAGCAAAAACAGTGGAATAAAACCTCTGACAGTCTTCCCCTCTCAGGAGTTCAAAGGAAATAAGAGATGAGATTACAGCCACTAGAATCTGTCCGGCTGATTACTGGTGCTGGTGGTGACATGCTGCTGTTTACTGATTCATGGAGCGATAAGGAGCAAACGCAGAGTCTGAGAATGTACTATATATATTCCTGGAGCTGTGTTCTCTCTACGTAGCCACTTGAATCAAGCCATATGCACTGTGGGCTGACTTTGATTCTCAGCAACAACTGTTTTAAAAAGGACAGAGGCAAGGATTCCAGATTTGTTGACTTGTGTTGTTCTTGGGGAAGCAGGGGGAGTGAGGGTTCTGTTTCTAGCACTTCCCATGGGAGACTGTTTCCAAAGGAACACAAATCATTCGCTGGAGGCAGGGTATGTTAGTAGTAGTTTTGGGTTAGCAGCAACATATGCCAGGCCCTTCAAAGAGGTGTGGGCTTAAACAGAAGGATTTTTTTTTTTTTACTCATATCACCAAAAACGAATTCCTCCTCCTGGCTTATTATACGAACTAACAGTACTCAGATGTGGTTATAACATATTCTGAAAGATTTATAACATCGCATGAGCATGAGAAGAATTTTTAGCTGACAAATTCCAGAATAGGACCCTGACGCTGGTAAGATAAGCAATGCTGGAAGCTTAGGTTCTGATGATGGTTTTTTTATTTCACTGAATCATATATTCAAACATTCATTCAACAGGCTTTATGTGCCAGGGCTGAACTTGATTCTATAAGGATTGGGTGAGGGTAACCTGGCTGTGTCAAAGTCTTCCTTCAAAGTACAAGGGTGCTTCTGCAGATAGGACTGGTTTTCTGAGGGCTCCAGGTGCACACGCCCACCTTGATTCTAACTGTTCAAAGGAAGCCCATTCTTCTGGTGGTCAAGAGACCATCAATAAAAATAAAGTTCTAACAGAACTCCTCTGGGACTTCCCTGGCTGTCCAGTAGTTAAGAATCCATGCTTCCACTGCAGGGGGTGTGGATTCGATCCCTGGTTGGGGAACTAAGATCCCGCATGCCACACGGCACAGCCATAAATAAGTAAGTAAATAAATAAATAAATAAAAAGTTCTTCAAAAGGAGTATAAGAGTTGATTCACTCCTATTCTAGAACCACCCCCACAGTCAAAATTACCAATCATCACATTTCAAAGTTAGAGGAACTCTGGTTCAACTATTCACCCGATGGTTGAGTCTCTCTACGATATCCCCAGCAAGGCAGCAGCAACCTGTGCTTAAATGCCTCCAGTTCCAGGGAACTTGCTACCTTCTTAGAAGCACTTCTCAAGTTACCTGTCATTCCCAGGACTTGAGTTGAGCTCAATTCTGTCTCTCTGAAGCTTTCAACCATTGGGTTCTACCGTTTGGAGCCATGGAGACCAAGCCCAGTCCCTCCTCCCCAAGATACCAAATGTGTGTCTTGAGTCCTCCTCCCTCCTAGCTGAGGACCAGCACTGCTTTGATCTGTTCATCACATAACAAGCCCATCTACTGAGGTTTACTGTGTATCACTGCAGTTGCTAGATGCATTCCCTCCATTACCTCATTTAATTCCCATAACCACTCTGTGAGGATTTTATGCCCATTTTATAGATGGGAAAGCTGAGGCTCAGAGATGTTAAGTGCTTGCAATATACTTGCAATAATGCCAGGTAAGATCACATTTACTCTTTTTTTAATATAAATTAATTAATTTACTTATTTTGGGCTGCGTTGGGTCTTCATTGATGCGTGCAGGCTTTCTCTAGTTGTGTCGAGCGGGGGCTACTTTTCACTGTGGTGTCTGGGCTTCTCATTGCAGTGGCTTCTCTTGTTGCAGAGCACAGGCTCTAAGCATTCGGGCTTCAGTAGTTGTGGCATGTGGGCTCAGTAGTTGTGGCTCACAGGCTCTAGAGCACAGGCTCAATAGTTGTGGTGCACGGGCTTAGTTGCTCCGCAGCATGTGGGATCTTCCCGGACCAGGGATCGAACCCATTTTCCCCTGCACTGGCAGGTGGATTCTTAACTGCTGCGCCACCAGGGAAGTCCCACTTTTACTCTTTTTCCAGCCATATCACATAGCTTATCTCAACTAACACTCCTTTTCATAGGAGGTGCTGTTACGCCATGTCTTTCCAGCTGGGAGCAGTTGGACCTGTGTACGGGACCTGACACTTTTCCCAATGCATTGATCTGGTTAAATCTGGCCACCTCATCCTTTTGGATACTGAGTTTTATCTCTAACATGCTTACTAGGCTTCCAGCTTCATGTTGTACATTAATTTAATAAACCTCTTTCTAAACATTCATGCAAATCACAGATTAAAAGGAAAAAATCAGGATGCAGGAGCAAAGCTCCAAAGCATGTCACTAGACACTTCCCATTGGATTAACATTTACTTTTAAATCAGTCCCTTTAAAAATAGAGCTCTTTAATCAGTAACTATTCCACTCACTCATTCTTTTTCTTGCCAAACACCATGCTGACTTTCAGTATTCTGGATGAAGTTAATCACACAAAACTTGCTCGTGGCGAACCCACACTGGCTGCTAGGATCTATGGCTTCCTTTTCTAGGTGCTCACATGCCAGCTCTTTAATCTTCCATTAGACATTCTTAAAGCCTGTTTAGTTGCAGATTCCATCTCTTTCTTGGTTGGAAATCCAAGCTGCATTTGCTTGTCTCCAATTTTCCAAACCACTAACATTCTCCATGTTCACAAAGACCACCCATAGCAGTTTGGATGATCAAGTTTGACAGGTTTCTTCCAATAACATGGGGTATAATTTTCCAGCCTAGAATACCACAATGTCTGTTTCATCATCTATAAAACAGAGACTATACTAGCTGTACTCCACAGGGTGGTTTGAAAATTAAATGGCATAATACACCCAAAGGACCACTAATACATAGGAAACACCCCACTCCCAAATGTATAACAAGCCACATCATTTCATTTCTTCCTGAATGTCATGTCAGCACCTCCATTTCAACTGGCCTAAAAACCCAACTCTTCTAAAATATGCCTTTTTGCCTAAGGTTCTTAATTCTATACACGGTGCCACTATTCTTGCAGTCACTCAAGCTTGACTCTCAGAGACAGCTTTGATTCATCACTTGCCTGCATCCCACATCAACCAATGTTAGGTCTGGTAGATTCCATTGCTGCAGTTCCTCAGACACCAACCCTTTACTTCCACCCCACAGTCACTGTTAGGGACTGAATGTTTGTGTCCCCTCAAAGTACACATGTTGGAGCCCTAACCCTCAGTGTGACTCTATTTGTTGACAGGGCCTGCGAGAAGACGATAAAGGATAAATGAGGTCATAAGAGTGGGACCCTAATTCAATAGGGCTGGTGCCTTTAGAAGAAGAGGAAGAGACCTAAGAATGTTCTCTCTCTACCATGTGAGGACACAGCAAGAAGGCAACCATCTACAAGTCAAGAGGAGAGTCTTCTCCGGGCACAAACGGGCTAGCACCTTGATCCTGGACTTCCCAGCCTCCAGAAGTGTGGGAAATAAATTTCTGTTGTTTAAACCATCCAGGTTATGCTATTTTGTTACCATGTGTCTACTTTGCAGCCCAAGTAGACTAGGATAGCCACCACCTTACTTGAGGACTTCTTACCTGGTTTGCAGCAAAAGCCTCCTGACTTATGCCCCATCTCCTACCCCTCTCCACTCCAATCCATCTCTCTCACTAATGCCAGCTTGCACTTCCCAAATTCTGGCCCCAAATTATCAGTAGCTTCTTACTGTTTACCAAAACTGAGCATAAACTCACTCACTTTCAAGATATTCCAGACAAGCCTCACACATAAACCCTGTTTATGATCCCAATCTATCCCCCAAAATTCATATCCCCCATTCTTGATATACCCGCCATTCCAGTCAAATGAAACTTTGCATGGTTCCTAAGAAACACCATCAATCATTTTCATTTGTTATTGATCTCTGCATTCAAATAGTGTGTTTTTCAGGAGTGTATTCAGCTGTAAGAAAGAGTAACTGACTAACAGTGATGTAAACAATTAGGAATTTATTGTTGTCATATAACAAGTCCAGAGACAGGAAGTTGCTGCTGTTAGTTTAGTTGCTCAATAATGCCACCAGAGATAAGGAATTCTTTTCCTTTTCCCTACCTCAAGATCAAAATGTGGTTGCCACACCACCAGACATCAAATCTAGGTTCAGTGCTTGAAAATAGGAGAAAGAGAAGAGAAGGAGCATGGCAGCTAAGTCTGTCTCTTTTGCTGGAAAAAGTCAAAACATTCCCAGAGCTCCCCTCCCCGCAGCCCCACTGCAGACTCTCCCACTTACAACTTATTGCCCTGGATACTATCACATGGCCACTCTTACTTGCAAGGGAGGCTAAAAAGTGAACGTTTCATCTGAGCAAGGCACATGCAACAATACCCACAACAAAACTGGGACAATGTTAGCAAAAAAATAAGAAAGCAGTGGATACTGAGTGGGTAACTAGCATAGACACAAGCACCTGACACTCATTTCTGGTGGGAGGATTTTGTCCTTATTTCTCTTCAAACATCTACTAAAATTTCTTGTACATACTTTATGTTCAATACCATATACATACAGGCTGGTTGTAGTATAGATTATGATTGCCTACAAATGGCTCCACAATCAGTAAGTATTTGCCGGCCCCCGTTAGGTATATTGGAAGGAGTAAAGGAAATTATACTTGTCCTCAAGTCAGAGAGGCAAAGTGACTGTTGCTAAATTACTTTCCTGAAACACAGTCATTTTTAGATCTGTTTCACATCCCCAGCACCAACATTTACACTTGCTCAGCAAAATCTTTCTTCACGGGACAGTAAACATAATAACCTTCGGCCTGGGCTTGGTCAAATTACTCTGACATCTATATTTCTCTGGCTTGACTGGACAAGCTTTTACTATAGATGTATTAAGAAAACTTGGTTATGAGCAATAAAATTAAACATCATTGCATAAAGAACCATTAAAAGGCAGGAAGTAGCCATTAGTAATGATGCTACAGAATAACTAATGAAATATAAGTAAATATTTAAGTAAATCCAGACTGTAAAGCAGAGTGCATAGTGTACCTATCCATAATCACTGATAAGATATATTGTGTGCAGGGGTGTTTATATATAGATGGGTCTGGAATTGGAATAAGTATACAAATGAAAACAAAGACAGAGAGGTTAAAAACATATATGTTTACCAAAATCTTGATAGTGGTCAACCCTGGGCACTGCATTATAGATGATTTTTATTTTTTGTTTTTGCTTGTCAGTATTCTCCAGGTTTTCCAAAATGAACCTGCATTGTTCTTATAATAAAAAGCAAAAGAGGTTTTGTTTTTCTTAACTTTCAGGAGTTTTAGGCGACAAGCCTGCCTCCTGATGCTTCAAGTGATGATCCAAATTTGATTAGACGAGACAAGGGCTGGTGAACTTAAGTGGCCACAAATTTAAAAGAGCCTCTATTTATGACACCAAAACCATCTGAAGAGCAGGAATGAATCACTAACTCTTATTTGCAGCTTTAGAAATACAAGGAGCAAAATATAAAGACAGCTAGAACCTGAAAGGAGGGGGTGCACAACAGAAAATAATTTTCTGTGGAGGTTTACTTACACATTTCATATCTTCAGAGTTTCCCATTCACTGTGAAGTGTGACCCCAAAACAATGAAATTGTTCAGCAGGGAGGAACTATCTTCAGTGCTATGAATGCTGCCACCTGTACTTCAAGCCTCCTTGAATAAATAAATACTGGCAAGCACATTGCTCTTCTTCTTCTTTTTTTTTTTTTTTTTTGCCGTACGCGGGCCTCTCACTGTTGTGGCCCCTCCCGTCACGGAGCACAGGCTCCGGACGTGCAGGCTCAGCGGCCATGGCTCACGGGCCCAGCCGCTCCACGGCATGCGGGATCCTCCCGGACTGGGACATGAACCCATGTCCCCTGCATCGGCAGGCGGACTCTCAACCACTGCGCCACCAGGGAAGCCCCACTCTTCTTCTTTTGTTTTAGTAATGGAAAGGCTTTACACAGGATGGACTCAAATCAATTTGATGACGATGACCATGACATCCAAGTGATTCCTATTTTATATGCAGTGCTGAGCTGAGTGCCTGCTGTATCTTACTATTCACATGACAAAGCAGCCGCTTATCCGTTACAACTGGAGCAGAAAAGATTGGGAAGTCCTAGAGAGCATGGGATAAGGCTCGGGATTGCTGCTGGATCTGGTGTCCCAAAATTAACCCCTGGATATCTCAGAAAAATCATGACCTGCCCTCTAGAAGACTCTGGTTTCAACAAGTTACTCTTTCCACTATGAGGTGCTGTGATTAAGATTTACACAATATGTTACTATAAAATAATGACACAGTTTGAAGGTATACTGTTATTTTTTATATTAAGAAATGGAAGAGGGTCAGAAACAAGATGTTATCCTAAGAATATAGGATGATAGAGCCCAAGAAGTAAAAAAGACCTTGAAGTTATAAAACACAACAGACCATAGTCATCTAGATTTGATTCCAGTGTCTGACTGGCATTAGACATGTTCTAAGCTCAAGGGGGAAGAAATACAGGTGTCTTTGGATTTTCCTTTAGATTGTCCTGCCTGGATTCCAAAACAGGGAAGGAGGCAGGGATTCAAGATAAATGCTTAGTCCAGAAATAAATTCAGTGTGTTGGGTTGTGCCTCTCTGGAGAGTGAACTTTCCAGGAGGGCGAGGGTGTAATGCTGTAGAAAGGTCAACTTTCCATATAGGATGGTCAACTATGAAAAGACTGTTGTCACCTCAGCACTACTAGTCCATCTGGAGGTCTCCTCACGTAAGCATCGCTTTAAAAGAGCCAAAAACTGCATTTCCCAGAGTCCCCTTCCCCATATGTGGTGAGTTAGTGTCCACTGGAGATGTGGAAGGTAGAAGAAAAGCACATTATGCTCTGAAGGGAGATGAAACAAGTCAGGGTCAAACAGGAGATTTGCTGTGACTTCCCAGTGAACACTTCTGAACCCTTCATTTTGGTAGATCAGGCTAAAATCACGGATGAAGGGTTACCACAAACTTCACTTCAGTCCCCTATGTCTTCCAATATCTAAGTAAACCACTAAATCCCAGAGGATTTTTAGGGCAGTAGAACTATTCTGTGTGATACTATAATGGTGGATACACATTATCATACATTTGTCAAAAGCTATAGACTGTACACCACCAAGAGTGAACCCTAATGTGAACTGTGGACTTTGGGTGACAATGTGTCAAGGTAGGTTCATCCATTGTAACAAATGTACCATCTGGTGTGGCATATGCATAGTGGGGGAGCATGTGGAGGTGGGGGACGGGGGGTATATGGGAACTCACTGCACTTTCTGCTTAATTTTGCTGTAAACCTAAAACTACTCTTAAAAAATAATAATAATAAAGTCTACTTTTTAAAAAATTCTTTGTACCCAGAATAGCTTCTATTTTCCTCACTAAACCTGAGGAACCTGTGGATTTGCCAGTAGAAGTATATTGGAAACCTTAGAAAGAGCCATGTGAAGACCACAGTAAATGTGAAAACTTTGTGAATGTACACATTCAGATCGTGAGTGTAAATATGAAACTTAAATCTCTTGTAAAGAGAATCTGGTTAGAGTGATGACCATATTCTCTCCAAATTTATAAAACTGAATTTTTTCTTTTTACTATTTTACAGTTTCTGTATTTTTTTCCTTTATTATGTTGTGTTAATGTTATGCTATGTTATAATGCTATGTTCTGTTTTATGTTATTTTGGAATTCAGATAGATCTATATCTCCATTTTCTCCACATTCAAATCTTGCCAAATGTATATGAAGCCTCTAAGCACAGGTCCTGGTCCACAATAGGAGCTCAATCAATTTTCATGTCAGTTCTCATTTAGTCCTGTTTTATTAAGCATCTCTCCTGTTCCAAAGCTAAGGGATAATCCTTGCCTTCAAGGAGTCTATAATCTTTTTAAGAAGACAATATATAGGTAACAAATGAATAATAGAAATTTTAATAGTTTAATATAGCAATTCAGGAAAACATCCTAAGGTAATGTGTGGTTAACTGCCATAGAGAGGATGCTGGCAGTAAAACAATAGGAGTGAAGAGATGGTACCAACACTCCTGAATATTCATCATCTTGGAAAACCCCGGGCACTTTTGGAAGACCAGACAGTAAGAGGGAGCCAAGGAAATGGAAAAATCCTTTCCCTCCTCCACGTTTTCTTCCACAATATTTTACATCCAGTGAGATTCTTCAGGTTGAATGGAGCCAGATATCTAAGTGGATTAATTGTTCTTTATAACAACATTTTGAACCATGAAGCATGGGTGACCTCCCATCACCTGCTCTCCACTAGCTAAATCGTGCAACTGTGATAAACAAGTAAATGGAATTTGCCTCCCTGCCAAGGATGTGCTGCTGTCATCTTTCCACCAGTCATCAATTAAAGGATTAAATAATGAATGAACTGGCAGAGTCCAACTACGATCTTCAGACTCAAACTCCAAAGATGCTCCATGAACAGCAGTAGGGGATTTATGGTCTCCACTTTCCTTCACCTCATTCCATGAGGGTGCACACAGCCATAAACACACTCATTCACACACACGCATATGCACAAACACACGCATTTGCACACCACACGCACTCTCTCCCACGGCATCTCTTGCCGTTTGCGTGGCTTTTTCAATTAGGTAATGAACTTATTTAACTCATGGAGGGAAACGTATTCATCTTGGAGGGAAGTTGCTTTGATCCTTTAGTTGAGAACAGAGCTCTGGTAAATTTGGCCAGAAGCCCCAACCTGGAGTGAGGCCAGGAGAGGACAGGCACTCAAAATCCCAAGCCAGCAGACACTCAGCTTGACATGTGGGACAGTAACTTGGAAGAGGGCTGCTGCTCACAGGGGCTTCCAGCTGCCCAGGAACACCCATCTGGGGTGAATTTTCTCCAAAGGCTAGTGAAGTTACACAAGTATGCATGAGTTCAGCAAAGATTTAGATAAAGACATGATGTCCATCCATAATGCAATACGGAGAGGTTGTTAGAGATATTGAGTAATCATAGTAGTAACTTACATTTATAAATCCTCTACAACAGGACAGGCAGCGTGCCAAATATTTTCCATGGATTATCTCATTTAAGCCTCACAAAAACCCCGTAAGGTAAGTAAATGATTAACCTGGTCTTTGAAATGAGAAACCTGGTGCTCAGGGAAGTTAAATAACAAAAAATCACACAGCTGGTATGCGGAGTAGAACTGAGATTCAAACCAGTCAGATGGATTCCAGAGCCTACTCATATAATAGCTGCATGTCTAACTTCTTTTATATTTTTTAGCACTCCTAAACTTTTGAAATTCATTGTATAGAATGATAATATCCATTATCATATTCTCCACAAATTCTCCCTTAATACCATAATGAGAAACAGACTAAGCGTATGCAGGCACAAGTACACATGCACGCATATAAGTGTGTGCCCATGCACATATGCAAACACTCACGTGTAGCCAAGGAGGGTGACTAACGGCCGTACAGAGAACACCCTTAATTCTCTCTTTCTGCCAACCAGGAAGGATGTGCAGATTGAATCAAATTCTCAGACACCGTCTTGTCCAGCACCCCTGCTACACCTCAAACTCAACACTAGACAGGTAACATCACCTGGGAGTCCTTAGCACCTTAGGAACATGAGAGTCCATGACAAAACATGAGCAGACTACATACAGTCCTAAAGTGGGCAAAAAAGTGTCCATTTGAGCCCACGAGTGAGATATCAACCATCAGCATCCTCTCCCAGAACTAGTTCAAGGTAACAATGATCAGGTCTTGTGCTGGGCAAACACACAGGTTAAAGTTGGTCCACTCAGGCCACATCAAGGTTGTTGCATGCCCCCAGCCCCATGCCCTTCTACTCTGACACCAGGGTGAGTAGGCTCATTAGTCTGATCCATCTCCTTCTCTATCCTCCCTGTCACCTGTCCTCCTGAGACATCAGTCCTGTCTGATTTGCCCTTGTCGGCAGTGCTGGCTGAGGGTGGTCCTTGGCAGGGGGGACAGAGGGGAGCTTTATCCCTTCTTAGGAATGATCAGGGCTCCCAAGGCCCAGGGGCGACCGTGTTCCCTTCAGCTCCTTACAGAACTTGTCCTTTGCCTTCCAAAGGCACATGTGGTGTCTGGAAACATTCCTGTGTCTTGAAAGCCCCATCTGCTCCCTGATGGAAGCTGCCCACGCAAAGGCTAAACTTCCCTCTGTTGTTTTATAAAGAGCAGAGCCTCCTTCTCAAGTCTCCAAATAAAGTCTTTCCCTCCCAAAAAACACAAACACTGACACCCAAATGTCTGGTTCTGTTGGGTCTCTTATCTCAATTCACTCACTAAGGGAGCTGAGCCCAGCATAGTGTTTTACCAAAGTCCTCCCTACCTCCCAAAGGCACTGCTGAAAAGGAGCCCAGCTGCAGCCCCCTCATTGCCTGTGGCCTAGCCAAGGTCAAGAGAACCAAGGAGAACGGTAACTCCTCCCAGAAGTTACATGGTCTGAAGGGGAGGAGATCACAGAACAACGTGGCATTCTTGCAAATGCTAATGCATTCATGCAACTGGGCTACTGGGCAGAAACGGGCCTGGCCTTGAGGTCATAAAGGCAGGAATAAATCTTTCCAATGTTGTTGTGATTTCCATCTCAACATTGAAAAATCACTGTATTTTATTTAAATCACAGGTCTCTGCTGAAGTTTGGGTCCCTTAGAGAAGAGAGGATGGGACAGTCCACCTGGAAAAGGCAGAAAGTTGACCAGGAGCAGACGTGACTGGACACGGGCGGAAGAAGTCCTTGGCCCATCAGACTGGCCTCCTCTGCCAGGGAAGCCTTGTGCCAGCCCCAGCTCCAGCTAGAGGTCACTACCGGGGCAGAGGGGCCACAGGGACAACACTGCTCTGTGCTCTGACCTCTCCTCAATCCTTGGCTTGCTAAAGAGGCCCAATATTTCCTTTCTGCTCACATTCCCTTTGTAGAGAACACCCCCTTACCCCAACCCAACCCTGAGCCTACAGAGGTCTTATAGGCCACAACCCCAACTGGATATCTGACTCAAAACCACTTTCGGGGCCACAGCTAGTTAAATTCTACCCTTAAAGAAACTTTAGCTTCGGAATTCCTTGGTGATCCAGTGGTTAGGACTCGGCACGTTCACTGTCGTGGGCCCAGGTTTAATCCCTATTGGAGGAACTAAGATCCTGCAAGCCGTGCAGTGCAGGCAAAAAAAAAAAAAAGAAACTTTACCTTACAGATGCAGGTCTGTGGACAGGCAGCTGACACTGGACACTAAGACAACAGACATGGATTTGAGTTCCAATGTTGCTACACATTAGCTGTGCTGCTCTGGGCAATCACTTTTAACGACTCTAGGCTTCAGTTTCCTCATCTATGAAACGGAGACCTTGATAGTAACTACCCCATAGGGTTCTCACAGAATTACTTCAGGGCAAGCACTTGGAACAGGACCTGGACAGTGGCAAGCTCTCCATAGATAATAACAATTATTATCATTTTTACCACCATTTCTATTACCATAGTAACACAAAGCCACGGGTAACCAGAAGTCATACCAGAGTAAAAATTAAGAGTACTGAAGATGAAATCAGTCTGCCAAGTGAAGCCAAGACAAGAAACCATGTGGCCCCAGAAGAAGGGAAGGAAGAAGGGAGGTAGAAAGGATATAATTCTGCTGCCTTTTCAGCTCCTTGAGACCCACTCTGAATCCACTATTACATGCCTCGAGATTCCCCCATGTCCTGACTATAAAAACCCTCTCTCTTAGATATAGATTGCCAACAAACACATGAAAGGATGCTCCACATCACGAATCATTAGAGAAATGCAAATCAAAACTACCATGAGGGCTTCCCTGGTGGCGCAGTGGTTGAGAGTCCGCCTGCCGATGCAGGGGACACGGGTTCGTGCCCCAGTCCGGGAAGATCCCACATGCCGCGGAGCGGCTGGGCCTGTGAGCCATGGCCGCTGAGCCTGCGCGTCCAGAGCCTGTGCTCCGCAACGGGAGAGGCCACAACAGTGAGAGGTCCGCGTACCGCAAAAAAAAAAAAAATACCATGAGGTATCACCTCATACCAGTCAGAATGGCCATCATCAAAAAATATACAAACAATAAATGCTGGAGAGGGTGTGGAGAAAAGGGAACCCTCTTGCACTGTTGGTGGGAATGTAAATTGATACAGCCACTATGGAAAACAGTATGGAGGTTCCTTAAAAAACTACAAATAGAACTACCATATAACCCAGCAATCCCACTACTGGGCACATACCCTGAGAAAACCATAATTCAAAAAGAGTCATGTACCACAATGTTCACTGCAGCACTATTTACAATAGCCAGGACATGGAAGCAACCTAAGTGTCCATCGACAGATGAGTGGATAAAGAAGATGTGGCACATGTATACAATGGAATATTACTCATTCATAAAAAGAAACAAAATTGAGTTATTTGTAGTGAGGTGGATGGACCTAGAGTCTGTCATACAGAGTGAAGTTAAGTCAGAAAGAGAAAAACAAATACCGTATGCTAACACATATATATGGAATCTAAAAAAAAAAAAAAGAGGTCATGAAGAACCTAGGGGTAATATGGGAATAAGGACACAGACCTACTAGAGAATGGACTTGAGGACACGGGGAGGGGTAAGGGTAAGCTGGGACGAAGTGAGAGAGTGGCTTGGACATATATACACTACCAAACGTAAAACAGATAGCTAATGGGAAGCAGCCTCATAGCACAGGGAGATCAGCTCAGTGCTTTGTGACCACCTAGAGGGGTGGGATAGGGAGGGTGGGAGGGAGGGAGACACAAGAGGTAGGAGATATGAGGATATATGTATATGTATAGCTGATTCACTTTGTTATAAAGCAGAAATTAACACACCATTGTAAAGCAATTATACTCCAATAAAGATGTTAAAAAAAAAAACCCTCTTTCTTACATTAGCATGTGTGGTGGTTTATGTTCCTGGCAAGTAAATAATCCCCAGGTAAGTCTCAGGACCTCCTCCACCATCCATGCCAGGTAGAATTAGTTCGGTCACCGACTCCTCTTGTTAACTGGGGCAAACCCCACCTCCCCCTCCAGGACACGTGTAGGACTGTCACCCCATAAAGACTGATGTCCTGTGACTCTTCTTTCTCAAGGGCCTGCCCTTACTACTTTACCCACAGCCCTACCCCTTTCCATCAGTACTTCCATTTTCCCTGTCTCCTTGGTAGATCAGGACAAGTTTGAACATAGTAAGTGACCAGAAAAAGAACAGCAGCCAGCTTGAAGTCAGCAGGCGGTCTGAATCACTTCTGTGGGAATTTCCCACAGCAAGGGCAATGAGAAAAGCCCGTTGAGCTCTGAGAGGGGCAGTAAGTCTTCAATGATGGTATCCACCTTTCCAGGTATTACTCCAGTTTGCAAGTCTACTTACATGGCCTCCATTTTACACAAGTGTCCCCAAGGCCATGACTTGGGCTCAAGACACACAACCACAAGAGAGGGCGTCACTCAGGAGATGACCTCATTGTATGTTTTCGGCTTCTGCAAAAAAACTCACTATCCTGGGGACACGAGGTCATCCTGGGCAACAATGGCAACACTAGATGGGAAGAGGACCAGTGTGGAAGAAACACTTGCTCACCAGTTATTAAGCACGAAGGATTTCTAGATATGTTCTCCCACTTAATCCTTGCAGTGACCCTTCAAAATCGGTATGAGCTCTGGTTAATGATGCTGCATTACAAATCACTCCAAAACTTAGTGGTATAAAACAACAATTTGATTTTGCTCATGGTTTTAAGAGTCAAGAATCTGCAAAGGGCTTGGCTGGGCAGTTCTCATCTGGGGCTTCTCACAGTTGTGGTCAGAGGTCGGCTACGCTGCGGTCATCTGAGGGCTCAACTAGACTGGACGTCCTAGATGGCTCACACAGATGGCTGCCACTTGATACTGCTGTCAGCTGGTTGCTCAACAGGATCTACAGACGTGGCCCCTCCAGGGTAGTTGTACCTCTTACACTGGAGTTGTCTCCCTGCCAGAATAAGTGTCCCAAGACACCAGGCAGAGGCTGGATGGGAAGAGCCTCAGAAGTCACTCAGCATCATTTCTGCCATATTCTATTGACTGGAACAGCCACAAGATCCACCCAGATATGAGGGGAGGAGACATAGACACCCACCTTTCACTGGGAGGAGTATCAAAGAATTTGAGGCTGGTTTTTAATTGCCACTATGTGATTATTCCCAATATGAAGTCAGGGGGACTCAAAAAGGATTACTAAATTGTCAAAGATCACATTCTTAAAAATTAACAGAATGGGAATTCAAACCCAGCCTTGTCTGATTACAAATTAAGCACCCCTTTGGCTAGGTCACAAATGCCCAGTAAACTGGGGCAGTCCTGCTTTCTTTGCCTTGGTAATCAAAATGGGAGAGGGGACTATAAGTGCATGCTATCTATAGAAACTTTAGAAACTATTTTTTTTTTCTGTAAGCATCAACCTGGGTGCCTTGCCTCCCTGAGTTATTTCTAAACTAGCAGTCAAAATCTACCACCCCCACTTCCATGTTGGATCCCTTCCCCCAGGGCTGTAGAACAAAAGGAGGTGATGTCACCATGCTGAGGGCCAGAATGGAAGGGAGCTCTCCAACTTGTCACCAACTCTACCAGTCAATAGTGTCTTCCCAAAGGCTGAGGCCATATTGCTCTCTTGCTCTGAAAGGATGGACACAGCTATTGAATTAAGAGCTCCACTGTGTGCGAGAATCCTACAGGGTGAGAGGCTGCACGGTCACTACTCAGACTCCTACAATTGTTCATTCTGAAGACACTCAGAGATATCTCCTGCTCGCCCATCCGGAATGATAAGCACAGACATTATGGGTATCAAACATGGACACGTACATCATCTGAACTGCTCGTTGAGAAGAATTCTCATTTCCAAATGATCCTTCAGGTGATCATAACAGATTATAGGCTTAATTGCATCCTGTTCATATCCACTGAATGTTCCAGCTGAGTGACTTCTGTTGTCAATCTTTCCCCCTGGAGGATGAAGGGTTCACGCCCTCCAGTTCTATACCAACTGCATCCAGCGAGTCCAGTGGCCAGGTAGTCCAGAATAATCTCTCTAGCACAGCAGCTAAACACTGGTTTTGAAGTTTTATAGTCCTGGGTTCAAGTCCTAGTTCTGCCATTTATTCAGCCTGTCTCTCAACCTCTTCAAGCCTCAGGTATGTGACTACCAAATGTAGATAATAAAAGCACCTTCTTCATTTGGGTTGTTATGAGATCATGTTAAGTGAGACCAAGTGGCATCATGCACTTAGCACAACGCCTCACACCTGGTAAAGCACCAAACAACGATTAGCTGTTGTTACAATGCCAGAAATAACTAGAGCCTTCTGGGATAATACTGAAACTCAGGCTGGATGGGAAGGGGACCAGTCAGGCTTCAGAGACCTCACAGGTACAGTAGTTTTAGGTAGGCAAGGAGATAAATCCCAGGAGATCAACTAAGGGAAAGAAAATGTAGAAAATCATGCAGAATCTGATATTTGGAAGATTAAAGAGTCCATAGGAACCATGTCATAAGCAAAGACCCTCTTATATTGTGCCAGAGGCCCTTGCCTCTCTTTAAACAATGCTCTGAAACACTGTGCAGGCCAACATCCACATAAAGAAAGGAAGACTTGTAAGGGCAAACAAGAGCTCCTGTCTTAATATAGGCAGATATGGAAATTAAGGAGAAGTAGCATTTACTGAGCATCTACTATGTGGGAAGCATAGTAGAGTCACTTCTACACATATTGTATCATTGATTCTTCATATTATGCTGAAGAATTGGAATCCTTGCCTCTATTTTTTGAAAGGTAAAAAAACCGAGACTCAAAGAAGTTAACATACTCAAGGTCATGGAGTTAGGACATGGATGAGCTAGAAGGTGAAGCTCAGCTGACTCTGAAACTTGCATTCTTTCCACTCTATTTCACAAAGAAGTTTTAGAGAAGACCAGAGTGTGCTGACAGGCTTTGAGAGATGGCTGACTCCCCTACAGTAAGGAAGAAGAGGAGAGTTGTCCAAAGGTTCTCAGCCACAACTGAAATATCATCTTCTGCTTATTTCTTCCTTGGAAGTTCCATTCTCTGATTCCAGTTGTCTTTTCTTGCCAGAAAAGCAGAAACATTAGGACTTGATGTTGAATCTGTACTTTCCTGACCTTTGGCATTTACTCTCTCTGTAACCTTAATTTTGAACTTCCATTCAAGCACATTAAGAAATTGTTTGACCTTGGTTTAAGCGGTTTGTTCTCATAAGAAAGGTTTGCATTGGCAGCACCCAAAACAGAGACCCTGGTCAATTAAGGAAGAAGGTTGGCAATTGTGCAAGAGATTTTGACAAATGGAAGCACACCACAAATTGCTCTTGCATATCTTAGCTTCCACACAATAAAATATACACTAATGTAACCACTGAATAATGAGAACTAGGTCACAGTAATGATGTAGAAGTGACCTAAAAGCATGTCTTTACCACCACGCTGAGAAGCCAGTGGTGATTTTCTGTTTCAAGGAAGTGGCATTGTTCTGTATTACGCTCAGAACTGTGGTGTTTGCCTGATGGGAGTGTAGCTGAATCTCTTGTCCCCTGTACCTAAGACATATGATGGTGACAATGTTTATGCACACTCTCCATCCAGCCCTGTATATGGAATCAATCTGGAATTATTCTTTAAAGAGGACTTGAATTTAGCAACACATGGGAAATGCCTGTGTCAGGAATTCAAGAACATGTTAGTACACTATGTCAAAACAGCTGTACTAGTAAAACATTTCACATTGCACCATCAGAGAACAGTAGTCTGACACGAATGTCAGCATGTGCCACCTGGTAAAGTTTTCAGAAAATGTTGTGATCAACTTACCTGTATTAATTTTTTTTCTTCTTCTATGTGAAAGACGGGAGTCACCAGTATTCTGGATTAGCTACTAAAATTTTTTTTCTTTGAGTACTTTTCCCAAAGAAACAGGAAAAAATATCTGCTTTGAATATGATCATATAATGCCAGAAAGAAACTTGCCTATTTAACCCAAGTACTGCCTTCCTTGAATCATGACATGGATGCCCAGGGAATGTAAACCACATACACAAATCTACCTAGACAGGGAGTAGGAGAACCAAGTTTAGAACCAGCTAACTTACAGATAAATGTTTTGGCAAGGCAAATATTCAGATAAGGCAGGGAGAAAATGAAAGTTAAGATTACATCTGGTTTAATTTGGATGGGGGAAGAAAGCGTTTCTCTTGTTTAAAAATAAACCATTTTAAGTAGGCAAGAAAAGTAGTACGCTCTTGGGGACAGGAGAGAAATCCCTGATTTTATACCAGCTCAACATACAAAATTTCAGATTGAAATATTATGAAGCAATATCTAGTGATATATAACTACCTGAACATTCACATTTGTAAGATTTTAAATGTTTAAATGACAAATTATAAACATATTAATATCATACGATTTTGAGCATCTTATATGTATTCTGATGACAAATTATATCTTGACACTTGCTGCAATGGAAAAGCCTCTGGAATAGAAGTCAACAGACTTTGGTTTGAGTCCTAGATTAGCCACTAACAAGCTGGGGGGCCGGGGGAAAGTCACTTCATAGTTCTGGGTCTCAGTGTCTTCAACTGTAAAATAAAAATGTTCGATCATATAATCACCATGGCCCTTTGTTAATCCAAAGTGCAGGATTTGATTTTTGTTTTTCTTAGAAGACTGAGAAGAACAGAGACAATGATGGATATGATCATAGCCCTAAGGCTGCTAGAAGTCGTTGCTCAAAGGACTTCAAACAGCAAGGAGTCCCACAAAGTCACCCTGGGAATCAACTTCTTTGTCATTCTCCTACCCTCATCTTTCCTAACATCTCCACACCTTTGAGGAATTCCATGCACTGTGGAAGTTAAAAGACAGGGCCTGATTGGAAACCTATACTCCCCTTTAAAAGTTTGTGCTCTCAGCAAAGGAAACTATAAACAAGATGAAAAGACAACCCTCACAATGGGAGAAAATATTTGCAAATGAAGCAACTGACAAAGGACTAATCTCCAAAATATATAAGCAGCTCATGCAGCTCAATATCAAAAAAACAAACAACCCAATCGAAACATGGGCAGAGGACCTAAATAGACATTTCTCCAAAGAAGATATACCAATTGCCAACAAACACATGAAAGGATGCTCAACATCACTAATCATTAGAGAAATGCAAATCAAAACTACAATGAGGTATCACCCACCTCACACCAGTCAGAATGGCCATCCTCAAAAACTCTACAAACCAGAAATGCTGGAGAGGGTGTGGAGAAAAGGGAACCCTATTGCACTGCTGGTGGGAATGTAAATTGATACAGCCACTATGGAGAACAGTATGGAGGTTCTCTAAAAAACTAAAAATAGTTTTTTAGTTAGAACTACCATACGACCCAGCAATCCCACTACTGGGCATACACCCTGAGAAAACCATAATTGCAGCTCTGTTTACAATAGCCAGGACATGGAAGCAATCTAAGTGTCCATCAACAGATTAATGGATAAAGAAGATGTGGCACATATATACAATGGAATATTACTCAGCCATAAAAAGAAACAAAATTGAGTTATTTGTAGTGAGGTGGATGGACCTAGAGTCTGTCATACAGAGTGAAGTAAGTCAGAAAGAGAAAAACAAATACTGTATGCTAACACATATATATGGAATCTAAAAAAAAAAATGGTTCTGATGAACCTAGGGGCAGGACAGGAATAAAGACGCAGACGCAGAGAATGGACTTGAGGACACAGGGAGGGGGATGGGTAAGCTGGGACGAAGTGAGAGGGTAGCACTGACATATACACACTACCAAATGTCAAATCGATAGCTAGTGGGAAGCAACCACATAGCACAGGGAGATCAGCTCAGTGCTTTGTGACCGCCTGGAGGGGTGGGATAAGGAGGGTGCAAGGGAGATGCAAGAGGGAGGAGATATGGTGATATATGTATACGTATAGCTGATTCACTTTGTTATACAGAAGAAACTAACACAATATTGTAAAGCAATTATACTCCAATAAAGATGTTAAAAAAAAAAAGTCTGTGCTCTTTCCCAAGACAATTCATTTTTCCTTTACTATCGCAGGGTCTCTCTACTTTCACTAGTTGTAATTTCGGGAACATCTCAGCATAAACACCATTCAGTGAAAACACACATTCAATGTTGTAAAGGGAAAAAAGTAGAAAATCAAATTCCAAAATCAGAATTTCACCTTATGAAAATGTTATAAAATTTAAGAGAATAACTGAAATTCAGCTGAAAGTTGACAACAGGTATACGTAAACAATGTGTGATAACTCCAGCCCTGCTTGGATGGGTGGGAGGTGTAACGGGAGACTATTCTTTTCTTTAAGGGGTCCCAGCGCTTCACACCAGCATTTGACTTCCATCCAATCTTTTAGGTTAGGAATTTACATGACTATAAAAACAGAGTTTTCGCTTCTTAAATTGATGTGTATTTTGGGTGGTTAGCTCTAATTCTCTTTCCCTGTTTCTTAAGTAGATCGTCCCTATTTGTCTCTCAATATATTCTTTCTCCCACCTCTTCAACTCTCCCAAGCAATATTCAGTGCTTTGACATTTACTGCTAATAAAAATAATAATACTTATCATCTGAAAGTTAGGAGTATCGTTTGAAAGTTTTATGTACATTTATTTTTCCTTGGATTTATGTCACTCTCTCCTCCAAGCAAAGAATAAATAAATAAAAGCACTTTATCAAATTTATAACCTACTCAAATTCAGAGATTTCTGAATAGGAAACAGACCAGGGACACTTTGCCAAGATTAACTTAACTAGAAAACCAAAACCTTGCACATGATGCTTTTGAAGAAAGATGTTAGTCTTTAAAGATTGTGTCCACACATGAAATGTGAAGTGGATAACTAGGGCAATTACCTCTATAGCTGAGGCTTTCTAGCTTTACCTTTTCCCAGAAATGCTCAGGTAACAAAGGCAAAGGGAGTTTTCTGGCCTCAATTACATCCTAATAATTGTTTCAATTCTCTGCTTCCTTTTGAGTGTGAAGATCCAGGCTAAAAGGCTTTAAAAAACAGGCTGAAAAGGTTTCCCAGACGTGAGATAGATTTTACAAAAGAAACTTCTGGCAAGCTTAATGTAAGTAAATCAGAAGCATATGGACTATGTTTCCCTCAAAATACCCATGGGCTTGAAAGCCCAGAAAACACATAAAAAGTAAAGGGAAGCTGTTTTCCGAAGCTGAGCTTATTGGAGAAACTGCACGCTGTAACAGAGAGCCTGGCTCAGCTCCCCTGAAAGCAGGGGAAGGAGCTGGTGGTCAGGCAGCCCATCAGCTCCTGCCCTCACGCTTATGTTGACAGTCCTTATTTCTGAGGATGATGTGATTGATGGTGCCTTGACCTGTGCCGACGGGTGTGACTGAGAAAACCATTGCTCAGTGCTTCCCATACTGAAGACATGACTTCATTGCTCCTTTGCAACCATCTGCAATGAATGTTTACACAGCCTGTTTCTGTTCTTAGGGCCTCTCATGCTAAACAATCAGGCTGGTGGTGAACATACATGTACCAAACACAGCGTGTACCCCGTGGGGAGGGATACAAAAGAAATAGATAATCATATGCCACCCCAGGAGATGAGTTATAGACTCAGACTTGGAAGAGGCTTTAAGATTCCTGAGTTCCTCCTTCCACCCAGTGTGGGAATTCTGGCTACAGCTTGCAGTCCCGATAGTGGAAGGAAAACTCAAAAAATACCTCAAAGGGAGAGAGCACAGTTTGGAAAGTCAGAGGACCTGATTTCCGGTCCCTGCAATGCCATGACCGTAGACCTGTCCTTGGACCCCTCAGAGTCTCAGTTTCCTCCTCAATTAAATGAGAATAACGGTCAAATCATCTATTGGGGTTGCAAAGAGCACCTCAATAAATATTATGTCTTTTCACCACCCAAGCCCTAAATAAGTAGAAAAACAAGACAAAAAAGAAGACAAAGACTAGAATTTTTACCTTTATTCCTGAGAGAGGGCAGGTTGAAAGACAGAGTAAAATGAGAGACAAATGGCCTTGCCACCTGAACCCCAGAATGAGGCAGATAGCTCATTTAGTCCCAGGCCAGGCTGGGCTAGGACAAGCTGTCAGGGGCCAGGGCAATTTTGAAGGAAGGCTTAGAGCTTGAGGAGTACAAGGTACCTCAGACTCTGGGTGCATAGCTCACTCCCAAAACGAAATAGCATGTCAAGATTACTCTTTTCAGACTACCAATCAGACAGACCCCCCTGCTCCCATGAAGAGGAGTGATGAATATGCAGAGAACAACCAAAGGCGGCTCATAAGATGTGCTCTCTCCACCTAAAATGGAAATACCAGGAAAAGACAGCTGAGCAAGATAAAGCACGTGAAAGCCCTCACATACACTATGAAGCATTGTGTGCATTTTATGCTTTTGCTATACCCGTCTGCATTTGTTGAGCATCTACTATGTGCTCAGTCCTGTCACTCGCTTCCAGGGATTTTAGGTTGAATAAGACATTGTTCCCTTACTTAAGATTACAGTCTAGGGACTTCCCTGGTGGCACAGTGGTTAAGAATCTCCTGACAATGCAGGGGACACGGGTTCAAAGCCTGGTCTGGGAAGATCCCACATGCAGCAGGACAACTAAGCCTGTGCACCACAACTACTGAGCTTGCGCTCTAGAGCCCACAAGCCACAACTACTGAGCCCATGTGCCACAACTACTGAAGCCCGTGCACCTAGAGCCTGTGCTCCACAACAAGAGAAGCCACCGCAATGAGAAGCCTGTGCGCCACATGAAGAGTAACCCCGGCTCACCACAACTAGAGAAAGCCTACGCGCAGCAACGAAGTCTTAACACATCCAAAAAATAAATAAATTTTTTTTAAAAAAATGATTACACTCTAGTAGGAGAAACAGACAAGAAAGCCGAAAATTACAGTATACCAGGAGCACACTAAGATTCTAAAATCTGCATAATGTATAACAAAAATGCAGAGAAGGGACATCTAATTGAATGGATGGCTATGTAAGCCTTCTTTGTGGAAATATTTGAGAGCAAGCTTTGAAGAACACAAAAGAACTAAGTGGTAACAGAAATCGGAGTGAATTTCAAGGCAGAGAGAAGTCCAGAAGAAGGCACAAAGGAAAAGGATGGGACATTTCAGAGAAGTGAAAGTCATTCTGTATGATTACAGAAGAAATCATCTTAGTGTTATGGAGAATAATCAGAAAAGAGCACTACAATCTAAAACAGTATGGCAGAGTGTCAGTGTAAGAATACCCAGGGTATGGGAATACAGTAAGTCCACTACATATGAAACTTGAAGTTGTGAACTTTCAAAGATGTGAACATATTATAAACCTATTACAGGGGCTTCCCTGGTGGCACAGTGGTTAAGAATCCACCTGCCAGTGCAGGGTACATGGGTTCGAGCCCTGGTCCGGGAAGATCCCACATTCCACGGAGCAACTAAGCCCATGTGCCACAACTACTGAGCCTGCACTCTAGAGCCCGTGAGCCACAACTACTGAAGTCTACGTGCCTAGAGCCCATGCTCCGCAACAAGAGAAGCCACCACAATGAGAAGCCCATGCACCACAACAAAGAGTAGCCCCTGGGCTTCCCTGGTGGTGCAGAGGTTGAGAGTCCGCCTGCCAATGCAGGGGACACGGGTTCGTGCCCCGGTCCGGGAAGATCTCACATGCTGTGGAGCGGCTGGGCCCGTGAGCCATGTCCGCTGAGCCTGCGCATCCGGAGCCTGTGCTCTGCAATGGGAGAGGCCACTACAGCGAGAGGCCCGTGTACCGCAAAAAAAAAAAAAAAAAAAAAAAAAAAAAAGAGTAGCCCCTGCTCACCGCAACTAAAGAAAGCCTGTGCACAGCAACGAGGACTCAACACAGCCAAAAATAAATAAATTAATTAATTAATTAAAAAAATAAAACCTATTACAGTAAAGTACTATATAGCCAATTGTGTTAGTTGGATGCCTAGTCTAACTTTGTTAGACTTACAATCAAATAGGACTTACAAATGCACTCTTGGAATGGAACTCGTTCTTATGTAGGGGACTTACTGTAACCCAGAGAAGGTGAATAGTAAATCACTGCTCACATGTGGCAAAGGACAAAGGCAGAAATAAGACCAAACAAGGAGAGAAATTTTCTATTTTACATGAAACAAAAGGGGGATTATTTTAAAAAGGAGTGTGTGTGTGTGTGTGTGTGTGTGTGTTATAAGACTGGAAGGACAGGGGAGACCTTCAAGATGGTGGAGGAGTAAGACGTGGAGATCACCTTCCTCCCCACAAATACATCAGAAATACATCTACATGTAGAACAACTCCTACAGAACACCTACTGAACGCTGGCAGAAGACCTCAGACTACCCAAAAGGCAAGAAACTCACCACTTGCCTGGGTAGGGCAAAAGAAAAAAGAAAAAACAGACGAAAGAATAGGGACGGGACCTGCACCTCTGGGAGGGAGCTGTGAAGGAGGAAAAGTTTCCACACACTAGGAAGCCCCTTCACTGGCAGAGACGGGGGCTGGGTGGATAGGAAGCTTCGGAACCAAGGAGGAGAGCGCAGCAACAGGGGTGCAGGGGGCAAAGCAAAGAGATTCCCGCACAGAGTATTGGTGCCGACCAGCACTCACCAACCTGAGATGCTTGTCTGCTCACCCACCAGGAAGGGTGGGGGCTGGGGGCTGGGAGCTGGGGCTGGGACTTCAGAGGTCAGATCCCAGGGAAAGGACTGGGGTTGGCTGCGTGAACACAGCCTGAAGGAGGACAGTGTGCCACAGCTAGCCGGGAGGGAGTCCGAGAAAAAGTCTGGACCTGCTTAAGAGGCAAGCAACCATTGTTTCGGGGTGCGTGAGGAGAGGGGATTCAGTGCACCCCTGAAACGAGCTCCAGAGATGGGTGCGAGCCGTTGCTATCAGCACGGACACCAGAGATGGGCATGAATTAACAAATTGAAGGAGAAAAACCATATGATCATCTCTACAGATACAGAAAAAGCTTTTGACAAATTCAACACCCATTTATGATAAAAACCCTCCCAAAAGTAGGCATAGAGGGAACTTACCTCAACGTGATAAAGGCCATATGTGACAAACCCACAGCCAACATCATTCTCAGTGGTGGAAAACTGAAACCATTTCCTCTAAGGTCAGGAACAAAACAAGGTTGTCCACTCTCACCATTATTATTCAACATAGTTTTGGAAGTTTTAGCCAGAGCAATCAGAGGACAAGAAGAAATAAAAGGAATCCAAATCGGAAAAGAAGAAATAAAGCTGTCACTGTTTGCAGATGACATGATACTATACATAGCGAATCCTAAAGATGCTACCAGAAAACTAATAGAGCTAATCAATCAATTTGGTAAAGTAGCAGGATACAAAATTAATGCACAGAAATCTCTTGCATTCCTATACACTAATGATGAAAAATCTGAAAGTGAAATTAAGAAAACAATCCCATTTACCATTGCAACAAAAAGAATAAAATACCTAGGAATAAACCTACCTAAGGAGACAAAAGACCTGTATGCAGAAAACTATAAGACACTGATGAAAGAAATTAAAGATGATATGAACAGATGGAGAGATATACCATGTTCTTGGATTGGAAGAAACAACATTGTGAAAATGACTATACTACCCAAAGCAATCTACAGATTCAAAGCAATGCCTATCAAATTACCAATGGCATTTCTCACAAAACTAGAACAAAAAATTACACAATTTGTATGGAAACACAAAAGACCCCAAATAGCCAAAGCAATCTTGAGAAACAAACACAGAGCTGGAGGAATCAGGCTACCTGACTTCACACTATACTACAAAGCTACAGTAATCAAGACAGTATGGTATTGGCACAAAAACAGAAATATAGATCAATAGAACAGGATACAAAGCCCAGAGATAAACCCACGTACATATGGTCACCTTATCTTTGATAAAGGAGGTAACAATATACAATGGAGAAAAGATAGCCTCTTCAGTAAGTGGTGCTGGGAAAACTGGACAGCTACATGTAAAAGAATGAAATTAGAACACTTCCTAACACCATACACAAAAACAAACTCCAAATGGATTAAAGGTCTAAATGTAAGGCCAGACACTATCAAACTCTTAGAGGAACACATAGGCAGAACACCCTATGACATAAATCACAGCAAGATCCTTTTTGACCCACCTTCTAGAGAAATGGAAATAAAAACAAAAATAAATAAAAGGGACCTAATGAAACTTAAAAGCTTTTGCACAGCAAAGGAAACCATAAAAAAGATGTAAAGACAACCCTCAGAATGAGAGAAACTATTTGCAAATGAAGCAACTGACAAAGGATTAATCTCCAAAATATACAAGCAGCTCATGCAGCTCAATATCAAAAAAACAAACAACCCAATCCAAAACTGGGCAGAAGACCTAAATAGACATTTCTCCAAAGAAGACATACAGATTGCCAACAAACACATGAAAGGATGCTCAATATCACTAAACATTAGAGGAATGCAAATCAAAACTACAATGAGGTATCACCTCACACCAGTCAGAATGACCATCACCAAAAAATCTACAAACAATAAATGCTGGAGAGGGTGTGGAGAAAAGGGAACCCTCTTGTACTGTTGGTGGGAATGTAAACTGATACAGGCACTATGGAGAAGAGTATGGAGGTTCCTTAAAAAGCTAAAAATAGAACTACCATATGACCCAGCAATCCCACTCCTGGGCATATACCCTGAGAAACCATAATTCAAAAAGAGACATGTACCACAGTGTTCATTGAAGCACTATTTACAATAGCCAGGACATGGAAGCAACCTAAGTGTCCATCGCCAGATGAATGTATAAAGAAGATGTGGCACATACATACAATGGAATATTACTCAGCCATAAAAAGAAATAAAATTGAGTTATTTGTAGTGAGGTGGATGGACCTGGAGTCTGTCATACAGAGTGAAGTAAGTCAGAAAGAGAAAAACCAATACCATATGCTAACACATATATATGGAAATATAAAAAAAAAAGGTTCTGAAGAACTTAGGGGCAGGACAGGAATAAAGAGGCAGACATAAAAAATGGACTTGAGGACATGGGGATGGGGAAGGGTAAGCTGGGACAAAGTGAGAGAGTGGCTTGGACATATATACACTACCTAATGTAAAATAGATAGCTAGTGGGAAGCAGCCACATAGCACAGGGAGATCAGCTTGGTGCTTTGTCAC
This sequence comes from Mesoplodon bidens, assembly GCF_964165515.1. NCBI lineage: Eukaryota > Metazoa > Chordata > Mammalia > Artiodactyla > Ziphiidae > Mesoplodon > Mesoplodon bidens. The sequence goes on from NC_138171.1 coordinate 40,146,213, forward strand.
CACCTAGAAGGGTGAGATAAGGAGGGTCGGAGGGAGACCCAAGAGGGAGGAGATATGGGGATATATGTATATGTATAGCTGACTCGCTTTGTTATAAAGCAGAAACTAACACACCATTGTAAAGCAACTATACTCCAATAAAGATGTTAAAAAAAAAAAAAAAAGACTGGAAGGACACATCCAAAAATGTCTACAGTGGCTCTAGCTGGCTAGTGGAATTACTAATTATTATTGTTTGCTTATCTTTATTCTCTATTATAAACATTTATATTTCTTTATAAAATAACTAATAAAACTGACCTGATTACAGGAGGTTTTCTATGTAAATTACCCTTTCAAGTGGTGCCAAGTATTAAGTTAAGACTCTTGTATGGTATTGCTGGCTCTTTCCAGGAATCAATTATCAGGTCACGCGGCCCCAGGTTATACGCGTCCTAGTTGTGCTTCTCCTCCATTGCAACTGCGATCTTCCAAAACACTTTCAGTGAACATTAGGTGAATAGAGTGATACACTAACTCCCTCGTTCCTGCTGGGAGGATTCATTCAGTTGCAAGCTCAGGAAAAAGGTCAAGTTTCCTCATTCATTCATTCATTCATTCATTCATGTGTTAATTCAACAGTGTTTACTGAGACAAGTCCTGTCCTAGGTGCTAAGAGTGGAACAAAACAGACTCAACCTGACCTCATGTAACTTACTGGAAAAGAGAGGTATGGAAGACCCATGTTTCATACCTACAGCGAAGGCTACATATTATTACACATTTCTGCTAACACTGTGGTCCCATTTTGTTCCCTTTGTGTTTCCACGGTTAAATATGTCTGGGTTAGCCCAAAATAATCTTTTTTAGATATGTGAGTGCATTTTTTCTTTTTATTTAATAAAAATATTATACATACAATGCAACCTATATGTATCCTTCTCCACTTGCATCTTTCACTTAAAAATGTATCTTGAAAATGACATGATATCAGTAAACACTTTATTTTGCATATGAGCAAGCATAAATACATTTCTAAAAGTAAAATGTGCATTCAGGATTTTGACAGACTTTACTAATTTGCTCTCCACAAATGTTGGTCCAATTTACTCTCCCCGCCAACCCCCACCCCCAGTGCATGCTGTCCAGTATCCTCCTGAACCCACCATGGTATAAAACTTTTTTTTTAAATTTATTTTTGGCTGCATTGGGTCTTCATTGCTACGCACAGGCTTCCTCTAGTTGTGGTGAGTGGGAGCTACTCTTTGTTGTGGTGCGCGGACTTCTCATTGTGGTAGCTTCTCTTGTTGTGGAGCATGGGCTCTAGTTGCGCGGGCTTCAGTAGTTGTGGCACGCAGGCTCTAGAGTGCAGGCTCGGTAGTTGTGGCGCACAGGCTTAGTCGTTCCGCGGCATGTGGGATCTTCCCGGACTAGGGCTCGAATCCATGTCCCCTGCATTGGCAGGTGGATTCTTAACCACTGCGCCACCAGGGAAGTCCAGTATCAGACTCTTGTTCTTTGCCCAAACAAGAGGTAAAAGTCATATCTCATTTAAGTTTTCATCTGCATTTCTATTGTGAGGGCAGAATATGCTTGAACAGGATTAAAGAGCCATTTTGCTAAAAGCCTATTTACTGCTACCAAACCCAATCTCTTTAAGAGACAAGGACTGCAAACTCTCCAGGGAAAAGAAACAAAAAACGCAACAGCAGGCAGTATAAATCTGTTCTCAACCACTACTGTGAAGCAACTGACTGTGCTTTTCACCTATAACCTGAGCATTCAAAAGCTGCTTTCTAGACCACAGTAGAGAAATCACAGAGGAGACAGAAACCAACATGTGAGTGCTTACTCTACACCAGGCACCAAGCTCTATATACACTCTCATTTAATCCTCCTAACACTTTTAATACACGAGGCTCTGAGAGGTTAAGTACCTGCTCAAATTCATATAGATTATAAATGGCAGAGGAGAAACCGAACCCAGATCTAAATTCCAACATCCATATTTTACACACTACACCACAGGCCTCCTACTATGTCAAGATGTTTGAAGCCCATTGACCTGCATCCTGAGATTCATATGCTAAGAAGCTGTCTTCTGACTTTAATCATGACCCTGTAACCAGAAATATACTATAGGGACTTCCCTGGTGGCACAGTGGTTAAGAATCCGCCTGCCAAAGTAGGGGACACAGGTTCGAGCCCTGGTCCGGGAAGACCCCACATGCCACGGAGCAACTAAGCCCGTGCGCCTAGAGCCCGTGCTCCGCAACAAGAGAAGCCACTGCAGTGAGAAGCCCACGCACCGCAACGAGGAGTAGCCCCCGCTCGCTGCAACTAGAGAAAGCCTGTGTGCAGCAATGAAGACGCAACACAGCCAAAAATAAATAAATAAATTTATTAAAAAGAAAAGAAAAGAAAAATACTATAGTATTGCCTATCTGTGGAGACCAAATATAGCCCTTGATAAGATTTCCCACAATCCCAGCTTCTCCTATGACTTACCTGCCACTTAAGACTCAACATCGAATTAACCTGTAGAGTTATTGAAGACATCCAATCCTCAGCACGAGGAATTGTGCAGAGATTTAAATATTATCACTAAGACCAAAAAAGTTGGCTGGAAATTGGTATATATATTGCAGAGCTGCACCACTTAGCTCAGCAAGGTGGCCCGGAGGATGTTTTTAGACAGCATGTTGGTTGGGAATGAATACAACAAAACCCTACAACGGTATATTGAGAGAACCAAATCTGACAACTGCAAAGCTCCAAATGAGAATTCTAGCCAATGATATTTCATTACTTCACATCAGGGCTCTTAACACAAAAATGATCCAGAACAATAGGAAGACAGCCTCTTACCCAGAAGCTGGGTTAATAGCTGGATATTAGTTCAGGCAATCCAATCCCCGCCTACAGTATGAGGAGTCAAGAGTCAGTAAGAAGGAAAGTTTTCTTGAGAGAAAATATCTTACACAAAAATCTTTTATGTTTCCAAGCAACCCGCCCCCACATGTGGTGTTCCAGACAGGGGTGTTACGCAGGGTGTGGTCTGGGGACCATGTGCTCCTGGGCCACAAGGAGATAATTACAGAAATTGGGAATAAGCATTTAGAAACTTTTTATGGCAATTTGGCAGAGTAATTTTTTGTCTGTTGAATCTAATAATAAAAAAAAACTGGGGCTTGTAAAAAAATTTTATTAAAGCCATTAAAATGAAGAAGTATTTTGACATGTGACAAGTGTTCACAGGACAGGGTCGCAATTACTCAGGATAAGGAAGCTGAGGTGTTTTATAACATAATGAAGGATTTCCAGGGGCCCCTACGTGGCCAGGAGTACATGACGCGGGGTGCCTTCGTGGTGGATCAATACCACCATGTACCACAATTCAAAAGTTGAAACCACCACCAGGATTACCACTGCACAGTTGTTGCAATTGGAAGTTGTGTTAAAAATGTGCAAATTGGCTCCTTTGGAGAGAAACTTCTACTTACCATTTCAAAAGTGGGCAGAGCAAAAGCCTATGAGAAAATACTTGAAGAATTATGTCACATACTCCAGAAATCGGCAGCCAAGACATTGGGATAGCCAAATTCCAGGGAGCTGGCAAGAATTCCCAAGGATATGCTAAGTGAAATAAGCCAGACACAAAAGGATAAATATATGTGATTCCACTTATATGAGGTACCTAAGACTAGGTAAATTCAGAGACAGAAAGTAGAATGGAAAGTAGAATGGTGGTTGCCAGGGGCTGGAGGGAGAGAGGATGGGGAATTAATGTTTAATGGGGACATAGTTTCTGTTTGGGATGATGACAAAGTTCTGGAAATGGATGGTGGTGATGGAGGCATGACATTGTGAATGTACTTAATGCTGCTGGACTGTATGCTTAAAAATGGTTAAAACTAAATTTTTATATACTTTAGCATAATAAATAAATAAGAATTCCCAATATACTTTCTGAGTACTAACTGCTTATTTAAAAAAAAAAAACAACTATAGAATAGCTGCCAATAAACCGGCCTCTTTCTGAGGCTGGATGAACACCAAAAATAAATTAGTTAATTAAAGCATAAGGGTCATCCCACGTGGATCCAGTTATTATACTTGAAAACCAGAAACATACCTTTTGCTCATAGGGAAAGACTAGGGGGTAAATATATATATATATACACACATACATATATTATTTTTTAAAAAGCAATCAAGAATTCTACCAGTATTAAAAACCCAGTGATTCTGTGTCATTTGACACTCCTAATCTGCACATCTTATTGAAATTTCCCCCACTCCCATGCAAAGTCTTTCTCGTTGCCTATTGTCCGAGCTCACTTAGCTGATCAGGTTGTCTGGGTGAAACCACCAGGCTTCAAATGCAAACTTGCAAACACCCTGCACATAGCTAAAGAGGGTATCATCACATGAAGACATTCTATTTTTCATTTAGGATATGTAAGTAAGAGTTCCCTTTGAGAGTCTCCAAACAATCTCTCAACAAACTCTTCTCCATAAATTTCAATGGTTTTATATTCTTCTGGGACTCTTACATCTTTCTGCATCCCTCTGGCTCACAGTTAGACTAGATGTTCTCCAAGTACTCATTCACCAGCATCTCCTTGTCTCTATATTCTCTCTTGGCAATCCCATCTACCCCCTCAACTTCAGCAAGCCTAGTCTTTCTCACTATGATTCTGACCTTTATCTCCCTACAGCATCAAGTCTCCATTTTGACAGCCTCCTGAACAGTTCCACAATGATGTCCCACAAACACGTCAAGCTCAGCATGATCAAACATGTATCATCTTATCTCCTAAACTTGATCCTCTTTCCCTCTTAGACACGTCTATAAATGCAACACCATCATCCTCCTAGTAAACCAAACACAGAATCTCCCTTGACTTCTGTGATTCCCTCTGTGTTTCCCCCCTACCTTCTGGTTTTCCTTCCCTCAATCCATCTGGCACATTCCCTGATTAAATCACTCCTCAACCCATCTGAAGTGTCAGAAGCCAGAGAAATAGTTGATCATTCTCTGCAAATACTAGAAAGTTTCAAGGATCTCAAATCACCACAAGCCAGGGGTTAGTGAAAGCACAGATACAGGAAGCTGTGAATTGCCTAGAATTCAATAACGGGCACCCAGTAGCTGGAGACACCCCACTTTTCCACCAAACCTAAAGGTATTACCCCTATTACTTAGACGGGGAGTGGCAATTACAATACATCCTTCCAGCATTATGAGATAGAAGTCAGCACTAGCATCAGAAGAAACTGGAGGAGGGAATTCCCTGGGGGTCCAGTGGTGAGGATTCCGGGCTTTCACTGCCAGGGGCCTGGGTTAGATCCCTGGTTGGGGAACTAAGATCCCACAAGCTGGTGTGGGAAAAGAAAAGGAAAGAAAAGAAAAGAAGAAGAAAGGAGAGGAAAGGAGAGGAGAGGTAAGGCAAGGGAAGGCAAGGCTGGAGGAGTTGTAGACTTCGCAGGATAGGAAGGAGGCAGCTATTCAATCTCTCATCACATATGGCATCATTTATGGGCCATTTATGTGCCAAGCACTGTACTAGGGAGCTAGAGACACCGAGAACCAAGCCATGGTCTTTCAAGGAATTCCCAGTCCAAAGAAGAGACAAAAAATTGCAATAAAGGGTGATCTTGCTTTATTAGAGATACACACAGGACACAGGAAGACAGAGAAAAAAACTCTCAATACTGTTAGGAGCTTGTGTGAAGTGGTAGAGATTGTGGAAGACTGCACAGAGGCTGCTACCTCTGAGGTCTGAGCTGGGATTTAAGCAATAAAGAAAGAGTGCCTTAAAGCAGAGGGGCCTTCCAGGATGAGGAACCACATGCACAGAGTTGTGAGGGCAGGAGGAAACATGGGCTTTTAGGAAATAGCTAGTGTTATAGCATGGCCGTGAAAAGCAGTGGCAGGAAATGATGCTAGAGAGGCATTTGGGTCGACAATCATGCAGAACTTTGTACAGAAAGCTAATCCAGACTCTTACCCTTTTCCCGTGGCCTGAGAAGCAACGATTACAAATCACAAACAATTAGCCCTTAGAGGTGGTTGTGAACTTACACATCATCTAGTCGGTCCTTTCATTTCATAAGCCAGGAAGGAAGGTACAGGGAGAGGATGCAACTTGCCCAGGGCCTTCGGATGTCTTGCATATTACACCTTCTCATGAAATTAAAAAACCCCCCACACAGAGTCTCTGCTAAGAGCTAACCACCTAAAACAGATTCAGTGGCATGAGAGGAGTGAGGATGCAGCCAGGCACCTGCTCCAGGGCACTCCTCTTGAAAGCAAGTCTGAAGGGAGAAATCGTCAAGTGCAGAAAGCATAGATTGCACACAGGCTTAACGAGGAAAAATAAACACCTTTCAAAGGCAAGCCGAACACTCCCCGTGCGTCATCCCAAGCCAGATGTGCCAAACCCCAGAATGTGCTAGCAGCACTTACGGTGCTGACAGCCTTAACCATTCACAAGATAAACAATTAGCCTTAGACAGAACCAAGAACAAATGGTCAATTACGAGCATATGACCTTTAATCTCAAAATTTTAAAGGGTCACTCTTTTTTGTTTGTATGTTTCAGCAGCAGCAGCAAAGGGGGTTCTTAGCTCTTTGTGAAGGTTTGTGGATGCAAGAAACTTACACTAGCTATATAAAGACAGTGGGGGTACAATCAAGCACGAACTTTGGATCTACATGGAGCAAGGTTTGAATGACAACTCATTCACTTACTAAGTATGACTTTGAGCCAATTTCTTACCTCTCTAAGCCTCTCTAAATTGCCTGGCACACTGCCAGGCACAAAGTAAGTGCTCAGATATTCATGGTTTCCCTTTCCACTTGTCATGCCCCTGCGGGAGAGTGTCAGCCAAAATAGCCACAATAATTCACATGTCTATGTCCCTTCCCACATGGACTCGGGGCTTGCCAGGTGACTTGTTTGACAAATGACAAATGTAACACAAGCAGAAACCTGAAAAGTATTTGTGCATTGGAGTTTTTCCCTTTTTTATTATTCCTGGGATCTTCTAACCATCACCATATGAATAAGCCTGAGCTAGCCTCCTGGATGATGACAGACATGTGGCCAAATCATTTTATTATCCCAACTGACAACAAGCCAACCACCAGACACGTGAGAATGGCCATCATAGACTATCTGGCCTCAGCCAGGCCAGCCCACTCCAGAAGCTCCACCCAGCCAAACCATGAATCATGAGGAGACAACACATGCTGGTGGTTCTAAGTCTCTATATTTGGAGTGTTTTGTTACACAGTAAAAGCTGACAAATGCCCTCCTTAAATGTTAGGAGCTCCTGGTTTATGGCCTCGGGTGTCTCCTTACTCAACATAGGAAATGGATACATTAACGTCAAAATGATGAATCTCAAAGCTATAGGCCCAGAAAAGTCTCTCTTGCCTACGGAAATTTCATCATATATCTTTTAGGTACCTCAAGTCAAGGGTCAACACTAAATTCATTATATTCCCCACAAAACAAAATAAAAATGTTCCTCTTCTTGCTCTGTTCCCAACATATGAAACATGAAGATTGTTCTCAACTCTTCCCTCTTCCTCATCTTCTATATCCAATCAGCTACCAAGGCTGGTCAACTCAATCTCTTAAACCCCTATTGGCTCCTTCCCCTCCTCTTTATCCCCATTATTTCTACCCCTTAGAAATCTCTTACCCTGCTTTACAAACTATTGCAATAACCCCTAGACAATATCCTGCCTTCAGAATGTTTCCTCTCCTGTACAGCCTCCACCTGAGCCTGCTGCTTCCCTGCAGAAAGCTCTTCAATATGTCCCCATTGTTTATGAGATGATGCTCCAATGCCTTAATCTAGCACCTAAGTCCTCTTCCAAGCTGGCCTCTCCACTGTTGTTTTCATCTTCTATCAGTTCCCCCAGCCTACCGGGCTGCTTCATGCCCCAGGGCCTTTGCACGTGTTGTTCACACAGTCATGAACTCTCTGTCCTCTTAGGTCTCTTTTTGAATTTCTACTCACCATAAGAGTCAACTCAGAAGTCACATCTTACATATAAAGCACCCTCCCAGCCCTTCCCCAGAAGAAGTTCATCTCTTCTCCCATGTTATCACTATGCTTTGTACATTCCTTGAATGTTGCAGTTAACACACTCTATACATTATAGTGGTATGTTGATAATTCCTCTCCCACCATCCAAAACCTTTCTATGACCTTCCTATTGCAGCATCTGTAACAGTACCTAGCATATAATAAGCATTCAAAATAAGTTCATCTCATGAACAAAATCTTAGTGCCCTTCCCTTTTCTCTTACAATAAGCTAGCTTCATGTGTCTGTCATTAATAACTTCCTAATAATGCAAATGTGCTCATTTTATGGACTTTTGAACAAAAAGTCTAACACAAAAAAGCAATATTATAAAATCTTCCAATTTAAGATTTCTGTTTGAAGTGTGTCCTTTTTTTTAGATTAGTAGCCCCTGGTGAATTGTAATTATGTACCCTGGCTCTCTAAGGCTATGTACACCTTAGGTCCAAAGCAAGAAGTTCTAAGAATAAGGAGTTTGATGACTTCTATAGAAAATCTTACATTCTGAGGAAAGTTCCAGTTGAAGAGAGGAATAAGAGATATGAAGGTAAACAGTAGATTCTTGATTAAGGAAAATAGCATCAAACTCTGTAAGGTCTCTCTTGCCTATGGAAATTTCATCATGCATATATGAAATATCCTAAATCCCAGTAGGGCAATGTTCTGGCAAGGGCATGAACATGAAAGTAAAGAGGGTTGAATTCAAGTCCATGAAGCTATAGACCTCTATGTCCACTAGCAAGGCTCATAACTTCTCTTTCCTCATCCGTAAAATGAGGGAACGGGACCGGGCTTCCCTGGTGGCGCAGTGGTTGAGAGTCTGCCTGCCGATGCAGGGGACACGGACGGGTTCGTGCCCCGGTCCGCGAAGATCCCACATGCCGCGGAGCGGCTGGGCCCGAGAGCCATGGCCGCTGAGCCTGCGCGTCTGGAGCCTGTGCTCCGCAACGGGAGAGGCCCGCATACTGAGGAAAAAAAAAAAAAAAGTGAGGGAATGGGACCAAATTATTTCAAAATCCTATTAAGTCCCATAACTCTATGTCTATGACATATGATTCCTAAACCTGCCTGTGTAACAATGTCACTTGGGAAACTTTATAAATCCACAGCTCCCGAGACTTCCTTCCCACCAATCTTAAGAGAAGTGTGGGAATTTTATAGTTTTAGAAAACCCCAATGGGTAGTTCTGATGCAAAGCCCCATTTGGGAGCTGAGCCACCCTATAGAAACTTCATCTGCTATTCAGCTACGTCTACCACTTACAGAATAATATTTTCCAATGGGAATACGTCTCCAATTGCATAATAATGGTTAAAGGGAATTTAGGGTTTATTTTACATAAAGTCACCTATGGGCACTTTGCTGGAACACATCTATTGCTCAAATATGGAAATTGCCTATAGAGTTTTATATTTCAACATTTGTATTATCTATTTTAAGCATGTGATTTGGTATAATCTTGGGCAAAATATTTTCCCTATAAACTTATCTTAGTTTTTTTAATGAAAATCAGTGAAAAAATAATTATTTAATGTATAAATATTTATAGCCACTACCCAGGGACATACATATACTGTAGAGTAAGATATACAGCTGTGGCACAAACCAAGAGCAGGATAAAAATGTACCATCTACAGATAGACATACACTGTAGTTGCCTACGAACCCTCAGTGCTTTTCTCACTAGCAGGGCCTATCCATTTCCAGGCAATGCATCATGATGAGTCTAAGTCAAGTGTGGACAATCCTATTTGCTTTGGCAAAATACTGATTTTTGCAACCCATCTTGCAGCTAGGAATAGCCATGTGATCAAGCACTAGACAATGAGATTTGAGAGCCAATGTGTTGGTGAACTTCATGGAAATATTCTTTTGCTCCTCAATAAAGGGACGATCCTTTTTGTCACTCAGATCCCTGCTTCCTTCCTTGAATATAAAAGGCTACGGCAGCCATATGGTGACCATGAGGCATTAAGCGTGAGGTCCCAGTGTCCATACCCAGAGATGACAGAGTGGAAAATGAGAAAGAGCCTTGACGGCATTTGGAAGCCACTACTCCAACCACAGAACTCCTAACAGCATACTTCTTGTTATGTGAGACAACTATCTTTGTTGTTCAAGCCACTGTGAGCCTCGTTTTTGATTACTTGCAGCCAAAAATACATCTTAACTCAATCAATTTCTAGGCAGGGTTAAGAATAATCTACAGGAGGCAACTAGTCATATTTAGAGTTGGAATTCCATGACATCATGGGGTAGGGAAATAGCTGTCACCAAGGAAGAGGCATTTCAATAAGTGCTTGAAGGTTGAGCAAAAGATGGGAGGGAGAGGTGAAGGCAGTAACAGCTTTTGTAGAGAAAGCTTGAAAACAAGAGAAAAGAGTAAGAAGGCTTCACATTTGTCATCTGACACTCTAGGAGGGGAGTCTTTACAATGAAAATGTATAAGGATTTTTTTTCCCAAAAAAGTCTAAGTCAAAAAATTGCAGGAGTCACCAAACCTGCTTCACACATTCGACAACTTTCACTGTTCTTACTCACTACCCATCCTGAAGGCTCTGTCTGTGACCGTGTGTCCTGTCCAACGGCTCCACCCCAGAAGATGCTTCATCTCAGGTCATACAAACTCATTCTGGCACTGAGGTTGGCTCTTGGTCACTGGAGCCTGGACCCCTTTGACTTCAGTGGTGCTCACTACAAGTCAGCCTATAGAGAGTGCCCCCCGTGATTCTGAAAGCCACGTTAGAATAAGAAACCAGTTCACGTCTGGAACTGGTTTCTGGGAAACATCAAGAAATGCAGGGCTTCCCTGGTGGCGCAGTGGTTGAGAATCTGCCTGCTAATGCAGGGGACACAGGTTCGAGTCCTGATCTGGGAAGATCCCACATGCCACGGAGCAACTAGGCCCGTGAGCCACAACTGCTGAGCCTGCGCGTCTGGAGCCTGTGCTCCGCAACAAGAGAGGCCACGACAGTGAGAGGCCCGCGCACCGCGATGAAGAGTGGCCCCCGCTTGCCACAACTAGAGAAAGCCCTTGCACAGAAACGAAGACCCAACACAGCCAAAAATAAAAATAAATAAATTAAAAGAAGGCTCAACATTTGGAGAAAAAATATTTAAAAAAAAGAAAGAAAGAAAGAAATGAAACCCACATTTTATCCCCTCTCTCTCATTCTCTCTCACTCACTCTCATTCTCTCTGTAACACTTGAGGAAATTAAAAAGAATCTATTGGTGTATAGCACATTGGTACATCAAAGTCCCCAAAGGAAAATATTTGAATTTCTTCCATCTATTTTCCTCTCCTGTTCTTTATGCTTCTCAATGAGAAGAAAGGTAGAGCTTACATTTTATGTCAACACAAAAGGCCTCCGTTTGTGTGCATTACTTATTAAAGTACTCAGCGATTCAATGTCAAGGTATGTATTATACATACTTTTTTTTTCTAGGCCATTATCAGCTTTCTTACAACACTATTATTCTTCAGCCCAGCTAATGCTTCTGTCAAAGATTTAGCAACAAGCATGGAAAATGTCAAACAGTGGGGAAGAAACCTAGCTGTTTCCACAACTGCACAAAAGGCACGAGTTGTCTTTTATAGAAAAGCAGCATAATTCAAAAGCCAACGGATGTTTTATCGGGGGACAGAGTAGTGGGATGCTTTATTTGTTTTTCTCTGCACACCTGAGTCCATCTCCTCTGAATAGGTTTCCTTTCTTCTCTTGCCAATATACTTAATAAAATAGGGCCTACGTTGTTATCACCGCACCCTCTCCCCAGGTGGTATCTGGCTTGGAACGTGACAGAAATCAGCCTAGAGAGTCAGCCCTGTTCTGTCTGCAGAACAGTGTGAAAGATTTAAGGAGCACTAAAAGTCTCCTCTAGAGAAAAATATTTTCCCAACCTGCTTACCAGGGTGCCTGAAATTACAACCCTTCTGCTTTAAGGCATTGAGAGCCTCCATTAAAATGCAAATATGTTATGTGAGTTATTTTATCAAACTTTCACATCTTAGCTTGAATTCGTTTATGGCTTAATTCAAAACCCTAAAGTGATGGGACACAGTTTGGATGAGAGAACAGATGATATGGAAGTTCAGGGTTTAAAATATGTTGCCTAGGGAGCCGGCCCAGGTAGCAGGACAAAGTGGGAGAGCAGAATATAGTCAGAAGGCACCAAAAATGAGGTCCAGAGTTAATACACACATGCAGATGCTATCAACAATCCTGGATGAGCAACAGGCTGGATCGCGTGGTCAAGAAGTTGTCATGTTCACACTTCAAAAAAATAAACTCAAGGAAGCATCAATGTGCATATGGCTTATTTTCTCCCCCCTGGATTAGCGTCCTCAGTTGGATTTACTTACCATTTCTTCCTGTCTGAGTGTGCTCAGGGCTCTTACCCACTCCCTCCCCAGCAGTTTCAGAGGTTGCCTAGAGCCTATGGCAGACACTCCCTGTGTTCTCCAATATTTCCATTTCTCCCCCATCCTGCCCCCCTTGAAGTTGGTCATGGCCGTATGACCAACTTTGGTCAATGAAATATAAGCAGAAATGGTATGTGTCACCATTTCTGCTTCCAGGCAGAAGCATTTCAGCACTTAATCATGGTTTTCCATGCTCCCTTCTTCTGCCAGGGTGAACTCTGAAGTATGGTGAACTTGAGAAAAGACGCTACAATGTCAAAGCAGCCGAGAATGGTAGACAGAGAGAACAGCTACCTGGAAACCTGCTGAGACCTGAAGATGACCATAATTAAGCAGGAATAAGCTCCTATTGTGCAAACCACTGATATTCTGGTGTTATTCCTTCAGCATAACCTAGCCTACCCTGGCTGATCCATACCCCACAAAGAGCATCTCAGGAAATCTCATCTGGCCCTCTCCATTACCATATACTCATCATTCAGTAAATATTTATTGAGCACCTACTATGTGCCAGATAATATTATAGGTACCAGGGATTTAGTAGTAACAGTGAAGTTACCAACAGTAAAGGACCAAGTCAAGTCCTTGGACTCATGAAGGTTACATTCTAGTCAAGCAAGAAAGATTATAAATAAGTTTGTTAGGAATAGGCTTGGTTGAGTATAGCAGAAAACCCAAATAATATCAACTGAAGCAAATTAGAGGTCTAGTTTCCCTCACATAAAATAAAACTGGGGGTTGGCAATTCAAAACTCATAGGGTGGCTCTTCAATGTCACGGGTAATACAGACTCTGCCAATCTTTCTGATCTACCATTCTTAGCATGTGGCTTCCATCTTTGAGAGCACCTCGTATTCCAAAATGGCTGCCACAGCGCCATTTCTTTTACAGCCTAGCAGGAAGAAAGAGAAAAGGGAAAATGCAGGAAGAAAGAGAAAAAGCAAAATGCAAAAGGAGGTGCCTCCCAACTAAGTCAGGCCCCTTTAAAGAGCCTTCCCTGAAGCCCTAGCCCATACGTAATATGTAAAATGTACTGGCTACTCCTACCTTCAAGGGAGGTTGAAAGGGAAATATAATCCCAGCTGGATATATTTTGCCACAAAGAAAACAGAGTTCTGTTAGTAAAGAAAAGAATAAGCATTTAACAGTCTCTGTCACAAGAGGTAAACAAATAAAGATTTCATCTGGTGATAATATTTTGAAGGAAAAAAATATGGTAAAAAATGGAGCGAGAGTAACTTTACCCACGGTGGGGGACAGGGAGAGAGGCCTTTCTAAACAGACAGCATTGAATAGTGGAAAGAAGTCCCCCATGGGGATATCTGGGGAAGGGAGCCCCAGGCAGCGGGTACAATGAGTGCCAAGGCCTGAAGTTCTAAGGAACAGAAAACCCCGTCGTGAGTGGAGTGGAGTAAGGGAGAATATAGGGGAAGATGAGGGCAAAAAGGCAGGAAGAAACTAGGTCAGGAAGGACCGTGTGAATTTCATTCTCAGTGTGACAGGAAGCAAGTGGGGGCTGAGGAGTAAGCAGGGAGGGACATCATATGCTCATTAATTCTGGGTGCTGTTGGGAACTGGTTTGTAGGGGGAAAAGAATGGTGACCAGTTAGGAGGCTGATTCAGGCATCCAGACAAGAGATAACAGCTCTGTACCTACAGTAGGATAGATGGATGGGCAGTGCTAAGGATGCAGCTGAGATCAGCAATCATGATTTTTTTATAAACCCCATTGGCCTTGATGGGTAACGTTTTCTACCAGAGTTTGGCTGCTCATCCCTGGGGCTTGGAGAAAGTTCATAGACAGTTGGGTTTTTCCAGAATTGGAGCCTTGCTGGGAGAATATGATTGACTGGCGCTGAGAGAAGCTACGAAGGAAGGCTGCTGTTGAAACAAGTCACTGAAATGAGAGACTCTTAGCAGGATGGGGAGGGAAGTGACAGAAGGCAGAGGCTGGGGACGTGACGACCCCACCCCCCGCCCCCAAGGGTCGGCCAGTTCCTGTTTCCCACCTGTAGCTAATGCTTATAGCTTCTGCCTCTCTGCCCAGCTTTAGCAGGTGGACACACGGCTGGACTATCGGCCTGGCACCTGGTGACCAATATCACCCAGGCCCCATTTGTCCCATATGCTGCTGCTCATTGGTTAGTCCTGCCTCACCCTTATGCAACCCAAGTGTCGGGCTCCCAAGTGTCTTGGAAGAAAGAGCAAACTCTACTTCTATAGTGGAGTGGTTAAGCATAACAGCTGAAGTTAGGCTGTGGGTTCAAATCCAAGCTCCCCCACCTTCCAGCTGTGTCGCTGTGAACAATTACTTAACTTTCATCTGTAAGACGAGGCTATTAATAAGCCTCGCAGGGCTATTAAAAAAATCTAATGAATTAATGAAAAACACTCAGAAGAGTACACAGCACACAGTAAAGCTCTCAATTACATGTTACTATTTATCATCTTCCTGCATTACTCAGATCAAATCTCACTCCCTCCTAAAACCTCCCCTCCACACCCCAGCCTTCATTTATCTCCTTTCTCTAACTCATTTTATACTTACTATTCGTAACATACAATCTTCATCTTACGACGTGCCGTCCTGTTCTCTAATTGTTGGTATCACTCAATATGGCACTTGAATCCACACTAATTACTGTATGCTAATATATAAAATCACGCCTTGTCCTAATTCTTCATGCATGTGCCTTATCTCTTCTCTCCAACTATATATACTAGAAGACCCCCAAAAGCCAATTTTATACTTCTCTCACATCTTCACGGTGGAGAATGCAGTGCTGGACACATAACACAGATGTACTAAGTACTAAGGTCCTTTCATCTGGAGAACTCTAGAAATCCTGTGCATTAGGGATCCAAACAGAAGTGGAAACAAGCTTCAGAATTGGAACTGATTTCTATAAACCTCTAGTTAAGCCAACTGTTCTTTGGGCCGTGCCTATGCTATCCTGGGGAGAATACTGTCACGTATTATCTTCTAAAAGGTCTCCAAAATATTTCAAGAAATAGTCTGACTTATTCAAGAATAAAAACTCCCACTGAAGCCTGATCCTCAGGCCTCCTGGGCCAGCTGGCCCTCAAAAGAAATAAGCTCTTCCAGATCATTAGCCCAGGGCCTCTCCAGCTAGAGAGAGAAAACCTGTAAGCAGAACTGTGAGCCTGCAGAGAAGCTACCCTGCACTGAACCCACTCTCAGTGGCTTTGGCAGGGGCGGGTGCTGGCTAAGGTGAAGAAATAGTCACACGCAGCACCGCTGAAAACTTCTGCAATGCACAGTAGACTGGTCTACCCATCACACAGCCTCTCGGCACATCCTTTTAATACAGCTAATACTGCTGAGGACAAGTGGGGGCTGGGGTAAAGGGCCAGAAACTGCAGCCAGATGACCAGAATTCAAACCAGCGCTCTGCCACTCACTGGCTGCATGGCTTTGAGCTACTTTAACCAATCTGTGCCTCAATTCCTTCATCTGAAAGTGGTAGTTATAACAGCCCCTGATTCTTCTGGTTGTTATGAGGATTAAAAGCTTTTCAATTGTTACAGTGCTAAGGACAGCACCTGGTTGTAAGCATTATGCAAGTGTCTGTTAAATAATTTTTAAATTGTATTTATACGTGTGTGTGATTACCTCTGCCCAGGGGTAACAGGAAAGGCTACCCAAAGCTGGCATCTGTAACTGAGTAAGACTCAAGGTGCAAGGGAGAGTCCTTTACAATAGTGGTTCTCAACTTACCTTGCCTTTAAATCACCTGGAAAGTTGTTAAAAACCCAGATTCCTAGGCCTCACCTCCAGCATTTCTGATTCAATAGGTATGGTTGGGAACTGAGAAACTATCAATACATTTCCAGTAAGTTCCCAGGTGATGCTGATGCTGGCCCAGAAACCCACTTTGAGAACCACTGCCTTTCAGAATCAGAGAGAAGCGGGTGCAGAGATGCAGGAATATAAAACAACCCAGCCTGCTCAGTGGAGAGAAAGTAATCTAACACAATTGGATCAGAGAGTGGTGATGGAAAATGGCAAAAGAGGAGGTGGGATGAGGAGGCAGGAGCTGATCCCAGAGTGAAGACACCTGGCACAGATCCTGTGCACTTGGAGGCCCTTTGGGAGTTTAAAGCTTAAGTAACATGACTAGTTTGTGTTTCCAAAACCATCATTTTTGCATTAATGTGAAAAATGGACTGGAAGAGGGGGGATTATAGAGAAAGGGACAAAAATTAGAAGAAACCAGAGGAGAAATAATGAGACCAGAGCTGGTGCAAATGCAGTGAGATAAGAAGAAAGAAACAGAGAAATCTTAGGGTACAGAATTGAACAGATGTGCAGAGACCTGTATGGGATGGGAAGGAGAAGGAAGGGTTAAGGGTTACTCCAAGCTGGCCAGCTCTGATGCCGGGATGGAGGAGGTCCTGTCAACTGAGAAAGGAATGCAGGGGACAAAAGAGATGTGGGGGGAACAGCACATTATAAATCCAATTTACAAGGGTTCAGAGGCATCCATGATGTCCATTAGGCAGCTAGAAATCCAGGTCTGGAGTTGCCCAAAGAAATCACAAACAGAAATAAAGAGCTGGGTACCCCCATAAGCAGGTCCAGGTTAGAATCAAGGCTGTGGGTAAGGTGGCCACAGGAGAGAGAACTGACTAGGGAAAGAGCCCGGACAGAAACTTGACTTAACTTTTTTAAATGGGCTCAGCGATCAAAAGCGAGAATGGAGACAGGGAGAATGAGAAAAGGGTGGCGAAGCTGAGGCCCGTAGGATGAAGCAAAGCTATGACAGCATCCTGGTGCCGGGGCTGTCATCTTACTATAGCATTACAAACCCTTCTGACCTCACCTGAGTTGAAGGGAAAGTGTCTGTGCTGGTCACTGTCCATTCTTGGGTCCACTGGCTGCCCTTCCCTGTTCAGCCTGACTCCCTACAAACTGCATTTCTCAGGCTCCTTTGCCAACTGGCTTCTGGTTAATTTCTGCCAAAGAGAGGCACTGGGTGGAGACTGGGGAGAGGAGGGGAGTAAAATCCAGGTTACCCTGCCCATTTTCCTTCTCTGTCCCCAGCCCCAGCTCCGCCTTCTGTGGCTTCTCAGCAGACATGTGCTTCTGGCTCCCCGGGGTCTGGGAACATTCCCTCCTAATTCTTTGGTCCCTCCAGCTGTGTGTGGGTGGGGATCTCTATGTCAATCCACCAGCCCACTTGGCTCTTCAGTGCTTCCAGCACCCCCTAACCAGTTCCCGTATGAATTCCCTCTACTGAAATGGCTGGTGCAGTCTCTCTGGTCCTTGCTGGTCCCGGATTGATAAACACACAATGGTAATACATCAGTTTCTCTCCCCACAGCTTATTTCAGTCTTCATAAAACTATTCAGGCTGGGATTATCCAAATTGATATTAACAAAGTCTTCTATTTAAAAATTACAGGGAGGACTTCCCTGGTGGCGCAGTGGTTGAGAGTCCGCCTGCTGATGCAGGGGACACGGGTTCGTGCCCCGGTCAGGGAGGATCCCACATGCCACGGAGCGGCTGGGCCTGTGAGCCGTGGCCGCTGAGCCTGCGCATCCGGAGCCTGTGCTCCACAACGGGAGAGGCCACAACAGTGAGAGGCCCGCGTGCCGCAAAAAAAAAAAATTACAGGGGAAACTAAATTTAAAAGAGGCAGTAAATGAAGATAAAAGCTGAAATAAATACATTGTAAAACATAAAGCTGTAGAATGATAAATTAGTTCAAATATTGGTTTTTTTGATAAGACTACTAAAATAAACAAACCTCTGTCAAATATAATTAAGGGAACATTTTTAATTAGAAATGAGAAAGGAGGGCTTCCCTGGTGGCGCAGTGGTTGAGAGTCTGCCTGCTAATGCAGGGGACGCGGGTTCGAGCCCTGGTCTGGGAGGATCCCACATGCCGCGGAGCGACTGGGCCCGTGAGCCACGACTACTGAGCCTGCGCGTCTGGAGCCTGTGCTTCGCAACAAGAGGCCGCGAGGGTGAGGGGCCCGCGCACCGCGATGAAGAGTGGCCCCCGCTTGCCACAGCTGGAGAAAGCCCTCACACAGAAATGAAGACGCAACACAGCAAAAATAAATAAATTAATTAATAAAAACTCCTACCCCCAACATCTTAAAAAAAAAAAAAAAAAGAAGAAATGAGAAAGGAAAGAGGACAAAATACAGAAAATAGATTTTTTTCTCCAAATCCAAAGAGAATGTTATGCACACTTGTAGGCTAATAAACTGAAATCTTCAATGAAATGAATAATTTCTAGAAAGATATAGATGACTAAAAATAACTCAAGAAATATAAGTCTAAACAGAATAATAACCGAGGAAGAAATTGAAGAAATAATTTGATAACAACTAAAAAAAATGCAGTTTGTCCCAATGTTTCCACCAGAACAATTTTCATACTTTTATTTATTTATTATTATTATTATTTTTTTAACCCATACGCGGGTGTCTCCCTTTGCGGAGCACAGGCTCCGGACGCGCAGGCTCAGCGGCCGTGGCTCACGGGCCCAGCCGCTCCGCGGCATGGGGGATCTTCCCGGACCGGGGCACGAACCCGTGTCCCCTGCATCGGCAGGCGGACTCTCAACCACTGCGCCACCAGGGAAGCCCCCAATTTTCATACTTTTAAGAAACAGATGATTTCAATGTTGTATAAAATATCCAGAGCGCAAAGAGAGATAAGAGTACGTTTATGTCCATTAGGCAAGCATGATCTTCTTCCTAAAATCTGATAATGATAAAATACACAAAAAGAAAATTACAGGCACATATCACAAGTGAATATGGATAGGAAAAGCTTAAATAAAATCCTCACTCTAAAAAGAAACTTGTTTTAACTCTTTAGTTGGTTTTTCTTTTTTTCTGGTAACAGCTTCATTGAGATATAATTCTTATGCCATAAAAAATATAAAACACTTTATGAATTTATCCTTGCACAGGGGCCAGACTAATCTTCTCTATGCCGTTCCAATTTTAGCATATGTGCTACTAAAGACAGCAGAAGAGATAACTTCGTAAGTTAAGTTGAAATAAATTATGAAGGACGGTCAGTTTGTACATTATAGAAATAACCATTGGACAAAACTAATATAACTCAAATCAAAGGGAAAATATCATCTGGAGAAAACATTCACAGCAAATATAACAAAGGGTTCATGTCTATGTTATGTAAAGAACTTACACATATTGATACCAAAACATTAAGTCCCCAATACGTAAACTAGCAAAAAACTAGAGAAGACAATTCATAAAAACAGAAATACTACTAGTAAACAAGCATCTGGGAAAACATTCAACTTCTCTTGTAATCAAAGAAATGGCCCCCTCAAATAATGTGGTAGCATATTACACTTACTACAGTAGAGGAACTTTAGAAACTATCCAGTATTACAACACTGCGGTAAAACCAGTCCCCACACATGCCATATAAATTGATATCAACTCTTGGCGATACATATCAGGAACCATCTTAAAAGTCCATAGGGCTTCCCTGGTGGCGCAATGGTTGAGAGTCTGCCTGCCGGTGCGGGGGACACGGGTTCGTGCCCCGGTCTGGGAACATCCCGCATGCCGCGGAGTGGCTGGGCCCGTGAGCCATGGCCTCTGAGCCTGCGCGTCCGGAGCCTGTGCTCCACAACGGGAGAGGCCACAGCACTAAGAGGCCCGCGTACCGCAAAAAAAAAAAAAAAAAAAAAAAAAGTCCATAATATCCCTTTATCCTAAGGATATTTTAAAGAATAAAAATTAAAGCTACATGAGATGTTCATTGCAATGTCATTTTAACAGCCAAAATAAATAAATGAAAGACCACCTAAATCCAACAACAGGAAGATTATTAATGAAAGGTTAAAAATTACTGTTTAGGGCGTCCCTGGTGGCACAGCAGTTAAGAATCCACCTGCCAATGCAGGGGACACGGGTTTGTGTCCTGGGCCAGGAAGATCCCACATGCCATGGAGCAACTAAGCCCGTGCGCCACAACGACTGAGCCTGCACTTTAGAGCCCGTGAGCCTCGTCTACTGAAACCCGCACGCCTAGAGCCCGTGCTCCGCAACAAGAGAGGCCACCGCAATGAGACGCCCGAGCGCCACAATGAAGAGGAGCCCCCACTTGACGCAACTAGAGAAAGCCCGCGTGCAGCAAAGACACAACTCAGCCAAAAATAAATAAATTTATTTATTTTAAAAATAAAAATTACTGTTTAGAACTATAATAAAAACTACAGTTTATCAAGCACCCTCATATACACGACTCCTTTCAGTCCTCAAGGGTCCCAGGAGGCGGGAGGGAATCACACTAACCGAGACTCAGAAAAATTAAGTGATTTGCACAAGTGACTCTCAAACACCTGCTACCAAATTCCAGGCTCTCTCAATGTTAAAGTGGGTGGTTGTGAATATCTGCTCTGAGCCTCAGTTTCCTCATCCAGCAAATAGGGCTAATAAGAATACCTAAAGAGTAGTTAAGAGAATCCAATGAAGCTCTTAAATGGCTGTGAACTCTTAGCGCAGGGTATGGTACACAGTTGCACTCAGTAAATTTTAAGAATAATGATAATACAAAGTTGTATCAATTCAATACGATTACAGCAATGTAAATATGTCTGCAAGCAGATGAGGACCAGAAAGAGGAAGGAATAATGCAAATGCATGCTGCAAAAGCAAGGCAAGAGCAAAAGAATCACTTTTCTTTTTGGAATTATTTTGGTTTTAGTACAATAAGTAGAAATCTGGAGGGAAAAAGAATATACAAAAATCTCCTAAAAAGGAACTGGCATCTTTGGAGGAGCCCCATATTAAATCTGGGATCACTCCCTCTAGGACACTTGAAATAATAAACTCAGCATATGTGCCCCCTGGAGATGTCACGTGGTGTGGGGAACTGGCCAGAGGATGGTGCTGTTTCACTTGCCCAAGGGACCAAGGAAGCATTTATTGGCCTCAATAATATATTAGTGCTAGTTGTTCGGTCTTCCTTAAAGATTAATTCTTTTTTTTTTTTTTCTTTTTTTCCTTCTTAAAACTGAGACTCAGAAGCATCTCAAACAAATCCCCATGTAGTTGGGAAATAGATCTAAGTCCACTCCCAGTGAACAGCAACATCCCAGGGGAGGTGCTCTGCAGTGAGGAAGGGCATCTGCAGGACCAAGGAGAATGTCGTTACTTCTCCCTTTGGTCATGTGACTAGAAGCTACCATCAGTGTTCAGCAAAGACTTAGCTAGTGTTAGCCCCCCAGGTTTTTAATCTACAAAGTGGGAACAATTCAAACCACCGGAGAGAGAGTTTTCAGAGTAATGAGGGAAAAAGCTAGAGGTGTCCCTTGGCTTTTCCTCCCCAAAGTCAGCAAGGCCTGAAAATCTCTACTACAAAGGCATAGGTAGAAAGTAACTCCACTCTCAGTGCCTACATTGTGACAGGCTTGTAAAGGACAGATAGGAATTGGTGTAGCTGTGGTATAGAAATGAAGTCGATCCAGGCTGTGGTCTTGAGCTTGAATTGTCAGCAACTGCCTACGTGAGTCAGAACTTATGCAGTTGGTATATGAGCTCCAGTAAAGGAAGTGACAGTTCAGCAAAGGACATAAATTCAGAAGAGAAACGTCAGGGGATGACACAGAACCCAGCATGACCAGAGGCTGAATCACACAGAGCTCAGACTCAGGTCCAAACAACACCCCCTACTTGGGATGTCAAACAGGTATCTCAAAGTTAATATGTCCAACACCAAGCTCCAAGTCTCTGCCCTCACCTGCTCTGCCCACAGCCTTCCCGTCTCAGGTAACAGCAATGCCATCCTTCCAAGCCCTCAGCTGGAGTCTCGTCAACTCCTCTTTTTCTCTCATATCGCACATCCAATCCATCAGGAAATCCCATGGGCTCTACCTTCAAGATACACCCAAATCCATCCTCTTCTCATCACCTCCACTACCACCCCCTCCGCAATCCAAACCACCATCACCTCTTGCTGGTCTTCTCGTTACAGCCTCTTAACTGGTCTCCCCACTTCCGCCTTTGCCCACCATTCACTTTCTTCTCAACACAGCAGCCAGAGGGATCCTCTTAAAATCAAAGAAGGAGGACACCTTAAAAAAACAAACCCATTAAAGAGCTAATAAATTGGTTTTCATCAAAATTAAAGCGACTCTCCAGAAAAGTACTACAACATGAATGAACCTTGCTAAGTGAAATAAGCCAGTCACACAAACACAAAACTGCATTATTTCACTGCTATGAGATACCTAGGGTAGTCAAAATCACAGTCAGAAAACAGAATGGCGGTTGCCAGTGTCTGAGGGGGAAGGGAGAATGGGGAGTTTTTGTGTAATGGGTATAGAGTTTTCATTTTGCAAGGTGATACTGGTCACACAGCAATGTGAATAGTCTTAATATTAATGAACTATATACTTAAAAATGGCTAAGATGGTAAATTTTATGTTATGTGTATTATACCATAATTAAAACTTTTTTAATTCTCAAATTGCACATTTTAAATATGTATAGTTTACTGTTTGTCACTTTACCTCAATAAAGCTGTTTTTAAAATTTTTTAATTACATTTTTTAAAACTAAGTAGGATCATATCCCTCCTCTGCTGCATGCCTTCCATGAGCTTCTCATCTCATTCAGAGAAAAAGCCAAAGTTCTCGGAATGACCTACGAGGCCCTACACAATCTGGCTCTGAAACCAGCGTGCCCTCATTCCCATTTCTCTCCCATTCACCCCACTCCAGCTACACTGGACTCCTTGGTGTTTCTCAAACACACCAGGTGCACTCCGGGGGCACTGACATGTCTTGTCTGCTTTGCCTGGAAAGCTTTCCCCCCAGGGAACTTTGTGGCTCACTGCCTTACCTCTTCCAAATCTTTACACGAATGTCACCCTCTTAGAGGGGCCTTTCCTGACATGGTATTTAAAACTGAAATGCTTCCCCACCCCCTGAGTCCCCATCCCCCTTCTCTGCTTTATTTTTCTACATAGCACTTATCACAGTCTAATATACCACATTTTTCTTATTTATTTTGCCTGTTTCTAACCACTAGAATTAAACCAGAAATACAGGAATCATATTGTTTTGTTCACTAATTATACCCTCAGCAACTGGTACAGTGCCTGGCACATAGCAGGTGCTTGAAAAATATTTGTTGAATAAATGAATGAGTAAGTGAATAAATGAATCAAGGAACATTTATCTGACCTTGACAAACAAGTGTAAGGATCCTTTTTGAAGATACCCCAACCCAGTCTATATAGCTGGGTATCTATCAAGCTTTTCCAACCCTCATGAAAGTACTCTGATATGATGCCATCAGCATTCCCTTTCTATATTATCAGTGGAGGCTCAAGATCACATGGGCCACAAATGGCAGAGCCAGCATTTAAACCAAGAATTTGTCATCAGCTACCAAGTCCCTCCATGCCACCCTGAGTATCTAAACTTTTTTCAACTTTCATATCCTTTCATTTCATTCCTAATGGCATTGCTGACAGATCTTAGTTGAGCAGTTAGCCCTCGCACCATAAATTTCTATTTGTCACACCCAAAACTCAGTATATTAGAAGGCTACCCTTCTGGTTTTTAAAATGGAAATTGATGACATTGTATGCAGGAGCATAGGAGCTGCAAATCCTCACCCGAATCTCTCCATCTACCTGAAGGCAAAAATAGAAAAGTCAGAAGCACTCAGAGCTGCAGGCCCTCCCTGCTGGAGATATTATACCACCATTCCAGGCCCAGGTACTCCCCCCACTTAGGAGGTCCAGGGTTTGGTTTAGCAGCTGGGGCGTACAAAGAAAGAGGTGCAGCTGGAGCCACCCATGCGAGGACAGCACTCTCCCCCTCACCCCTCGAGGTGGCCTGACATCTCTGAGCATCCAGAAAAGAA
Source organism: Mesoplodon bidens (assembly GCF_964165515.1). Classification (NCBI taxonomy): domain Eukaryota; kingdom Metazoa; phylum Chordata; class Mammalia; order Artiodactyla; family Ziphiidae; genus Mesoplodon; species Mesoplodon bidens. The sequence continues at coordinate 40,170,618 of NC_138171.1, forward strand.
CACAAATAGACAGGTTTTTATGAGGGCTGTAACCCAATTGACAAAGGCGAGCTCTCTCAGCCTGGAAATGTCCCTGCTCTGAACCAGTTGCCTTGCCAACAAGCCACATGTTTCTACTCTGCAGAATCCAATTTCTGAGCAATATGACAGTGACAGGTCCAGAGACATGATACAATTCCAAGGTGCCTTTGAACACCTGCTGAATAGCTAAGAACAATGTGGATCCCTGGATGTACTTAGCAACATGGGAGGCACGCTAGGCAAAGGCAGGTCGTGCCCAGTTTATGCAACAGCCCCCCACTTACTCCACCCCATCCCAGCACTTTGAAAACTACAGGTAACATGTAGCCATGTCCTTTATCACCACCATCATTAGAATCTTTGTAAATACTTGCATGGGACTCACTCTTTAAATGTATTAAGTTATTTAATGGTCATGACAACCCTATGAGGTAGGTATTATTAGTATCCCATTTCAGATGAGAATTTGAATAATTGATAATTATTTGAAAAATTGATAATTTACCCTAATTCATATAGCCAGAGAAATGTAGAGCCAGGATTTGAAACTGGACAGTCTGCCTCCAGAATCCATCCCCTTAAACACTTTGCTATACTATCAATCTCCAATATTCCCTAAATGGTAAAACCAAGAGAATGTTCTAGTTATCATTACTGTATAACAAAGCACCCCAAACTTCATAAAGTAAAATACCCATTTTATTATGCTCATGGACAGTATGGGTCAGGAATTTGGACAGGGCACAGTGGGGGCACCTTGTCTCTGTCCACAAAGTCTATCTGGAGTATCAGCTAAAAAGATTTCAAGCTGAGAGTGACTCAACAGCTGGGGATCAGTATCATCTGACGGCATCTTCATGCCTGGCAGGTGATGCTTGAGATCCACTGGGACCTCAGTTGGGTCTGTCAGCACCTACTTGTGGTCTCTCCGTGTGGCCTGGGCTTCCTGTCAGCATGGTGGCTGGGCTCCAAAGCAAGTGTCCCAAGATGCAGAAAATAGAGCTGTCAGCTTCTTTTTTTTTTTTTTTTAAACAAGTAGGTTGTTTGTTTGGGGTTTTTTGTTTGTTTGTTCTGTTTTTTACAATTTTTTACTTTTTGACCGCATCACGTGGCATGTGGAATCTTAGTTCCCCAACCAGGGATTGAACCTGCACCCCCTGCACCAGCAGCACGGGTTCTTAACCACTGGGCCACCAGGGAAGTCCCCAGCTGTCAGTTTCTTAAGGCTAAGACCCCAAAACTGGCACAGTGTCATTTCCACCATATTCTATTGGCTAGGAAGTCACGAAGTCCACATTCAAGGGGAGGGGATACAGACTCCAGCTCTCAAAGAATCTTGGAGTCATTTGTTTAAACCACCAATGAGACCATTTAGTCCAACCCCTTCAAGTTCTAGCTGAACAGCTGAAGCTCAGAGAAGTTAAACGATTTGTCCAAGATCATATAACGTGTGTTAGTGGCAGACAGAACCCAAGTGCCTCTGTGCCCTGTCTCATACTCTATGCCACGGCTTCTCACTTGGCTGCACCTTGGAGTTGCCTAAGGAACTTTTAAAAGTGCTGATGCCTGGGACATCCCTGGCGGTCCAGTGGTTAAGACTCCGCTCTTCCAATGCAGGGAGCGCAGGTTCAATCCCTGGTGGGGAAACTAGGATCCCACAAGCTGCATGATCAATTAATTAATTAATTTAATTAAGATGCGGATGCCTGGGTCTCATCTGCAGAGATCCTAATTTGTTTGGAGTGCGACCTGTTTGGAGGGCATGGAAATTTGTAAAATCTCCCCCGGGTCTGTAATGTGCAGCAGTGTGAGAGCCATGCTCTGTGCAATTCCCCACGATGGTTCCATGCAGACGACACAGGCCACCGTTTCACTGTGGCTCAGCATTCGCAGAGGTCCTAGCCTGCCATGGGGACAAGCCCCACTAGGAACAGATTTCTGACACCTTCCTCTGAATCACAGACTCCATCATGAACCATTCTCCTTTCTGAGATACCTCTCCTCAGCTCCTTCCCCTCCCCACCTCCCAGGTGCCCCTCAGAAGCCAGACTTCTTTCACACTCAACTCCTCAACTATGAGTCAAGTCCACCTCTTGGCCACCACCTGCCAACTCCAGGAATTCAGTGCTACCTTTGGGACCCCTCAAGAGTAGAGACCCAAAGGGCAGATCCTCCTGCTCAATCCACCTCGCCCCCTGGATGACCACTAAGCCCATATTTGGAGCCCCCTCCAGCTCTGAATATGCCTTCCTTCCTCCTACTGGGCCATACAGCACCGGTGTAAGAGTGCTGTCTAAATCATGCTTTAAAAGGTTGTTTCTGTGAAACCACTGGTCAATTTGCTGGGAAAGTAAAACTATCAACTTGGTTATTTCACTGAAATAATTGGTCAGTTGCATCATATGTCATGCATTATAACAAACTGGCCAGAAGCATTAGCCTAAACAAATATTTTCAGTGTTTCTCCTCAGATTTAAATTCTCATGAGGCTGGATTTAAAAAAAAAACAACAACAAAAAACATACCAGTGGAGAAGCAGCCTTTCTGATATTGCTATTCTACTGGATTTACTGATTTATATTAGGTCAGGAGAAGATCTCCTGAGAATAATTTTATAAAATATATTTACTCTTCACTTTACACAAAGATGAACCTTTCTAAACTTCCCAGGCAATTCTTTTTTGTAAATTGAACTCTGCTGTAAATGTTCCAAAGAAGAGGCATTTAAAGGAACGCTTTATCAAGGATCATTATACTACTTTCTCCAATTTTGTGTTTGCTTGAAAATTTCCATAATAAGATTAAAAAGGAAGGAAGGGAGAGAGGAAAGGAGAGTGGGGGTGAGTGGGGAGGGAGGGAGGAGAGCTGGTCACCCTCAGGGGATTCTATGGTAAAGTGAAAAATCTCTGTGTAAGGTAATGTAAATAATACCCTCCCTGCCCAAAGAACAACAACAACAAAATACCCCAAACCTGCATTATTATTTCTGTGTGTGTATGTATATGTGTGTGTTTTCAAGCTGTATATATGTATATGTCAACACATATAAGACATACATATTATTTTAGCATGTATATGATATATATCATATACATTTTATAAATTCTAACTTTTCTAGTCTAAAAATCTAAAATAATTATTCTTATAAAGCATTCATCTCCATCAGTCTTCATTTCTCTCTCTCTCTATTTAGGTCTCACTGCTGGGCAAGTGAGAGGCTCACAACATCCAGCTTGGCTTACAAGAATCCCATCTGCTTTATACATGCATGTATACTATAAGACATAGTCGCTCTTTGGGTGGACAGAGCAACATTCCATGCAGCCGGCAATCACTTCTTCCACGTGCCCTTTCATCTGCCTTGGTTTTCCTCTATAAATTCTTAGTCCCACTCCAGTCCACGATAGAGTTTGTCAATTCTTCCTCAGTGCCCCATTCACTGACATAAACTCTGAAAGGCACTGCCTTGCAGATCAAAGGGCTTACAAGGTGCTCACCTAACGTGGATTCCAAGGGATTGGATAGACAACAAAGGGAAGCCAATAAGAGCCCGAAGACCTGTGGGTCCTCGCAGCCCCGGGAGAAGGAGCATGCGCAGTGCCAGAAACTAGGGCAAGGCAACGCCTTGAGAACGTCCTGAAGAGCCAAGGTGGATTCTCACTCCTGCTGTTATATTTTTATTTCCATCTTTCTCTCTGCGCACATAGCCTGGCAGGCACTTAAATGCCCAGTCATCAAAACTAAACAGCAGGGCCTCCCTGGTGGCGCAGTGGTTGAGAGTCCGCCTGCCGATGCAGGGGATACGGGTTCGTGCCCCGGTCCGGGAGGATCCCATATGCCGCGGAGCGGCTGGGCCCGTGAGCCATGGCCGCTGAGCCTGCGCATCCGGAGCCTGTGCTCCGCAACGGGAGAGGCCACAACAGTGAGAGGCCCGCGTACCGCAAAAAAAAAAAAAAAAAAAAACTGAACAGCAGATGACATGATTCCCTGACTCCTGACTTAGGTTCCCCTGACAGAATTCTTTCCACCAAGAACATGAGCTAAAAGACCCAAAGGCGATGCTGAATCCTTGGTCCTTAAACACATTTTCCTCAGGAGACACTTCAGTCAAAGAGAATCCAGTCCTCTTCCACTCCTTGTAGACCATTCAAAGGAGAAACTGCTAAGGATAATTCCCAAACGGGAGAGCTGTGCCATGTGAACCTGACACAGTATCTTAGTCTTTTTTCAAATTTCTCCTTTCCACCAGATGTATCATGACTGGTATCACCACATCCCTTCACCCATTCTTAAGTACTCAAATAAGGAAAAATTTTAAAAATCAGTCAACAAATGTCCATAAAATAATTTCCAGCAAAATCTTTCCAGCAGAAAAAGATATAACTATAAATGTTGAAGTTGTAAGCCATGGGATGGTCATTTTTATATATAAATGCATAACAATATATTCCATGAAGGGTAGAGACCAGCCATTGGCTGATATATTAAAAGCCAGTGTTTAAGTTGATAAAAATTATATGAGGGGTTGACCAATGCCTAAGTTAACAAAAATTATAGAAAATACTAACTGGGATAGTTTTCTTCAAAATGGAAACAATGTTGAAATTCTCAGTTCTTTCTTTCCAAACTCTTTATTTATTACTCTCCCGAGAGGAAACCTTTGAATGAATGCCTCCTATTAGCCTGTGGCAAATTGTATTGTCTAAAAATTGCCTCCCTAACACTGCTTATCTCACATGTACTTTGTACAATGTGATTTCTGCACCCCTCTCATTGAGATGTGGGGATGTGGTTTCTCCTCCTGAATCTGGGAGGGCTTGTGACTGGAGTAAGTGATGTATTGCAACTTCCAAGGCTAGGTCAAAAGATGTGGCTCTCTTGATATGCTTAATCTGAAATGGAGTCCTCATGCTGTGGGGAAGCCCAGGCCACACACAGAGGCCACATGTAGTTGTTCCAGTCAACAGCAATAACCACCACACAGACATGTCCTGAGGGAGCCTTTGAGGTGACTCCAGCCCCAGCTGAAACCATATGGGAGACCCTGAGCAAGAACCATCTAGCTGAGCCCAGTCAACCTCCAGAACCATGAGAGATAATAATAAAAGTTATTGTCATTTTAAGTCACTAAGTTTTTGGGTAGTTTATCATGTAGCAGTAGGTAGCTGGAACATATTGTAAACCACCAGCCATAACACAATTGAATAGTATGCATACAATGATAGTATTAGAAGAACACTTAATTTCATCAAGACCAGTTGTCCATCCAATGATGAGCCTCTTCAAATAAAACCTTAGTCCTGGGACTGCCCTGGTGGCACAGTGGTTAAGAATCCGCCTGCCAATGCAGGGGACACGGGTTCGATCCCTGGCCCAAGAAGATTCCACATGCCGCAGAGCAACTAAGCCCGTGCGCCACAACTACTGTAGCCCGTGCGCCTAGAGCCTGTGCTCTGCATCAAGAAAAGCCACCGCAATGAGGAGCCTGCACACTGCAACGAAGAGTAGCCCCTGCTCACCGCAACCAGAGAAAGCCTGCATGCAGCAATGAAGACCCAACGCAGCCAAAAATAAATAAATTAAATTAAATTAAAAAAAACCCTTCGTCCTCTGCAGTATTCAGAACAACCACATATGCATCTGCTATTTTGATCCTGAAGAGTCATAACAAGCATAATAATTAAGAGTTTAGACTCCAGAGCCAGACAGACCTGGACTGGAGTCCCAACTTTGCCAATTTCTAACTGTGTGAACTTGGGCAAGTCACTCCAATTCTCTGTTTTCTCACATGTAAAATGGGTTAATAATAGTACTTATCTCATGTGGTTATTATAAGTGTCAAATGAGATGTGTGCAAAGCATGGTGCCTAACACAGAGTAAGTGTCCAATAAATGAGGTCCCATTACTGTGGTAGTTGATGATGATGTTATTACTACCAATATTTTTCAACATCAGCCTGTAAATATATTTCACATCATATATCTGCCATAATCCTGAAAAGTAGGACTTATTATTATTCACAATTAAAGAAACCAGTTCAGAAAGGTCACTTGACTTGCCCAAGATCACACAGCCTGAAGACTGTCTCCCAGTTCATTTCCCCCTTTCACCACAGCAGCCGCTCTACCAAGTGGCTTTCCAGCCTACGATGAAGCGCTTTCAATGGTGGGGAACTCACCACCCACTGAGGCAGCCCTAATAATCCATCTTCTAGTAGCATGTTTATCCTACTGAGCTGGAATCTATCTGCATGCAACGTCCACCCATTGGGCTAACTGCCTTGTTAGGCCACCAGGATCAAATCTGCTCTTTCACATAATGGCCCCTGAACTTCTAAAGACTCAATAATGCAACCCCCACCAAGTCCTCTTTCCTCCAGCCCAACATCCCCAGGTTCTTTAGCCATTCCTCCTCTGGCACATGATGACGAATCTCCTTCCCACCAAGGCCTCCTTCTCTGCCTCAGGCTTGACAAGAGGCATATACTCTTGATGATGGAGAAGCTTTCATCCTGCCCCTGGAGGCTTGTAATACATTTATGCTTTCTCAGGATGACACATACTCCAGGAGTACTAAGAATTACTGTCAATCTCTGTGGCATTGTAAAGGATTCTGGCATTTCACCATATAATCTTTTTTCTTTTCTCCCAAGGGTCTGCCTGCTTGAGAAAACTGTCATATTCTATAGCCAAGAGGAGCCAAAGTGTTCTGAGGCAGATAAGCACACCTCTGCCATGTAGTTTCTCCAAACACTTTCCTGATGCATCAGTTGTGGGAAAGGAGCTAAAATAACCTGCAGTCATAGATACTGCAGGCCTCGACAGCCTTAGAAAGAAGGAAGTGTCTTTGTCAGGATAGGCTAGGTTATGCTGTGGTAACAAAGAGCCCTACAGTCTCTGTGGCTTAACAATAAGATTCCACTTTTTATTCAGGCAAAGTTCACTGTGGATCTGGCAACACCCCAAGGCAGACTCACGGATCCAGAAGGTTTGCATTTTATAGCTGCACATCTGGAAGACATGGCTTCCAGGACACTGTGGCAAGGGAAGAGCCAGCTCTTAATTGCTTCAACCTAGAACTGACACAGATTACTTTTGCTGATAGCCCAGGGGCCAGAACTAGTCACATGGCTGTGGGTGAGCCCATGGATAGATATTCAAGGAGCAGTAAGTATTCTGCCACACAATCTTAGAGGCCCTTTGACCCTGAAACATCTGCATATCTGGTTAATCATCATGACACCTAGCTTCCCCACATCCCCTTCTGATGACTCACAGGCTCCTCAGCAGCCATAGTGTTTTTTTGTGGGGCTTTATTTGTGTGTGTGTGTGTGTTTCTTTTTTGCAGTACGCGGGCCTCTCACTGTTGTGGCCTCTCCCATTGCGGAGCACAGGCTCCAGACGCGCAGGCTCAGCAGCCGTGGCTCATGGGCCCAGCCACTCCGCGACATGTGGGATCTTCCCAGACCGGGGCACGAACCCGTGTCCCCTGCATCGGCAGGTGGACTCAACCACTGCACCACCAGGGAAGCCCAGCCATAGTGTTTGATGGCTGCTGTCACCAGTGTCACCCTCTGAGCCCCTGCATGCTGATTTTTATTGGCAGCTACAGACAGCTCCCTCCCATCTCTCTCTGCTGCCACTGACTTCCTTGAGGCCCTCATCATTTCTTTTCTGAATCTATCATCATAGTGTTCTTAACTGGTTTCCACCCATCTCTCTGCAACACCACCCTCTAATATCTTTTATAAATTCTAATCTGAGTATACCTTTATTCTGCTTCAAATCTTGCCATGGCCACTGTGCCAAAAGGACAGATCCAATTTCCCTAGAACTGAGTGAAAAACCTTTTATAGTCTTGTTCCAAAGTCCCTTCCAGTCTCAGCACCCAGTGCCTCGCTCCTGTGTTCCCTGTGCTCAAGCCAACCCAAACTCATGCCCACTCCTCTAGGTGCTACAGCACTGCCCAGAGTGCTCCTTCCAATCCGTAGCAGCTGAAGAAACTCTATTGATCCTATAATACCCAGCTCAAGTATCCCACCCTCTATGAAAATGTCTCCAATACTCCCCAACAGAGTTAGTTACCCCCTGCTCTGGGTTCCAGATACCCTGTTAACGTGCCTCAATTGTGCTTCTCTGCTGGCACATTCATCTCTTCCACTTGGTGGATCTCTTACTGGTAGTGGCTGTGCCTTATTCATCCCTGTATCTCCAGGGGATAGAATGTTTCCTGGCCCAGGGTATGTATCAATAAATGTTGAATACGCCCATGTTACAAATTGCCCCATTCTATCTAGTACTGCTGAGAAAGAAGTTATTCCTTCATACACTGCTAGATTTTTATTCCAAAACAGGAAATGGAGAAGATAATAATTTTCTAGCTCAGAGCCTGAGCTAAGGGTTTGAAAGGAGAGCATTAAACTCCCAGGAATTTTCCCAGCCTCATGAAGACCAGAAGCGCCATGGCTACCACTTTGACTTTCTGGATTGCTCTAAAGTGGCCTCTCTACTCCATTTGGGAAATCCTATGAGGATGGACTGAAAATAAATAGCTGTTTGATTAGCCCCGTATTGCACCAGTTCAATGCATTCCCCCATGCCCTGAAATGAAAGTAGGTATGAAAGCCCTGGTTATTCCGAGGAGGGATAGGAAAGACTTAAAAACTCTCCAGAAAGCCTTCAGCACTGTAACTAAATGTTAATGTTTAAAGATATACCAATATTTCAGGAAGCCATTGGCAGTGCCACACTAAAGCTCATTCTAGTTTTGAAGAGAAATATTTGAGTTGGAGGGACGGACCCCATGCTGGCTCCAAGATAAACTTTCCTAGCTCTCTCAGGCCAATTTTAATGCTAAGAGCAGCTCCATTGGAGTAAAAGTTCATTTTTGAGAGCCAAGCTGTGAATTATGCTACAGGCTGAGCTGAGCAGTTGGTCTTCTGCTGATGATGGCAGAAGCCTGAATATGATACAGAAGTAGAGGGGGGAGCCAGGGACATCCAAGGGGGATTATCACAGAAGGTCAGACTAATTAAATCGAGAGAAATCACCAGAGAGCCAGAGCTCCCACACACATCATCTTCAAATGCTCTGACACATGCAGGGTTTGATAAAAGAGGGTTGAATTGCCACTTTCATCTGCCTGAAAGGACAACAGTCAACCAAATAAAACTTTTTAGTATTGGTTTAAGCCCAGGTGGGGAGGGAAGAATTGAAAGCGCTGCCAATTCCTAATTACACAGCTGAATCACAGACAGAGAGAGTGGGGAGAGATGAAGTACAATTGTCTCTCTGGTTAGCCATTTAACGCATGCTTGTTGAGCACCTACTATGTGCCAGGCAGAGCTCTGGGTGCAAGGGATAACAAAAATAAATGTTCCTTTTCCCCCCAAGGAGCTCACAATAGATAAATGTTTATGTAACATTATTATGCAGTGTGATCACTGCTCCAATAGAGCTATCTAAAGACTGCAAGGAGCACTCTAGGGGGACTCTAACTGCCCAAGTGGTGCCAGGGCTGGTACCTTAAAGGAGGCAACACATGAGCAAGGCCTTAAGACTAAGAATTCTACAGGTGGTGAGTGGAAGAAAGGCAAGCAAGGCAGAGGTCACAGCACTTGCAAAGGTCAGGAGGCTTGACAGTGGACATTTTGAGTGGTTTGGAAGTGCAGATCAGATGGGACATAGAATCCATGTCAAGGAATGCTGGAGGCGAAATGGATAAGGCAGTTGGTTATCTGACTCTGAAGGACCCCCGAATGCCATGCAAAAGCATCTAGAACTCATCTTGTAGGCAACAGGGAACTACTGAAGATTTTAAACGGTGACATGATCCAAAATGTATCTGAAAGATTCCTTGGCCACAGATGGAAGATGGGAAAGACATCTGGCAGAGGATCTCTTTCCAAAGGTGCTAACAACAAATGCCCCCGGTGGTGCATACCTCACTCCCCTTTTCCTGCTCATCCTCACAGGGAGGAAGCTGCTGATAAGCAATTCCTGAGAACCTACTGTGTGTTCCCAGCACTGTGCTATCTGCACTCAGAGCCATGAGAGTGTGCTGAAGCCAGCTCCTACTGGCTTATACTGGCTCATACCAGTTCATACTGGCTAATGAGAGCCAATTATGCCCATCTCTTTTTGGCTTCAGTGACATCCCATTGGTAGCCTGAAATCAGCCATGGTGCAAGGCTTTTTCCACCTTAGAAATCTGCAAATGCTACAAACCAGGGCTTTTTTTCTTTTCCAGAGAGCCATTTATGAAACATTTACCAGCACACCCCTTGAAAAGACCCATTTCCAGCCCTCCATGAGAGCAATATCTACTTAGAGAGAACAAACTAATACATATGAAAGGATTCAAGAACAATTCAGTTCAGCATTTGTACCCACTAAAGAAGGAATCATGAAGCATGCACGGGCAGGTGGTGCGGGGTGGTGGGCAGAGAGAAATAAAAGCCCAACAAGCCCAGGTTCTCCACATCCCATGCCCGGCCACTCTCACCCAAGCTGGGGTTTAATCTATTAGGTCCCATCTGGTGTTAGTTATCATGACTAGTGATCTCCAGCTACAGTTCTCAGAGGTGACATGTGACCTCAAAACTAAGCATGCTGTCAGAGAACTACAGACATAGAAGGAGCCTCAGAGAGAGAATCCAGCCAAAACCCCACTTCATTCATCCATAAAATGGGGCATCATATGGCAGTGATTTACCTAAGTCCTCAAAACAGTTAACAGTGAAATGGAAACTTGAGTACAGTCCTCCTCTCAGCTCAGCCTGTGCTCCAGTGCCCACGTCATTTTTACATTTGTAAACAAGTGTCCCACCATGACAGCCTACCCTTTCCATGGACCCTCAGAGAACACACTTTTACAGTATTGTCCAAGACTGGCATAATCTTCCGGTCCTCAGCACTCCTGGGGAGGCCTGGTAGCCAGGAAAGGCATCTTAGACACTGTTAACTGAATGGAAATCTACTCAACAATATATCAAAGCATCAAATCAGAAAATATGTGTGCAGACTGTCTTCTGAGGCTCCATGAGAAGTTTGGCCACAGGTCCTGGGCTCAGGTTCTAGGGCCTAGGAGCAGGCTGAGAGCACATGAAAGGAGGGAGCTCTCAAGATCAGCATGCAGGGATGACAGCAGAATCAAGAACCAAGTGGGTGGTTAAAGGGCCAGAAGAGGAAGACAGGTAGACAGGGAAGAACGAGATGATCTGGAATGGAGGGGAGGTAGGGAGGGACAGCCTCAAGAGTGTCCCTGGGGCCTGAGCCACATCCACTGATGTTTTCACTAAATACCGAGAGCTTCAACTGTGGCTCCCCAGAATTTGGACCTCATGCTCCAAAACGTTTTCCTAAAAAGATTTTTGGAGCTAAAAGAGAATTGCCAATTTTTTCCTTTGACAAAGCAAGAACAACAACAACAACAACAAAAACCTCAGTAGCTGGGCTTCCCTGGTGGCGCAGTGGTTGAGAGTCTGCCTGCCGATGCAGGGGACATGGGTTCGTGCCCCGGTCCGGGAAGATCCCACATGTCGTGGAGCGGCTGGGCCCGTGAGCCATGGCCGCTGAGCCTGCGCGTCCGGAGCCTGTCCTCCACAATGGGAGAGGCCACAGCAGTGAGAGGCCTGCGTACCGCAAAAAAAAAAAAAAAAACCTCAGTAGCACCATTTCATGAAATAATAGGTATTTAAACCACCAAAGTTTAGAAAGAACAAATTCTCAGAATCAAGGACATTTATTTAAATTGATGACATATAGCTTTATGAAAAACACTACCCATGACTTTGTTCACTGTACCATGGACGGCTGCACTAGATCAGGTGGGAGGAAGTGCCGAGCCAGCCTAGACATATATGCAAATCACCCAGTTTCTATATGTGCATGTCCTTTATCTCAATTATGGTAGCTGAAGAGGGGGAGCATTCTCTTGGGTTTTCTCCAGCACCAGGTGGTAAGCACCATTGCTAGTGCTTCCAGAATCCCTTAGGCCTATTCCATTTACAGTATCTTGAGCCTGGTTCCCAGCGTTGCTGTGACATTCACTGCTTACACCTTACAACCTAATATGAGAAGAAAGAAGAAACCCTAGTTCCTTTGCCTTGTGTAAGACCATCTTTGCACCTCTCTCACCCAGGTATTAGAGATTTCAAAGAAGGACAAACTAAGCCCAAAGTTAAGAGAAGGAATGAAATAACAAAGAGCAGAGAAGAAATAAATTAAAGAGACCAGAAAAACAATAGAAAAAAATCAACAAAACTAAGAGCTGATTTTTAGAAAAGATAGACAAAATTGATACACCTTTAGCTAGTCTAAGAAAAAAAGACTCAAATAAAATCGGAAATTAAAGAGGAGCCATAACAACTAATACCACAGAAGTACAAAGGATCATAAGGGATTACTATGGACTACTGTACATCAACAAATTGGATAATCTAGAAGAAATGAGTAAATTCCTAGACATATACAACCTTCCAAGAGTGAATCATAAAGAAATAGAAAATCTGAACAGACCAATAATGAGTAAGAAGATCGAATCAGGAATCGAAAAATCTCCCAACAAAGAAAAGCCTAGGACCAGATGGTTTCCCTAGTGAATACTACCAAACATTTTAAGAATAATTATCACCAATCCTTGTCAAGCTCTTCCAGAAAACTGAAGAGGGAACACTTTCAAACTCATTTTATGAGGCCAGCATTACCCTGATACCAAAACCAGATAAAGACACTACAAGAAAAAATTACAGGCCAATAACCCTGATGAAAAAAAATTTTTAATTCTCAACAGAATATAAGCAAACTGAATTGAACAGTACATTAAAAGAATCATACAGCATGATCAAGTGGTATTTATTCCTGGATGTAAGGATGGTTCAACATGTACAAATCATTAATGTGATATATCACATGAATAGAAAAAAGCTACAAAACATATGATCATTTCAATAGATGCAGAAAAAGCATTTGACAAAATACTTCTTTTCATAATAAAAACTCTCAAGAGGGAATTCCCTGGCAGTCCAGTGGTTAGGACTCTGGCTCTCACTGCTGAGGGCCCAGGTTCTTCCCTGGTCAGGGAACTAACATCCCATAAGCTGCACGGTGCGGCAAAAAGAAAAAAGAAACACTCTCAAGAAACTAGGTACAGAAGGAAGGTACTGCAACATAATAAAGGACATATATGACAAGCCCACAGCTAACATTATACTCAATGGTGAAAGGCTGAAAGCTTTTTTCTAAGAAAAAGGCATTATGCTAAGGGAAATAAGTCAGGCAGAGACAGATAAATACTATGTGGTCTCACTTAAATGCAGAATCTAAGAAAAAAATAAACCCATAGAAACAAATAGTAGAATGGTGGTTGCTAGGGGCGGAAGGGTGGGTAAAATGGGGAGATGCTGGTCAAAGTGTCTAAACTGGATATGAGATATAAATTCTGGGGACTAATGTACAGCATGGGTGACTAAAGTTAAAATACTGTATTATATACTTGAAAGTTGCTAAGAGACTAAATCTTAAATGTTCTCCACACAAAAAGGAAATGACAGTTATATGAGGTGACAGAGGTGTTAACTAACCCTACTGTGGCAATCGGTTTGTGGCATGTAAATGTATCAATTCATCACACTGTACACCTTAAACCTACACAATGTTAAATGTCAATTATATCTCAATCAATCTGGGGGAAAACAGTGCTAGAGATTTCATAAACAGAAAGACATTCGTTGCCTCTCTACATTTAGATGTACTAAATTCATAAAACATGACCTCAAAGCTCAAAAGGTTTCTAAAGCTTTGACTCTGCACTGTGCTGGCACTTGAGTTTAAAATTCAGACTGAATTTTCACGTTTCCCCAGTCATAGAGAGAAGGGAAAAAAATGGTGTACCAGGGCATGTGAACATAATGACCCATCCTAGGTCCACAGTTGTTGGTAAGTTACAGAACCCTAAAATGTCCGTTAGAAAAGAGGTCTTTTGAATTACCTAACCCAGGACTCACAGATTGGTTTCACTGCACATATATATATCATCTGAGAAGGAGTGGCTGCCTGGGGTGCTGGGGAGAAATGAGGCTACATCTGAGCCCAAAGGGGAAAAAAGGCTGTGACTGGATTTATCACATCTGCCATGGGCTCTGGAAGAAGAAAGGCAGCACTCATCAGGGACTCAGGCAAACTCCCTTTGTACAATTAGAGAAACCAAGGCAACAAAGGGATGCAGCCAGTACATCCAGCTCACCAGGGTCCGACCCTTCTCAGTTCTTGTTTGCTCATCAATTCCCACACCTGAACCCTGTGTGACACCTGCCAGCAATTCCCCCTTCCTGGTCCTCCCCCTTCCAGGACTTGCTTTCTCCTTCTAAAACAAGCTAAAAATTCAGAGTCTACAGTGTTCTACCTGCTCCATGGGGCCCCACAGGGAGTTCTGTTTCTGGAACTTTCCACCTGTCCTACTCGAGCCATTCTTGGGTTGGCAGGTTTTTGATGTGACACACCTCATCTCCTTAACCTGAGTCCCAATCTAGGTAAAGTGCCCTTACCTAGATTGGCACTTACCACACTTGACTTAACTAGTGTTTGGGTCATAGCTATTCCTGTATTTCTAAGCCATAAGGTCCTTTAGAGAAGGGGCTGGATCTTTGTATTCTGCACAGTGCATAACATAGGGCAGGGACTTCCCTGGTGGCGCAATGGTTAAGAATCTGCCTGCCAATGCAGGCGACATGGGTTCAATCCCTGGTCCGGGAAGATCCCACATGCCCCACAGCAACTAAGACTGTGTGCCACAACTACTGAGCCTGCGCTCTACAGCCCGCAAGCCACAACTACTGAGCCCACGTGCTACAACTACCGAAGCCCATGCGCCTAGAGGCTGTGCTCCGCAACAAGAGAAGCCACGACAATGAGAAGCCTGCGCATCGCAACGAAGAGTAGCCCCTGCTCACCGCAACTAGAGAAAGCCCGCGCACAGCAACGAAGACCCAACGCAGCCAAAAGTAAATAAATTAATTAATAAATATATGTGAAATGAGAAAATGAGAGGCTATAACTAAGTCTCTTGTTACTCTTTTGTACTTCAGAGCTTCGAGACCAAAGTACACGTTTTTGAATCTGACAGAGAAATGCATTTCACCTCCTTCCTGCTGTACAACACGCCTCACCCACACCATTGAAGCTCCTGCACCATTTTTCCAGGTAGTCACCACGCTTGCCTCAGAGCCCTTCACTCTTTTTTTGCTTAGTTTTCCAATTTTATTTTAGCAGCAGAACTCTTGGGTCAACTCTTTGGTGAAATATTTCACCAAACCCCAAAGATAAAATGGCAAAAAGCAGTGCAGTGAGGGTGCCCTGCTCACATCCCCCTTGCTCCTTTCAGCATCCCCACTGCACTCCCAGGGCCCCCAGATCACTAGAGTTCAGAGCATCTCTCACCAGCTTGCACCATTCTCTCCAGTATCCTATCCCCTAGCCCAGCCTCTACTTAGCTGCCAGCCTAATATTAACACTGGTCTAATCTTAATACCCCTTTCAACCTGCCATCAAGTTCACTCCTTGGTGCCATCAAGTTCAAACCCTTCCTGCGGGTTCCTCGGCAAAAACTTAACTGGACACACCTTCAACCTATGCCCCCACTTCCCTCCTCTACTTATGTCCCTCTGGCTTCAGCGGAATCTCCTATACACACCATGCTGCTGTCACTCACGAGACTTCCTTCCAGACCCAGAGCCCCCTCCTTGCCGAGATGACCCCCCCCACCCGCCTTCAAGTAGTCCATTATCCTCCCCACCCCCAGCCTCTTTCAGATTCCACTGCTTGACGCCACTCTTCACTCACACCAAAACCCAGGGAGTCACCCTAAATCCTCCCTCTCCCCGACCTTGCACATCCAATGAATCACCAGTGTTGGGATCTGGCCTTGTGAATATAACTTAAACCCATACCCCTCCTCCCTCCTCACTGCCATGGCCTCATTTTTGGACTCTCTTACCTCTCTTAGGGATTCTTGGAAAAGTTTCCTGATGGGTCTCCCTGCCTTGCCAATTCGCCCTGTCCTAAGCCTAAGGTCATCCATCCAAATTATAGTCCCCTTCCACTGGCCCCCTTGCTTAAAATCCTTCAACAGCTCCCACCAGCTTTGCGTTAAGGTCCAAGCTCTAAGCTGAGTATAAAAGGCTATATTCATCCTCTGGCCCCCACCTACCTTTCTGACCCCACCTACCATGCCCCCAGGCTCAGCCAGCAGTTCAGCCATCCCAAATCATCACCATTTTTCCATAGGGCCCTTTCTCTCTCACCTCAGAGAAAGCTGACGTTCCACCAATACTCACTGGGACAGACTTAGTTGTTAAATACAGAAAGACTTCTGAACAGGTTGGTAAACGGCCACTGCCCCAAGCCCCCAAGTGCCTCCTGCTGTTCCAGCCATTCCACCCCCCACCTCCAGCAATCCCAGGGTGAACATCTGGACCAACAAGGAGGAAAGCTGTTAAACACCTTGGCTCTCACCCCTGCCTGGGGGCCTTTGTATGTACCCTCTGCCTGGACCACCCTTTACCCCAGCCCCTGATATCCCCTACTTCTCCCCCATGACATCCCTGTCCCCCACCCCCAGGGAGAGGCAGGAGACTCCTCCAGTCTCACTGTGTCACTCGCTCCTCTGTCTCCTCACGGAGCCTTCTTTGTGCTTCTATTATACAACCTGCCCCGTTATATTGTGACTTCTTACTCACCTCTCCCTCTCCCACTCAACCAAGAAGCTCCCTGGGAGCCACGGCCACGTCGCATCCACATCAGAGATGCTCAGTATGTGTTTGGTGAACTAGCCTCCTAGCAATTTAGAAAAGCCCCACCTCCTTATAGCTCTCTCTCCCTCCTGTCCTTCACGTAATCCCAGACTTTCACATTGCTAGGACCACCCCAGGGCTTACTTTGTGTGGAGCTAAGCACACAGAAGGTGCTCCATAAATACTATTTCTAAGGCTGATATGTATGTACCTCCCCCCTCCAAAATGAGGACATAACAGCCCTGCTTAGCTGAAATCAAGAGATCCAGCTGGGGCCAAGTGAACCGGGAACTAGCTGCCAAAAACAGCTAAGCACACTCGTCCACACAGCTGGCGGAGCCAAGAACCACTCGTTCCAGCTCCTCCTTGTAAAGGAGGAGCACTTTGCCCAGCACCCCCTCCCCAACCCGAGAAGCTTTTCCTCCTGCCCTCAGTTGAGATCCCAAATAAGGCAGCCCAAAGCTGGGTTACAGAAAGATAAAGCAGGGGTTCAAACAAGGCTCTGGTTTCAGCTGCGTGGTGCTGTGTGTTTTTAAAGGAGAGAGAAAACAGAATCAAAAGAATGTCTTTTCTCTTTCAGAGACAACCACAGGCAAAATCACCCAGGCTTTCACACCTTCAGCAGATTTTTTCCTAACAGGACTTAGAACACAGGGAGAGGGTGGGTGTTGTCTCACGGGCTTGGAGCAGCGAAATCTGATAAACAGAAGTGTCATCAGTGCTTCCTGGGCAGGCTGGGGAGGAGGGGAAGAAGGAAGGAAAGGAGGGAGGGAGGGAGGGAGGGAGGGAAGGAAGGAGGGGGGGAGGGAGGGAGGGAGGGAGAGAGGGAGGGAAGGGAGGGAAGGGAAGGAGAGAGGGAGGGAAGGGAGGACATATGTAATCAGCAGCTACCACAGGCCAGGCACTATGCCAAGTGCTTTGCACGTGTCCTCTCCCTGAACCATGAAAACAACCCTCTGAGCTTGGTATTATTCCTATTTTAAAGCAGAGGGAACTGAGGCTTGGGGAAGTCCTTTGATGTGCCAAGGGTAGAGGGCTAGCAAGTGGCAGGGCTGAACTCATAAGGCAACATATCCGACTGTGATCCTAACATGCTCTCTGCAGCACTGGCCCCTCTGTCCCTTCCTTTGAGTTTTCCCAAATCTCCAACAGAATCAAGCTTTGCTTGACATCACTCTCCCCGCTTTCTGCTTGACGGAGCAGGTCTACACCCGCTGTGGCTTCTCAACATCAGGGGAATTTACTCAACACCCACATGCGTGCATGTGCTTTTCACAAGGTCAGAGCTAAAGATTAATAGTGGATGGGGGATTAAGGACAGCACTGTTTCCACATGCCCAAGGAAAGTGGAGCACTAGAATCGCCCCTTATTTGAGTATCTATTCAAAGTATAACCTACGCTGGCCAGGCCCTCCTTGGCTCCCTACCTAGTGTTCTTCTTACCCATCTCCCACTTCCCCCGCTATTACAACACACTTATAGTTTCTCCTTTCCCCTTACCACAGTCTGGAATTACTCTTACCCATGTTTCCTTGTCCAGTATCTATCTGCCCACTAGAATGTGAAGTCCAGCTATGACAGAGGCAAAGCATGCTGTCCAGGAGTTCTGAGTCAGACCAGAACCCCAAGGTGGTTTATTCCACAGGCCAAACCCCTCTACCTGGTAGGTCTCCCCACCACTCAATTCACTCAATTTACCTGGCCTGAAAGAGCTGTATATAATGTACTACCTAACATGAAGCTGGTCTCCAGCTAGATGTAGAGTCTCAACTCTGCTGGCTTCTATCTCTAAGAGATTCTTCCAGAAGCATCAGACTAGATCTCTTCTAGATCTTAGAAGAGCCACTGCAAAATGAGACAAGGGGTCCTCATCAAGGATGCCTTGCTCTGGCTGCCCATACCTTGCATCAGGTTGACGGAAGCACTACCTCATTTTCCCATGAACTGCTTGTTTGCCAGTCATAGGTATTTGGCTGTAAGTTTACAGCAGTTCCTGAAATGCCAGTCAAATGCAGATTCCAGGGTCCTGAACTTCTGATTCTGGTATTTTGTGACTTCAAATCTTTCCTTCTTTCTAGACTCCTGGAGAAAGAGAAGAGAGATTGACCCCGTCTCTGCACTTGTTACCTGTGGACAAGCCATCAGCCCTGATAACTCAGAGTTCATTCATACAAATAATGGCTGGTCCAACGTTACTTTGAAACTCTTGCACTGGTGATTCTGGAGGGACCAACAGTTCAGTCACTCACCTCCACTAAGGGGACAATGTCACACAGCAATAGGTTCCCATCCATCCCCAGTCCTTCAGGCAACTTGCTATTTCTGAGCACGGTCAAGATTTCCTTCTCCACTTGAAGCTCCAAAATCTGTGTGTGGATGGGGCTAAACAGTTACACTCAGTGGAGAAATTAGATCAGACTGATAGCTACTGCTCTTGTCACTTATCTCCAGGAAGCTCTCTAGGATGAAGACCTTGAAATATCACTCAGAAAAATCTCACCCAGCCTGTCCTTTTGCAAAGACCAAAAGCTCTGGTCTGGGGAGGAAACATCGCCACAACAAGGTCTCTCCAGCCCCCCACACAATCATATGCCTGACTTCTGCTGCTCCACTTCACACACTTGTTTCTCTCCAAGTGGGGAAGCTGGGTGGTACAACCTCTGTACAAAATCGTCCCTGTCACAGTCGCACTTGAGAGAGAAGCAAAGAAGCCATAAGCCACAATCACCCATTCCAAAATCCCAAACCTAAGAGAAGCCAAAGACTAAACCCTTGTGGTGAAATTCCATAACTCACACAGGTGCCAGCCACGGAACCTGTCTCATTGATAAGCATAGTGTGGATTCCCAGCAACTGTGTTCAAAAGAGATCCCTGGTTCAAGGCTTCCTCCCACAGTGGGAGCACCTCCTTTTCCCAGATGGCTCCCATGACTCCACCCCATTCATAAACCAGAGCCTGAGCTTATGAATGAGCTCACACACAGAGCTGAGAAGTCTTACAGAGAATATGACTCCTGTCCCCCCACAATTTAATTCATCAAGTATGGTTATTGGTTTCAAGTCTACTTTTAAGTTAATTTTGGATATACTACTTCCCACTCCAAAGTAGAAAAGAACCAGACTGCTACCCAGTTAGAGGAAACAACTCATGGAAGTCTTTCTTAGAGTTAATCAAAGGTACCCTTGTTTCTCATATAAAATATGCAAAATTAAGCAAATTATACCAAGATTGCTCTTTATTCTTTTCATTTCATCATAGGTTTGGGGTGTCACCAGAATGGTGCTCTATTTCTAAATGGCATTTCTCTCCCCAGCACAAGAGCTATTTTGTCTAGCTTACACAACTGCCAGCCACAGCAGTGTCATACACCTGGCATTTCCACTCCTCTGAGTTTCACCTTTCCAGCCAGGAACTCTGGCTTCTGTACCTGCTCCCCACTAAAATCACTCTCTTGAATGTAACTTGACAACCCAATTCAATTCAATCCACAAGCATTATATTTCCATTCAGTAAATTTGTACCTCTCAGTCCGCAATTTAGAAGGAAATATGGTCCATGTACCCCCTACATCTTACAGCAGGAAGAAAAATGTATGTATCTGGCTTAAATGAAAACTCCCAGCAAGCTAAGATTCAAAAATCAGATCCCGAGTAAAGAGTCTGCCCTTCTCTAAGTGGTTTCTGAACCAGCCAAGTGTTCCTTCTCCCTGTCGCTCACACGAGGGACCTTCCCAGCCATCCACCTTCTTATGAAGGGGAAATTCAAGGTCCAGAAGTAAGCAGTGGGTATGATTTAGTTGCAACCCTGAGCCCTAACTCCAAGACACTACCTGTCCAAATATGTTACTGCCATCCGTGCATTTACCCAGAGGCTGATCTCCATCAATAGTTCTTTTGTTTGGAGTTTTGCAAACTCTACTGTTAAAGGCAGCTACCATTGGCAGATGTGAACAATAGCAGTGCTGGCTAGTGTTTCTCTGACCTAACCAATCTGCCAATTCCTCCTGCTTATGAGAAGTGCCTGAATGACACCTCCACTGGCCAGCAATCTGCTGGGCCTCTTCTTCCAATCCTCTCCTTACCCCACCCCCTTGTCTGGGTCATGTTTCAAGTGTTTTTGGTTACTGTGGCATGTTGCCTGTGAATGTTAAATGTTCAGCAATCTTTGGGCTCCTTAGTGCTTTTGTGCAAATAGGTTCGCTTTGAAAAAAAACAAACTGATCTCAACGAAAGAGAGCAACACAGCAAGTCAACAGTTCAAATGAAGTTACAAAGGAAGAAGGCTGCCTGTTCAACGAGAGGCACACACCACACCACAACACAGCACAGCATGGGGAGGAACTAGGGTGTATCTCCTGGGGAGGCAGGATGCATGGGGGAGTAATGGCTGCCTGCCAGGAAATGGATCCTGTGAGGCCTTGGGGAAATAAGAGAATCCCTGGATCTTGGTGTCCTCAAAAATAGAGAGATTTGTACCAATCTGATGGCGCTGTTTGCGAAGATTTCATGAGGGGAGACATGTGCTTGGCTCAGTAACTGTGAGATGAGGTTAGTAACTAAAACACACTGCTGAGGAGAAACCTGAAAATTATCCAAAGTAAGTCTCCATCTGCAGATATTTCAAACCTGGATGTTCAAAAAGGGATGCATATGCATATGTTTTGTACACACACACACACACACACACACACACACAGCCTGTATTCTTTTTGTATTCCTTGGAATAAACTGATTACCATAATAATGGTAATATGGCTACCACTAATTGAACACTTACTACTTGCCAGGCACTGTTCTAAGCACTTTATCTACACTCCTTTCATCTTCAAAACAGCCTTTCTGGGGATGACTAGGGTCCCAGTTCAGACTTGAGACTCAGAGAAGTAACAGACCTCTGAATACACAAGTAGTTAGTGGCAGATCCCAGAGTTCACCTTCTGGACTGCCTGACACCCATGTCCAGGTTCTTATCACTACACTGTACAACCTCTCTTCTTAGGGAAAAAAGGCTGCTAAGTATAAGAAGGAAATGTCCAGCCAGCAGGGCCTCCTGTTTCCCAGATGCTGGGAATTATGGAAAAACTGCTAAAGCAAGCTTCGGTTCAGAGAGAGGTAGATTTCTCCTTGTTCGAGCTGCCAGTCTGTGCTGACAACCAACGTGTTCCAAGAATTACCCAAATCCCTGTCCTACCCAGTGAATTCCCCTCCCCCGTGTGGCAGCCCCAACAAACAGCCCAGGGTTGCCTAGTTCAAGGGCGTGACCTCTCTCCAGTTTGCAGAGACAGCAAATGTACCCAGGGAGCATGGGACACTCTCAAAGCAGAGACACACGCCAGGCCTAATTAGCTTATTTTTACCTATGCTGCTCCTCCCAGCAGGGTCCAATCCCTGCAGCCAAAAGGCTAAGAACCCTGCTGCCAGCATCTCTGCAGCGGCTTCTCAGAGCCTGTTCATAATTAATTTTATAAAGGGCCTTGGCTCCCCATTCCCATTCCATGTGCCTGATTCAGGTGAGATCATGACAGTAATCGTTGCCAAAGCTCTGTCCAGTGGAATATGTGCCCACTGGTATGTGTGTGTGCATGCGTGCATGTGTGTGTGTGTATGAGACAGACAGAGACGGGGTGGGGGGAGATTCTTCAACACACCAAGAAGCTAACAAATGACGCTCTCATGCTTTTCAGATCTAGGACTGGCCTGAAATTCAGGAATTTATCCAACTAATTGGGTGCTTTTGTGTGTGTCAGACACTGCCCTCAGCACTGGGGATGTAGAAATGACTCAGACATAGTATCTCTGTCCCCAAGGAACTTACCATCAAATAGAGCATCTACACATGTCAATGACAAGACAGGTAGTCAGTGCTGTGAGAGGCATCAGGACAAGCTGCTACATGACCACAGAGAGGGAACATCTCACTCAGTGTTAGGAGGTCCTGGAAGACTTCCTGAAAGCCATCAAAAACTCAGAACCGGGCTTCCCTGGTGGGGCAGTGGTTAAGAATCCGCCTGCCAATGCAGGGGACACGGGTTCAAGCCCTGGTCCGGTAAGATCCCACATGACACGGAGCAACTAAACCTGTGCACCACAACTACTGAACCTGCGCTCTAGAGCCCGCGAGCCACAACTACTGAAGCCCACACGCCTAGAGCCTGAGCTCTGCAACAAGAGAAGCCACGGCAATGAGAAGCCCATGCAACCGCAATGAAGAGTAGTCCCCGCTCGCCGCAACTAGAGAAAGCCACACGCAGCAACAAAGACCCAATGCAGCCAAAAATAAATAATAAATAAATAAATAAATTATTTTTAAAAAGCAATATGCACCTGTTCCAGGTAAAAAAAAAAAACAACTCAGAAGCTAGCACAGACTCTGGCACGATAAAGGCACTCAACAAATACTTTTGGATCAAATAAAGTGTCTTCTGTATTGACTGAAGGTTTCTCTATATTGACTCCCTGAAAACCTAATAAGAATTAGCTAGGCATATTTGTATCAGCTAGGCATGCTTTTGCCTACCTCAAGTAGTTTAAACAATTAGGGGGTTATTTTTTTCATATAATAAGAAATCCAGACATAAGTGGCAGTTGATATTGGTCCAGCATCTCAATGATGTCAGAAATGACATCTCAGTGATTCTCTTGATCTTTCCCACATGGTCACAAGATGATTTCCATAGCTCCAAACATCACATCTAACACCAAAGCACAAAAAGAGAATGAAGCATGGCACCAATTTGGTTTCTCTTTTTAAAGAAAATCTTTCTTCCAAAATCTGCTCCCCCCCGCAGTAGGTTTCTGATCACTCCTTGGCCAGACCTTGCTAAATGGCTACTCCCAGTTTCAGAGAACCCAAGAAAGTCACAGTTTTTAGGCTCCATAGTGAAGACAAGCAGTGTCTTTTCACATCTGGCTTATTTCACTTAGCATAATGTCCATTTTGTAGCATGTGTCAGAATTTCCTTGCTTTTTCAGGCTGAATAATATCCTGTTGTATGTATGTACCATATTTTATCCATTCATCCGTTGATAGACATCAAGTCCTACCTATTTTTTATGCCCCCAAAATAATGCTTTCTCCCATAACCAGAACATTCTAGCCCTCAGTAACCTTTCTCAGTGTATTCACCATCTCTGTGAGAAATAAACACCTATTTTGTTTAAGCTACTGACATTCTGCATTTTCTATTAATCAAAGTCAAATCTGATCTTTATTAATATACCTCATTTGTCAAATGAATATATTCACAGTACCCATCTCTGAGGGCTGATAATCATATGGTATGTAACTGTGTGATCATACCAGTTGTTAAAATACTTCCACACCAGGACTCCCTGGTGGTCCGGTGGTTAGGACACCATACAGGCGGCGCAGCTTCAATCCCTGGCCAGGGAACTAAGATCCCACGTGCCATGCAGTGCAACCAAAATTTTTTTTTAATTTCCATATCAATAAATAGAAGTCACCTCAACACCCGGGGGAAAAATATGAAAAATTAAGAATTGATTTAGGACTCACTGATTTTGCTTCAACTTTATAACTAGTTACAGTCAGTGGTTTGTTTTTTGGTTTTTGGTTTTTTCTTTCAGTAAGAACTTTTTCTCACCTCTCCCAGGACATCCATGTGCCTGTGTGCACTTTGTAGTACAGTGTTTAATTTTATCCATCAGCAATACTAATCCTGCTCACTTGTTTGCCTAAGTAATGCCAAAACCATGGGCTTGGTTCAATGTTTCCCTCTCAGTCAGTGGTCTTGATGTTTTCCCCACCCCTGTCTCTCAGAACAAGGACAGCCTATGTGTCCCAAAAAAGACCTTGAATTCAAACTTGAATTCACCTGGATTCATCTTTGCTGAAACTGTGGCTTTCACACCTTTCTCCCTCTCTCTCTGTGCTGCTGATTATAATCTTAAAATTTCCCCCAAGATGTGAGTCTGACCAACCAAAAATGCTACTGCCAGTGAACGCATGAGGGTGGCCTCGGTGTAATAAGAACAGAGAACCTTGGGCCTGAGGGTGCTGGCTCTGTTCCCCACAGCAGGAGGGCATATAAGTACAGTGGCTGATAAGAGAACAGAGAGCCTAAAATGATCTGATAAGGAGCTGGTCCCACTGCAGAATCTTAAACAGAGCAGGAGCAGGATCAGAACAGTGATGGGAACTCCGTTGCATGGGGTGGTGGGTTGGAGAAGGAGAGAAGCAGAAGGAAGGACAGCCAGGGCAGACACTGCAGCAATCAGCTAAGAAGAGGACGGATCCTACCTATGCTGGGTGACAGGAGGAAGAGGTGCGGCTGGGAGTCTGCAAAGGAGAAATTGCAGGGAAGGACAAGGATTTGATGACTGTCTGAACCTGGGGTATGGAAGTCACAGGAATCAGAGTTAGAACTGCCAGATGTGTCCCCCTGAGGAACAAAGCAAGTGGTGGGGCCCAAATTCAGGCTCTTGGAAAACAACTGAACGGAAAGGGCTAAAGCCTGACATTCGAGGAAAGAAGCAGAGAAGCTCTCTGAACTCAGGTTAGTAGGAAAATAGTCTACTGTTTAAGTCTAGAGCAGCAAATCTAGCCCAACCCCAGGATATAATAACAGCCTACAAGATGATGGAACAAAAAATGGGTAAAGGTGGCCAAGACTTGCCTTAAAGTTACTGGGGTCCCGTAGCCAGCTCTTACCAGGAATGCTGCACAGCCTTTATTAAAAAATAAATTATATAAACTTACAATTAAATAAACTATATTAAAAACAAAGGTGATGAGGGACTTCCCTGGTGGCACAGTGGATAAGACTCCATGCTCCCAATGCAGGGGGCCGGGGTTTGATCCCTGGTCAGAGAACTAGATCCCACATGCATGTCGCAACTAAGAGTTTGCATGCCACAACTACGGAGCCCGCCTTCCGCAACTAAGACCCCACACAACCAAATAAATAATTTTTTTTTTAAAAAAGGTGACGAATATTTAAAACTCATCACTTCCTAATTATTTTACCACATTTTACTGTTACTACAGTCTATGCCCTTGAGGTCATTTACATGTGTTGTATCAACACTGTGGAAATATTATAGAATGGTGGGCTACTGCACATATCCGCCGGACTCTGAGTTTGGTGATGTCACATGAGTAGTTTGCAACCAGAAATGCTGGGATTATTTACACCATGGAAATTGGCAAGTGCTATGTACCAGCTATTCCAGGTCAGGGCTCTGGAAAGCAGCCTTCCACTAGGGTGAAAGCTGGTGTCCCTCATTCAAGTAGGGGCACTTGACTTTGCAGTGCCTTCCCTCACCAAGGCAATACTCAGTCCTTGTAAGCCTCTTCCATCTATCTGCCTTACATCCTCTAGCTTTTGGGGTGCCAGGCTTGGGATGGCACCTAGACCTTAAATGGCCTGCATTAAAGCTTTTGGTGTCTTCAGGATCTCCAAACTCTATCCAAGTCTCTCGTTTGTTGTTTAAGGACCCTTCTCTAGGGCAGCAGTACATTTTCTGCTCTTACCCAGGCACCTACAAAGATGTAGCCTCTGGGTTAAATTAAGTTCCCAGAGATATGTTGTCAGGGCCTGCCAATCTCCTGCAGGACACTCCCCCACTACTATGCCTTGTCTGTTCACACCAAATGGCTTTCTGTCAAGAAACCTTGTTATCTATAATAGAAGGACAAAGAAAGTCACCAAAAGGCAGCTTAATGGGCCTTTTTAAAAGTTAAGTGGGGCTTCCCTGGTGGCGCAGTGGTTGGGAGTCTGCCTGCCGATGCAGGGGACACGGGTTCGTGCCCTGGTCCGGGAGGATCCCACGTGCCGCGGAGCGGCTGGGCCCGTGAGCCATGGCTGCTGAGCCTGTGCGTCCGGAGTCTGTGCTCCGTAACGGGAGAGGCCACGACAGTGAGAGGCCCGTGTACCGCAAAAAAAAAAAAAAGTTAAGTGGAGCTGTTCCAGCCATGCAAGAGGGTTCTGGAATCCAAGCCCCTCTCCCCAGCCCCCACCATCACTACCACCCCCTCCATTCAGACCCTTTATCGTCCCTGCTGCTCCGTTTCTGTAACAAACAGCTAGCTCATCTCCCTGATGCTGTTTAGTGCCCTTCTGCCCACTTCATCTGTTCTCCACATGGCAGACACCAATCCTTCCTAGATGTGAACATGATAGGAGGCCACTGCCTTTGGCTCACACTCCGTGGCCGGGATGATCTCGTCTCCATAACCTCTCCAGCCCCCCCTTCTCAGCAGCCTCCCCTGCTCCCCTCACTCTTTCCTAGAGCACCATCCCCTGGCTCCCCTGGCCTTTCTACAAGTAGACTGCTCTCTCCATAAGGCCTCTACCCACTCCATACACACTCCTAGCCTTTGGCCCGTCTTCAGGAATCAGCTCAAGGGTCATCCTCATCCCAAGACTGGGTTGGGGGGCCTCTCTTTGGGACCCCCAGCCTCCTAGGCTTCCTGCCATCGTGGTACTGACCACGTGGTACTGCCACAATACCTTCTCTTGCTGAAGCCATCAAACCCAACAGCACATGCCCCACAGCCAGAATAGCATCTTATTTGTGGTAAGACCTTATTCTGGGCATTTAGCTTGGCCTGGCACACAGTAAGCATTCGGTAAATGTTTGAAAGAATAGATGGATGATATCAGAGCCTTGGTGTGCTGGCACTTACAAGTATGCCATCTCAAGGGCGAAAAGGTCGGTTGTTTAAGAACACCGGCTTTAGAAGGACTTGGATGCACATTCCAATCATGCCTCCCACTCACTGTGTGACCTTGGGACCATTCCTGATGTGAGCGCTTATAAGAATTCTCTATGTATTAACTCATTTAATCCTCATAATCACTCTACGAGGAACACACTGTTGTAGTTATTACTATTATTACTTTTTTAATAATAGTAATAACTATTAGTTAGTAATAGTAATAACTATTACTAGTAATAACAGAAGAGAAAGGTGAGGCATGAAGGACTTGCTAAGTGGGAAAATCAGCATTTGAAACCTCACACTTATCCCCTAGGCTTCACTGCACATCAGCAGCTTAGCACAAGGCCAGACACGTGGTAAGTGCTCAAGAAATGTGAGCCTCCCCCAGACCACAGCTTTGGAGAACTCCAGAACTCAAGTCAGTTTCTCGTATCTAGGAGAGCACTCTCTCTGCCTGATCAATCTGTTGCTGTCATCCAGGACCAAATCTTCTAACATTTGTGCCATTTGGTTCCCAGCGCCAGCATTGTTGGGAAGGTTTCTGTCCCATAAGGGAAGCATTGTGGGTTGTCATAAAAATGACCCTGAACTAAGAGGACAGGGCAAGGCAAACGTCACATTTCTAAAGCTCAATTTCCTCATCTGTAAAATGGAGTGGAAATACAGTTGTCAACAACTTCACAGGGTTGTCCTTAAATTTAAATGGGGTATAAAATGTTAAAGTATTTTATAAATTATGGAAGCTATAAAAGACATTAGTTATTAGTCACAGGGGAAGACCAAGGGGGTAGAGTGGTGGTTCAGGTGTGGGTGGGAGTGATTGTGGCGTTGCTCAGAAAGAATGACTCCTGTTCATACCCCTCTCTTTTCTCCTCCCTTGAGCCTGAGCATTGGCAGAACAGCAGCCTGCAGGGCTGTTGCTACAAATACAGATAAAACAGAATTTCTGTGTTGGGAGTTGCTATAGACTGAATACTTGTATCCCCCCCCAAAATTTGTATGTTACTTTCTAGTCTCCAGTGTGATGGTATTAGGAGGTGGAAACGTTGGACGATGATTAGATCACAAGGGCAGAGCCCTCATGAATGGGATTAGTGCCCTTATAAAGAGGCCCCAGAGACCTCCTTTATGCTCTCCACCATGCAAGTTTATAAAGAGAAGACAGCCATCTATGAACCAGGAAGTGGACTCACACCAGACACTGAATCTGTCAGTGCCTTGATCTTGGACTTCCCAGACTCCAGAATCCTGAGAAACAAATTCCTATTGTTTACAAGTCATCCAGTCTGTGGTATTCTGTTATAGCAGCCCAAATAGACTTAAGAAAGGAGTTTTGTTACAAATTATTTTGAATTGACATGATTTCCAAAAGCAGATCTGCCATATAACTATTTTAGCCTCGACATCATGGAAAAAAAAGAGCTCCAAAACAACAAGTCATAACACACACACACACACACACACACACACACCCCTCAAACCATTATTTATAACTGGAAAAAATTTCTTGATGAAGTCCAATTCATACTCATTCCATATAGGGTTTTGTTTGTTTATTTGCAATGCAAACCATTAGTTGCTTGTTTTATAGGGTTTAAATTACTAGAAAAGCTATTACCAGCAAATAGGATTGGCAGCCTGACTTCACCAGGCGGACCTGAACATTTGCATTTTCTGGCTTTTGTATGCTTAAGTTCACAAACTAAAGTCCTCATCAACAAGCTTTTTACATTTGAATAGATTACGAAGTGTTTATAGGTCCGAGTCCTTCCAAGACAGTAGTTAATTGGACTCACAAACAACAGCAGGAGAGTCTCATTATCCTGATTTAACAAAGGAAGACACTTCATCCAGAGAAGTTAAGGGACTGGATCCAGGCCTGAGCACTGAGTCTAATCATCACTGTCATCAGCATCGTTATCGTAGTCACTAATTTTTAACATGCTAGGAGGGCACTCCAACAATCTGTCCTTGTCCTCCAGGAGCTCATAGATTAATGGACCTTTGATGTAACCATTTCTCAAAGAGCTAAGTAGGTAATAAAACATAAATTGAGAGTCATGTATTGAGAGTCATATTCTGATGCCTCAGACCTCCATTCTTCATTAGAAGAAGTCAAAGGAACCAAATCCAAAACCATGGGGAGGTCAGTGCTCTGCTGGGTCTCGGTTTCCCCATCTGCAGTAGAGAATCAGTACCCCCGATCATGACTTCTTTTCCTAAGGATCACCTGGCACACTTGTTAAACACTCAGATCCCCAGGCCCCTACATTGCAGGTATGGAATGGACCCAGGATCAGAGTCTAGGGAAAATACTGTTTTAACTAAGGATGCAATAGAGGACAGGACGAAAGCTTTGGGGCTAAATGTGTCCAAGGCACTGTCATTGTCAGTGCCACCCTCACAGCTGCTGACCCAGAAATATGGTTTATTTTTAGAAGTTTAGACAAACCCAGAGCCTAAGAGATCACTTATCTCCATAGTACATAGAATTGAGTTCAGCTAAGAACGCTGAATGGCAATGATCACCCAAGTAGGACCATGATGAGGTGCCTTTTCCACAGGGCACAGCCTATCCAAGAGTAGTCAGGAGGGCATAAAAATGAGGAATGGTCCAAGCCAAAGAGTTTGGGCTCCAAGTGACCTGGAACAAGCTCCTTACCTTCCTTGAGCCTCAGTGGTAAAGTGCAATTAATATACAGCATAGGGCTTCCCTGGTGGCACAGTGGTTAAGAATCCGCCTGCCAATGCAGGGGACATGGGTTCGAGCCCTGGTCCGGGAAGATCCCACATGCCACGGAGCAAATAAGCCGGTGTGCCACAACTACTGAGTCTGCGTTCTAGAGCCCGCGAGTCACAACTACGAAGCCTGGAAGCCTGCACACCTAGAGCCCGTGCTCCACAACAAGAGAAGCCACCGCAATGGAAGCCTGCACACCGCAACGAAGAGTAGCCCTGGCTCCCCGCAACTAGAGAAAGCCCGCGTGCAGCAACGAAGACCCAACGTAGCCAAAAATAAATAAATAAATAAATGTTCTTTAAAAAAAAAATATATATATATATACAGCATAGATAAACCTTGAAAACATTATGCTAAGTGAAAGCTGCCATTCGCAAAAGACTACATATTGTATGATTCCATTTATATGAAATGCCTGGAGTAGGCAAATCCATAGAGGCATAAAGCAGATTAGTGGTGCCAGGGGCTGGGGAGAATGGGGAATGACTGCTTCATGGGTACAGGGTTTCCTTTGGGGGTGATGAAAATGTCCCAGAACTAGAGAGGGGTGATTGGCTGCACAACAATGCGAATGTAATGAATTCCAGTGAATTGTATGTTATAAAACAGTGAATTATATATTCTGTGTATTTTACCACAATCTTTTAAGAATGCAATTGACAATAACTTGCCTCCACACTCTCTCCCCAACTAGCAGTTAGGAAGTCAGTGACAACAGAAGGGACACCCAGCCAGGCAGGCTGGAGCTACTGTGTCCTCCTCCTCATAAGCATCTTAGAACCAGACTGATTGCCTATATGCCCATGAGGATATTTCCTTCTATAACCCAATTCTCCACGTGCATTAGCATTCAGTCCTTTAATCTTCTAAACTGCCATACAGGAAAGCAAAGCTCAGAGCATCTAAAAGCTTGTAAGGGGGTGACGTAGCCAGATTCGAATCCAGGTCAGTCTGAGACCAAAACCTGAGCTCTTTCTATTATAATACACTGTCTCCCAAGGGCAATGATATTAATTTTTTATAAACATACACATACTTTGCATACTTTTTATACTTTACAAAAGGCTTTCAAACTCTTTGCCTTTATTCTCCTCCTAACCCTGTGGAGTAGGTACTATCTCCATTTTACAGATAAGGCAAAGTAATGTGTTCTGCCCAAAGTTACTGGCCAGATCCCAAGAGTCTGCTCCTCTTCTTCCCCTGAGAGCAGTTTCCATGCAGAGAAATTAGATTACAAACAGAAATAGGGCAGGTCCCGTGAGAACTTTCTAGATCAAGGGTATGGAGGAAAAAAAAGAAAGTTTTTTTGCTTGGGGTTTGCTTTGTTTTTGTAAACCTTGTATTGCTAATCATCTATTTTCCCTTCAGATATGGAAATGCTGACCCTCCTGAGTCCCCAACTGAACTAATGCACATTAGCTCAGTTAAATGCACATTTCTTCCCTAAGAAAAATTCCAGGGGAGGAAATATGTTTAATCTGTTGCTTCTAGCATCTGAAAAAGAACAGAAGGAAAAAAGGCAATAGACAAGAAACTCATAGAAGCATGATGTATTGACTCCTTTCATTAAACTAAAATTTATTGAGCATCTACTATGCCCCTAGGCAGATGTGGGACTTCCCTGGCAGTCCAGTGGTTAAGACTCTGCGCTTCCAGTACTGGGAGCTAGGTGTCAAGCCCTGGTTGGGAAGCTAAGATTCTGCATATGCCTCACGACACGGCCAAAAAAAAAAAGATACAATGGTAGACAGGGTGGATACCTGACCTCTGACCACTGTAGTATTTTCAATCCAACTCAGTATTACATAAACCAAATGGATCACCTAGAGAGCTATTTAAAAAACAGATTCCATGGGATTCCCTGGTGGCGCAGTGGTTAAGAATCCGCCTGCCAATTCAGAGGACACGGGTTCAAGCCCTTGTCCGGGAAGATCCCACGTGCCACAGAGCAACTGTGCGCCACAACCACTGAGCCTGCACTCTGGAGCCCGTGAGCCACAGCTACTGAAGCCCACGTGCCACAACTACTGAAGCCTGCATGTCTAGAGCCCATGGTCCGCAATGAGAGAAGCCACAGCAATGAGAAGCCCACACACTGCAACAAACAGTAGCCCCCCCACACCACAACCAGAGAAAGCCCGCGCACAGCAACGAAGACCCAACACAGCCAAAAATAAATAAATTTTTAAAACATAAATAAAAATTTAAAAAAATAAAAACAGATTCCAGGGCCCTGTCTCCAGAGATATTAAGTGAAGCCTAGGAACCTGGATTAGGGATTTTGAAAAGCTTTCTCAGTGATCAGAAGCAACAGCCAAATCTGAGAACCTAGACTAGTCCTTCTGAAACCTGCCCCATTATAAGAGGTACCTGCAGTACTTGATGAACATACAAATTCCCAGGCCTTTCTCCTAGGATGGAGCCCTAGACTCAGAATGTTTAAAATAAGCACATCGGGTAATTCATGGGATCCAGCAAGCTTGGAAACAATGTCCTGGCAGGGTTAGAAACACCACATAACCCAAATCTCATCCCCCCCAAGCACTAATCACTTCATACAGGAAGGGTAACACTCCCACAAGGCATTATGAAGCCCCCATTATAAAATGAAACCAGGTGTCTATACCACTTGGGAAGCACTCCCTTCTCATAAGATTCCGCCCCTTTCAACAAAAATTCAAAAAGAAAGAAGACACACCTTCTATATGTTTGTGCTATAAACCATTACCATCAAATCAACTTGAAAGAATTCTGATTTCAAATAAATTGTGCCTCTGTGCTAAGCCCTGCAATGCCAAGTTAACCAGAAGGCATTTCTCTTGTAAGGCCATGAACCTGCGTGTACCTCTAATACCTTATAAATAAATAATGGATGTTAAAAATAGCAATAATGAACTCAGAAAAATACTAGCTAATTTACACCATAATAGAAATACCCAGGGATCTTTAACAGAAGGACGGATGCCAGCCTCCCTAATAAGTACACCAAACCGTAATATTCCACATGTAAGTGTAATTTCTAAATTGCAGTGTATAATTCAGAAGGGTGTATGTTCTCTGAAAGGCAAAAAGTATTTATATGAATGCTATTACTCAGCTGCATCATCCCCCGATGAGAAAAATCAAAGAAATTATTGAAACAATGTATCCCTTGAGACCCAGGAGCAAAATGTCTCAGAAAAAGGCTATCATTAATCTTTATACAGTTGTGGAGATAAACCAGTGCTCCGTGGCACATGAAGCACTCAGAGCTGTGAGCCTTTGTGTGAGTGGCTTCACTCCTTATACCCCCAGAGGGCTAAGAGAGCTGCCACTGCTCAGTGTCTGTGTCCCCAGAAAAGCCCTGTACCAAGACTGTCCACTGACTGACAACAAGAATGATGGGGTCAGCTGATGGGGTCACCACACACCAGAGTCAATTTCCCAAAACCCAAATCTGATGTCCTTTGATAAAACCTAAGTTCCTAATTTTGCCACATGGGATCCCACCAAAATCAGCCTCTACCTACCTCTGCAGCTGGATCTTTAGCCATTTTCACTCCTCTTCCCCTGCCCTTTATTTCCTTACTTTACGTCTTACACTCCAACAATTTAAGAATATTTTGAGTTTTCTGAACATACAATGGTACAGTGGTTCTCAAAGAGGGGCAATTTTACACCACACACACACACACACACACACACACACACACACACACAGTACATTTGGAAACTCTGAAGACATTTTTGATTGTCACAAGCAGAGCTGTTCCGAGCATTTGCAGGTGGAAGTTGGGATGCTGCTAAACGTCCTAGAGTGCACAGGACCCTCTCCCACAGAAAGTAATAATCCAGCCCAAAATGTCAACACTGTCACTGCTGAGAAACTCTTCCTTGGTAAACTGTATTAATGACCCTAAATCTTCACCTGTCCCTGTATCTATACCCTCAGCCCTTTAAGTGTGCAGTCCTCACCCATCATGGGAAGGGCTTTGTTCCCCACCCCTTGACTCTGGACTCAGCCACATGACTTGCCTTCGCCAACTGAATGTAGCAGAATTGATAGAGTACACGTTTCCACTTTGTTCTCTTGCACCTCAGCTGGTGCTGTGACAAAGACACGCTAGTGGTCTGGTACCAGGAGGAGAGTGAGAGATGCATGGAGTGGAGCCAGTTCCCAACTAAGCACAGGCTAAATCCACATGGGTTTGTAC
This sequence comes from Mesoplodon bidens, assembly GCF_964165515.1. Taxonomy (NCBI): domain Eukaryota; kingdom Metazoa; phylum Chordata; class Mammalia; order Artiodactyla; family Ziphiidae; genus Mesoplodon; species Mesoplodon bidens. Next base: position 40,205,046 of record NC_138171.1, read on the forward strand.
AGGCAAACCCATAAGAAATAATGATTATCGTTTGACACCACTGAGTTTCTCAGTGATTTGTTACACAGTGATAGCTAACTATTACACACACATGCTGCTTCATGCCTTTGTATACGCCATTCCCTCTGCTTAGGAAGCCCTCTACCCTCATGCCTATTTTACTTGAAAAACTTACTAATCTCTCAAAATCCAACCTGGAGATCTCCTTTTCTAGAAAGTCTTCTCGGATTCCCTGCAGACGAGTAATCTGTCCCTTTTCTTTGACACATTTTTACTGTTCTACTGTACTATGCATATTAACTTGTCTTTCTCTTTTACTAAATAGTGAACTCCTTAAGGGCAGAGACTTTGTTTCAACTCTCTGGTCCTAAGGCAGCACAGCACTTAGAGTGGACATTCAGGAAATATTTATGAAATGCAAAGGGATGGGTTGGAAGTTTGGGGGAAGGTGATTATCAAGGACATTTATCAGCTTTGGCTCTCACACTGGAATGGTGCCTGGAACATGGCCCAATCCTTGTGACAAAAGAAGAGACTGTTTGGCTCCAGCCTACAGTCTGGATTTCCCTGCCAATCAAAGTTGTCATGGAGAGGAGCAACCTCTGCCATTACGGTTTAGCACAATGAAACTGTTTAGAGGAGAGCCTTACCTTCAGGAAATTCCAATGAGCCTGTTTTATTGTTAGCCTCCAAAAGTGATGACTCCTATGGGATTAAACAGAGTGTAAAGTAATTGCTAAAACATCCCCCGCTGTGGACAGAGAAGGCTGAACAAGACATAATGCTCCCACTTCACTTGGGAGGGAGGGGACTGGCTCATGGAAACTAAGAGTGTTATTGGAGCTTTACAGGGTAGGAAGAGGTAACCAAGAGAGGAGAAGATGCATGGTGATGCAAAAGAAAGAATCCAAACTTTGGAAATGGACCAGCTCAGGGTGAAACCCCAACCACACCTCCCATCACTTCATGCCTCTGTATCTTGATTTGCTCATCTGTAAAACAGGGATATAAAACACTTCTCCTCTAAAGGGTGTGATGATAAAAGAGATAATACACATGAAAATGCCTGATGCAAAGGGGCTCAATAATTTTAGTTCCCTTTCCTCCTGTGGAAATTTGGAGTAAAAACATATCAGAACAAATATGCCAAAATTATGGGACCCATACCAAGAAAACATAAGCTCCAAAGAGATAGTCTTACCAGAAAACTGAGCAGGAAACAACTCAGCGGGAATTGTTAGACACTAGAAACCTCCTTCCCCGCCAATAGAGAGCCATGTGGCTGGATTCTGGACAGAAGGCAGCAACTCTCATCTGCCTCTCTCTTGCAAGGATGGCTTCATGAACAAATGACTTGAACAGTCATACAGGGTCCCCTGCTCAGAGGAGCCTCACACTTGGTTTAATGGTCTGCTGTTACTGTCTTGAAATTCTTTACAATTTTTGAACAAGGGGTGCCAGATTTTTATCTTGCACTAAGCCTTGCAATTAGGAAGCCAGCCCTGGGGCTTCCTTGGTGGTGCAGTGGTTAAGAATCCGCCTGCCAATGCAGGGGACATGGGTCCGAGCCCCAGTCTAGGAAGATCCCACATGTTGCAAAGCAACTAAGCCTGTGTGCCCCAACTACTGAGCCCACGTGCCACAACTACTGAAGTCCACGTGCCTAGAGCCCATGCTCCGCAACAAGAGAAGCCACCACAGTGAGAAGCCCATGCACCATGATGAAGAGTAGACCCCGCTCGCCTCAACTAGAGAAAGCCCACACGCAGCAATGAAGACCCAACTCAACCCAAAAAATGAATAAATAAAATAAAGAAATTTTTAAAAATATTTTAAAAAAAAAGAAGAAGCCAGCCTTGCTCTCTTGTTCTTCATTCCCTATGAATAAGGGACAGGATAGCTTTTCTCCAGGAACTCCTGTCTGCTAAAAGATATGTGTACCTCACAGGACCCAGCCCACTGGGAAATTCTAGCCTGAAAATTCACAGAGTCATCACTAGCAGAAATCCCTAGGAGAGGACACTCAGGGGTGGAAGGTTGGGGAGGATGCAGACTCCTGCAGACCAGGACTATCAGATAGGGTGACTTCAGCTGCAAGTAAACAGAATATGGGACCAAGAGCGGTAATAGAGACATGTAATTAGCTCATCTAAATAGAAACCTGGAAAGAAGCTCTACCAGGATGTTTCAGCATCTCTGTGACTCTCCTTGCCATGACTTCATCATCACAATGTGACTGTAGCCATTCTAAAAACAGGTCTTCCCACAACACCACTCAGAGGACGGGAAGGAAGGGAGCCTCTTCCCATACCTATTTTTATTAGAAGAAATTATCTTTTCCAGAAGTTCCCCAGCAGACTGTCCAGGAGGTCTCATTGTCCAGAACTGGGAAAGATGGTCACAGCTAGTTGTAAGGAGAGCTGTTAGGCAATACAGATCTACCATAGGGGAATGAGATGACCACAGCTGCCTTATGCCATCTGAACAAGGGTGGGTCCTGTTATCAAGGAAGAAGGAGGAATGTCAGGGGACAAATTACCTTGGATTTGGTGTCATACCAGTCCCATACCTACACCTCCTCTGAGGAGCTGATGGAAGCCTGCCTTCCCATCTCTTGCCAAAACTGTTCATGGTTGCCCAAAGCCCCCTGCATAGGTGTGGCAGAGGGAGTAAGGACAGTTCATCATCCCACGTGGACCACTCAACTAGTTTCAGAAACATTCAGAAGCTCTCTCATTTACCACCAGATCCATGTTCTTAGGTAATTTCTATATGCCAAGCTTCAGTTTTCTCTCCTGTAAAATGGGAATAATAATGCATGCTATATAAAGGTGTGGACAGGACTAAATGAGATCATTGTATAAAACACTCAGTAAATGTTAGTTCTACCTTCCCAATGTGTTAAAAGTGAAGATAGTAAGCCCCAGAGGAGTTAAAAAACTTACCAAAGTGGGACTTCCCTGGTGGCGCAGCGGTTAAGAATCCGCCTGCCAATGCAGGGGACACAAGTTCGAGCCCTGGTCCCGGAAGATCCTACATGCCACGGAGCAACTAAGCCCATGAGCCACAACTACTGAGCCTGTGCTCTAGAGTCCACAAGCCACAACTACTGAGCCCGCATGTTACAACTACTGAAGTCCGTGTGCCTGGAGCCCGTGTTCCACAACAAGAGAAGCCACCGCAGTGAGAAGCCCGCGTACCTCAACAAAGAGTCCTTACCGCAACTAGAGAAAGCCCATGCGCAGCAGTGAAGACCCAACGCAGCCAAAAATAAATAAATAAAATTAAGTTATTGGGGGGGAAAAAAAACTTACCGAAGCTTACAAAGCCAGAGGGCAGCAGAACTAAAACTTGAACCCAGGCCTTGCTGATGTTGGGTCTGTGCCATCTCTTTGCTCCTGGGGCATTTTTCCACCCAGCACATTCCAACCCTTGCCTTTGCACCTGGATGACTTTTAGGTGTTCAAGAGTTTCTTGCTAAAATGCAAATGCCCTTGGGAAAGGTATCACTATTATGAGCCATTTCCTCCTGGAAGATGGCTGTTCTCCTGACAAAGGAAGGTCTTGTGGGAGCTAAAGGCCAAGTGGGAAACAGAAAGAGTAAGAAACAGGCTGAGAGGCCCCACAGGCATATTTTCGACCTTTGCAACCTTGTTTCCAAAAATCACACCCAAAGAAGTCAGGCAGGTGTAACCCTGGGTGTCACCACCTCAAACATGGTTGTATTTTCTTTGAGCTGACAGAACAAGGGTAGAAATGTAATATAGAATTGTGTTAAGTCATATTAAATTAGGGCACTATTCAGATCCTGGCATGGAACTTTAGATAATAACAGTTTATTGATTTGTAAATTACATTCAGTCAGAATTAGGTCTGTCAGCATAAAGCTGGATTTTGGTAATGCAATTATTTTCAGCAACACAGCATTTGGATATCAATATCAATAACATTTAACTTTAGAGAAGAAAAAATAAACACCTACTACCATGACCATTAAGAATTATGAACCTGCCTATATAAGGCATTAGGTGGGAAGGTCCCACAGGCTGTGGCCCCCGAAGCCTGGGACATCCATCCACGGGGAAAATACAGACTCACTGATTCAGTGTCTGGCAAGAACCCAGCTCCTGGTTCATAGATGGCTGTCTTCTCACTGTATCCCCACATGGTGGAAGGGGCAAGGGAGCTCTCTGGGGTCTCTTTTATAAGGACACCAATCCCATTTATGAGGGTTCTACCCCCATGACCTAATTACCTTCCAAAGTCCATGCCTTCTAATATAAACACACTGGATCCTAGAATGTAGCATATGGGGGACACAAACATTCTGGGGGGGACACAAACATTCTGCTATAGCACCCTCCCATCTGCCTTCACCATGATATAAGTAGTAAGAAACCCACAAGCTGTGATTTGAAGAAGCTTAAGAGACCAGTTCCTCAAACTTCATTCTCCCGATATCAAGCCTGGAATTCAACCCTTGATGCTGTGTATTCACTCACTGGTGGCACAAATATTTTGTTCCAACCCTAACTGGTTACTGCAATTCAATTCTGGCACTACCACCTGCAGTTAGCACAGACCCACAAGTTAAAGGCTCAGTGCTCTGTAAGACTCTCCTCACTTCAGATGTTAATTGTGCTTCAGGGTGTCTCAGACTACCTATGCTTTTGACTGACTGACTATAAATTTGAAGGTTCCCATGACAGGCTTGATAATGTTAGAATTACTCACAGAACTCCAGAAAGTGTTATACTTATGATGACATTTTTATTACAAAGGATACAAATCCGAACCAGCCAAATGAAGAGACACACAGGATGAGGTATGGGAGGGTCCCCAATGCAAATCTTCCATACCCTCTCCATGTGGAATCAGGGCATTTCACCCTCCCAGTACATGGATGTGTTCAACAACCAGGAAGCTCCATTGAGCTCTGGTGTCCAGAGTTTTTATTGGGGTTTCACTGTGTAAACACAATTGATTAAATCACTAGCCATGTGATTAAACTCAATCTCCAATCCCCCTGCTGCCTAAAGGTCAAGCTGGCTCAAAGTCGAACCCTCTAATCATATGGTCAGCCTTTCTGGGGACCAGCCCCCATCCTGAAGCTATCTAGGGGCTAACCAGGAGTCATCTTATTAGCATAAACTCAGGTGTGACAGGGGTTTCATGAATAAAAAAGACACTCTTGGGCTTCCCTGGTGGCATGGTGGTTAAGAATCCACCTGTCGGGGCTTCCCTGGTGGCGCAGTGGTTGAGAGTCCGCCTGCCGATTCAGGGGACACGGGTTCGAGCCCTGGTCTTGGAGGATCCCACATGCCGCGGAGCAGCTGGGACCGTGTGCCACAACTGCTGAGCCTGTGCTCTAGAGCCCATGGTCCGCAACAAGAGAAGCCACCGCAATGGGAAGCCCGCGCACCACAATGAAGAGTGGCCCCCGCTCACTGCAGCTAGAGAAAGACCGTGCACAGTAACGAAGACCCAAAGCAGCCAAAAATTAATTAATTAATTAATTAATTTTTTAAAAAAGATACTCTTATCATTTGGGAAATTCTAATTTTAGAAGCTCTGTGCCAGGAACCTGAGACAAAAATAGACCAATTCTTTATTATCCAACACACATGAGCTGCCTTTGCCAGCATAAATATAACAAGGCAGGTAAGCCATGGGGTCCCTGAGTCTGTCATTTCCCTTTTAGGAGGAGACACAAAAAGAGCTAGTTACCTTGGCTTTTTGTTTTTGTCATATTTATTTCTGTTTATTTTTCTGAACTGATATTCTTTTCCTGATACCCTAAACCAGATTCTGGACCGCTGAAATTCTGCCTGCCCAAAGTACCAAAGTAGGACCCCCTCCTCACCCCCAGATCCAACCTCCTATCACAAACACATCAGCATCAACCACTAAGTATTGTTTCAATGATATTATAAACCCACAGAAATTTTTAAATAGGATACTCATTTTGTATTCCTCACAGCCAGCACATATTAAACTGCCAAGAACTTATCTGGTGCTCAATAAACACTTGTTCAGTTTAATTAGCTGATTAATTTGAATATTAGCTACAACATATCCAATTCAGAAAACCACAAACATTTAATGAACACAAACTGTAATCCAAGCTCTTGAGAAATAACAATGAATAAAGCATAGTCCCTGGTCCCAAGTAGCTGACTATGGCATAGAGAAGACAAAAAATGACAATAATAATTTCATTATAAAATTTAAATTCTGTAATAGAATCAAAGTACTATGGGAACCTTAGTAATGATTATTATTTGAGTAGCAATGTGTGTGTTGTGGCATTGGAAGGTAAGAATGCAAAAGATGGAATTCACAGAAGAGAAGACGTTTGAGCCATCTTTCATTGGAAGACTCAGACACCAGTAGAGGAGCATAGGCAAATTTTAGGCAAAGTAAAACTGTGGAGTGGGTGAGAAGGGGGCTACAAAGGGGAAGCAAAGAGTAATTTAAGGGTGATAGCATTATTCTGTATGGAACTAGGGTAGATACATTTTTCTGCGCATTTGTCAAAAACCGTAGAGCTTTACATCACAAATGGTGAACTTCAATGTATGCAGATTTTTTTTTTCTGTAAGTATCAACCAGGAGATGGGAGGATCCCAGGATGAAACACAGACTGTGACAAAATAATTGAAATGTTTTACAGATATATGAACAGGGTTGGAGCAAAGAATCACTCATCTAAGTAACTTTGGAAAATGTAAGGCAAGAGACAAATGGAAATCTACATAAATATGGTAGTCTAGTTGGGGTACTCTAGTTGGTAAAGTTGTTTCTCACAGGGTTACAGGTTAAAAATTCTGAAACCATTTGTGTTTTCAGTGTACAAACATGTACACTGGGACTGAACTAATGGGTAAGTAGATGGTGGATTGTGGGAGCCAGGTTTATCACTATTGGTGAGGGAAATTACAGATAAGCAGGAGGGAAAGGCTAGAATAAACCACTAGGTGCTAAATTCTGAGATATTATCATGAATTCCCTTTTAGCGTATTATAGACACAAATGGACAGAAATCATTATAGATATGTGTGTAGTCATGAGTTAGTATACACACACATATTTCTTGGCTCTGTCAGCTGGGAGGGCCTAGAAGCAATGACATTCCAGTAGCAATGAGCACACCATGTAGCCACATCTTAATTTCTAACACCATTCCCCAATAAAAGGAACCAGGGCTCCTTGGAATATGGCTGAGTCTGAGGCTAGGGCAGGGAAGATACAAAATGAGCCCAGAACATCTTGTAGTGCCAAAAAAATTAAGTACTCAAAAAACAAAAGGATAGGGACATTAAAAAAAAAAAAAAAAAAAAAGAAGGCAGGAGCCAATCTGAAAGATCCTCAGTGGTCAAAGCTGTAATAATTTAGTGTAGTACTGGATGTTAACCCAAAGTATACAATAAACATTCATGAGTCCATACCGGTATAAACAAATGACCTAATAAATAAATCTAGGCTTAGAGACAAGGTTTCCTTACAGAAGAATTCCAAATAATTTATATAGATACTTTCCCTTCCAGGAAATGCAGCTTTATCTCCTACACACACACACACACACACACACACACACACACTTCTTGAGTGTATGATGCACTTAGTGACTTGCATCTAAAGAAAAGAGTATACAAAGGGAAAAAAATAGAAGTAACTTTACAGTGAAGAAATCTGGCAAACACTTCCTTAACCAAATGATCAAGGTTAACATCAGTGAACCATGTTAACAGTTTATACCTCTGATGTGATGTGATGAGAATGGTACTTCACCTCTGTAGTCTTCTTCCCAAAAACCCGTAACACCTGCCTAACCAGGAGAAAAACATCTGACAAACCCAAACTGAGAGAATTTTACAGAATACATTCAACAGAAGCATTCCTCAAAACTGTCAAGGTTATCAAAAACAAGACTTGAAAAACTGTCACAGACCAGAGAAGACTAAGGAGAGATGACATCTAATATAATGTGGTATCCTGGATGGAATCCTTGAGTAGAAAGAAGACATTAGTGGGGAAAAAAAAAACAAACCCAAAATACAATAAAATCTGAAGTTTAGTTAATAGTCATATGCCAATATTGGTTTCTTAGTTGTGACAAGGGGGCCAATCAGTCAGGTAGTCATAGAAATGAGGGTAAACAGACTAGAGACAATCTGAGCTAGAAACAAGAGGACTTAGTATGTAATTAGATAGGCTAATTAGGTTGGTTTGGGACAATCAGGGAAATCAAAGATTACTGAATAATTTTATCTTAAATAACTGAAAGGTTGGTTATGCTACAAACCAAACAGGGATTTCGGAGAAGATTAAAGGGACAGATCATGAGCATGGTTTGAGCCTGCTGAGTGTAGAGTACCTCTAGTAGACCCAGGTGCAAACATACAGCAAGCAAAATGAAGTCCAGACCTGACCTCAGGAGGGAGGTTGAGGCTGTACAGGAAGCAGTGCTCACCAACACACCAAGTGCTCTCCAGCGTAGTCTGATTCAAAATGCCCTGGAATGGCAGTCTCTGCATTTCTACATTCAGTTCGAAACCATTTCAAACATGATGATAGATTTCTCTCAAGACAAAGCTCTTTTTAAAAATGATTACGTAAAAAAAAATGTTTAAAAATAAAAAAAAATAAAAATGATTACGTGACCTTCAAGAAGTTCCATCCACCTCTCATTTCAGCCTTGAAATCCGAATATGCTCCCTCCAGATGAACTTTACATGTCCAAGGTAAAATTGACACCATGGGCTAACGATCTTATAATTTTACTCTTAAATGATGGCTGAGCAAAGCTATGTAGTATAAGTTAGTGTAAACATGAAAACTAATTAGAAATCATTTGAAGAGGCAATATAACATGGTGGTTATAAAGACAGGCATTGACAAATGATAGACTAGGTATGGATCTTGGTTTCAACACTGACTAGCAGTGTAATCTTGGGCCATTAACCAAACCTCTTACAACCTCTATTTCCTCATCTGTAAAATGAGGTTTAAAAACAAGTGTTTAGATATAGTACCCCACAATAGGATAATTGTGAGAAATAAATGACACACCTGGCATATACTAAGTCCTTGAATAAATGTTAACTTATAGTGGTAACAGCATAGTAATAGTAGTAGTAATGTTTGCCTACTCAGTTTCATGTGTATCATAATTTTGTATCATACTAACTTTCTTGAATTATTGTAAGAATGTTTTCAGTTATATAGTCACTCATCAACTTGCTAAGACTGTGTAATATTTTACAGTAAATAAGTAATAAAACATTGGATCAATTCACTTTGTCACTGGTTTACGACTTTAGGAAAAAGGAGGCTGGTTTAAAAGCGGGGAAAAAAGTGAGTCAGTTGTATCTTTTTATTTATAGTTTTTTTCAGATGGCTGGCATTTTGAAATCCTCATTTTGAGAGGAAAAGTCAGTCTCACAGTTGTGATTTTTCCCATCTTTGTAGAAAAACATGCCTTTCCTAACACCTGGAAGGACTCCAGAAGGAAGCTAAGGTGATACCCGTTGTGATGCCACAGACTTTCTGCAAAAACTTGATGAAAATGCCAAGCCAAACAGAAAGGAATGTTGTAGGCAAGATTACAAGGTTTGTAAAACATCAGCAAAAACAAATCCCACCTATTTAAAGGATGACATTTGATGGAAGTACAATGGAATTAGCTCTTTTTGTAACAAAAATTTAAACGCAGTTACCTTGCAAGAAAAGAAAGAAAATGTAATTAATGCCAGTGATGGTTGACCATAATGGAAAAGACACAATGTGCCACCATTGAGCTCATTTGCATTCGATTCAGAAGACACTTCTCATGCAAATGCATCCATTTTATTTTAAGTTATCAGTTAGATGATAGACTGAAACCAGGAATCTTGAACATAGCAAAGAACATTTTCTTCTAGTCCTTTTTATACATGCCCAGCGTGGTGTCTTGCACCTTGTGGGCAGCTAAGAACTGTTGACAATTTTGACCTTGAGATGAGTAATTAGAAGAGAAATTTATTCTAAATCTTGAGTGTCAACAAATAATTTTAAATCTTTGATTTAAATTTATTAAAATTGATTGTAATTGATTTCAGACACCGGGGACAAAACAGAGCAGGGATTAAAAGCCACTCAACAGGGACTTCCCTGGTGGCTCTGTGGTTAAGAATCCGCCTGCCAGTGCAGGGGATACGGGTTCAAGCCCTGGTCCCGGAAGATCCCACATGCCGCAGAGCAACTAAGCCCATGCCCCACAACTACTGAGCCTGCACTCTGGAGCCCGTGAGCCACAACTACTGAAGCCCACGTGCCACAACTACTGAAGCCCACATGCCTAGAGCCCGTGCTCTGCAACAAGAGAAGCCACCACAACAAGAAGCCCGCACACCGCAACGAAGAGTAGCCCCCGCTCGCCACAACTAGAGAAAGCCTGCACGCAGCAACGAAAACCCAAAGCAGCCAAATAAATAAATAAATATATTTTTTTTAAAAAAAGCCACTCAATAGCTGTGAAGTTGTGGGCGACTGAGTCTCAGGCTCATTATCTGCAAAGTGGGAACATAATGGCAAGGCCTACCCCATAAACTCGATCTGAGGATTTAGGTGAGAGGACAGCTATCACACTCAGCACAGGGCCTACAGAGATGTCAGACATCAGTAACTAGTCCTCTTTGTAAATAATTAGCAAATACCTCTCAGTGGCTGCACTAGGGGAGGTATAATTTCTCTTCTACCCTTGTAGGGTCTCTGGCTGGGCCTAAGAATTAAATTTACATAAAACAGATCAACAGGATAAAAGCATACAAATTCACTTAGTAATTTTTACATATACATGGGAGCCTTCACGAGAAAAATGAAGACCCAAAGAAGTAGTTATGGCCCAAAGCTTATACACTAGGTTGGAAAAGAGTGGTGAATGGTGAAAATATGACAAGACAAAGGGGTGTGGGCTAGCACAGTTAATTGTGGAAAAATAACTTTAAAAAGGCTAATTTAACGAGGTCTGTTTGTATAGATTTCTCTCTGCCTTGATTCCCTGTCTCTGGTGATAAGAATGTTTCTTTCCTCCTAGTACAGGAAGGGCACCTTGCATAGGGGCGTTTTATCTCCTGCTTTCAAGAAGAGAAAGGAAGGTCAGAGTGCCCTTTTTGCCTCTGCTATTCTTCAAAGTGCCTTTAAAGTAATCAATATGCCCAAATGGCATGTTCTGGGGTGACATATCCTGACATCCGACACTGCCTTTACACACTTGGGGCACAACCCAAATCAAAGGCAATAAAATGAGAAGTACTATCTATTTCACTGACGAGGAAACTGAGGTGCAGAGAAGTTGACTTGCCCAAGGGCACACAGAGCCAGAATTGAACCCATATTCCTTTAACTTTAGAGCAGTTCTTCACAGTATTCAATGACTGCCTCTCTCGAAGGGGTATGAAGGTCATCAGAACACATGCTCTTTACCACCCACAAAACTTCCAAGGCAATGAAGAAGAGGTGAGTTTGGGAAAGGAACAGAGTATCAGAAGACATTTCAGGACCCTCTCCATGAACCTCTCACCACAAAGGCAGCTGATATGATGATCCCCATGGAATCAAAGACTTCCAGTCCCAAAGATCAAATGACCCTCAACCCCAAAGATGCACCGACAACAATTCTTCAGAAGCTACCCAGGACAGGGTGGAGAAGGGAGGCCCAGGAGAAAAGAACCGGGGCTGTCTGGTACTCAGCCTACTTCAAGCCTAAAGATGGAGGGAAGGATAGTATTTCACATTGGAATAATCATTATAATACATGAATTTCATTAAAGATTTTTCTCAAGCCTTTTTTTTTTAATCTGGTTACAAAAGTAATACATATTCATTCTAATAGACATGGAAAACATACAAGTAAAGGGAAGAAAACAAGTCACAATACTACTACCAGACACAACCACACTTAACAGTCTGATACATTAATTTGTTTTATGTAAATATGCATATTTTAATAGCAAAAAAGGACATCATCCTGTTCTTGCTATTTTGTAACCTGCTTTTCAGTAATATTTCATTCACCTTTTCCCAAAGCATAAGTTTTCCCCTCCAAGTCCCCTGATAGCTCACTTAATGGCTGATACTCTCCTTTGTGCATTTATTAGAACTTATTCAGTCTCCAATTATGAGATGTCAAGGTGGTTTCTAGCTTATTGTTACTATAAACCATGCTTTTTGTACAAACATATTTAGCCCAGTCATGATGATCTCCCTAGTATAAATTCCTAGATGTAACTATTAGGCCAAATTATGTGCTTATTTTTAAGGCTTTTAATGAATGTTAACAAAATGACCTCCATAAAGGATACACTGATTTATACTCCCACTAGCAATGTATGAGGACACTCTCTTCAAAAACAAAGAACAGGGACTTCCCTGGTGCCACAGTGGTTAGGAATCTGCCTGCCAATGCAGGGGACATGGGTTTGAGGCCTGGTCTGGGAGGATCCCACATGCCGCAGAGCAACTAATCCCGTGCACCACAACTACTGAGCCTGTGCTCTACAGCCTGTGAGCCACAACTACTGAGCCCACATGCCATAACTACTGAAGCCCGTGCTCTACAGCCTGTGAGCCACAACTACTGAGCCCACATGCCATAACTACTGAAGCCCGTACGCCTAGAGCCCGTGCTCCGCAACAAGAGAAGCTACTGCAATGAGAAGCCCCACGCACCGCAAAGAAGAGTAGCCCCCGCTCGCCGCAACTAGAGAAAGTCCACACACAGCAATGAAGACCCAACACAGCCAAAAATAAATATATAAATAATACAATTAAAAAAAAAAGAACAACAAAAAGCTGCTCAATTGTTGAATGCAAACAGTTCTGTTAATACATTTTAACAGTCAAAATATAACTAAATAAGAGCAAGAATAAGTTTATTTTGTCCTCTCTACAGGGGCCTGCTCCCCCTTCCAGGAACACTCCCCATCCTCTGTCTATCCTCAGCACTTCAAGAGAACAGCCCTAACTCTGTCACTGGCTTATCCAGGAAACAATGGTGCCCACTCCCTACATATATTCCTGGATACTGCTGAGGTAATCCATTGACCAGATTTTATCTAACTTTGCAAATTCTTATCCTTTTAAAGACAGGATTACTTTCTGGGTTGCTGACTCAAGGGAACACTCCTTTGAAGGTAAAATATCTATTAACATATAAAAGAACAGTACACCTTAGCAAATCACCCATCACCTCGGATAATCTGTCTTCCAGGAAAACCACTTAACACTATGTAAAAGTTCACTTCTCAAATCCCAACGGTTTTGACCTATTTGGGTCCCTTTAGTCATAAGAAAAGCTCATTGATCCTGAAAACCTAAAAAGCCTAGTAAGTAAAGGAAAGATTGGAAGCTACTGATAAGATAAGTAGTTATTGGAGTTCAGGATCAATTCACTTCCAGTCTGTTTGGAAAAAAGCTAATTTATGGCAGAAAACCATGATTAATCTTAGAATAAACAATATTATGACGCAAGTGAGTTATGAGTTACTGGAGATAGGAAGAATATTTAGTAGAACATGACTTATTCAGACATGTAATTCTTTCCTTAGCTTAGTAAAGTTGCGTGGCAAAAATGCCAAAAACAGCTTTGCAATTAGAATATGCAATTTAAAATAAGTAGAGATTACTCGCAGGTAGTTTATTGCTTTAACTACATCGAGCCACGTCCCTGTAGCAGACTGACTGCATAATGACTCTCATTTCAATTTTTGGTTTGTGCCAAATATCTTCAGTTAGTTTTGCTTTATTGGCTTCACACAATTTGTTGCAGCACTAGAATGTGATTGTAATGCAACTAGTATTTTAGTTTTAAAATATCTTTAAAATACCTTTTTATCTTCCACTGATAATTTTTCTTCTTTATGGTGACTATACTGTCTGCATTAATACAAGCCATAGAAATTACACAGTGTGGAACCTTGTTTTCAGCAGCTCCTTTTCTCATGAAGAGCAAAACCGTAAGAGCCAACTCCCATAACATGGGTGAGAGCCAAGTATGTGCCCGGGGAGAAGCAACAACATAAATAACAGAATTTACAACTCAGTAAAGTGATTGATTTGACTACAAATTACTAGAAAGCCTAACTTTCCCATTGATTGGAAAAGAGGTGAAATGTTCTTTAAGAACCTCTATTTATAAGTAGTCTTCAAATAAATCCCTGAAATGCAGACCCAGTATCCAAAGTGGTAGCTTTTGGAGAAGACTAGAACCCTTTAGATACTCTTCGAAAATATATATAGTTAGCCTGGTTTGTATTCATTAATTTGACCAACTTCCCAACACGACTATAATCTGCTAAGGAATTTTTAAATTATTTCCAATTTCCTGAAAGTTGGCTAAGTAATGTGCTAAATATGATTTTACTTATAGTTAGACCAAATCAATAATATACAGCATTACCTTAGTGGTGGTTTTGTAGGACAGGAGGGCTGTATCTTCCAGTTCGAAGAGCTCCTTATTCTAGGCACCTTTGCAGAGCTGTACCAGAAAAGAAACAAATCAAGTCAGATTAGTCACTTAGGTTCAGCTGAAAACATATTTCTCAACCATTTCCTTGTATCCTGCCTAAACTTTGCTGTGAATAATTTATCCCATAGACTAAGGTATCCCACAGACCCTTTAAACAGTCTCCTGAAGTGTGGGGCGCAGGCTGGAAACTCTAATCCTAAATGTTAGGTGCAAGTACTCTGCACACGGCCCCCTGTAGGCAAGTGAAACTAGAGTAGGCACAAAAGGAGTTAGACCTTATTATTACTGACCTTTTCAAGTCGGGCTGCAACAAGGGTCCTCCTGTATGGTGTCGTATGAGCCAATAAAATGAGAACGTGTTCGGTTCAGACGCAAAGGAAAGTTTTATTCTTTGATTAAAGAAGGGATAGGTAACAGCTCCCGCTCTAGAGCACAAACTCTCCCAACAGGCTGTGCGCAGCGGCGCTGCTTTATAGGATCTCGTCAGCGGGGAGGAGAGCGGGCGGAGTTCTCGCGAGACTGGCGCAGCTGTGCTGCTCACGCTCGCTCCAGATCTTAGTGCCGGGCGCAGCGTTTCTGCGCACGGCCCGCTGCCGCCATCTTGAACTGAGGTATCGTGCGGTGCGCTTCTGCACACGGCCCTGCTTGGCTTGCTGAGGCGTCTGTGCAGCCTCTTCGTACTATGGGAACTCCGGTCTGAAGGGCCGGATGCGAGGCGTCTGCCAGCTGCACCTTATGAGCAAGTGAAACTGGACTAAGCCCAAAGGAAAAAAAAGGTTAGACTTTATTTTATTACCCAGATTCTGCTGGTATTTCTTGGGAATTGTTAATGGGCTTTGCCAGTGACAAACCCCTCCTCCACCTTTTGTCCCGCTCAGGTGAGGCCTATCAGCTCTGCATTTTGGGTAGAAGTCCCTAGGGGTAGGCTTCCTGCTTCTATGACTTGAGTGGGAGGTTACTGTTTCCTGCCAGCCTTTTTCCCTCTCACAAAACGGCTCCCATCCGTGAACCATTCCTCTTCGGGCGTTTGGGAGAGGCTCGCTTTATCGGTCAGATGTAACTGGAATAGACAAGGTCTGTGGTTTCTATACAATCATGCTCCAGGGGCCCTGTTTCTGGGTGGCAGGATGGCAGGGTGGCAGGATTCAGCTTGTGATAGGCTTTTATGGTAGCTACTGGGTTGTCTAAGAGCATAGCCTGGGTTGAAACAACCTTCTCGGGGAGAGCCAGTCTGTTCCCTTAGAACTTACTAAAGCCTGAACCTGGTGTGGAGTCCATATAGTGACTGGCTGACCAAACATTAACATTTTAGCCTCCTTTAGCAGGGTGGGAGTAGCTGCTACTGCCCGTAGGCAAAGAGGCCATGCAACCACTCGAGTAAGGGAGTCCCAGTGTTTGAACTAACACCCCGGTGGCAATCCCCCTTTTCTCATGTATGTAAAGGTCCAAGGGTTTAGCTACATCTGGGAGGGCCAGGGCAGGGACCTGAAGTAATTGCTTTTCCAATTCTTTTTTTTTTTTTTCTTTTTTTTGGCCACTCAGTTCCTCGACCAGGGCTTGAACCCCGGCCACGGCAGTGAAAGCCTGGAATCCTAACCACTAGACCACCAGGGAACTCCCTTGCTTTCCCAAGTCTTGAAAGCCCCCTTCACATTCTGAATTCCACTGAAAAGGATCATTATCCTTTCCTTTCACCTTTTCATGTAGAGGCCTAGCTATTAGACAAGGAAGTTAGGGATCTGAAGGCAGCAAAACCCAGCCATTCCCAGGAAACCCCTAAGCTGCCTTCTAGTTTTAGGAGGGGTGAGGCTGCAGATGGCTTCTTTCCTTTCCTGGGATAGGTTTGCCTGACCTTCTGTGAGAATGAAGCCTAGTTAGGTCTCCCTAGATTGTGATATTTGAAACTTTTTCTTGGGGACCTAAATCCTTTATCGGCTAGATGGTTCAGAGTGGTCACAGTATTTTTGTCAGAGGCCCCCTTAATAGGGCTGGTGATCAGAACATCATTTACATACTGGAGGAGGGTTCCTTCCTCCAGATGTAGATCTTTTAGGTCTTTAGCTAAAGTTTCCCCAGAGATGGTGGGGGAATTTTTTGAACCCTTGGACCAGGACTGTCCAGCAGTGTTATTGTTGCATATTTGGGTCCTGACATGCAAAAGCAAACATTTCTTGTGACTCTGGGGCTAATGGAATACAGAAGAAGGCATGTTTTCAATCTAATACAGAATGTCAGGTCCGGGTGGACAGTAGAGTGGTCAGCAGGGTGTAGAGATGAGGGACTACTGGATGTATATCCTCGGTGGCTTCATTGGCTGCCCTGAGGTCCTGCACCTCTGGTATTACCCACTGGGTATCTTTGTGGGGAGATTGGGGGTGTTACAGGCTGATTGACATGGTCTAATAAGGCCCTGGTCAATTAGGTCCTATATAACAGGGGCAATACCCAACAAGGCCTCTCGACGAAGAGGGTACTGTTTTCTATTGGGCCATATATGTCCACGTTTTAGAGGGACTATCACGGGACTGGCTCCTACAGCTCATCCCACCCATCCCTGAGCCCAGACCTCAGGATTTACTCCAGGGAGGTCAACTTGCTGTGTCCTGGGAGATTTGGTATTAGCCATTAACAATATCATTTTGTGCCCTTTGTCTAAGGGCACAAACCAGTCTCGTTTGTCTCCCACTATGTGGACAGTAGCCCCAGTTAATGTAAGATATCTCTTCCTAGCAGGGATAAAGGGCATTCGGAGACATACAGGAAGGAATGGAGTGAGCATGTGTTCATCCAGTTTACTTTTTTTTTTCTTTTTTTTTTGGCTGCCTCGGGTCTTCATTGCTGCACGGAGGCTTTGTCTAGTTGCGGTGATTGGGTGCTACTCTTCGTTGTGGTGCGTGAGCTTCTCATTGCTGTGGCTTCTGTTGTTGCGGAGCACAGGCTCTAGGCGCGTGGGCCTCAGTAGTTGCGGCACACAGGCTCAGTAGTTGTGGCGCACAGGCCCAGTTGCCCCGCGGCATGAGGGATCCCTCCAAGACCAGGGGTCAAACCCGTGTCCCCTGCACCAGCAGGCGGATTCCTAACCACTGCACCACCAGGGGAGTCCCCAGTTTACATTTTACATTCTTGGGCCTTCCCATAATTGTACAACTCTTGTGACTGGGTTTGCCTGATCTGGTGTTCAGAACTAAGTGGCAGGGGTGTCTACTAAGAATTCAACAGGCTTTCCCCCCATGTCCAATGTCAGCTGGAGCTTCTCGGGGGTCAGTTGTAGTGCCAGCTTAGGAACCCTCTGGCCCCATCATTCTTCATCTGTTTGGACCATCTGCCTTCGAGGGTAGTAGCCCGGATCTGTCATTTCCATCCCCCTTCGTGGGCAGCGAGAGCATTGCCTCTTCCAAGTGTTCCTCTTATTTTACATATGGTGCACTGATTGGGTCCTAGTTTCCTTGGCCTGCTATCCCTCAGTGGGGGCCGGGGGTCCCTCACCAGAGTCCAGGGTCTCCGTGGGTGATTATTCCAGTTTCCTGTGCCAACGGGTGGATATTGGAGGGCAATAGCCAGTAGGTGGGCTTGTCTCTGGACCTTTTTATCTTCTGACTTTTTCTCCTCTACATCTCTTATTATTAAACACCTAGTAGGCAACCTCGACCAGGAGAGAGGTAACAGTATCTGGTTCTATTTCCAGTTTCTGAAGTTTACGCCTGATGTCAGGGGCACTTTTGGAAATGAAATATGACCTCAGGATTGCATTCCCTTCCAATGACTCAGGGTCAGTGATAGTATAGATTCGGAGGCATCCCCTAAGGTGCTCCAGGAATCCAGAAGGGTTTCCCTCGGCTCCTGATTGATTTCCTTTATCTTATTCCAATAGACGGGTTTCTTTCCTGCTGCCTGAATTCCCTTTAGGATCATATTTTTATAATGGGTCAGCCTCTGTCTTCTTCCCCCTCTGGGTCCCAGTTAGGTTCGTTATCTGGGACTGCTTGAATCCCTCGTCTGAAAATAACATGACCCACCCACGTTGTTTCTGTTCTCTTTGTCTGCTTAGTCTTGGACTTTTGAAAAGACCTTTTCTCCCCCTGTTAGGAGTACATTGAGGAGGCTCTGGATGTCAGCCCAGTTGGGGTCATGGGTCTGAAAGATTCCCCTAATCAGATTCAGGAGCCCCTCTGGATCTTCCCAGAACTGTTTACTATGACTTTTCCAGTTAGACAGATCAGAAGTGGTAAATGGGATGTGTACCTGGATGAGCCCTCCTTCTCCCTCGGGGACCTGCCTCAAAGGGATTACTTTTCCTAGTGGGTCCTTAGACCTTGGCTGGTAATTAGTCCCACTTTATGTACATGCTGGACTGTGTTCAGGGGGAAGGGGCTGGTATGGAGGGGGCCCTCATGCCTGTGGCCCAAATCAGGACATATGAAGGAAGGGGGTAGGGAGAGAGAGTAGGAGGAGGGTTAGGGAGGAGATCAGGAAGATCCTCAGAGGGAGGGTCAAGGACTGGTATTACCTCAATGGAGGAGAGCTCACGTCTCTTTTGAAGACCTTTGTTCTGATGTAAGGCCATAAGAAACTGGACATAGGGAATTTCACCCCATTTCTTTTGTCTCTCACATAGCAGGTCCAATCATAAAATGGTGTTATAATTTAGAGACTCAGTAATGGGCCAACTTTCCCCATCTCCCAGCTGATATTGAGGCCAGGCTGTATTACATAGGAAGACAGACACATGAGTTTCAGTCTCTCATCCCAACGATGCCACACTATGGTCCCCTCAAGGGGGCTCAGTCCAGATGACTCTGGGGGCTACACTGTGAGCACCACATCCAGGTATTGGGTTGCTAGGCAGAGTTGCTCTGAATTCCCCCAAAGCCTGCAGAGTTCTACCCCATCAGAGTGGCCTCAGAAACCAAGAGTCAATCATTCCCTTGTGAACCTCCCAAAGCCCCCACCATCCTCCTGCTGGTGCCGGGGTTTAGCCTGTTATCTAACGTATAGGTGCAGGCGAAAAGGCCACTAAATTGTTAATGGGCTTTGCTGGTGACATTATCACCTAGATTCCATCTTACTTTTCCCAGGACCCCATAGGCTTTGCTGGTGACACAGGGTTAAAGTGTGACATGCATATAACTGATTGGCAGAACTTATATCCCCTGCCTGAGTCCTAGCTTTAAGGGATACTAAGAAAACAAATACAGAATATTTTAGGGTCTGTACAGGATAGTTTTTGCCCCAAACCAAGAGTCAAAAAAAATGAGGAGTTTCCTAAGCAAAGAAAGGGGTTCACTTGCAACCTAGCCATAATGAATGACAAATATCTACTACAGCTAGCATTCAGTACTATACTTCCAAAAGTATCATTATAATAACTAGTATTTAAGATTAAGAATTTATGCAAAGAGTAAGCTAGCTATTCTTTTAGGTAAACAATGGCAGTGGTTCCAAAACCTAATTTTTCATCAGAATGATTAGGAGAACTTTGTTCAGTTCCCATGTGTGGAGATTCTGATTCAGTAGACTGGAATCAGGGCCTTGGAATCTGTATTTTAAACAAATTCCCAGGTAATCCAACTGCAATCAGTCTTCAGTCATTTGGAAACTACTTGTTGAAACCTTGTCCTTATACTCCTAGCCCTCGGAAAACAAACACCAGCCTACATTAGTTTTGCTCCTAAGGTCCAAGAAGTGGCCGCATAAAGAATCCATCCTCATATTTTATAAGTGACTAAGAAAGACACTAAATTCAAGGAAGATTAATAGGTAATGATTAAGTGTGGTTTATCTATATGATGAAATGTTAGGCAGAATTTTTTATTGTTTATTACAAAGAATTTTTAATGGCATGGGAAACACCTATTATATAATATCTAGAGAAGAAAACATAATACTTAATATTATGTTGTGTATGCGTGTGTGTATAATGTGCTCTCAACCATGTAAAATAAATGTACACATAAGTGACAAAAGTAAGATATAATGTGTGTGTTCCACACCTCCCGATCTCCACCCACTAATGAAAGAGAGGCTGGGAAAACTAGGAGGAAGATTTAAGCAAAGAAACTAAATCTGTCAACATAATTAAGAGCTGGGGGAGAGAGAGAAAAGACTCCAGTTGCAAAAGAGGGAGTATCTTTTGAGGAGGGTGACTGTCACTTATTACACAGACCTTTTTACACAGGACACTTATTACACAGGACCTTTTCAAGGTATTCTGGAACTTAGATTATCCTCTTTTCCCTGCTAGACATAGAAGAGGAAGCATGTAGGCCAGGAACAGGATTTCCCAACCTCAGCACTACTGACATTTTAGGCCGAATAATTGTTGTGGGGAGCTGTCTGTCCTGTATATTCCTGGCCTCTACCTCCTAGACACCAGTATCATCATCCAAAAATGTCTCCTGACATTGCCAAATGTCCCCTAGGGGGCAAAATTACCCCCAGTTGAGAACCACTGTCCTGGAGTTGCTAACTTGGGCAACCTTGTAGCCAACACTCCTGAGAAAAGAACCAACTCTGGGCAAGCAGAACTGAGAAATGGAGACAGGAATAGTAGTGGGTCACATTGTTTGTGCCCAGAAAAAGACTCCCATGAGACCAGACTCAACCCCAGCCTCTACAGGAACTTATATGTCTCCCCCTTTTGTTTTTTTGTTAAGCTCATTTACATTGACTTTTTTGTTGTTTGCATGAGAAATCACCCACTCTGGGACGTCACTGGTGGTGCAGTGGTTAAGAATCCGCCTGCCAATGCAGGGGACACAGGTTCGATCCCTGGTCCAGGAAGATCCCACATTGCCACGGAGCAACTAAGTCTGTGCACCACAACTACTGAAGCCCGCGCACCTAGAGCCTGTGTTCCGTGACAAGAGAAGCCACTGCAATGAGAAGTCCGCACACTGCAACAAAGAGTAGCCCCTGCTCGCCGCAACTAGAGAAAGCCTGCGCACAGCAGTGAAGACCCAACACTGCCAAAAAAGAAAAAAGAAATCACCCACTCTAATGCCCTTAAAGTTTTTCAAGAGAATTAAGGTTAGTGGAGAAATAAGATAAAAGAATTGGAATCCCTCAAAACATCTTCAACTGGTTGGAGGGATCTGTCATCTACCTTGAGTTCCAGATGTTAAAATGGTCACCTGATAGAAAACAAAATCTCAAGCTGGCGGCATTTGCAGGAGGGGAGCCCAAGTCCACAACCACTCACAGGATGAGGAACCACATACTGAAAATTCAATATATCCACTAGCCAGGAACTCATGAAATTTGAAGGGCAAACATGGGACCATCCTGTTGGGACACTTTTGAAACCCAAGGCCAAAGGTCACACAAAGAAAATCCATTCCCATTCAAGATGTGCACTCAGTAAAAAATTATTTAACAAGTTGAGATCCTATGTTGATAGATACAGGGTTCCAAAGTAAGTTATGAGGCAGCTTTCCATGGAGAAATTTCAAAGGAGGTGGTCAAGAACTAGTTAGATGACTCTTAAAACCTTCACCCAAATCAAGAAGGGGACTTGGATATTAGTGAACAGTTGTTTTGGAGAGAGTTACTGGTGTGTCAAGACTCACTTCACACAATGAGGAGAGAGAGATAGAGGAAGGTAAGGGCTGACAGCATGGACTACTGTCTGACTCCCACCTGAGAAATACAATGTGCAAGAAGCAGTCTGGTGGACTTCTCTGTGGACTGATGCTCTGGCATCAGGCTTCCCTTCAGAATGTGTTGGGGCAGAAGATGTGTGTTTCCAGTGTCCTGGATGTGGGCCACGTGGAAGAGAGAGCTGATGTAAGATTCATCAAGGAGTATGATCAAGTCTCAGTAGAGAGCAACTGAAGGTAACACCAGACTCCAGAAGCTGTGATAAAAGCAAAAGACAGCTGAAGTCCTCTCCATCACCCAGGTGAGGGGAACATGAGACAGCTGGGAAGGGAAGTCTTGGAAGAATCCACAAACATGCCCAAGGAAAATAAGTTAACTTTAAACACTTGCCAGGCTCAGGTAGCACAAGGCCATCTAATGACAGTACCAATCAGTGAACATTCCCCTCCCCTCCAGCTGCAGAGAGAGAACATTCTCACTGAACTGGCAGAAAAGAACTAGGGAAAGAAAGAATCCAGCCATAACCCCTTTTCCAGGATAAACTGCTGCAGCAGAAGGGCAAGGTCATGGCCTTTTAATGAAAATTGAAGTGCCGATTATTACATGGGTTTGGACATATATATTTGAGACTGTGATTTCAGTGTAAACTAACTGTAGAACCTTTTATTTCCTAAAAGTGAAAAATTGGCATGGGCCCTGCACAAGCTTACATCCAAAGTCAGTGGAAAAACTAATCCAACTGAGAAAATTTTAAAGGGTGGCAGAAGTAAAAGTAAAACTGCTTTTTGATTACATACTGTCCAAAGTACCAGTTATCTTTACAATTCAGCTGACGAAACTAATTCCCATAAGAGAGAGAGACAACAAAGGCAACAAATTGCAGAACATACATACTTAAGTAATTTAGATGGTGGATCAATCTTTTTTTAAAAACCCTTAAAATAACAATGTTTTAATTTTTAAATATAAAGGAATATAATTCATTAGACAAGACTGTACATTATATTAAAAAAACAGGAACACTTGAAAAAACTTAGGCAAATAGAAGTTTGAAAATAAAAAATATGGTCCTTGTGCTTCCCTGGTGGTGCAGTGGTTAAGAATCCACCTGCCAGTGCAGGGGACATGGGTTCGAGCCCTGGTCTGGGAAGATCCCACATGCCGCAGAGCAACTAAGCCCATGCACCACAACTACTGAGCCTGTTTTCTAGAGCCTGCGAACCACAGCAACTGAGCCCGTGTGCCACAACGAAGGGTAGCCCCCGCTCGCCACAACTAGAGAAAGCCTGTGTGCAGCAACACAGAACCAACACAGCCAAAAATAAATAAATAAAAGATATGGTCCATGAAATAAAAATAATCAGAGTAGGTTAGATAGCAGACTAGACACTGGGGAAAAGAAACTTAGTGAGCTGGAAGGTAAATTTTAGGAAATCATCCAGAGCTTCTTTGAGCTTTTCAAAGATGCTGGCATCCCATCACCAGTGGGTTTTCTCAGGATCTACTCCCCCACATGATTCCCCTCAGACCCACCAATTCATATAAGCCAGGTCCTGCAACTGGAGTGTGGGGCTATGTCTTCCCAGAGCAGTGACTATATTTCCTCCCCTGGGCTGCGCTGTGACCTGATTTTAACTCTTGGTCAAGAGGAATGAGAGGCAAGACCTCAAGGAAGATAAGCCTTATCTTGTGAGGCTTTGCAGGTTTACACACAAGAGAAGGCTGCCTTCCCCTAGCAAAGCAGAAATTCTGCTTCTGCCAGTCCAAAGTAATAGAATCTGGGGGTCCAAGATTCTCAGGCCTGTCTATCCAAATGTCCTAATCCCAGAACCCCGTCTTCTATCAGGGTGCTTCCTTTGGCATAGGGAACCTGGTGGGGTTGTACTTTCAGTCTCTTTTGTAACATTGCTATCCTTACAATTGGTTCCTGAGCCTGGATTTCAGCACTGTCTGCCCTGCAGCTGCAGGAGATGTATCTGTTTAAAAACTGCCTTGGGGGCTTTCTAACGTTCACAGTGTGCCTGAGTTGACAGCTGAATTAGCCTGCATTTTCTATTTTCAGGCATTCTGTATCAGTCAGGGTTTGATCAGAAAAAATGGAACCACTAGAAATGTTCTAGACTATGGGATTTATTATAGGGATTTGACCTTATGCAATTGTGGGAACTGGTTATACAGTCTACGTACATCTGTTGCCTCTGCATCCACTGCTAAGACTAAAGTAGGCCAGGCAGACATGTCTGATCCAGGAGGCAGAGAAGCTGGAGGAGACCTGGTGGGAGCTAGAAGAGCTGTGGGCTGGCAGCTCCTTCATACCCGCAAGGCAAGCCAGCAGATCAGTGACAATATCCATGAGTTACCACAACACCTGATACCCTGCCCACGTTCTGCCCTGGTCTGAACATTCAGGTCCCCCCAAACCCCAACATCCATATGTTGAAATCCTAATAATCAGTGTGATGGCATTAGGAGGTGGGACTTTTGGAAGGTGCTTAGGTCATGAGGGTGCAGCCCTAATAAGTGGGAGAATGTGAGAATACAATGAGACCTGGAAGAGGGTCCTCACCAGATCGTGCTGGCAACCTGTTCTTGGACTTCTGGCCTTTAGAAATATGAGAAACAAAGTTCTGTTACTTATAAGCCACCCAGTCTGTGGTATTTTGTTATAGCAACCAGATCAGACTAAGACACTTTCTGATTGTAAAAGGAATATGGTTATCTTCCAAAGCTCACAAAAATCACGTGACCCAAGCAGAACCAGGCTATGCAATAAAGGAAATGTAGTTCCAGCTAAGCTCAGGTGAGGCTGAACCTATGCACCACAGCTCCTAAAGCAGTTAAAAAAATTCAGTCAACAGTACAATTCTTATCATTACCATTGTTCCCATTATTATTCAAGTGCTACAGCTACTCCATCTGCCCCCCAGGCCACTGACAGTCTGGTAAATGGTGCTACCTGTATGTACCACTTACCTCGGGGAGTGAGTTCCCCATTTCCTGCTGACCAGAGAGTGACTCCATTTCCAGCATCTACCCTGAAACTCTGCTTTCTAGACTATTTTGGCCTATATTTCCCTTGGAAAACAGAACCTGAGACAGGGGCTTGTGTGCAGATGTAAGAGGTGATCCCAGGGATAGGAGTGGGGAGCAGGTGAGAAGGAAACCCAGAGTGGAGGGTGAATTCTTGAGTTCCTCATCACTGTGGAAAAGTGGGGCTTGATTCTGCCAGGATCTCTGAGAAGCCATGTAAAAATGCACTTCAGAATTGTCCACAGGGGAGATGGATGAAGGGATTATTTACAGATAAAGGGAGTATTTACCCAACCCACATTGGACTAAGTTTGTGCCCTAGGGTGTTAACTCCCTCTCACTTTCCAAGAAGAAACTAGATGAGGGGGGTCTGTGGGTATCCCAATACTGGAAGCCATGAAAGCTATGCAGGACACTTGAGCCAGGGACATCAGGTTCACCTGCACAGAGCTGGTGGCTACAGCAGTGGCCAAAAGTAAAAGGTGAGGAACAAGGATTTGAAATGGGGTGCAAGTGCTGCCGAAGACAAGGAGGAAGGGGAGAAGGAAAAGGAAGAGCATGCAGGGAGGAAACAGAAATACCGGAAGTTTTGGTCCCTCGGATAATACCTGACCAGGTGGAAATCAGAGGTACAAAAAGCAGTCGGTCAATTTATTTCTTTATATATATTTTTTAACATCTTTATTGGAGTATAATTGCTTTACAATGGTGTGTTTCTGCTTTATAACAAAGTGAATCAGCTATACATATACAGATATCCCTGTATCTCCTCCCTCTTGTGTCTCCCTCCCACCCTCCCTATCCCACCCCTCTAGGTGATCACAAAGCACAGACCTGATCTCCCTGTGCTATGCTGCTTCCCACTAGCTATCTGTTTTACGTTTGGTAGTGTATATATGTCCATGCCTCTCTCTCACTTCGTCCCAGCTTACCCTTCCCCTCCCCATGTCCTCAAGTCCATTCTCTACATCTGCATCTTTATTGTTGTCCTGCCCCTAGGTTCTTCAGAACCATTTTTTTTCTAGATTCCATATATATGTGTTAGCATACGGTATTTGTTTTTCTCTTTCTGACTTAACTTCACTCTGTATGACAGACTCTAGGTCCATCCACCTCTTACAAATAACTCAATTTCTTTTCTTTTTATGGCTGAGCAGTATTCCATTGTATATATGTGCTACATCTTCTTTATCCATTCATCTGTCGATGGACACTTAGGATGCTTCCATGTTCTGGCTATTGTAAATAGAGCTGCAATGAACATTGTGGTATATGACTCTTTTTGAATTATGGTTTTCTCAGAGTATATGCCCAGTGGTGGGAGTGCTGTGTTGTATGATAGTTCTATTTTGAGTTTTTTAAGGAACCTCCATACTGTTCTCCATAGTGGCTGTATCAATTTACATTCCCACCAACAGTGCAAGAGGGTTCCCTTTTCTCCACACCCTCTCCAGCATTTATTATTTGTAGATTTTTTGATGATGGCCATTCTGACTGGTGTGAGAGGATACCTCATTGTAGTTTTGATTTGCACTTCTCTAATAATTAATGATGTTGAGCATCCTTTCATGTGTTTGTTGGCAATCTGTATATCTTCTCTGGAGAAATATCTCTTTAGATCTTCTGCCGATTTTTGGATTGGATTATTTGTTTTTTTGAGATTGAGCTGCATGAGCTGCTTGTAAATTTTGGAGATTAATCCTCTGTCAGTTGCTTCATTTGCAAATATATTCTCCCATTCTGAGGGTTGCCTTCTCATCTTGTTTATGGTTACCTTTGCTGTGCAAAAGCTTATAAGTTTGGTTAGGTCCCATTTGTTTATTTTTGTTTTTATTTCCATTTCTCTAGAAAGTGGGTCAAAAAGGATCTTGCTGTGATTTATGTCATAGAGTGTTATGCCTATGATTTCCTCTAGGAGTTTTACAGTGTCTGGCCTTACATTTAGGTCTTTAATCCATTTTGAGCTTATTTTTGTGTATGGTGTTAGGGGGTGTTCTAATTTCATTCTTTTACTTATAGCTGTCCAGTTTTCCCAGCACCACTTATTGAAAAGTCTGTTTTTTCTCTGTTGTATATTCTTGACTCCTTTATCAAAAATAAAGTGACCATATGTGTGTGGGTTTATCTCTGGGCTTTCTATCCTGTTCCATTGATTTATATTTCTGTTTTTGTGCCAGTACCATACTGTCTTGATTACTGTAGCTTTGTAGTATAGTCTGAAGTCAGGGAACCTGATTCCTCCAGCTCTGTTTTTCTTTCTCAAGATTGCTTTGACTATTCAGGGTCTTTTGTGTTTCCATACAGATTGTGAAATTTTTTATTCTAGTTCTCTGAAAAATGCCAGTGGTAGTTTGATAGGGATTGCATTGAATCTGTAGATTGCTTTGGGTAGTATAGTCATTTTCACAATGTTGATTCTTCCAATCCAAGAACATGGTATATCTCTCAATCTGTATCATCTTTAATTTCTTTCATCAGTGTCTTATAGTTTTCTGCATACAGGCCTTTTGTCTCCTTAGGCAGGTTTATTCCTAGGTATTTTATTCTTTTTGTTGCAATGATAAGTGGGAGTGTTTCCTTATTTTTTCTCTTTCAGATTTTTCATGATTAGTGTATAGGAATGCAAGAGATTTGTGGGCATTAATTGTGTATCCTGCTATTTTAAATTCATTGATAAGCTCTAGTAGTTTTCTGGTAGCACCTTTATGGCTCTCTGTATAGTATCATGTCACCTGCAAACAGTGACAGTCTTACTTCTTCTTTTCCGATTTGGATTCCTTTTACTTCTTTTTGTCCTCTGATTGCTGTGGCTACAACTTCCAAAACTATGTTGAATAATAGTGGTGAGAGTGGACAACCTTGTCTTGTTCCTGATTTTAGAGGAAATGTTTACAGTTTTTCACCATTGAGAACGATGTTGGCTGTGGATTTATCATATGTGGTCTTTATTATGTTGAGGTAATTTCCCTCTATGCCTACTTTCTGGAGGGTCTTTTTCATAAATGGGTGTTGAATTTTGTCGAAAGCTTTCTCTGCATCTATTGAGATGATCATACGGTTTTTCTCCTTCAATTTGTTAATATGGTGTATCACATTGATTTGCATATATTGAAGAATCCTTGCATTCCTGGGTGAAACCCCACTTGATCATGGTGTACGATCCTTTTAATGTGCTGTTGGATTCTGTTTGCTAGTATTTTGTTGAGGATTTTTGAATCTATGTTCATCAGTGATATTGGCCTGTAGTTATCTTTCTTTGTGACATCTTTGTCTGGTTTTGGTATCAGGGTGATGGTGGCCTCGTAGAATGAGTTTGGGAGTCTTCCTCCCTCTGCTATATTTTGGAAGAGTTTGAGAAGGATAGGGGTTACCTCTTCTCTAAATGTTTGATAGAATTCGACTGTGAAGCCATCTGGTCCTGGGCTTTCGTTTGTTGGAAGATTTTTAATCACAGTCTCAATTTCAGTGCTTGTGATTGGTCTGTTTCTATTTTCTATTCCTGGTTCATTCTCAGAAGGTTATGCATTTCTAAGATTTTGTCCATTTCTTCCAGGTTGTGCAATTTATTGGCATATAGTTGCTTGTAGTAATCTCTCATGATCCTTTGTATTTCTGCAGTGTCAGTTGTTATTTCTCCTTTTTCATTTCTAATTCTATTGATTTGAGTCTTCTCCCCATTTTTTTTTTTTCTTTTTTTTCTTGCAGTACGCAGGCCTCTCACTGTTGTGGCCTCTCCTGTTGCAGAGCACAGGCTCCGGATGCGCAGGCTCAGCAGCCATGGCTCACGGGCCCAGCCACTCCGCGGCATGTGGGATCTTCCCGGACTGGGGCATGAAGCCGTGTCCCCTGCATCGGCAGGCGGACTCTCAACCACTGTGCCACCAGGGAAGCCCCTCCATTTTTTTCTTGATGAGTCTGGCTAATGGTTTATCAATTTTGTTTATCTTCTCAAAGAACCAGCTTTTAGTTTTATCAATCTTTGCTATTGTTTCCTTCATTTCTTTTTCATTTATTTCTGATCTGATCTTTATGATTTCTTTCCTTCTGCTAACTTTGGGGGTTTTTTGTTCTGCTTTCTCTAGGTGCTTGAGGTGTGAGGTTAGGTTGTTTATTTAAGATGTTTCTTGTTTCTTAAGGTAGGATTGTATTGCTATAAACTTCCCTCTTAGAACTGCTTTTGCTGCATCCCATAGGTTTTGGGTCGTCGTGTTTTAATTATCATTTGTTTCTAGGTATTTTTTGATTTCCTCATTGATTTCTTCAGTGATCTCTTGGTTATTTATTAGTGTATTTTTTAGCCTCCATGTGTTTGTGTTTTTTACAGATTTTTTCCTGTAATTGATGACTAGTCTCATAGCGTTGTGATCAGAAAAGATACTTGATACGATTTCAATTTTCTTAAATTTACTGAGGCTTGATTTGTGACCCAAGGTATGATCTATCCTGGAGAATGTTCCATGAGCACTTGAGAAAAATGTGTATTCTGTTGTTTTTGGATGGAATGTCCTATAAATATCCATTAAGCCCATCTTGTTTAATGTATCATTTAAAGCTTGTGTTTCCTTATTTATTTTCATTTTGGATGATCTGTCCATTGGTGAAAGTGGGGTGTTAAAGTCCCCTACTATGATTGTGTTACTGTCGATTTCCCCTTTTATGGCTGCTAGCATTTGCCTTAAGTATTGAGGTGCTCCTATGTTGGGTGCCTAAATATTTACAATTGTTATATCTTCTTGGATTGATCCGTTGATCATTATGTAGTGTCCTTCTTTGTCTTTTGTAATAGTCTTTGTTTTAAAGTCTATTTTGTGTGATATGAGAATTGCTACTCCAGGTTTCTTTTGATTTCCATTTTCATGGAATATCTTTTTCCATCCCCTCACTTTCAGTCTGTATGTGTCCCTAGGTCTGAAGGTGGGTCTCTTGTAGACAGCATGTATATTGGTCTTGTTTTTGTATCCATTCAGCCAGTCTATGTCTTTTGGTTGGAGCATTTAATCCATTTACATTTAATGTAGTTATCGATATGTATGTTCCTATTCCCATTTTCTTAATTGTTTTGGGTTTGTTATTGTAGGTCTTTTCCTTCTCTTGTGTTTCCTGCCTAGAGAAATTCCTTTAGCATTTGTTGTAGATCTGGTTTAGTGGTGCAGAATTCTCTTAGCTTTTGCTTGTCTGTAAAGGTTTTAATTTCTCCATCAAATCTGAATGAGATCCTTGCTGGTTAGAGTAATCTTGGTTGTAGGTTTTTTCC
This sequence comes from Mesoplodon bidens, assembly GCF_964165515.1. Classification (NCBI taxonomy): domain Eukaryota; kingdom Metazoa; phylum Chordata; class Mammalia; order Artiodactyla; family Ziphiidae; genus Mesoplodon; species Mesoplodon bidens. The sequence continues at coordinate 40,235,435 of NC_138171.1, forward strand.
CTTTTATGACTTTAAATATGTCCTGCCATTCCCTTCTGGCTTGCAGAGTTTCTGCTGAAAGATCAGCTGTTAACCTTATGGGGATTCCCTTGTATGTTATTTGTTGTTTTTCCCTTGCTGCTTTTATTTTTTTCTTTGTATTTAATTTTGATAGTTTGATGAATATGTGTCTTTGCGTGTTTCTCCTTGGATTTATTCAGGAGATATGGGACTCTCTGCACTTTCTGGACTTAACTGAGTATTTCCTTTCCCATATTAGGGAAGTTTTCAACTATAATCTCTTCAAATATTTTCTCAGTCCCTTTCTTTTTCTCTTCTTCTTCTGCAACCCCTATAATTCAAATGTTGGAGCGTTTAATATTGTCCCAGAGGACTCTGAGACTGTCCTCATTTCTTTTCATTCTTTTTTCTTTATTCTGCTCTGCAGTAGTTATTTCCACTATTTTATCTTCTGGGTCCCTTATCCCTTCTTCTGCCTCAGTTATTCTGCTTTTAATTCCTTTTAGAGAATTTTTAATTTCATTTATTGTGGTGTTCATCATTGTTTGTTTGCTCTTTAATTCTTCCAAGTCCTTGTTAAATGTTTATTATATTTTCTCCATTCTATTTCCAAGATTTTGGATCATGTTTACTATCATTACTCTGAATTCTTTTCAGGTAGACTGCCTATTTCCTCTTCATTTGTTAGGTCTGGTGGGTTTTTGCCTTGCTCCTTCATCTGCTGTGTGTTTCTCTGTCTTCTCATTTTGCTTAATGTACTGTGTTTGGGGTCTCCTTTTCACAGACTGCAGGTTCATAGTTCTTGGTGTCTGCCCCCAGTGGCTAAGGTTGGTTCAGTGGGTTGTGTAGGGCTTCCTGGTGGAAGGGACTTGTTCCTGTATTCTGGTGGATGAGGCTGGATCTTGTCTTTCTGGTGGGCCACGTCCGGTGGTGTTTTTTGGGATTCCTGTGATCTTATTATGATTTTAGGCAGCCTCTCTGCTAATGGGTGGGGTTGTGTTCCTGTCTTGCTCATTGTTTGGCATAGGGTATCCAGCACTGTAGCTTGCTGGTTGTTGAGTGGAGCTGGGTCTTAGCATTGAGATGGAGATCTCTGGGAGATCTTTTGCCATTTGATATTACATGGAGCCAGGAGGTTCTGGTAGACCAATGTTCTGAACCTAGCTCTCCCTCCTCAGAGGCAAAGGCCTGACACCCGGCCGGAGCACAAATACCCTGTCAGCCACACAGCTCAGAAGAAAAGGGAGAAAAAAAGAAAAGAAGGAAAGAAGGAAGGAGGAAGGAAGGAAAAGAAAGTTATTAAAATTTAAAAAAGTAAACTTATTAAAAATAGAACAAGTAAAAAGTAGTAAATTAAAAAAAAGAAAGAAGAGGGCTTCCCTGGTGGCGCAGTGGTTGAGAATCTGCCTGCCAATGCAGGGGACACGGGTTCGAGCCCTGGTCTGGGAAGATCCCACATGCCGTGGAGCAACTAGCCCCGTGAGCCACAAATACTGAGCCTGCGCGCCTGGAGCCTGTGCTCCGCAATGAGAGGCCACGATAGTGAGAGGCCCGCGCACCGTGATGAGGAGTGGCCCCCACTTGCCGCAACTAGAGAAAGCCCTCACACAGAAACGAAGACCCAACACAGCCATAAATAAATGAATAAATAAATAATTTAAAAAAAAAAAAAAAAAAAAAGAAAGAAGAGAGCAACCAAACCATAAAACAATCCACCAATGATAACAAGTGCTAAAAACTATACTAAAAAAAAAAAAAAAAAAAAAGACAGACAGAGCCCTAGGACAAATGGTAAAAGCAAAGCTATATAGACAAAATCACACAAAGAAGCATACACATACACACTCACAAAAAGAAAAAAGGAAAAGAATATATATATCTTTTGTGAAGTCTGAGGTCTCTGCCAACATTCAGTAGGTGTTCTTTAGGAGTTGTTCCACATATAGATGTATTTCTGTTGTATTTGTGGAGAGGAAGGTGATCTCCATGTCTTCCTCTTCCACCATCTTGAAGGTCTCCTCAGAGGGTCAATTTAACAAGCAGTGACCATGGACCCTCAGGCCATTCCAGCTGCAGGCTGATGACACATGGGAGATTAGTATTGCTCTTCACATACCCTTCCAAAGAGTCTCCCCAGGATAACTATCCCTGTTGCTCTCCTAAATTATACTAAACTCATCTAAAGCCAAACTCCAGGTGAAAGTGACCCTTCTAAAAGAAGGGTCATAATGATAAGAGCAAATACCAGATGTCTAAGTGACCCAGTTATATACATTTTATTGAGTAAGGGCTAAGAGAGGGACGTAAAGAGAAAAAGAGACTAGTCCTGCTCTGAAGCAAAGGCCAGAGGGAGATTGGAGATCTAAATGCCCTCTCCAGTGAATCATGCAAGAGCACTTTGTCATAGCTTGAACCCTTCCCTGACAAGTTCCCATTTTTTATTTTGTCCCTAAAGAACAGCTCAGGTGAAAAGGAGGGGGGCGAAGAATGGGTTTATTTGAGGATGCTGACCTGTTACAGCCCACGCATAGAAAGAGTTTCCTTTTTCTCCTGCAGCCACCTTAGAAATGTTTCTGGAGAACGCAGCATCTCCCACAAGATGTGTAATCCTTATCAGTGTGGCAAGGGGGCTATCAAAGCAACAAAGATCACATGGCTGTGAAGATAAAGGTTTGGCAGTTCCTGGGTGGGTTTATCAAGGTTTAGCAGTAAGTGAGTTTTGTTGCTTCGACTGCATTTTAAAAGTTCATTGATTTGTAGCTAATACCAAGTTGTTATAGTTTCATGAGTAACAGCTTGTGGTTTGCAGAATCAAAGCCTTTTCCTGAATCAATAATAGTGGATTTAGCATTTAGTGTCTTGAGCATCTGCAGAGAGGGGAGAAGCCAAGAAAGATGCCCTGGTAGAGAAAAGGAGTAAATGTGGTCAGACCGTAAGTGGTTTATAAAAGAGGAAAAATGACACTCTCCTTCTCAAAGCAGCAGGAATTGAGCCTTTTAAGAATTCGAACTAACCTGTAAAGAGACTGTTGTTTTGAAAACATTTACAGATTAAAAATGTGCATACACACATATAATAAATTGACTCTAAGTGGGGGGAAGGCCAAATTGAAAAATTTTTTTTTTTAAAGCTCATCAATTGGTTTAATCTTCATCAAGACAGCTTTTCCACATCCTGAGCTTGGCACAACTGAGTATTTTTCTAGACCCAGCTTCTTGGAAAACATTGACCTCTACCTCTCTTTATTCCCTAGGGGGAAAATAAGCACATGCAGGTAGGCACGCATGCAGACTCATACACACAAACCCATTATATTGTCCCTAACTGTACTAAGACACATTTCTAATAATATTTTAGTGTTGTGTTGGACTTTCATAACATTTTCAAAGCCTACTCCATTTAAGCTTCATAGTATCCATGTTGGACTGAAAGAGCTGTTATTTTTATCCCCTTTTGAATAAGAAAAAAATTTAGTCTTAGAGGGAGTCAGAACATCCAGCCCAATTTTCCTAGGTGCCCAAGGCAGACATCAGTAACTGATCAAAGAACTGTTTCCCTAGAAGCTCAGATTAAGCCTTAGAATCCTTCTGTCAGCTGACCTCCAGGCAGCCACTATCAGTTGATAGAAGATGACATGAAAAGTAAAACCTATTTGACATCCTGGACCCAAGTGACCTACCCAAGGTCATAGGACTACTTCATGGTAAAGCCAAGTCACACATCTCTTCTTTCTGTGCTTTCTTTATGAGGTAGAAAGCTTTTACCCCTGTGAGGTAAGTTTGCCTTTTCCACAGCCAAAAGCTATGGCCACTTGGGAAATTTTACATCCTTTCATACAGCTGCCAAACCCCATTCATGCTCACTATTTTAGAAGGCGTAAGACATTACAGAGAGTTCCTAGAAACTTTGAAATTACGTATGTGGTTCACATCATATTTCTACCAGACTATGTTGCTCTAGATAATATGTAGCTGTCAGAATCTTTAAAGCCTAATATTCTTTAATTTAAATATATATTGAGCCCAAATAATTTCTGAGAGTGATAAATGCCAAGAAAAAGATGAAGCAGAATAAAGGGCTGAAGAATGACAGTGGGTGGGGATGAGGTGAGCAATTACAGATGTGGTAATCAGGTAAAGTCTCTCTAAGGAGGAGACATTGGAGCAGAAACTTGAATGAAGTGAGGAGTGTGCCATCTGAAGAGCTGGAAACAGCAAGAGGAAAGGCCTTCGAGAGGGAATAAGTTGTGCATGATTGAGAAACAGCGTGGGGAATGTGCTAGGAGATGTCAGAAAGGCCATGGTGAGGAGTTTCCATGGTATTCTGGGCATGATGGGAAGACTGTAGAATTTAAGGCAGGTAAGTCATAAAGCTGACTCAGTTTGGAAAGATCACACAACCAAATATTTATTTTTAAAGATTACTCTGAGAGTAGTGTGAACAATGTACTCAGCAGAAGGGGGAAAGAATGATGGTGAAGCAAGAAGTTGAGGTCACTCACTGCAAAATTCCAGTTGAAGTTGTCTAAATCAGAAGTGAGAATGACAAGCCTGATGGCCAGTAATCCATAAACAGAGACTGATTGGGGGTCATTAGCTATGTAGGCTTGGGTCTTCCTAGAAGCAGACCTGTAGACAGGAGTACACATACAAGAGATTTATTGGGGGAAATGCCTGTGAAGGATAAAAAGGCATAAGCAGAGAAGGCAGAGAGCGTTCAGACCATAGGGCAGGTCTGGCACTTGCACAGGAGAGGGGGGAAGGAAGATGGGACCAGAAGAGTCTCAGACTGCAGCACAGTTCCCAGAAAGGGTTAGCAGGGGGAATCCTCGTGCCAAAATTGCCACCGGAATGGCCCTGCCATGCTTAGTCATTTACCAGCAACAGCCTGTGGGAAGCGTGGTTTCATCAGGGAAGGGGGGTGGTGTGGATCCAGAAGGATAGCAGCTGAGGTCATCAGTCAATTATGTTTCCCACAGCAGGAGATCTGAACAGCTGATTTTCATGGCCACCATAGCAGCCAAGAACGTGGATGGGCCCATCCTCTCCTGCCTTCTCAGGGACTTAGCTCCTACATCTTCATCCTATCCATCTCTACTTAAACAAGCTTTAGGAAGTTGCATCTTTAGAAAACCTTCTCTTGATCTCAAATCCTCCTCCAAATAATGCTTTCTCTTGTCCCCATACACATCCAATTTTCTACAAAGAGTGTTCCACCAAAGGTGCTTCTACTTTCTCGTCTCCATTCACTCTTCATTCCTCTCTTCTGCTCCTCCCATGGCACTGAGGCTTCTGTTAAAACCAGCAGCAACCTCCATCTTGCTAAATCCAATAGAGGCTGTAGTTCTCTTCTTACCTGATCTTGGCAGAAATTTGAAGAGGTTGATTATTCACTCCTTAAAATAGTTTCTCTTCGCTGATTTCTGTGATGTCGCATTTACAGTGTTTTCTTTCTGCCCCTCTTATTATCCCCTGCTGGCTCCGCACTCCTTCTAAACATTCTCACTCTATTTTCCTTCAGTCTGGAAGAGCCTATTGCCTTCCCGTGTGGTGGGAAGCTGCCTTTACATCACGTCTTTCATCCTTTTTCTCTGGGGCTTAAAGTAAAAACTCTGTGCTCAGTCCTCCAAGTTTTACCTCCTAGGAAATCACAAATCCTTTCTTCTCTCCACAAAATCTGTCCCTTGCAAATGAAAAGTATTTGTTTTTCCTACCCTTATTTAAAAAGTAACCTATTTTGAGAACAAGGCTAAGCCTTTGTTCTAAGCTTTGTCTGCCCTTCTCTGAAGCAGTGGAATGCCTCATTTTCAACGGTGGAGAGTCCTAGGACAAACCAAATTGCTGAGAATGAAATATCTCAGCACCAAACTGTCCATCAAGCATATCCACCTGTATATCTCAGAAGTATAACAAAATATTACATGCTTAAAACTTGTGATCCTCTCCACATCCAAATCTGTACTGTCTCTAATCTCCCTCCACAAAGAGAATGGTTCCTGTGCTCATTCAGTTGCTCAGGTCATGAATCTGGGAAACAGATTCAAGTTTCCCTCTCATCCATCACCTCCAGTGGAGAACCAGATCTTGCCCATTCTGCTGCCTCCACCCCCAATTTTCTCTCCCCTGTGTTCACTTCCCTCCGTCTCCACTGTACCGCCCAACTCTTAGCCACCATTATATCTTCTCTGGATTACTGAAATAACCTTCCAACTGGTCTCCCTCCTTCCCTTCTTGCTTCTTTCTAATCCTGTCCCCACACAGTAGCTGAATGATCAGACAAAGCCCATCAGGTCATGTGAGTGCCCTACTCTATATTCTTTTAATGTTTTCCCAGTGCACTTGCAATAAAATACAAAATGCTTGTCGTGACCTTCAAAGCTTCACATGTTCTGTCTGCTGCCTCCATCTCTAGACTCACAGCATGCTGCTTTTTCCCCAGGCTCCAACACAGGTGTTCCCATGGTCTCTGAATGCTCCAAGTGCTTTCCTTTCTCTGAGACTTCACATATGTTAATCCTTTGTCTTCCCAACACCCATCCTTTGCCTTCTATTCAACATCCTACCTCAGATTCCTTAAAGGGGATTTTCCTGAACTTTTCAATCCAAATTAAATCCCTAAGTTACACTCAAGGCACCCATTTCTTTTCCTTCATGGCAATGATTGTCATCTGTAATTTAAAGTCATTTATGAGGTTTACCTATTAAATGCTTGCAGCCCCACTAGACTTAAGGCAGGGACCATGTCATTGCTCATCAACTATCACAATCCCTAGCACATAATAGGGACTCACTATTTGCTAAATTAAAAAATGGTCTCGTATAGGTAGAATAAAGGAAGAAGGAAGAAGATGGAACCTTAGAGAAAAGAGGTCATGTAAAGAGGAGGCAAAGGAAGAGGAGCCAGAAAAGAAACAAGAAAGATCAGGAAAGAAGTAGAATCAGAAGAAAAAAGAATTTGTGATTTTAAAAGAATTACATGTTAGAAAACTGGGCAAGAGTTTTTAACTATACGTCCCAGACAGAAAATACCAAATGTTGGTGAGGAACAACTGGAGTTATCACACATTACTGATACAAGTGTAAAATGGTACATGAACTGTTTGGCAATTTCAGAGCTGAGCATATGCATACTTACTGTACCAGCAATTCTACTCCCAAGTTTATGCCCAAAGGAAGTACGTGCATATGTGCACCCATAAAAACATGTACAGGAATGTTTATTGCAGCACTATTTATTATAGTTAAAACTTAGAACAACCCAAATGCCCATCAACAGTAAAACAAACAAATAGTAATATATTCATACAATGGAATATCATATAGCAATGAAAATGAATTAATTATACTACACACAATGACTTGGATGCATCTCACAAACTTATTGTTGTGCAAAAGTAGTTAGACATAAAAGAGTATATAGGATTTGATTCTATTTGTTTAAAATTCAAAACTAGGCAAAACTAATTTACAGTGTTAGAACTCAAAATAGTGGTTGCCTTTGGGGAGAGTATGAAGTGATGGGGCACAAGTGGGGCTTTGGGGAGCTGGTAGTTTCTGTTTCTTGATCTGGGTTTAGTTTGTGAATATTCACTGAACTGTACACTCATGATTTGTGCATCCTATGTTTCCTATACTTCAATAAAAGTTTACTTAAAAAGACAACTTGGTAGTCTTCTGTTTAAATTGCTTAGCAGCTTAGCAGTGCCTAAAATAGATTATCACTGAATCTTTTCAGGAAATGGAAGTGTTGGTGTGTATGCCTCTGCGTGTGTATGTATGTGTGGGTGTTGAACATTGAATATTCTTCAGAAATGCAGTCAGGTGAAAGGAAACATCAAATTTATTATGCTTTCTTAAATAACTTGGCTTATGTGCCATAGTGTTTCCATAAAAGATTCTCTATTCAATGAGAGTCAATCTACTTGTGTTGTCAAAAGGATCTTAGGTAACCCCAACCCCATGCCACGTCTATCAGATTTCATTTTACCCTCTCCTTTTATTCAGTAAATCATTCAATCACTGAGCATTTTCTCTACACCAATCCCAGTGAGAGGTGGTGGGGATTCAGAGAAAACACTATATATACATGCCCTTCTTATCTCTATTCTTAGGGCCTGAGGAATTCATCAGGGATGCTTGACAAGAGTGTCTAAGCCTCAGGAACAGGGGCAAGACTGTGTGAGGTTTTCACCTAGAATAGCTGGAAATTATATAATCAAAGGGGAAGGGAAGCCAGAGTCCACTGGGAGAGAGAAATGGTACAAAGAATCACAGATGGTAGGCAAGCTGACCTCAGGAAACAGACACTAAAGAGATCAGGCACAGGTCAGGAAGTAGATGTAAAGATGTCCCAAGAGAACAGCAGAGAATCAAGAGTGGCAGTAGGTGGGGTCCATATCCAGTGCATCGATAAGGGGTGCATGGTCTCTCAAAATTTAAAAACAATGTGAAACTGATTAAAAGTCTAGCTGCCTTTTGTTATTACTACACATCAGCAATCCTAAAAAAAATGTTTGTAAAATACTCCAGCCTCTGAATGTTCACTACAGTAGTGTTTATAACAGTGAAAAATTGGAAGCAGCCTACATGTCCCTCACCTGAAGAATGGAGGAATGGGTCATGGTATATTCATACAGGGCAGTGGAAGCAGATGACCCAGCACTCCATATATCAACCTGGGAAACTCCAAAACATAATGTTTCAGAAGTCTACATAGTCTAATGCCATTTACACAAAGTTTTAAAACACATAAAATGAGAGTTACAAAACTCTCATGTGGATCCGGGTTGCAAAAGTACACAGAGTGCATGGGCATGACCAGCACTGGGAAGGGCAGTGACCCCTGGAAGTAGGGAGGGAGGAAAGCAACCAGAGAGAATACACAGGACATATATTTGTAATTTTTTTTTTAAGCTCAGAAGTGGAAACCACAGTGCATAATTTTTACTGTCCTTTTTCAACATGTCAGAAATACTTCATAATACAAATAAAATTTTGAAACACACACACACACACACACACACACACAAAATGGTCCTGCCTGCCAGGGATGATTGTGCCTGCCTGACCCTTAATACACTAGTACAGGTGAATGATTCACAAAAAAGCTGACATGTGTGAAGGTATCCAGAGCCCACTGCTATTGGTGGCAAGAGGTGGGCATGGGACCAGGTTAAAAAAAAATCTGGTTTTCTCAGAAAGAGGTTTTAGCGGTGTGTTATCTGAAGACAAGATGACATGTTCTTAACACTGATGTAGGGTAAAAAGGTTAACATCTAAGTAAAAACCTTCCCAGAACCACCACATCCAGACCTTATACATAGGCAGGCAGGCAGGGATGACTCAACTCTCAACAGCTCTGAGTCTGGGAAACAGCATACCTGTTAGAACCAGGTGCCATGACATTTTGGAATATGTGTTGGTAAGGTTCTCCATGTTAAATAGCTTTACAAGTTGTTATTAGAATCACGTTAGTGCAGCACTAGAGCAAACATCCCACGTCCACAGATGATTCTTTCCAAGAAACCTATTGGTTTGCTTTTCTTCTCTTTTCCTTCTGAATAGCAGCTGACAGACCAAGGGGAGCTGGCCCGGGCCTTTGATGCCAGTGCCAATTGAACAATAGCCCTGCTTGTGGCAATCATCCTCTTTGTTCAGCCAGGAGAATGCTGAAGCTGTTGCTCTGGATCCTGTGTATGTGGGTGGCCAGAGCAAGGTGCATTTGGCAGCCAGATGTAGATTCTGGGTGGTATGAGCTGACTGTCCACATAGCTAAAGCTTGGGACTTGGCTGGAACTCCCCTGACCAGTGCAATCAGAGAGACCAGATGGACTCGCCTCCTGGTCCTTTGAAGATGGTGTCCTTTATTTAGCTAAAGGGAAGAGACAGCCAACCATCTGACCTGGAAAGCATTCTTGGGCAGCCCAGTTCCTTTTGTGCACATCTAAAAGAAAGGGAAAGTGCGCTGTTGAAAGGAAATTTGGGGAGAGCCTTTGCAAGCCACTGAGGAGCTTGTAAAATCACACTTAACAAATGGGCACCAGAGGTTCTATTAACCAGTGGGAACTTCCCATTTATTTTCCTGGGGCAGCTCCACTTAGAAAGCAGATGACACTACAGGGAATTTGTCACCCTTTCTAGGGGTTTCCTTGCTAGTGCTGCTGTAGTGCTGCTAGTGCTGCTCTGGCTACTACTGACACCAGAGCCATTTCTAGCCACTGGAGTTGCTCTTCACTTTAGACCACCCTCCTTAGGAGGACAATCTGGACATGAGTGGTAGGCTGGGGTGCAGGGGCTTTGCTTGCTACGCCCTTGTTTGTGCCGCTCTCTGTTGGAGGTACTGAGATCACAGTCCCATGGGGATCCAGTTTTGATCAAGGTGGACTGTAGCATAGAGCTCCATCCCTGCCCACACCAGGTCCTGGGATTCCTCTAAAATGTAATCCATTGGGCTAGGCCCTCTACTTAAAAAATCCATTTGGAATCAACTAACCACCTTATGTTTTGAGCTCTGTCCCTCTAATCCAGTTTCCACACCATAGCTTCATACACTCTCTGGCTAACACCCTTCAGATAGTCTACCTAGTTGGATGAGTGTTTCATCCCTTACCACAAACTCTTTGCCCATAGAGCCTTCTCTATTATCTTGCTCATCTGACACTTGTTGGAGTTGAGGTTTGTGTCTGGGAGCACAGGACCACTATGCACAGTTGTATAAGTTGTTCACTGCACAAAGTCTTCCAGCCAAGATGGTGAATGGGGACTGAAATACCATTAATGGGTCCTATGGACTTATACTATCTCCATTTCATCAGTACCTAATGAGTGCAAGTGCCAGTGTTTGACACCTTTTTTTCCACTTGATTAAATAAACACACCTCTTTTTTAGAAGAGCTGTTAGTCTCTCAATTCCAACCTCATAGTTCTAGTGGAAGCTGGCAATCTTATTACCTAGTACCCAAACACCTGGCCTCAGGAGTGGCTGCATGACACAAGCTGGGATGGAGTCTTTTTGATGCGTATGTAAATGGAATTACTTTCTTAATTTCATTTTTAATTGTTCATTGCTATTGTATAGAATAAAACTAATGTTTTTTTTATACTGCTCTTGTACCATGTAACCTTGCTGAATGCCTTTATTAGTCTCAGTAATTCAGGATTCCTTAGGAATTTCTATATAAAAAAATCATATGTGCAAAGAGAGAGAGTTTTACTTTTTTCTTTCCAGTCTGAATGCATTTTATTTATTTTTCTTGCTGAATTGTCCTGGCTAGAACCTCCAGTATAATGTTGAATATAGGTGGTAAGAGCAGACGTCCATGTCTTGTTCCTGATCTTAGGGTGAAAATTTTCATTCTTGCACCATTAAATATGATGTAAGCTGTGAGTTTTTGTATTTTATGCACTGTATCAGGTTGTGGAAGTTCCCTTTGATTCCTAGTTTGTTAAGTGTTTTTATCATGAAGGGGTGTTGGAATTTTTTCAAAAGTTTATTCTGGGTCTATTGAGATGACTGTATAGTTTTTGTCTTTTATTCTGTAAAATGGTATATTACAACGGCTGATTTTTGAACTTTAAACCAACCCTTCATTCCTGGGACAAATCCTACTTGGTCATGATGCATAATCACTTTTATATGTTGCTAGACTTGGTTTTCTAGTGTCTTATTGAGGATTTCTGTGTTTATACTTATGAGAGATAGAGGCCTGTAGTTTTCTTTAATTGCGGTGGCTTTGCTTGTTTGGGGGTAACATTAATACTGGCTTCATAGAATGAGTTAGGAAGTGTTCCCTTCTCTCCCATATTTAGAAAAAGTTTGTGAAGATTGGTATTAATTATTCTTTGTATGTTTGGTAGAATGCATCTTGAAACCAAGCCCAGGCTTTTCTTTGTGGAAAGTTTTGAATTACTAATTTAATCTCTTTATTTGTGATAGGTCTATTCAGATTTTCTAATTCTTGAGTCAATTTTGGTAGTTTGTATTATCCTAGAAATTTGTTTATTTCATCTAAGTTATCTAACTTTGTTGGTATATAGTTGTCTATAGTAGTCCCTATAATCTTTTTTATTTCTCTAAGGTAGTGATCTCACCCCTTTCATTCCTGATTTTAGTAATTTGAGTCTTTTTTTTTTTTTCTTAGTCACTCTAGCTAAAGGTTTGTCAAATTTGTTGATCTTTTTAAAGAATCAGCTTTTGGTTTTGTTGATTTTCTCTACTGTTTTTCTATTCTCTATTTCATTAATTTCTACTTAGGTCTTTATTATTTCCTTTCTACTGCTTGCTTTAGGTTTGTTTTTCTTTTTCCATTGTCTTAAGATAGAAAGTTAGATTAGTGTTTTGAGATTGTCCTTCTTTTTAAATATAGGTATTTACAGCTATAAGTTTACCTCTAAGCACTGCTTTATCTATAACCAACAAGTTTTGGTGTGTTGTGTCTTCATTTTCATTTTCTCAAAGTGTTTTCTAATTAGCTTTGTGACTTTCTCTTTATTTAGGAGTGTGTTGTTTAATTTCCACATATTTTTGAACTTCCCAAATTTCTTTCTGTTACTAGTGTTACCATTGTAACACTAGTAATTTTATTCCATTGTAATTGAAGAACATACTTTGCATAATCCCAATCTTTGCATAATTCTTATATGGCCTAGTATATGATCTGTATCACAGGATGTGCTCTTGAGAAGAACATATATTTTGCTGTCGTTGTGTGGAGTATTCTATAGATATCTCTCATCTCTATTTTGTTTATAGTGTTATTCAAGTTCTTTATTTCCTTGTTGAGCTTCTGCCTAGTTGTTCTATCCATTATTGAAAGTGGGGTATTGAAGTCTCCAAATATAATTATTGAATTTTCTATTTCTCTCTTCAGTTCTGTCAGGTTTTTGCTTCATGTATTTTGGGGCTATGTTTTTAGATGCATTTATGTTTATAATTGTTAAATCTTCCGGATGGATCAACGCTTTTATCGTTATAAAATTTCCCTCCTTATCTCTAGCAACATTGTTTTAAAATCTATGGTATCTGATATTAGTGTAAACCACCCCCCCCCAGCTTTCTTATAGTTACTATATGCATGATATATCTTTTGCCATCCTTTTACTTTCAATCTATTTGCATCTTTGAGTACAAAGTGTGTGTCCTGTAGACAGAATGTAGTTGGATCTTGTTTTTTATCCAGTATGTCAATTTCTGCCTCTTAATATGATTATTTAATCAATTCACATTTAATGTTATTATTGATACAGTTGGATTTACCTCTGCCATTTGACTTTTTGTTTTCTATATGCCTCATGTAATTTTTGCTCTTCTATCCTCCTTTACTCTTTTCTTTTGCATTAATTATTTTCTATGGAACATTTAAACTCCTTTTAATGATTCTTTCACTATATATAGTTTAGTATTTCTTAGTGGTTTCTCAGTGGCTTACTATATACATCTTAACTTATCAGAATCTACTTCAGATTAATTTCAGTGAGATATAAAAATGTTCCCTCTCTATAGCTCTATTCCCTCCTCCACCTTTTTTTTTGCTACAATTGATATACATATTACATCTATATATGTTACAAATCCAATAATACATTTCTATAAGTATTATGTTACATAATTTTATGTCTGTTAAAGAAGATGAGAGAAGAAATGAGAACAAGTATTTATAGAGTTTGTTATATTAACCTTCTTATTTGCCATTTCTGATTTTCTTGGCTTGTTTCATGTGCATTCAAGAAACCATCTGGTGTTGTTTCTTACTCCTATACAGCTTTGCTCCCACTTGTGTCTTTTGTGCTGTTACTGTCAAATATATTACACTTTTATACGTTATCAGCCCAAGAATATCACATACATATTGTTTTATGCAATTGCTTTTTAAATCAATCAAGAGAAGAAAGGAGAAAATATGCATTTATATTCTCTTTTATAATTACATAATTACCTTTATTGGTGTTCCTATTGTGTGTGTGTGGATTTGAACTACTGCTTGGGTCACTTGCTTTCAGCCTTTGACTTTCAGAATTTTCTTTAGTATTTCCTGTAAGAGAGATCTGAGAGCAATAAATTCTCCTGGTTTTTGTTTATTTGCAAATGTCTTTATTTCACCTTCATTTTTGAAAGATAGTCTTGCTGGATGTCAGATTCTTGGTTGACATTTTTTTTTTCTTTGAGCACTTTGAATATGTCATCCCATTTCCTTCTGTACACGATGGTTTCTGATGAGTCAACTATTAATATTGGATTTCCCTTGAAATGAGTAGTTTTCTCTTGCTTATTTCAAGATTTTCTCTTTGTCTTTGTCTTTACACATGCCTGGTGTAGAGCTTCCACCCTGTAAGTGGAGGTTTGGTGGAGGAAGAAGCCCCCAGACCTCTTAGTTGCTCTTTCCTGGATTAGAGCTTCTGCAACATAGAGCTGGAGGGATGAGAAATGCTAGTGGCCTGCCCTCCTGGGGAGGCGCAATAGTCCTCAGCTGGGATGATGCTCTTGGCTCACCCACTCAGAGTGGAGCTTCTGTCACTTTGAGTTGGGGGGTAGGGAGTGGGGGCAGGGAGAGGAAGCAAGTCCTGACTCAAATGTCACAGACTCTCACTGCTCTTATTGCAACTTTGTAGATTTTCTTGAATAAATGTTTCTTCATTTGCTGTGTGCCTTTAGAACAATTTCAAGATAATTCAAGTTATTGTTTGTTAATAATTTTCACCCATTATGGATGTTTCACTGGGGAAAGGACCAGCAGAGCTCCTCAGACTGCCATTCTGGAAGCTCACTCCAGAATACACTGTTTTAAAAAGCTACATAGCTTTATATACTTCTTTTTCCACTTCACTTAATAATCCCCTATATTATTACAAGCTCTCCATAAATATCATTTCTAATTATTGCACAATAGTCCATCAAGTCAGATATACCAAACTTTAATAAACTTTTTATTAGAACAGTTTTAGATTTACAGAAAAATAGGAAGATAATACAGATTTTTGATATATGCTATACCCAGTTTTACCTCTGTTGTCTACAATTTACTTTTTGTTTCCTTCTAATTTTTCACCATTTTAAGTAATGCCATGGTGAACATCTTTGTGAATAAGTATTTTTATATTTTAGGTTATTTACATGAGGTAGATTTTTACAGAGGTTTCATTACCTGCTCAAAGTATTTTAGAACATACTTGACTCTCTAAGATTAAAGTCCCAGGCTTGGGTCTATTATCACAATTCTGCTTAGCATCAGAGTAGTAATTACATTATGATTTCTAGGTTGGTTCAAGTAAAAGGTGTACCTCTTAAGCATAGCCACTAGCAAAAGATGATCATGAAACTAAATAGTTTGCAAGAATTGACTGAGGTCCTAAGTATGAGGTGATCTTTACACCCCCAGGAACACTTGTTCAAATCTAACTATGCCAGTCACCCTTACTGATAAGCCTAATCACGATTAAATATATAAGAGGGCAATTAGCCTTTTCAATTTGACCATAAGATAGAGAATCAAACAAAAGTTACTTATATTTGGTTCTATGTGGTAGAAAGTTGGTCAGACCAGTCATTCTCAAAGTGTGGTCCCCAGACCAGTAGAATCACTGGTCTAGAGAGACCAGATATATGAGGTAAACTTCAAGATAACCATTTGGGAGTTATCTGATATAGGAAAAAGAGGTAATAAATCACTAAAGTGATAAAACCACTTTTTGGTATTCAGGCCAGGCTGACTGTGGATGGAGGGAGGTTGCTTGGGCCCAGTGCACATAGCAGGCAAGCTCAGTATTCTCTCTGAACTGGGATTTGAGAGCAAGGTCTTGGTACAGCCTGCTCCTCTCCTGCCATGAGTAATTCCCAAGATGTAGAGAAGGGGCAAATTAGAAGGCTCCTGGAACTCTTGAAGGCTACAGAGGCTACCATACCACCTGAGTAGCCATTGGCCAATGGCCCACAGTGAGTGAACAGGGAACCGTGGTCACACAGGCTGGAAGAGTCATCCTCAGAGAGGGCATAACTGTTTCTGAGGCTCTGCAGAAAAGCTGCACCAGTATGCTTTCTTTCACCCACCCCAGTGGTGATGAGAGCATGAGTGTCATGATAACAAAAACAGGGCTTAGTTTGCATGCCTTGTATTCATTTAAAAAATCTTATAAAATCTGGGGAATTATAAATGCTTCAGAGCATAAGGGACAAAGCCAAACCCTAGCAAGCTGAGGGGTTCTCCTAGAGTTCATGAGCTCTGACTTCTTCCTTACCCCAGTCCCTTGGAGTAAGTGATTGGCTATGGGGCAGGTAGAATATAGATGAGGCTGAAGCACAGAAACCCATGGAATGGCCCCAAATCCTTCCCCCAGTCCTATGTGCTGGAGGTTGAGGCAGGGAATGGGGAAGAGAGGAGGAATGGAATTAATATCCAGATCTAAAGGAAATGGGTGGTAAAAAGAGACCTTGTCACCTGGAGGAAGACAAGGTTGGCCAGGGCCAGAGGGCGATTTGGTCCCCTTCTCTAGTTAAAGGAGGGCTGACTGTCTGATCTATGACTGAGGGGCAAGGAGGGAAGAACGTGCATCTCTAAAAGACCTCAAGTATAGGAACCCCACTCCTAGGTGGGCAAAGTGGAAACATTAGATCTGAAAGGTACAGTTCCCACTTCTGCTCCAGAACTTCGTAATTGTTAGGAACTACCCAAAAAAGAGGGAAAAGACCCACATTTTTATTGTAACCCCAAGTGCTTGCCAGGTCTTACCAATCTGAGGTACAAAGAATGTTACTGCAGCAGATAATCCCAAATTTATCTAGTGCCAAGTCCCCACCTGCATAATTGTCAGACCTCTGACCCTGTTGGCATTTCCCCTCCCTGTTATCCCCCTGGAGTGCCCAGAAGGTCTTCCAGTTGCTTCTGCAGGAGCCTGGCCCACCACCTGAGCCCTGCTCCAAACTGTGACCTCAGCCTTCCATTCGGGCCAAGAGCTCTGGCAGCCTGCTCACGGCCGCCCACAAGGAAAACTGTTCTGGGACACCCTGTTATTCTACCAGGAGAAGCAAATATCTCTTTGTCACTTGTCTTGTTTGGTCTGGGGACTGGATGAAATTAAGATATCCAGGCAAAAGAGCAATCTGGAGTTCAGAGACCAGACAGGTCAGTTTGTACTGCATTTTTATGGGCACAAATACATACTATGGAAACTGGCATTTCTAATCATTGCCTCTGATAAATAGCAGTATGCTACAGTGCTCTGTGGCTTCATCATGGCTTTAAAATTAAGACACACAATATAACTTGCACATGCAATTTTTCAATTTTTTTCCTTAATCTTCGTGGATTGTCAGAGATGATAATGATTATTGTTCACTTGGCTAGCTCTGGCCTGGCAGAAGCCTGCAGAAGGAAACAGCCTAACAGCAACATTAGCCCTTTACAGTGGGTTCAACAAGCACCGCCTCTGGCTGAGGCCAGGGTATGAGGGGATCATCATAGAGGGGCTGCTTTTGGAAAACTTGCCCATATTCCTAGAAAGAGAACATTTCAACCAACAGATTGATCAAATCCCATGGTGGTATTGGTTAACTTTTTTTTTATATTAATTTATTTTTTGCTTTTTAAAACTCTACTGAAAAAATTTTTTTTGCTCAAATAGTAATGCATAATTGTTTAAGCAAATCAAATAATTCAGAGGCATTTAATAGTCTCTCCCTTTTTCCCTTCAGTGCCACCATTTTGAGTTTGTCATTTTCCCTACATACATTTAAATACATCTAAACAGGGGCTTCCCTGGTAGCGCAGTGGTTAAGACTCTGCCTGCCAATGCAGGGGGCATGGGCTCGAGCCCAGGTCCGGGAAGATCCCACATGCCGCGGAGCAACTAAGCCCGTGTGTCACAACTGTTGAGCCTGTGCTCTAGAGCCCGCAAGTCACAGCTACTGAGCCCACGTGCAGCAACTACAGAAACCCGCACACTTTAGGGCCTGTGTGCCGCAACTACTGAGCCTGTGTGTTGCAACTACTGACGCCTGCTCACCTAGAGCCTCTGCTCCGCAACAAGGAAAGCCACTGCTATGAGAAGCCCGCACACCACAACGAAGAGGAGCCCGTGCTCACCACAACTAGAGAAATCCCACGCACAGCAATGAAGACCCAACACAGCCAAATAAATAAATAAAATTATTTTTAAAAAAGAAAATATTGCCTTTATCTTCTTGTGATGCTGTTTTCTGATTTCCCTGCCACTGCTTTGAAGAGTCAGTATTTGAAAAAAGAAAAACAGAAAGAAATGGTTAACCTCTTCATTGGCCTTCAGTGTGGTGGCTCCAATGAGCTGTCATGAATAGCTTTCCATAACAAATGGGATTATAGTCCTCTTCATCATTCACCCTTTTCACCCCAGTACAGTAGCAATGCTGAGACCTTCAGGGATCACATCAACCAAATCCCAAGGTAGAGATATTTAAATTCAAAAATCCACACTCACTTGGACCTGTTCTTTCCTGGCTACCGTGGTGCATTTGGGCTTTGCATCTAACTCCTTGAAAATTTATTTTAAAGTAAATGGAGTCTTGTTTTGAGAGTGAAAAGTTATTTTAACATGCATCCCAGATAGCATGGCCACAAATGGAGTATAAATGCATCAGGATCCCCACTTGAGATTTTCGTTTTAGCCCAGTGCATTCAAAGCAATAATCTACATTGTGCCAAGCCAAGTAGTGAGTGACTATGCTAGGAGGATTAAAGGATTATTTTTTTTTAATCCACTGGAACCCAAGCCATAGTCCCTCTATCAGTAACATTAATAACTATAGTGGACTAAATTCAGATACCTCTTTTCTTCAAGATTCTGAAAACGTTTTTTGCCAAATGTAACTTACCAAATCACAGATTGATTTTTAGAGCTGGAAAGATCCGTAGAGATCAACCAGACAAACTTCTTATTTAAAGATGATGTTTGAGGCCCAGGGAAGACAGATGACTTGGTCCAGGTCTCTCACATCCACTTACTGACAGAGCAAAACTCAAACCCAGGCGGTCAGATTCTTAGCCTGGGGTGCTTCCTCCCACACTCTTGCTATCCAAAGTATGGTCTGTGGACTTACCACGTGGCATCACCAAGGAGCTTGTCAGAAAAGAAGAATCTCAGGCTCCACCCCAGATCTGCTGAATCAGAATCTGCATTTTAACAAGAGCCCTTCTCCAGTGTCTGTGTGCACATTAAAATCTGAGAAGCCCTGCTTTACATCTCACTGCCACTGCCCACAGCTCCATGACCTTTGCATTTGACATCAGACCATTTTCTGGAGATGCCCAAGAAAGTGCAGTAAAATAAGTACAATAATCCTGTGGAAAGAGCACTCCTTGAGAAAAATGTTATAGTGACATCTGACCACAGCAATGAAAGAAAAAGATCAGAAGAGGATTCCTCTGGTGTTTTTGCAGCGAACTTAACCTGCACACTTGGAAAAACAGGGTCCTTGCTCTGAACAAGCTTACAAGATAAGAGAAATCTAGGGCCCAGGGAGCAAATATAGCATTGAATTCTAAATCAGGATTCAGAGCGTTTAGGGAAAACTTCCTGTGGGACACTCCTAAATTCATCCTCCTCCCTGGTGCCAGAGAGAAACTTCTAAACTGCAACGTTGACCGACTCTTGTCCTTCAGTGACCCACCGCTGCCTGCAGGGTAAAGTCCAAAGTTCCCTGAGTTGTTCCTGTGCTTCCTCTTTAGCCTCATCACCCTCTTTGCACATCACCCCTTCTTCACACCAAGAACACTGGGCTGCTTGCAGTTCCCTAGTCTGCCATGTCTTCGTTCATCTTGGAGCCTTTGCAAGACACTCCTGCATAATGCATCCTCCCTTATCCCTTCATATGGCTAATTGTTGCTCATCCTTATGGTCTCTGACAACGTGCCACCAAGAAACATTCTTCAAATTTTGGTTAGGTGCTCCTCCTCTGCGCTCCCATTATGCCCTGAGTTATGGACTAAACGTTTGTATCCTCCCAAAATTGGTATGTTGAAGCTTTAATCCCCCAGTGTGATGGTATTTAGAGGTGGGTCCTTTGGGAGGTAATTAGGTCTAAATGAGGTCATGAGAGTAGGGCCCCCATGATGGAATCAGTACCTTTAAAAGAAAAGGAAGAGACACCAAAGCTCTGTCTCTGCCATGTGAGGACACAGCAAGAAGGCAGCTGTCTGCAAGTCAGGAAACAGACTCTTACCAGAAACCAAAGAATCAGGCTCTCACCAGGAACCAAATCTGTCAGCACCTTGATCTTGGACTTCCCAGCCTCCAGAACCCTGAGAAATAAATGTCTGTTGTTTAAGCCAGCTTGTCTCTGGTATTTTGTTATAGCAGCCTGAGCAGGCTAAGATACTCTGTGTCCCCCACTGTCGTGCTGGCTGGTTATTCCTCATTTGTCTGTCCTGCAAACAGCAGGCCCCTTGAGGGCCGGGAGCATGTTTCTCATTGTCCATCCCCAGGACATTGGGCTCGGCACATAAAACACATTCCATAAATGCTTGTTGAATGAAAAAGAAGAGTGTGTGAATAGATTTGTGCTTGCAGGAGATGGAATTTGAGCTGATCCCTGAAAGACAGATTTTAATAGCTATGGAGAGGAGGAAAGGCATGAATAGAAGCACAGGAACAAGGATGGTTATGAGCGTATGAATGAGTGCATGGAGAGAATTAGGTAAGTGAGAAGGATGGGGAAGTTTTGTCTCAGACAGTGGTGAGAGAAAATGGGGTTTGGGGTCAAGCAAAGGAATTTGATTTTCTACTGTTACTGCTGTCAATGCCTCCCTCTCCCCGCCACCCACAGAAGCATGCAGGGATCTTAGTTCCTGGACCAGGGGTTGAACCTGTGCCCCCTGAAGTGGAAGCATGGAGTCTTAACCACTGGACTCCTTAACCAGGGAAGTCCCACTGCTGTCAATTTTTTGAATGTTTTTATTAAATTATAATATAGATACAATAAAGTACATATATCTTGAGATTATAGCTTGATGAATTTTTACGTACATACACTGTTAGGGGCTGAATTGCGTCCTTCCCCCCATTCATACGTTTGCGTCCTAAACCTCCAGTACCTCCAAAGATGATTGTATTTGGAGACAAGGTCTTTAAAGAGATATTTACATTAATATGAGTCCATTAAGATGGGCCTTGTGTCCTTATAAGCAAAGGAGATTAGGAAACAGACACACATAAAGGGACCATGTAAAGACACACAGAGAAGATGGCCATCTATAAGCCAAGGAGAGAGGTCTCAGAAGGAACCACCTCAACTGGCACCTTGATCTCAGACTTCTAGCCCCAGACTCTGAAAATATAAACTTCTGTTGTCTAAGCCCCCCAGTCTATGGTATTTGTTACAGCAGCTCCAGCAGGCAAATACACTCACTGTGGGTGCACCATCCAGATCCAGATACAAAACATTCCAGCACCCCCAAAAATTTGAATTTGACTGCAGTGACAGAAGTCATTTTTGGTCCCTAAGCAGGTGACTCACCAAAGCAAAATGGAATTTTAGGAAGATTAGCAAAGTGATTGGATGAATGGCAGTAGGGGTGGTGGGGATGAGTAGGGGAGAAAAGAGGGGGAAGGGACATGGTTCACAATCTCTTGCTAAAGTCAAGGAATTGGTGAGAGGGTAATGGTGAAGGAAACGAAAGTGCATTTTAAAGGAATGGGAAAATAGCAGTGATGAACAAGAGGGAGGAATCAAAGAAGACTCTGAAGTGTTTGTCTAGGAGACTAAAGTGAGGAAGTATCGAATACAAATATTGGCTATTTGGAGAAGGGAGTCGGTTGGAGTGGGAAATGCCACACTAGGTTTCGGTCACGCTGGGTTTGAGGGGATGGCAGCATATTAAAGTGGGTATGACATATCCAGAGGTGGAAATATAAGGCAGGAGCCCAAAGCAAGTGAGGATAAGAGTATGGATTGACTAGGGTCAGAGAAGTGGACTGTGTGTGGAGAGAAGGGAAGAAAGGCAAGAATGAATGCTAACAAAATAATGAAATAATAATAACTAACATGATTATGTGCTTACTTCCTGAAAGGTGTGCCTTTTACATATTTAATCGTCACAACAATCCTGGAAGGAACATTCTGTCATTATCATGCCTGTTTGACCAAGGAGGAAACTGAGGCACAGAGAGATTAATTCACTTGTTTAAAGTCACACAGCTCATCAGTGGTAGATATGGTTTCAAGCCCAGGTACCCTGACACCAGTTCACTCAAGTGAGTGTGCTTAGAGGAAAGGGGAGCCAGCAGCAGAGGAGACCATCTGAGCTCCTTTTTATCCCCCAGTCTCCAAATAAACTGGCCCAGTGCTATTCTATTCTGTAGTTTAAAATTCCTCAAGCTGTGGTGTTGATGTCTTTAGAAATGAACGAGTCTTTGCCATCAGTAAGTTCTTCCCAATGCCTAACTTCAAACACCCTGGTTGCACTTTAATAAAGGATGCTGCCTTCCCTCTCTGTTCTGCTGCCTGTGGAGTTTGGATCAGCTGCCTGTCTTTATTATTATCTTGCATCCTTGAAGACAGTATATTTATTAGCAGTTATTCAAATTATTTAAAAATGTGAACTTCTCACACTTTTCCTGAACTCTGGCCCTTGAGTCCAAGCTCCTCCTCTGTGGTCTCTTTTCTCCCGGACAGCTCAGGTTTCGTCATCAATCTGGCACATGGAGCCCCAGTATAGCTCATAGTCCCCGCAGGTCTAGGGGAAGACAAGATTACATTTCCACAAATGTGCTTCCATGCATATTTTGCAATTTCAGAGCTGTCCATAAGCCTGAAGAAATATCTTATACTGAAGCAAATAAAAGACGTTGACAGGTGCAAAACTCTGCACCACCAGAATTTAGCCAAAAGGATTTCTAGGCCATTCTCTTCAAACAAATTTCTTTCCTCTCCTATTGTGCTCCAGATTTCATCTCTCTGTGTGTTATTTTTTAAATCTTTTCCTGATAATTGTGCATTTATAAAATAACACTTCATGTACACCCGGCAAACGTGCAAACTGTTTTATAATTAAAGAGATTCCTATTCCCCAAAATCTAGCATATGTAGTTAAAACACATGATTTGCTCAGTGTTTTAATGGAATATGTGGCTAAAGGGCCAGAGCCCTACTCGGAATCACCAGCTGAAATGATGCTCAGAGCATTAACTATTATGTTTGTAGTCTTACATTGCCTTTATCATGTTATATTTATTTTTGACCAAGAAAAATCCATTCCTCCTAGCAGAATTCTTTGGAAAGACGGAAAAGAGCCATTGGGGAAACAAAATGCTAAATCTGGAAACATTCTAGATTCCTATTTGTTGGGTTTTCCCCCACCAAGTCATCTGAGAGATATTTCTTGTTCCATAGCAGGTATCTGGCCACAAACATCATAACCTAATTAATCATTGTGGCTATTTATAAGTATGACTTGCATATAGAATGTTAATTATAATCATATCAACAATTACTACTAACAAGAAAGAATTGCACATATATTGAGCTTTATGATTTACAAAATAATTTAACTTGTTTAACTATTTTATTTTTATTTATTTTTTATAAATTTATTTATTTTTGGCTGCGCTGGGTCTTTGTTGCTGCACGCAGGCTTTCTCGAGTTGCGGTGAGCAGGGGCTACTCTTCATTGCAGTGCGCGGGCTTCTCATTACGGTGGCTTCTCTTGTTGCGGAGCTCGGGCTCTAGGCGACCGGGCTTCAGTAGTTGTGGCACACAGACTCAGTGTTGTGGCTCGCGGGCTTTAGAGCGCAGGCTCAGTAGTTGTGGCACACGGGCTTAGTTGCTCCGTGGCATGTGGGATCTTCCCGGACCAGGGCTCGAACCTGTGTCCCCTACATTGGCAGGCAGATTCTCGACCACTGTGCCACCAGGGAAATCCATGTTTAACTACTTTAGATTTCCCCAATGATCCTGAGATAGACAAGGTAGATTTTACTTTATTTTACTTTTAAATTTATTTATTTTTTTCTTCATTGGGTCTTCATTGCTGCGCATGGGATTTCTCTAGTTGTGGTGAGCAGGGCCTACTCTTTGTTGTGTTGTGTGGGCTTCTCATTGTGGTGGCTTCTCTTGTTGTGGAGCACAGGCTCTAGGCACGCACGCAGACTTTGGTAGTTGTGGCTTGTGGGCTCTAGAGCACAGGCTCAGTAGTTGTGGCACACGGGATTAGTTGCTCTGCGGCATGTGGGATCTTCCCAGACCAGGGCTTGAACCCATGTCCCATGACTTGGTAGGCGGATTCCTAACTACTGCGCCACCCAGAGAAGTCCCAGCAAGGTAGATTTTTGTATTCCCATTTTATAGGTAAGAACATGGAAGCACAGAAAGAGATGAAGTGAGTTTCCACATGATATATAGTTGGAGAGATAAAGCTTTGTAGGTCGCATTTGCTTATAGATTGACAGGAGAATGAATATAATCTCAAGTTATGATTTACTTACAGAGTTTAAGCACTTAAACTATCTATACCCAGTGAGTATTTATGTAGCCAAGCAAATAATCTCAAGACCCAGCTAGCCGTTTCCTATCTTGTAGATTATATCAGCTGAGAAACTGTCCATCACATCTATCTAAAGAGTCCAAATTTGAGACATGTAATTCTCTGGTAAGTTTCAGTTTTGAGGCTAAAAGTTCTCAAACTTTCAGAACATGATACCAGGCCAATTTTGCCTCATTTAGATGATGGGGTAAAATGTTTTTAATGTATTCCTTCCATGATAAAAGTGGGTGACACATTTCCTTCATTAACATCAATAATTCACATTAACATTTGGATAGCACCTTAGTTTGTCAAAGCATATTCACTTATAGCATTTGATTCTGTCTGAGACTCTATGACCCAGGTTGGGTTCATAGTAACATTCTCATTTTCCAGACAAGAAGACCAAGGTACAGTTAATAAAATAGTCAAGTATTTAAGGCATGCCTTCTATGTGGTGGAGACTACACTTAGTGATGGGGTGATAACAATACTGATAAAAAGTACATGCAAAATCCCGCCTCAATGTTTTCAGTCTAGTGCAGGGGGTAGACAATGAAATAATCACACCAACAAATGTAAAATTTGAACTGAATGTAATAGTGCTTTCATCCACATATTCCATCAAAACATTGTATAAGCCATGTGTTTTAAAAAACATGTAAGGTGAGGGAGCTTCAAGATGGCAGAAGAGTAAGACGTGGAGATCACCTTCCTCCCCACAAATACATCAGAAATACATCTACATGTGGAACAACTCCTACAGAACACCTACTGAACGCTGGCAGAAGACCTCAGACCTCCCAAAAGGCAAGAAACTCTCCACGTACCTGGGTAGGGCAAAAGAAAAAAACAGAGACGAAAGAATAGGGATGGGACCTGAACCAGTGGGAGGGAGCTGTGAAGGAGGAAAGGTTTTCACACACTAGGAAGCCCCTTCGAGGTCAGAGACTGCGGGTGGCGGAGGGGGGAAGCTTCGGAGCCACGGAGGAGAGCACAGCCACAGGGGTGCGGAGGGTAAAGCAGAGAGATTCCCGCACAGAGGATCGGGGCCGACCAGCCCTCATCAGCCCGAGAAGCTTGTCTTCTCACCCGCCGGGGCGGGCGGGGGCTGGGAGCTGAGGTTCGGGCTTCGAGGTCGGATCCCAGGGAGAGGACTGGGGTTGGCGGCGTGAACACAGCCTGAAGGGGGCTCGTGCGCCACAGCTGGCCAGGAGGGAGTCCTGGAAAAGGTCTGCACCTGCCGAAGAGGCAAGACATTTTCTTGCCTCTTTGTTTCCTGGTGCGCGAGGAGAGGGGATTAAGAGCGCTGCTTAAAGGACCTCCAGAGACGGGCGCGAGCCGCCGCTAACAGCGCGGACCCCAGAGACAGGCATGAGATGCTAAGGCTGCTGCTGCCGCCACCAAGAAGCCCGTTTGCAAGCCCAGGTCACTCTCCACACCTCCCCTCCTGAGAGCCCGTGCAGCCCGCCACTGCCAGGGTCCCGTGATCCAGGGACTACTTCCCCAGGAGAAAGCATGGCGCACCTCAGGCTGGTGCAACGTCACTCTGGCCTCTGCCGCTGCAGGCTCACCCCGCATCCGTACCCCTCCCTCCCCCTGGCCTCAGTGAGCCAGAGCCCCCGAATCAGCTGCTCCTTTAAACCCGTCCTGTCTGAGCGAAGAACAGACGCCCTCAGGCTACCTACGTGCAGAGGCGGGGCCAAATCCAAAGCTGAACCCCAGGAGCTCTTTGAACAAAGAAGAGAAAGGGAAATCTCTCCCAGCAGCCTCAGGAGCAGCGGATTAAATCTCGACAATCAACCTGACGTATCCTGCATCTGAGAAATACCTGAATAGACAACAAATCATCCCAAATTGAGGAGGTGGACTTTGGGAGCAATGATATATATATATATTTTTCCCTTTTTCTCTTTTTATGAGTGTGTATGTGTAGGCTTCTGTGTGTGATTTTGTCTGTATAGCTTTGATTTTACCATTTTTTCTAGGGTTCCGTCTGTCCAGTTTTTTTGTTTGTTTTTGTTTTTTAAGTATAGTTTTTAGCATTTGTTATTGTTGGTTGATTTGTTTTTTGGTTTGGTTGCTCTCCTTTTTAAAATTTTTTTATTAAACAATTTTTTAATAATTTTTTATTTTAATAACTTTATTCTGTTTTATTTTACTTTATTTTATTTTATCTTCTTCCTTCCTTCCTTTCTTTCTTTCCTTTCTTTCTTTCCTTTCATCCCTCCCTTTTATTCTGAGCTGTGTGGATGACAGGCTCTTGGTGCTCCATCCAGGCGTCAGGGCTGTGCCTCTGAGGTGTGAGAGCCAAGTTCAGGACACTGGTCCACAAGAGACCTTCCAGCCCCATGTAATATGAAACGGTGAAAATCTCCCAGAGATCTCAATCTCAGTGCCAAGACTCAGTTCCATTCAACGACCAGCAAGCTGCAGTGCTGGACACCCTATGCCAAACAACTAGCAAGACAGGAACACAACACCATCCATTAGCAGAGAGGCTGCCTAAAATAATAATAAGGCCACAGACACCCGAAAACACACCACCAAACGTGGACCTGCCCATCAGAAAGACAAGGTCCAGCCTCATCTACCAGAACACAGGCACTAGTCCCCTCCACCAGGAAGCCTACACAACCCACTGAACCAACCTTAGCCACTGGGGACAGACACCAAAAACAACGGGAACTACAAACCTGCAGCCTGAAAAAAAGGAGACGCCAAACACAGTAAGTTAAGCAAAATGAGAAGACAGAGAAACACACAGCAGATGAAGGAGCAAGGCAAAAACCCACCAGACCTAACAAATGAAGAGGAAATAGGCAGTCTACCTGAAAAAGAATTCAGAATAATGATAGTAAAGATGATCCAAAATCTTGGAAATAGAATGGAGAAAATACAAGAAACGTTTAACACGGACCTAGAAGAACTAAAGAGGAAACAAACAGTGATGAACAACACAATAAATGAAATTAAAAATTCTCTAGAAGGGATCAATAACAGAATAACTGAGGCAGAAGAACGGAAAAGTGACCTGGAAGATAAAATAGTGGAAATAACTACTGCAGAGCAGAATAAAGAGAAAAGAATGAAAAGAATTGAGGACAGTCTCAGAGACCTCTGGAACAACATTAAATGCATCAACATTCGAATTATAGGGGTTCCAGAAGAAGAAGAGAAAAAGAAAGGGACTGAGAAAATATTTGAAGAGATTATAGTTGGAAACTTACCTAATATGGGAAAGCAAATAGTTAATCAAGTCCAGGAAGCACACAGAGTCCCATACAGGATAAATCCAAGGAGAAACATGCCAAGACACATATTCATCAAACTATCAAAAATTAAATACAAAGAAAAAATATTAAAAGCAGCAAGGGAAAGACAACAAATAACATATAAGGGAATCCCCATAAGGTTAACAGCTGATCTTTCAGCAGAAACTCTGCAAGCCAGAAGGGAGTGGCAGGACATATTTCAAGTGATGAAGGAGAAAAACCTACAACCAAGATTACCCTACCCAGCAAGGATCTCATTCAGATTTGATGGAGAAATTAAAACCTTTACAGAGAAGCAAAAGCTGAGAGAATTCAGCACCACCAAACCAGCTTTACAACAAATGCTAAAGGAACTTCTCTAGGCAGGAAACACAAGAGAAGGAAAACACCTACAATAACAAACCCAAAACAATTAAGAAAATGGTAATAAGAATATATATATCGATAATTACCTTAAATGTAAATGGATTAAATGCTCCAACCAAAAGACATAGACTGGCTGAATGGATACAGAAACAAGATCCGTATATATGCTCTCTACAAGAGACCCATCTCAGACCTAGGCACACATACAGACTGAAAGTGAGGGGATGGAAAAAGATATTCCATGCAAGTGGAAATCAAAAGAAAGCTGGAGTAGCAATTCTCATATCACACAAAATAGACTTTAAAACAAAGACTATCACAAGAGACAAAGAAAGACACTACATAATGATCAAGGGATCAATCCAAGAAGAAGATATAACAATTGTAAATATTTATGCACCCAGCATAGGAGCAACTCAATACATAAGGCAAAGGCTAACAGCCATAAAAGGGGAAATCGACTGTAACACAATCATAGTAGTGGACTTTAACACCCCACTTTCACCAATGGACAGATCATCCAAAATGAAATAAATAGGAAACACAAGCTTTTAATGATATATTAAAAAAGATGGACTTAATTGATATTTATAGGACATTCCATCCAAAAAAAACAGAATACACATTCTTCTCAAGGGCTCATGGAACATTCTCCAGGATAGATCATATCTTGGGTCACAAATCAAGCCTTAGTAAATTTAAGAAAATTGAAATCGTATCAAGTATCTTTTCCGAACACAACGCTATGAGACTAGATATCAGTTACAGGAAAAAATCTGTAAAAAATACAAACAACACATGGAGGCTAAACAGTACACTTCTTAATAACCAAGAGATCACTGAAGAAATCAATGAGGAAATCAAAAAATACCTAAAAACAAATGATAATTAAAACACGATGACCCAAAACCTATGGGATACAGCAAGAGCAGTTCTAAGAGGGAAGTTTATAGCAATACAATCCTACCTTAAGAAACAAGAAACATCTCAAATAAACAACCTAACCTTACACCTAAAGCAATTAGAGAAAGCAGAACAAAAAAACCCCAAAGTTAGCAGAAGGAAAGAAATCATAAAGATCAGATCAGAAATAAATGAAAAAGAAATGAAGGAAACGATAGCAAAGATCAATAAAACTAAAAGCTGGTTCTTTGAGAAGATAAACAAAATTGATAAACCATTAGCCAGTCTCATCAAGAAAAAAAGGGAGAAGACTCAAATCAATAGAATCAGAAATGAAAAAGGAGAAGTAACGACTGAAAGATTACTACAAGCAACTCTATGCCAATAAAATGGACAACCTGGAAGAAATGGACAAATTCTTAGAAATGCACAAGCTTCCAAGACTGAACCAGGAAGAAATAGAAAATATGAACAGACCAATCACAAGCACTGAAATTGAAACTGTGATTAAAAATCTTCCAACAAACAGAATCCCAGGACCAGATGGCTTCACAGACGAATTCTATCAAACATTTAGAGAAGAGCTAACACCTATCCTTCTCAAACTCTTCCAAACAATATCAGAGGAAGGAACACTCCCAAACTCATTCTAGGAGTCCACCATCACCCTGATACCAAAACCAGACAAAGATGTCACAAAGAAAGAAAACTACAGGCCAATATCACTGATGAACATAGATTCAAAAATCCTCAACAAAATACTAGCAAACAGAATCCAACAGCACATTAAAAGGATCATACACCATGATCAAGTGGGGTTTATCCCAGGAATGCAAGGATTCTTCAATATATGCAAATCAATCAATGTGATACACCATATTAACAAGTTGAAGGAAAAAAACCATATGATCTCAATAGATGCAGAGAAAGCTTTCAACCAAATTCAACACTCATTTATGATAAAAACCCTCCAGAAAGTAGGCATAGAGAGAACTTTCCTCAACATAATAAAGGCCATATATGCCAAACCCACGGCCTACATCATCCTCAATGGTGAAAAACTGAAACCATTTCCACTAAGATCAGGAACAAGACAAGGTTGCCCACACTCACCACTATTATTCAACATAGTTTTGGAAGTTGTCGCCACAGCAATTAGAGGAGAAAAAGAAATAAAAGGAATCCAAATCAGAAAAGAGGAAGTAAAGCTGTCACTGTTTGAAGATGACATGATACTATACATAGAGAATCCTAAAGATGCTACCAGAAAACTACTAGAGCTAATCAATGAATTTGGTAAAGTAGCAGGATACAAAATTAATGCACAGAAATCTCTGGCATTCCTATACACTAATGATGATAAATCTGAAAGAGAAATCTGAAAGAGAAATTAAGGAAACACTCCCATTTACCATTGCAACGAAAAGAATAAAATACCTAGGAATAAACCTACCTAAGGAGACAAAAGGCCTGTATGCAGAAAACTATAAGACACTGATGAAAGAAATTAAAGATGATACAAATAGATGGAGAGATATACCATGCTCTTGGATTTGAAGAACCAACATTGTGAAAATGACTATACTACCCAAAGCAATCTACAGATCCAGTGCAATCCCTATCAAACTTCCAATGGCATTTTTCAGAGAACTAGAACAAAAAATTTCACAATTTGTATGGAAACACAAAAGACCCCGAATAGCCAAAGCAGTCTTGAGAAAGAAAAACCGAGCTGGAGGAATCAGGCTCCCTGACTTCAGACTGTACTACAAAGTTACAGTAATCAAGACAGTATGGTACTGGCACAAAAACAGACATATAGATCAATGGAACAGGATATAAAGCCCAGGGATAAACCCACGCACATCTGGTCACCTTATCTTTGATAAAGGAGGCAAGAATATACAGTGGAGAAAAGACAGCCACTTCATTAAGTGGTGCTGGGTAAATTGGACAGCTACATGTAAAAGAATGAAATTAGAACACTCCCTAACACCATACACAGAAATAAACTCAAAATGGATTAAAGACCTAAATGTAAGGCCAGACACTATCAAACTCTTACAGGAAGACATAGGCAGAACACTATGACATAAATCACAGCAAGATCCTTTTTGACCCACCTCCTAAAGAAATGGAAATAAAAACAAAAATAAACAAATGGGACCTAATTAAACTTAAAAGCTTTTGCATAGCAAAGGTAACCATAAACAAGATGAGAAGGCAACCCTCAGAATGGGAGGATATATATGCAAATGAAGCAACTGACAGAGGATTAATCTCCAAAATTTACAAGCAGCTCATGCAGCTCAATCTCAAAAAAACAAACAACCCAATCCAAAAATGGGCAGAAGACCTAAATAGACATTTCTCCAAAGAAGATATACAGATTGCCAACAAACACATGAAAGAATGTTCATCATTAATCATTAGAGAAATGCAAATCAAAACTACAGTGAGGTATCATCTCACACCAGTCAGAATGGCCATCATCAAAAAATCTACAAACAGTAAATGCTGGAGAGGGTGTGGAGAAAAGGGAACCCTCTTGCACTGTTGGTGGGAATGTAAATTGATACAGCCACTATGGAGAACAGTATGGAGGTTCCTTAAAAAACTACAAGTAGAACTACCATACGACCCAGCAATCCCACTACTGGGCATATACCCTGAGAAAACCACAATTCCAGAAGAATCATGTACCAAAATGTTCATTGCAGCTCTATTTACAATAGCCAGGACATGGAAGCAACCTACATGTCCATCAAGAGATGAATGGATAGGGGCTTCCCTGGTGGCGCAGTGGTTGAGAATCTGCCTGCCAATGCAGGGGACACAGGTTCGAGCCCTGGTCTGGGAAGATCCCACATGCCACAGAGCAACTGGGCCCATGAGCCACAACTACTGAGCCTGCGTGTCTGGAGCCTGTGCTCCATAACAAGAGAGGCCGCGACAGTGAGAGGCCTGCGCACCGCGATGAAGAGTGGCCCCCGCTTGCCACAACTAGAGAAAGCCCTCGCACAGAAACGAAGACCCAACACAGCCAAAAATAAATAAATAAATTTATTAAAAAAAAAAAAAAAGAGATGAATGGATAAAGGTGTGGCACATATATACAAAGGACTATTACTCTGCCATAAAAAGAAACAAAACTGAGTTATTTGTAGGAGGTGGTTGGACCCTGAGTCTGTCACACAGAGTGAAGTAGGTCAGAAAGAGAAAAACAAATACTGTATGCTAACACATGTATATGGAATCTAAAAAAAAAAAAAATGGTCATGATGAACCTAGGGGCTAGACGGGAATAAAGACACAGACCTACTAGAGAATGGACTTGAGGATACGGGGAGGGGGAAGGGTAAGCTGTGACAAAGCGAGAGAGTGGCATGGACATATATACACTACCAAACGTAAAATAGATAGCTAGTGGGAAGCAGCCGCATAACACAGGGAGATCAGCTTGGTGCTTTGTGACCACCTAGAGGGGTGGGATAGGGAGGGTGGGAGGGAGGGAGACGCAAGAGGGAAGAGATATGGGAACATATGTATATGCATAACTGATTCACTTTGTTATAAAGCAGAAACTAACACACCATTGTAAAGCAATTATACTCCAATAAAGATGTTTAAAAACAAACAAACAAAATAAAATGTAAGGTTTTAAAAAACATGTCAGGTTTTTATGAAAAGGAGGAGACTATATTAGTCTGGGAAACTAGAATATGGGGATATGGCTTTTTTTGCCACGTTGCACAGCTTGCAGGATTTTAGTTCCCAGACCAGGGATTGAACCTGGGCCCACAGCAGTGAAACTGCCAAGTCCTAACCACTGGGCCACCAGAGAATTCCAGGGACTTGGCCTTTTCAGGGAGACCCAGCACAGCTTTCCTGGGGAAGTAAAATGATCTGAGGGTATAGGGGATAAGTAAATGGAAAGAGAAGAGATTGATTTTGGAGGCAGAGAAAGAAGCCCTGTAATGGGAAGAAGCTCAACATGACAATTGGAGGTCAATGTGATGAGCTGACAGAGCATGGAAGAATGCGACTCAGTGCAAAGCTGAAAAGATTGCTTCTATGTGAAACGTTGTAAACTTTCATTCTAATGACAAGGAGAAGGCATAAAAGATCTTTAAGTATGGGGAAAGGGGCACAATTTGGTCTGTGGTTTGGAAAGATTATTCCAGATATGATGTAGAGAACACATTGAAGGGAGCCATTGAATAGTCAGATGACTATTTCAGATGTCCAAGTGAAGGAGGGTGGACCATGGATTGAAGTTGGAGAGAAGATGGATTTGAGAGATTTTTTTTTTGAGAGATTTTTAATAGGTAACTTTGATGGGACTAGATGGTAGGTTGAATATGGGGATGAGTATGAAGAAGTAAAAGGTGACCCCAACATTCCAGGTTTGTGCAAATGGGTCATGGTTGTACAATGGAGAATACTAGAAGTGCAGACTTGTGGCATGGAGATCATGAGTTTGGTTTGGGATGATCATAAGACATCCAAGAAGAGCTCCAAGAAGAGTTGATTTATGGAGGTGAAACATAGAGGTCTGGGCTAGGGATACAAATTTGTGAGTCATTCTCATGTA
Source organism: Mesoplodon bidens (assembly GCF_964165515.1). Lineage (NCBI taxonomy): Eukaryota > Metazoa > Chordata > Mammalia > Artiodactyla > Ziphiidae > Mesoplodon > Mesoplodon bidens. The sequence continues at coordinate 40,269,054 of NC_138171.1, forward strand.
GGTGATATTTAGAGCCATAGATGTGGATGAGACAAGATCACCCAGAGAGAGATTATGAAATGAGAAGAAGAGGGTCCTAGAAAGAGCCTTGGGAAATGCCAACATTTAATGGCCAGAGGGAAGAAGGTGTGTCTATAAAGGAGAACACGAGTTGCCTGCAATCCAGGAGGAAGCCAGGAAGACCTGGTTTAATGGTACATAAACAGAGATTTTGAAGAATAGGGGAACTGTTGAGTCAAGTGGTACAGGGAGGTTAAGTAGTATAAGAATTGAAAAACACATCCATTGGATTTAGCAATATGGAGGTCACTGGTGACCTTAGGAGTGGGAATCAGAAGCCAGATTGCAATGGATTGAAGAGAGTGGGAGATGAGGCTATGGAGACTATGAACTAGGCAGCAATTTCAGAGTCGGTTTTGAAGCACACTTAGGCTCTAAGGCACATGTAATTAAAAATATAACAATAAATCAAGCCAGTTTTTAGTTTGAATTTGAAAATATGGAAATAAGCAAAGTTCAAATTTGCTTTGCAGTTTGTCTCACCTTCCTCTTCTGCTACCCTCTCCTCTAAGCATTCAAGATGCTCTCAGGACTTCCCACTCCAGCTTGACTTTCCAGGCTGACCCCATGTCCTCTGGCCTGTTGGCTCCCTGCCTGCACTACTTAGCACCCCCAACCTGCTTTTAGAAAGCTGTCATACTGGGGAAGGACCTGGTAAACCAATTCTTACCAAGTGTGTAGTAACACTCTGGGCTAGGGGTTTGCTTTTTCACTGGGGACAATTCCATAACAAGTCTGAGGGTCTGGGCATACAGTTTAGGATGGGCAGGTATAAACTAAGGGACTCTGATAAGGAGATCATATGGTGGAGTGGAAGTAGCACCAACATGCTAGATAATCTCAAATAAGTCATTTCATCTCTCTGGACCCCCCCCCCCGTTTTTCATTTGTCAAATCTGGTATTGGATTATATCTCCCAGCCCTTCCAGTCCTGCCATTGTTGGTCTCTGCAGTAAACCCAGACCCAGTTCATGACATGCTCCTTAGGAAGGGGAAGAAGGGAGAGAATGGATGGAGAGAGACAGAGAGAGAGGAAGAGAGGGAGAGAGAGAGAGAGAGAGAGAGAAAAGAAAGAGAGGAGAGGGGCATTTCTCCTGCCTAGAGAGAGAGAGAGGGAGGGAGGGAGGGAGGGAGAGAGAGAGAGAGAGAGAGAGAAAAGAAAGAGAGGAGAGAGGCATTTCTCCTGACTAGAGAGAGAGAGGGAGAGAAGGAGGGAGGGAGAGAGAGAGAAAGAGAGAGGAGAGAGACCGGCATTTCTCCTGCCTCTAGGAAGAGGGTTTAAAGTTAGGTTAAGCTAGAACAGAATCAACTGAGGTGTGTAAATCAGATCGCATTCTAAGTGCTCCGAGAAGCTGCTATTTTTTTTTTATTTCTTTTTTTTTGCGGTACGCGGGCTTCTCACTCTTGTGGCCTCTCCCATTGCGGAGCACAGGCTCCGGACGCGCAGGCTCAGTGGCCATGGCTCACAGGCCCAGCCGCTCTGCGGCATGTGGGATCTTCCCGGACTGGGGCACGAACCCGTGTCCCCTGCATCGGCAGGCGGACTCTCAACCACTGCGCCACCAGGGAAGCCCGAAGCTGCTATTTTTTAAAAGAGAACTCCTGCAGGCAATCTTCAGTACAGTCAGGAGTCCTTTTGTAGAAGGCATAAATGCCCCTGTCTTTATCCCTTTTTAATCACCTAAATGTTCATCTATCAGGTTTCCATAAGCCACCAGGTAACATTCGTGCTTAATAACAACATGCAGTAAAGAAATGGTTGAGATGCTCCGATAAAGATTAATGCTTGACTTCCTCTTTCAATTCTTTCCTATACTGCATTTCATGTTGAAAACCACTTTTCCCCTTGCACTGTAGCTTTTGAAATATTCCTTATGAAGTCACTTTATGCAGTAGATAGTGAAGAAGATGTGCTGTTATCAAGAACGGGATGTGACGTGCATCCAAAAAACCTCCCCTAATGAAGAACCGTAGTCTGGAAACTGACGGATGGTGTGTGACAGGTGAGCAGCTCTGTGTCTGAGCTGTAGTTTGGGGAAAGGGATTCCAGTAAGCTGTATGAGTGAGGCCTCTGTGTTTCTGTCCTTGTTGGCTTCCCCTCCCAAAGCAGGCTAACACTCTGGCCTCCGTTTAGAGTCACCACTTCGTTCATTTGGAGAAGACAAGCTGTCCAAGTTAATCCATTAGTTAGCCTTCTGCATTAACACAAAACACACGGTGCTCCATGCTTCATTAGTACAGACAAGGTGTTCCAGTCACTGTGTCCCTGCATAGAGCTTACTGTGGTGGCTGCCCCCAAATGAATGCCTTCATGCTCTGTACATTTCCTAACACACCGCCTCAGTCTGTGGCCATTCTCTTCACTCGACGAACCTGGACAAAGCCTTCTGATCTCCTGCCAGCAGCCACTTCTGTGTTGATTAATACTTCCGTCCCTCTCTGCGCCAGGCCAAACCAAGCTGGGCTTGCCTCCTGTAGTGTTTGCTGCCCATCCAGAAGAACAAGAGAACTGCAGCTGGACAGATCTGTCGGCCCAGGGCCGGCCCTAGAGACGAGATGATTAGGGAAGATAATGATGAATGAAGGACTCACAGGTGAAAAATGACTTCTTTGGAATCCTTATTGATCGGCCAGCTGAGGCCTTTTTCATGTGGAACCTAAATTTGACATCTCAAATTGAACCTGACTCTTTGAATAGCTCATGCAATTTTAGACCTGGCAGTAATTTTAGATGGAATCTAGGGCTTTGCCTAGATGGGGAAACCGAGGCCCTGAGCATGAAAATGACTTACCGAAAATAACACAGAGGGTCAATGGCAAAGTCAGGGCTGGGACTGAGGTCTGATATTCAGGTCACTACCACTGGCTCCAGGACCATTTTCTTATGCAGGACCCAGGTTCTGTCAATAAGCTAATGTATCCCTGCTGGTATAAAAGACAAGATCAGCCCACACTGGTCTAATCTGGACCTTGGCTCCAAAAGGGGTAGTAAAAACAAAAATGGAGGGGCTTCCCTGGTGGCGCAGTGGTTGGGAGTCCACAGGCCGATGCGGGGGGGCACGGGTTCGTGCCCTGGTCTGGGAGGGTCCTGCGTGCCGCGGAGCGTCTGGGCCCGTGAGCCGTGGCCGCTGGTCCTGTGCGTCCGGAGCCTGTGCTCTGCAACGGGAGCGGCCACGGCAGTGAGAGGCCTGTGTACCGAAAGAAAAGAAAACAAAAACAAAAACAAAAAAAATGGACAGAAGGGGGCATAGTGCTTTGGGAGGGAGGAACCAATCTGATAAGGAGTAGCCAAGAAAACTGCTACTGCTACTAATATATGAGGGGCTGGAGGAAGGCACAAGATGGTGCTGAAAATGCATAGTCTCCTTTTGGAGAGAGCTGTCTTTCCCAAGAAGCATTTCACTTTGTGATGTATTTACTCCATGAAGTGAAGAATCTGAGGATGGAATGAAGAAGCTCTACCAAGTAGGCCCTGGCAGTCAGAGGCAATGGGGAATGGTACCTTCTCTTAACAGGCAATCCAGGGGTAGGACCTGGATTGGGGAGAAACACAAATTGCCTGAAAGTACAGCAGGGCATGCCCCTCCCACAGAGTATGAGAGATCCAGATTCCCCAATTCAAATGCAAACCACACTGGGAGCCCCTACCAGCCCCATCTCAGTGATCAGTTAACACGTTGGCATGCATTATCACTGCATGGGTTTGTAGCCTGCAGGTAAATGGATGGTCATGGTCAAGGCTGGGCAAAGACCCACTCTGCCTGCTTCACACAGCATAGCTGTGCATAGCTGTGCACATGCTCACATAGCACATATGCTTCACATAGCTGTGCATAACTCCACAGATTGTGGAGCTCTGGTCCATGGAAAACAAAGCATCACTTATCATCCCATTCTCAGTAAAGGTTCTTGGATCCCCTTGTTAATGAGAAAGGAGAATCATTAGAGCCACACAACAAACAGTCACATTACTCATACATACCTTCAAAACAGTGTACACAATTTGCCAAGTACTGTGCTAAAAGCACTAGGCTGCAAAAGTGACTAAGGTATAGCCCTGCCTGAGCTGGACACATCTAGTGGGGAAGACAGATGTCCACACAGCTAACTCTAATGAAATGGGATAAGGGCTATACAAAAAGAAGGGAAATGAACTAAAATTTGCTATTAAGCTACTACGACCCAGTAACTTTCATCCATTCCTTCATTAGCTCATTCACCAGACATTTATTAAATGTCTGTAGAAGCTGTGCTAAGAATACAAAGATGAATAGAAAAGATCTTTGCCCTTGAAGAAATCACATATTACAAGGGAAAGATAAATGGATAAACAATAAGTTAAAAAAATGTTACAGTTGCTAATTCAAGTCTGTGCATGCATAAAAGATGTTCAAAGGAGTCGATTTTTAAGCATCTCAAAGTGTCTCAGGTTTTATATAAAAGGGTACATACTATTTGAGTCCATTTATATGAAGTTCTAGAAGTTCTATTAGTCCATTTATATGAAGTTCTAGAAGTTCTATTAGTTCTAAAACTAATTTACTATGAAAAAATCAGAACAGTGGTTGCCTTTGAGTGGGGTGGGTGGCACTTCCCTTGACTAGGGGTTGGGTTATATAGTTATATGCATTTTTCAAAACTCATTGAGTGGTACACAAGATTTGTGCATTTCATTGCTTGTAGGTTTACCTAAAAAAGAACTCTAAGCAAATATTGAATTCTAGATAATGATATACATGATGAAGTATTTTGGGGGGGAGGTGTACCAATATCTACAACTTACTTTGAATTGCATCCAAAAATAAGACAGAAGGATAGAAGAATGCATAGATGAATGGAGATGTGTTAAAGCAAATGTAGTAAAATGTCAGTTGTAGAATTTAGGTAGTAAGTATGCAGCTGTACACTGTACAATGCTTTCAATTTTTCTGAAAGTTTGAAAAATTTCAAAATAAAATATTAGTGGGGAAAAATGAGTCTTGAGAGTAAAATGGGCATCCCCCAGGCAAACAGGATGAGAAGGGGCTAAGCTAAACCCATTTCCAATTTTCTAACCCTCATCTGCCTTTCCGCCTCCTCTACAGAGCCTAGAATAGCTAAATATTTACTTATCTTCTTGCCACTTTGGGTACTTGTGTGGCACAGTTCTGACCAATGAAGCATTAAGTGAACTCTGCTGGTTCTTCTGGGAAAGCTTTTGTTTAGTGGGTGCTGCCCCTTCCTGACTCGAACACAAACATGATACCTAGAGCTGTAGCAGCCTCTTGCAACCATGAAGGCAAATCTAAAAGAATAAGACTCCTGTCCTGACTTTACTGAGCAGTGGAACCAGTGTCAGCAGCAGCCCATCTCCAGACTTCCTGCTGTATTAAAAAAAAAAAAAAAAAGGATGGACTTGAGGACACGGGGAGGGGGAAGGGGAAGCTGGGACGAAGTGAGAGAGTGGCATGGACATATATACACTACCAAACGTAAAATAGATAGCTAGTGGGAAGCAGCCGCATAGCACAGGGAGATCGACTGTGCTTTGTGACCACCTAGAGGGGTGGGATAGGGAGGGTGGGAGGGAGACACAAGAGGGAGGGGATATAGGGATATATGTATACATATAGCTGATTCACTTTGTTATACAGCAGAAACTAACACACCATTGTAAAGCAATTATACTCCAATAAAGATGTTAAAAAAAAAAAAAGAAATCCTTGTTTGTTTTAGTCACTGTTGCTCACGTTTTCTGTTACTTGCAGCTGAAACGTTATGAGCACAAAAGTGTAAAACAGCCTGGTTTTCAGGTAATTACAAGCAATCTGATGGCTGGATCCAGAGTTTGGGGAGGAAAATGTGGAGTAGAAGATGTAGCTATAGAGTTTGGAATAGGCCAGACCCTAGAGGACTCAATGCAATACTAAAGACTTTGGATTCTCTGAAGGTAGTAGAGCATGGGGGTAATGTGATCAGATTGCCTTTTAGAGCAGTGGTTCTCAAACTTTTATGAATATTAGAATCATCTGGAGTTAAAAGTGCAGATTCCCAAGCCCCACGTCCAGAGATTCTGATCGTCAGAGATGTTGTTGGTGCCCTGCCCATATCCTCTCTTTTATCAGCAGCTTCTGTGACCAGTTCCATGCACACAGACAGCTTCCTGTCTCAGTACCTCTGTGATTCTCTGACTGATGGCTTTCTCTGGTCACAGAAGCATGCTGTGTGCACCCACGAGAGGCAGGCCAGAAGTGTCAGGGAGTTAATGCTCCCAAGGGCAACCTTTGACCAATGAGGAATGGGAGCTGGTGGATAAATACTCCAACTTCCTCTCTTACGGGTGGGAAAATTCTGCAGTGTGTGCCTAGCAGCCTCTCAGGTCCCCTTGGGGATGAGTTCCACTTGCCCACAGTGATAACTCTCTCACTGATACACTTTTTACTGGTTTTTCTTTCCTTCCCTGTCTCCCTTCCCCAGACCCCCACCAGTACACTGCTGGGATCACCTCTCAAATAAACATCTGGCACCCAAATCCTTGTCTAAGGTTCTGCTTTTGCCAGAACCCAAACTAGGACGCTGATTCAGAAACCCAGGGTGGGGCCTGGGAATGTGCATTTTAACCGTCACCCCTCTCTAAGTATTCAGATAGTGGACTGAATCTCAGTCCCTCTACCACAAGTAACTTTCCCTGTTGCCACTGGCAGACGAATTTGTAGATTAGAGTGAAATTCTTTGGTGGCAAGCAGATTTTTCAGTTGAATTGAGACCAAGAGATTAAGCAGATTCTCTAGCTAATTCAGTTAATCTGTGAAAAGTTTCCAAACATAAGCATTTTCAAAGATAAGAGCTAACTGCAAGGGCCCCAGATCAGCTTATGACATTGAAAGAGGTAATCAGGAGATTGTCAAAACCCCACTACATAAAAAAATAAGAACAAATAAAGAATCCTGACTGTTCCTTACCTCATAACACCCAGAATAATTTTTCGTCTGAATTTATCTTTTACTGAAAAAAGAGAGGAAAACTAGATCTTGTCAACTGAAGCAATAATTTTATTGTGTTTAGGGGCCAGGTAAAAGTTGTCTCCTGTTGTTTTAACATTCCCTTACTAAGAAAGAGATGGGTCAAATATTTTGATACCATTTTTTGGCCTCAAATAAGGCTCCTGGGAGGAGGAGCTCGTGGAGAACAAGTGGATGCAAGAGACGCCAGATCGGGTTGTTGGGTTCCTCTGATGAGGCCATTTCACCAGCCACGAGCATCAGCTTCCTCTTCAAAAGCTCAGGTAAGGTGACCCAAACAGGAAAGGTAGTGTCCCCTTATGGTATGCTGTGGCTCATGAATTTTATTTATTTATTTATTTAGCTGCACTGGGTCTTAGTTGCAGCATGCGGGATCTTTAGTTGTGGCATGCATGCGGGATCTAGTTCCCTGACCAGGGATTGAACCTGGGTCCCCTGCATTGGGAGCGTGGAGTCTTACCCACTGGACCACAAGGGAAGTCCCTGTGGCTCATGAATTTTAAAAAAGCATCATTTAAAGCTGTTTCCAAGTACTGTTCCAAGGGGTCAGTTATTCCCACAAAGGGAACTTTTAGACTTGCCTGAAATACCAGCACCTCATTAGTGATGGTGGGCAGCCATGCCATTCCCTGTACCTCCACGCTGCCCCAGCTTTGCTTTTGGTAGGGCATCCCGGTCTCTGTGCCTTTTTTGTCAGGTGGAATCACAGCACCATTCCCTGCTGTTGTTATCAAAGGTTAGGCCTAATGCCATTGATGACAGGTTGTTAGAGAGCCTTCCCATCAAAATCTTTAAGAGTTAGACAGTTCTCTTCAACTCTATCTGCTGATATCATTTCACTGGCTCTTCTGGGGGAAATGAAGATGCAAGCTGTCAGAAAAGTAAGTATGGGCAAAACTTCGGACTGATAGAAGATAAAAGAGAAATGCAAAAATACCACTGGATCAGCTTTTCTTTAATCTTAACAAAAGGGACGTAGGGAGAGTCTGCATTTCTACACCTTGGGTTAGTATTCACTTGCTGTCTTTTTCTGTAGTTGAAGAGTGAGTTTTCACTCCAAGGAAGCATGCAATGCCGCCTAAAAGTCTCAAGGAAAGCTTAGAAAGAGAGTATTTTGGCATAACAGGAAGATAGGAACAATTTTACCCATACCCTGAGTTACAAGGGAAAAGGTTACTTTTTTCACTAAATCACTTTTATTGCTCGCCAATCACAAACAACTCTTAGAAAGCCTATAAGTCTATGCACATGCATTTCTGGGTAATACAGAGATTCCAAGAGGTAGGGGGCACAGTCTCAGCCCTGGAGAAATTCAGTGTCCTAGAAGAGAAATGACAAGATTCTAAAAGATAAATAACAATCTGAGCATGCATATGCTATGTGATGAATGACAACAGTGTGAGTCAATATTATTACAAGGTTCACATAGGTATCTCTTACTACGGGGTTCACATAGGTATCTCTTAATAATAGGACAGACATCCCCTTCCTTAGGGTATGTTTATTGTGGGAGTGCAGGGAAGGTAGGAATGTAATTGCTTAGAGTAATTTTGATGTTTGCACATAAAAGCATAATGATATTATTGATCCTGAATACAAACTATCAGGAGAAGCAGTTGTGAAACCTGGTGGGACTTCGCACCTGGCAGCCTGGTTTCCCTACTCATCAAGAAGCCGAGGAAAGAACCCGAAAGTACCTGTGGCTCTCAGGATGTGGCAGTGACCTGGGGTGCTTACCAAATGGAATTAGTACTAGAAGATGAAGAAAGTTTGAGGACAGTATACAGCAGCATCAAATAGGAAGGAGATTGCTGCTTTTATCCCCAGCCATTAAAGTGCTTCACAAAACAATATTAGAAGCTGCATTTTATAAATTACACCATCATAGGAGATTGTGAATTGGCAAAAAAAAAAAAGAAAAATTTACCTTTTTTTTTGAGAAGCCTATTCATTGTGAAATTCAGGAGCTATTATTTGGTCCCCAAATAATTGTCCACATTACAGCAATGAATACTTTATTTGTTTACTATGGTTATAACAGCAATGTCAGATTTCTTAAAAGTTTTGATTAAAGTGTTTTAAAACACTGAAAATAACAAAAACATCTCCCAGAAAACAATGAGTTTCTTCCTGTTAGCTGTTGAATCATTTACTCCCATATCTGAATAATAACAGCATGTGAAAGCCAGCAGTGGTAATTAAATGATTTGTGAACATAGGTTAACAAATTAGTGCATTATGATGTCATTGTCTAATTAGAGTAAAAATGCTAGTCTTACCTAAAAGACTGACAAAATAGTAAAACAAGAAGGAACAGGTAGGGCTTCCCTGGTGGCGCAGTGGTTGAGAGTCCGCCTGTCGATGCAGGGGACACGGGTTTGTGACCTGGTCCGGGAGGATCCCATATGCCATGGAGCGGCTGGGCCTGTGAGCCATGGCCACTGAGCCTGCGCGTCCAGAGCCTGTGCTCTGCAACGGGAGAGGCCACAACAGTGAGAGGCCCGTGTACCGCAAAAAAAAAAAAAAAGAAGAAGAAGGAACAGGTAAAAAGTATCATGCAAAATATTAGAACGTATGTAATGTCATTTTTCTGCTTACTACATGAGAAGGGTTATGAGCGTCTTTCAGATCTTACATATCCAAGCTATACACACCTTGGATTAGTTATGTTTTCAGGGTGAATGGGAAGCTGTCTACACGACCTCAAATAACTGAATTGTTTGTAGTTTTCATATGACAACCACCAGCAGCCCTGGCCTGTGAAGACACTTAAGGGAAAGTTCCTTTGAATTCCCCTTTATGTATCAACAAGATTTAAAAAGAAAAAAAAAAAAACTCAGAGGAAATAAGGAATATTCGTCTCTCAGTCTTATTATAAAGAATTTTCAATTTATCAACCATTTATTCAACACATATTTACTAGGCACCTACTATATGCCCAGCAAAGCATTAGCTTTTTGAGGGGCATGAAGATGCATGAAACAGACTTCTCTCAAAGTTTTTTTTCAGTTAGAGAAATAAGGTGTATCAGGTTATAAGGTCATAAACATTAGGTAGAGGCAAAGTGCTGTAGAATTTCAGGAGAGGGATTGATAACTTCCACCTGGGGAAATCAAGATGCAGTGTCAAGAGCTTGGTCTTAACTGATGGGAAGTGATGGGGGGCGAAAGGCTTTGCAGACAGAGCAAATGGCAAGCACAAAGGCACATGTAATTTACTATTTATTCTGCCACCAGTTGGGAAGTTTAATCCTAATTACATCCTAGAAAAGAAGCCAATTCTGTGCTTATTTCTACTGGCAATGGAAGTGTTGGGCAGCTGAAAAAATTTACCCTCACAACAGCCAGTAAGTTAGTGACCCAGCAGGGGTTTGGAGGCTCCAGAATTCTTTTAATCCCCAGTGATCATTTAAACAACTGAGCCCCCTAAATATATACAAATCTTGTATTTGAACAGATTTGGAAAAATAAAGAGGCCTGTGAAACGCACACACCACTCTTTCAAGTCTTTGAGCAATACTTGCAACATTGTAGGACACTTTGGGTCCTAGCGATAGCTTTTGGCAGCAGGGAAAGTCCTCCATCCCACCTTTGTTGGTGTCCACTCCACTGACATGTCCTCCCTGCAGCCTTGGGAAACAGCCTCAAATGGCTGGCTATACACACAGTAAGGATATGTTGAAGGAAGTTTCCTGCTTTCCCTATTAGTTGCAAGAATTGTGTGTATAAGTGTAAATGTTATAGCAAAGATCAAGCTGGTTATTAATCCAAGTCAGGGCAAAGAGGAAGAAAAAACTATCAGCAAAGAGAAGTGATTTCTTTTTAGGCTTTTGCTTTGAAGGCTAGAATTTGTTTAATTAACTGAGACCTTCTGCCCTGTTACTGACACGAGGACCTTTTCACTTCACACTAGGGACCTCAGGGCAAGTGAGCCATTAACACTCTGTCTCAAAGCCTAAGCCTGCCATCATTTCCGTTATCCTTGCTCATTCACACCTTGTCTTCTGGCCACTGTTCATCTCTTAAACCTAATATCAGCCAGTTTTTCTTCTTAACTTTTACCAAAAAAATAAAAAATAAAATTTAGGCACACCTTTAGAAGAGTGTATTTTCTGACATGAGTTACGTAGTAAAGAGAGATATGAAGACCTTGGAGGTGATTCAAATGGGAGCCATGATGGCTGAAAGTTTGTAAAATAAAAAAGTTTCTTTCGTGTGAAAGAAACTGGCTTAGGAAGACTGGAAGGGAAAAACAGGCATGATCCGACACTGTTCTTCAGAGGTAAGGAGTGTCTAGAGCAGACGTGGCTGTTAGCTCCCATCACTGTAATTGCTGCTTTTATAGCTTGCTGATGCGATCTGGCTTGTAGGGCCTCACAAGGTGTCCCCCAGAAATCAAACACTCATTTGGGAAGGCGGGACCTTGCTTTGGTGAAAGAACTATTGTCATTATTGCAGGCAGGAGTGGTAGACTCCCGGCCCTGCTCAATCACCAGCTTGCTGTGGGAGATCTTGTGAAGGTCATTGAATTTACCCAGTCTTCAATTCTTGCCTCTCTACGATGAGAATATTGGACTAAATGAGCTCTAAAAAGGGAGACCGTATAATTTATTATAAAAAAAAAGGGACGTTTTTGCTAGGACAAACTGTCCCGTCAAACTGGACAATATGTCTGCATGACAAACCAGCACGCATGGGCACACCATCTCAGAAGTGCCCTTGCATGCTGGAGTCTGTGATTCCCAAGGCCGTCCTCTAAGAACGACCCCAAAACTTCCAATGACACTCTCAAATTCAAAGGGAAAACAAACACAGTACCGTGGTTAAAAAAACAAAAAAAAAACCCAGCTACTTTGGAAAAAATATTTTAAATGCAATTTCACTGTTGCTGTAGAAGTAAGAGGCAGAAACAACCTCATGCCAGAAATTAAGAATCACTCGAAACAATTTGTTTAGGAAGGGGTATTGAATTCTCTCCCAGAATCTTCTGAGACTAAAAAAAATACAAAGAGAAAGATATATTCTATCATCTACCAATCTAATCTGTACATAAATTTGGCTGAAATCAAGGTAAAATTTCTGTAATAAGCAAAAATAAACTAAAATATTGTCAAAGAACAAAGCAAGACTAATTAGCCCAAACTACGGTGAATTAGGAATTTTAAACTCATTTTCAAAATGTTTTCTATTAAATTTCTAGTCTATAACATAAATTCTGTTACTATTAATTCTGACACAACTTTTAAAAACTTCAGCCTAAGACAATCTAAGATTCTCTAGACTGAGAATCTAGAACACACACATTCCATAACACAAGCACTCAGAATGTGTGCTTTCAGCGTCTTTAAATTCCAGAGATTGAATGTGGTAGAGGGATTGGTTTATGGTTGGTCTGGGAGTTAGCTTTTGGGATTTTTGCCATTTCACCACCCACGGAACATTTTAAACTGGAAAGTTTAATGATTTATCTTTTGTACAGGTTTCTTTTCTGACAATATTATTGTTGGAATAAAAGACCTCGTTTGAAAAGAAAGTCTGACAGCATTCTGAGCATCTCAGGTTAAGGAAGAACATTCTAAGGACCATTAGTTTCCAGCATTGAAACAGACCCACTTGTAAGAAGGGAAGTCCCCATCACCTGAAGTATTTCTGTGGATGCTGGGTGGCCGTCCCTTAGGGCCACAATGGAGACAGTGTTTCATTGGATGAGAGGCTGGGTGAGGTGGCCTCTGACGTACTGGCCACTTCTAAGACTTGTCAGGTTTGTGATCCTAGGGTTCCTAGGATTCTGTCTCTGAATCAGTAGCTAAAATATCACCTAACACTGTTCCCTGGAACAGTGCACTTAACACACTAGCATCTTCCCACAGAAAACTAACAAACACCGTCGGTGTCCTACGTGCGCTGATATTAAATCGCTTTCGTTATGCTTGGCCCAGAATGAGGCTCAGTTTCATTTTGACTAAAGCAACTTTAATGCATCTGGGAGAAACAAAAATCTCTAATAACACACCTCAGGTCTATGAAAAGAACCCATTCCTACATAGCCAGTCCATAGTGAGAGAGGAGCACTTCGGTACACAAAAAATGTACTGCAGTCATTTCATACTTAGTGAAAAGCCAGAGGAAGTAAAATCAGACCTGGATTGAGTTCAACACCTGAGTCAGTGGTGCAGTGTGGACAAATGATGAGAGTTTCCATTCATTTACATTGGCAGATTTCCAAGGCTGCTCCACATCTGTACAGTTCAGCCTCCGTGGGCGGGCAGCAGGGCAGAAAACATGCAACATTGTGGTGCCACTTCTGTGGCAATGAACAGGGCTGCTGCTGACCGGACTCAGCACTGGTTGCAGCAAACTCCATAACTCAGGGAAAAACCCTAGAACTTCAGTAGGAAGAGGAAGCAACACACAGGAGGATGAAGGGGTGAGCTAGAAATGATTCATCAGTATTAGGGGGCGTTAGATGGGGTTTGCCAAAGAAATTAGCTTTACAAAGATAACCTTGAAAGAGTACTCTTTTCCTTTACAAGGCTGGGCACATTATGAATTAAGAAATTCATAATGTATGCTGTTTTAAAACATACATTGAATGTTTGGATTGATATGAATGCCAGTAATTTTCCTCTTTGGTCAGGAAATAAATATATTTTTCCACATGACCTTTGACATCTCTAGGAATGGTCTTCCTACAAATGTTGAAAGTAAAGAAAAACGGGACTTAACTGTTCTCTTTGAGTCTTATCTCTGAAATGGACTAAGTCAGTTTGTAGTCACCTAAAATGTGCCTGGAAAAACTAACCAAATAAAAGGTAACAAATTAACTCTGTAAGAATGAAGTGTACTGAACAGATAGATTAATTCAAGGCCAAGTACAAGTATTCTGATTTGCAGGCTTTTGTGGGACTTGTGGGAAGACGTAAAGTAGCCATCATCAGAGGCCCTTACTCACAGCGGCTGTGTTCTTTGCAGATATATGGTAGGGCCATTGCCCAAAGCATTTTGGCCCTGGTAGTAGAGAGAGTGAATCCAAAGTCCTAAATAAGCAGCTGACCTTCAATGTGGCCTTAGGTAAATCATTTCACCTTCTAATCCTTGTCTACAAAACTGAGATAATAAAATCTATTTAACTTGGTTTCCATGGTAATTAAATTTCACAATTCATCTAAGTATTTGAAAAATTTAATGAGTATATAAAATGTACCAGGCACAAAGTAAGGATCTAAGTAGACATTTCTCCAAAGATATACACATGTCCAATAAGCACTTGAAAGATATTCAATATCATTAGCCATCAGGGAAATGCAAATCAAAACCACAATCAGATACCATGACACATCCACTAGATTGGCTATAAACAAAAAGGTAATAAAAAGTACTGGTGAAGATGTGGAGAAATGGGAACCTTCATACACTGCTAGTGGGAATGTAAAATGATGCAGCTGCTTTGCAAAGAAGTCTGGTAGTTCCTCAAAAGGTTAAACATAGAGTTATCATAGGAATTAGCAATTCCACTCCTAAGTATACACCCAAGAGAAATGAAAACGTATACCTGCAAAAAAACTTGTATGAGTATTTATAGAAGCATTATTCATAATAGCCAGAAAGCAGAAATAACTCAAATGTCCATTATCTAATGAATGGATCAAAAAAATGTGGTATATCCCTATAATGGAATATTATCTGGCAATGAAAAGGAATGAACTATTGGTACATGTTACAATATGGATGAACCTTGAAAACGTTGTACTAAGTGAAAGAAACCAGTCACAAAAGACCACATATTATATGATTCCATTTATATGTTCAAAATAATCGTCAGTAGAGACAGAAACTAGATTAGTGGTTGGTTGGGGCTGGAAGGGAGATGGGGAAGGAGTTTGGGAGGTGACAGCTAAGGAGTATGGGGTTTCTTTTATGGAGTGATGAAACTGTTCTAAAATTGACTGTGGTGATGGTTGCACAACTCTGTGAATATATGAAAAGCCACTGAATCATACACTTTATTTTTTATCTTTATATTTTAAGATTTATTTATTTATTTGGCCACATTGGGTCTTAGTTGCGGCACACGGCATCTTCATTGAGGCACATGGGATCTTACATTGCAGCACACAGGCTCTTTGTTGTGGCATGCGGGCTTCTCTGTAGCTGTGGCATGCAGGTTGTCCCTCTCTAGTTGTGGTACACAGGTTCCAGAGCGTGTGGGCTCTGTAGTTTGTGGCACCTGGGCTCTAGTTGAGGTGCGTGAGCTCAGTGGTTGTGGCACACAGGCTTAGTTGACCCAGGGTGGTCGGGGATCTTAGTGCTCTGACCAGGGATCGAACCCACGTCCCTTGCCTTATAAGGCGGATTCTTTACCACTATACCACCAGGGAAGTCCCTGAATCATACACTTTAAGTGGGTGAACTGTATGGTATGTGAATTATGTCTCAAAGATTTTTTTAAAAAAGGGATATTCCAGGCAATTTGCTAGGCACTCGATATATAATGAATGTGAAATGCACATGATGTGTGCTTAATAAGTACAATGCAAACACATAATGCCTCATTTGCTTTGAGTAGAGGGGAAAAAGAACTTTTAAAAGAATACAAGTGCATGTGAAATATAAAAGCCTAAATTAATGTGCTAATTAGGAATAAAATAACCATAACTAAGACCTATCAACACGAAGTTTCATACTGGGATATCATTAAACTGTACTTGAGTGTACAGTGAGGTAAAGACTTTAGCAGCAATCATCTTTGGTAATACACTGTTGAGTCATAGTGTTATCTAAACAGAAAGCAAAGGCCATTATAAACTACACCTGAGAATCAAAGACAAAGAGATAAAAAGACCGTTTATTGCTAGAGAAGAGATCCGAAGAGGAAATTATGCCTCTCTGTACCATCCTGGCTGTTGTATTCTGAATGTATGTGATTCCCCAACTTCCCATCTCCAGCACACAGTCACCCTTAATACAGGAAAATAAAAGTCTTGCCTTTTCCCATCTTGGCATTTATTTTTTTTAAGAGGAAGCATATTTATTTATTTATTTATAATTTTTAATGTATTTTTTTAGATTTATTTTTATTTATTTTATTTATTTTTGGCTGCATTGGGTCTTAGTTGCGGCACACGGGATCTTCGTTGAGGCAAGGGGGGTCTTTCGTTGCAGCATGCGGGCCTCTCTCTAGTGGCACGTGGATTTTCTCTCCAGTTGTGGTGTGCAGGCTCCAGGGTGCGTGGGCTCTGTAGTTGTGGCGTGCAGGTTCCTGAGTGCATGGGCTCTGTAGTTTGTGGCACACAGGCTCTCTAGCTGAGGCGTGTGAGCTCAGTAGTTGTGGCACGCATGCTTAGTTGCCCCGAGACATGTCGGATCTTAGTTCCCTGACCAGGGATCGATCCCACGTCCCCTGCATTGTAGGGCAGATTCTTTACCACTGGACCACCAGGGAAATCCCCATCTTGGCATTTAAATGAACAAAAAAAACATTGCAAACTTCCCTAGTCCTTGACCTTTCTCATAGCCCCAAGAGGCTATCATTTTACAGGCTAAAAGCTAACGCAGGGCTTCCCTGGTGGCGCAGTGGTTGAGAGTCCGCCTGCCGATGCAGGGGACACGGGTTCGTGCCCCCGTCCGAGAGGATCCCACATGCCACAGAGCGGCTGGTCGCTGAGCCTGCGCGTCCGGAGCCTGTGCTCCGCAACGGGAGAGGCCACAACAGTGAGAGGCCCGCGTATCGAAAAAAAAAAAAAAAAAAAACTAACGCAAACCTCAGAATTATTGATGGGCATGGGTTCCGTGGAAGAAGTCACCATCCATATCCTGCTCAAGCAAGGCATGAACAGCTGGGGAAAGATGCTAACACCTACCTGAGCTTTCAGTGGCCCAAGATCTTAACGTTCTTGTCTAGGCTTGACAGTACAGATAGAGTAAGACATTCTGGGGTAGCATATTAACACAAGCAAAGGCAGATTTGCAGAATGTTTCAAGTGGCAGTCATGTATCTTAGAATGGGTAGTTCTGGAGGAAAGAGCTGGTGCTGTCCTGACACCAGTAAGGACCAAAACTCTGGTGGAAAACATGTGTGGGTGCATGAAAAGTTTTCTTCAAAATGATGGGGTCCAAAAAGAGAGATCACTGTGTGGAGGAGACCCAACAACAAGAAAAAAAGAGTCGAGGATAAAGATAAGAAAGGAAGGGAGGGAAGAAAGTGAGGATGGAGAAAGAGTACAATAGAGTCTGTTGGTGTATTTAAAAATCGCCAGAGAGAAATGTTAACTTTAACCACCAAAGAGAAAAAGAACCTCTTTCAGGTATGCCCCTTTCATAAAATGAGATGACGGCAGGAGAAAGTGAAATATCTTAAAAATGAATATATGTTAAAAAAAATAAGGTGGTTAGCAGAGGACAGAGATGTCATTTCAAAGTACTAAAGAGACAATGAGTGGACATAAAACTATTCATATGGATGTGACAAGGGGATTGGACTTGTGTGCCTGGAAGAAGGCCATGACAAGGACTGATGTGCAGCAGTGGGAACACAAGGAGGACGAGAGTGAACCATGCAATAAAAACAGAGGCCGGGCTTCCCTGGTGGTGCAGTGGTTGAGAGTCCGCCTGCCGATGCAGGGGACACAGGTTCATGCCCCCATCCGGGAAGATCCCACATGCTGCGGGGCGGCTGGGCCCGTGAGCCATGGCCGCTGAGCCTGAGCGTCCGGAGCCTGTGCTCCGCGACGGGAGAGGCCACAGCAGTGAGAGGCCCACGTACCGCAAAAAAAAAAAAAAAAAAAAAAGAGGCCAAAATTGACTGCACAATGAATTTAGCTAAAGGAGAACAGTCCAGAAGACAGTCAAATCAGATTCAATGACAAGAGTAAGAAAGAGAAGAGTAACTACAGTGCACCCCACACAGAAGCAGATTTGAGTGAAATTCCAAAGCATTTACTGAAAGACTTACCTGATTTTGAAGAAATGTGAAGCATAAATATTCAGCTGGGAAGAGCAAGAACTTGGAAATAGAATACAAAGTCTAAGCCTGAAAAACAAACAAAAAAGTCAGTTTGCCATTTACAAGTAAGTTTGTGTTCCTTCTTTTTGTTCACTAATTGTTTTCTTTGTTTGGCTTTGTAACTGGGAAATACTTTCCCACAGCAGCAGTGTGCTAAGTGGTGGATAAATTCCAAAAGTGGCCCACAAAGTTCTGTTTAACTATTAAAACTCTGCCTTCACAGTAATTCTGCTAGAATCAGCCTTAGTTCTGAGTCCTGAGATAAAGGAGTGATAAGGTACAAGAGAGAAGAGGAAGAAAAACAAGGAAGCGATAAGGAAGAGAAAAGAAGAGGAACAAGAAGGGAAAGAAAGATGATGGGAGGTTTTCTTTTTTCTTGGACACAGAGTTTCAAATCCTGACTTTAGTCCTGATGTCTCTGCTAGGTATTAGGAAGCTGTCAAACTCATGGTCAACTGTATGGTATCTATGATTAACAGCCCTTAATTTTCCTAGGAAGAGATCATTGGAGTTTTTAAAAATGTGGAAGAAGGTATTTGGTAGCAAGTTTCCTCTAGGACAATGTGTTCTTCTAACCATTCCTATTTCTCACAGCCTCACCCCTCCTTTGCTTCTCTGAAGGATTCAGTGTTTTGACTTAGAGCTTCTGATGAGTTTTGGTGTACAGGAATAGGGTAGTTGTTTGTAGATATGAAATTTATGAGATGGGAATTAACTGCATAGAAAAAAAAAACCTGGTTTCTTCAACTTTATATGGAGAATTGCTATTATAAAGTATAGATGAAGTATAAATAGACTATTTAAATCTCTTAATATGGGGAGGTACTCAAAATCTAGCACATTCCAAAGCACTTTATCAATGAGTGAAAAATTGTGTGATTACTCAGATTTATAAGGGATGTAATAATTTAAGAATGTAGATAAATGACAGATATTTAGAAAAAAACATGGAGAGTCAATTTGGAAATTAAGGTAAGGAAAGAGGCAATTGAAAAGGCATTAAAAATAACAAAAATGGTCAGAATTAAATATGACATTTGCATAAGCAAGACAAGATTAGTCAAACTATGGAGAAGAATTACTCTTAGAAAGAACAGAATGAAAATGAAAAGACTGTACAAATAGCCCACTGATTAGATAATTTGAAAGACAATTGTTAAATTGTAAAAAAGAACAAAAGATGACTGAGACTGAAGAAAACCTTCAAAAGGACACAAAAATTGTTTAAGTTGTAAAGGTATGTGTTACATTTGTAAGATAAATAAATCTGTGAGAGGATTGGAAGGGGAGACTTTAAAATGTAATTGGCCAATAAAAGGCCTTATTGGTGACCCTTCAGGGGGAAAAAAAAAATCTCCAAAAGGACAATGAACTATCTATCATAATGGTGTGTTTTAGTTGAATTTTGGGGTTTTTTTGTTTTTTAGTTGAAAAAAAATTTTTATTTTAATGTACTGCCTCCACTGGGGTCATTGCCTCTAAATTGTATAAGCAAAGAAAATAACGACAGATGAAGAAGTTTGCTTAGTAATGTTGCTTATTTTTAGCTGTCCAGAAGTTATTTTTATTCACCTTATTTCCTAAGAAGCTCAGCAATTATCTTATTTATCTTAATTATCTTATTTATCATTTAACAAAATTTAATTGAATACTTTATTACATGTAATTGCTAGATGCCTGCTCTCAGAAAACCGAGCTGAGGATGTAGTCAACAAAACCAGGTTCAAGCCCCAGCTCTGTCACTTACAAATAACGTTAAGTAATTGAACCACTGTTCCCTCATCTTTTTATAAAATAAAGGTCTTGAACTAGAAGAAATTATATGAACTCTTAATCCCTTCTAGGTATGTTTATTATTTTCTAAAAGACAAATTAATGTTTAGCTTAATCTTTATGTTGTAAGTTATTGCAATCTTCAGGATGGTTTTATATGTGTAAATTTTTACTAAGATTTATTGACAGACTAAAATAATCCAAAATTTATAGAAACAGTAGGTGAGAAGAAAAAGAATAAATGGATTAGGGCTTCAAGGGCAATATTTCTGCCATTATATGGAGAAGATATTTAGATATCATTAAAAAAATTTAAACCCAGAAATTACATAAATAACATGCAATTGTTGTGTTAACAATTAAGATGTAAGTACAGATAGTCCCTGACTCACTATGGTTCAAGTTTTGATTTTTCAACTTTATGGTGGTACAAAGGTGATACGCATTTAGTAGAAAGCATACTTCAGATTTTGAATTTTGATCTCCTGGGCTAGTGATATGTGGTCCCATACCTCTCGTGAGGCTGGGCAGTGATAGCGAGCCACACAATCACCAGGGTAAACAACCGACTTTACAACCATTCTGTACTCACATAACCATTCGGTTTTTCACTTTCAGTACAGTATTCAATAAACTACATGAGATATTCAACACTTTATTATAAAATGTGCTTTGTGTTAGATGATTTTCCCCAGCTATAGGCTAATGTAAGTGTTCTGAGCACGTTTAAGGTAGGCTAGGCTGAGCTAGGATGTTTGGTAGGTTAGGTGTATTAAATGAATTTTTGACTTAACGATATTTTCAACTTACAATGGGTTTATTGGGTCACAATCCCACTGTAAGTCAAGGAAGATCTATATATGTTAGTATATTAATATATTAATAATAGCTAATTAATATTAATAAATTGTATTATTCATAGCTAACAAAATGCATAAATGTGTCAAATGTGATGTAATTTTCATAATAACACTATGCGATTTTCGCTATTACTATCTTTACAGATAAATGTAAGATAATTTACTCTGAGGCTTGGAGATGTTTAATAACTTATTCAAGATCTCACAGACTGTGTGTTAGGGTCCAGAGCCTTTTACTGCCCAAGATGGGATACTACTGTATACACTATTTGTAACTTACTTTTCAAATTTATCATGTCTTCACTGTGGTTCTCTGTTTATAAATTTACTTCAATAGCTTCATTTCTAAGGATTACATGATATTCCATTGTATAAATGTACTATAATTTATTTAAACATTCTCCCGGGGCTTCCCTGGTGGCGCAGTGGTTGAGAGTCCGCCTGCCGATGCAGGGGACACGGGTTCGTGCCCCTATCCCGGAAGATCCCACATGCCGCGGAGCGGCTGGGCCCGCAAGCCATGGCCGCGGAGCCTGTGTGTCCGGAGCCTGTGCTCCGCAACGGGAGAGGCCACAGCAGTGAGAGGCCCGCGTACAGCAAAAAAAATAAAAAATAAACATTCTCCCATTTGGGGGCATTTAGTTCATTTCCAATTTTTTACTCCTTGTAGGTGAATCTTTGCACATTATCTTTAAATATTCCTCAGAATAAATTTTTAGATACAGAATAACCGGGCCAAAAGCCATGAGTATTTTTAAGACTTTTTGTATTAACCAACCATGTATTTTACGTTCTTTATTTTTTCTTAATAAATTTATTTATTTATTTTATTTTTGGCTCCGTTGGGTCTTCATTGCTGCACACGGGCTTTCCCGCATGCGGAATCTTCCTGGGCCAGGGTTCGAACCCATGTCTCCTGCATTGGCAGGTGAATTCTTTTTTTAAAGAAACTGCCATTTATTTATTTATTTATTTATTTATTTATGGTTGCGTTGGGTCTTCGTTTCTGTGCAAGGGCTTTCTCTAGTTGTGGCAAGCGGGGGTCGCTCTTCATCGCGGTGCGCGGGCCTTTCACTGTCACGGCCTCTCTTGTTGCAGGGCACAGGCTCCAGACACGCAGGCTCAGTAGTTGTGGCTCACGGGCCTAGTTGCTCCGCGGCATGTGGGATCTTCCCAGACGAGGGCTCGAACCTGTGTCTCCTGCATTGGCAGGAAGATTCTCAACCACTGAGCTACCAGGGAAGCCCGGCAGGCGGATTCTTAACCACTAAGCCATCAGAGAAGTCCCTGACCAGTGTTTTTAAAAACTCCGGATAGTCAGAATAGAGCTTACCTGGGGCAGGACTCGGGTTGGGATTTGAATGAGGGTATGAATGGCAGGAGGAATCCTCCTTGGATGCTGGAAATAATTTTTTTTAATGTTTATTTATTTATTTGGCTGCATCGAGTCTTGGTTGCAGCATGTGGGATCTTTGTTGCTGCCTGCGGGATCTTTGTTGCAGCATGCAGGATCTTGTAAGTTGCAGCATGTGGGATCTTTTAGTTACGGCATGTGGGATCTAGTTACCTGACCAGGAATCAAACTCGGGGCCCCTGCTTTGGGAGCACGGAGTCTTAGCCACTGGACCACCAGGGAAGTCCTGGGTACTGGAAATATTGTATATCTAGATCTAGATGGTGGTTACATGCATATATATACATGTATAAAAGTTCATCTAGCTGTACATTTAAGATCTGTGTACTTTACAGTATGTATGTCATACAGTATGTATGACAATACAGTGTGTATTGTCAAACAATCTCAGATTCTTGGCATTATGTAAACCAGACATCTAGGGTCAACTGGGGTTTCATTTTATTCCCAGATATTTTTATATGCTTTTGCTGTCATTTAAACTTATTACATATAGGCAGTAAACACATAAACACAATAAGTCAAACTCTGGCAAGCTGACAGACTTTTTTTTTGTCTTCTAAGTTTAGATGAAGCCCCCATTTTCAATCCCTAACAGCTGGATATTTAGGTAGCCTCCAATTTTTTGCATTTTCCTTGTACATAAATTTTTGTGTGTATCTTTAATTGTTAACTGAAAATAAATTTCCAGGAAGCTGGCTTCCGAAGAGGGGATGGCATGAAAACCCTGTGCCAACAGTATTCTAGAAGTTAAATGGGGCACATGTCTCAAAAGAATAAGATTTTGATTAAACACTGTTTAAACCACTTGGACCACCTTAGAATAAAAGACTCAGATTGTAGCATTTTTCTTATCCTTAAAAAAATATTGGAGTTTGGAGTAACCCAAGAGAGAATAGTGAAATATTCTACTTTTCCTAAGCATACCCAGATCTAATTTCTCTCTCTAGAAACTCATTCTCAGTCTTTAAATTTTGAAAGACAGAACATAAGATTTGGTGACTTTTCCAAAATCTTAGATACGTTAAAAAAAATGTTGATCTAACTTTTGATAAAGCATGCATCTCTCATTATTAGCTTTGTTAAGATACAAAAATCAAGATCCAAGCTCTTTGTGATTTGGACTATATTGTATAGGCAGTATTTTCATATTGCTGAGTAATTACTTGGTTGCAGGTGTGTTTACTTTGACATTACTTAGATCTGCTTTCATTCTGCCCTTCAAACACCCATTCCTTTCTGTTTTCTAGAACATATATTGTGGTTGGCAGCAGCGAGTGAAACCTCAGCCTCCATCTGCATTTCTCTAACCTCTTAGCACAATAGTGTAGACATTTGTTTGTGAACACAATAGGATGGAATCCAGTTCATCTGTTAACAACTTAGTGATGTTCTAAGATTTTACTTCCAAGTTGTAGACCCTAACATGACTTCAGGTCTTGGCTGAGATTCAGAGTTTCAACATATACAGACAGATACAGACTTTCTCTTCCCCCTACCATGCTGGGGCATGAAAAACATCCGAACTGGCAAACTTCAGAAAAAGCAGGCATTTTTTTTTTTTCCAGGAATAGTTTGCTTTATTGTGACAAAAGGCCAACCTGTTCCCCTGTTGAAAATATGCAGTGGAGTTATTTTAGCTTCTGAAATTTTCATTGCGGAGTAAGAATATATACTGAGAAAAAGGAAAAGAAAAAAGAGTTCTATCAACTCTTCTAAGCTTAGTAATTTTGTGGTGCTCTGAAGCTTTCAACATTGGTCTGGATCCTTGCAACCTTCACCTAGATAAGTGCTTAGGATGTCCCTTAAAAATGGGACAGGGAACAAGAAATAGTTCTTGGAGGGGACTTCCCTGGTGGTCCAATAGTTAAGACTCTGCACTCCCAATTCGGGGGGGGCCCGGGTTCGATCCCTGGTTGGGGAACTAGATCCCACATGCGTGCCGCAGCTGCAACTAAGAAGTCCACCTGCCGCAATGAAGATCCCGCAGGCCACAGCTAAGACCCGGCGCAGCCAAAAAACATAATAAATAAATAAATATTAAAAGAAAAGAAAGAAATAGCTCTTGGAAATTAAAAGTTAGGAAGCAAGTTCAACAGAAGGGTTTGAAGACAGAGTTGAAGAAATCTCCCAGAAAGTAAGACAAAGAGATGGAGGATATGAGAGAAAAGATAGAACAATAAGAGGATCATTTCAGGAGGTTCAATTCAGAAGATCAGTGGTTGCCAGGGTTGGAGGGGAGGGGGAAGGGGAGATGAATAGGCAGAGCAGAGAGGAATTTTAGGGCAGTGAAAATATTCCATTTTGATACCGTAATGGTGGATACATGTCATTCATTATATGTTTGTCCAGACCCATAGAATGTACAACACCAAGAGTGAACCCTAATGTAAACTGTGGACTTCAGATGATTATGATGTGTCAGTGTAGGTTCATCGGTTGTAACAAATGAACCACTCTCCAGTGCAGGGGACACAGGTTCAATCCCTGGTTCAGGAAGATCCCACATGCTGCAGAGCAAACTAAGCCCATGTGGCACAACTACTGAGCCTGCGCTCTACAGCCCGTGAGCCACAACTACTGAGACCTGCGTGCCACAACTACTGAAGCCCGCACACCTAGAGCCCGTGCTTCACAACAAGAGAAGCCAGTGCTCTGCGACGAGAAGCCACTGCAATGAGAAGCCCGCACACTGCTACAAAGACCCAACACAGCCAAAAATAAAATAAGAAAAAAAAAAAAAAAAAAAAAGGAACCACTCTTGTGGGGTTGTTGATAACCGGGGAGGCTATGCATGTGTAAGCACAGGAGGTATATGGGAAATCTCTGTACCTTCCCCTTAATTTTGCTGTAAACCTGAAACTGTTCTTTAAAAAAAAGTATTTAAAAAAAAGCCTAAAAAGAGACTTCCCTGGCGGTCCAGTGGTTAAGACACCGCGCTCCCAGTGCAGGGGGCATGGGTTCGATCCCTGGTCAGGGAACTAGGATTCCCGCATGCTGCACAGTGTGGCCAAAAAAAATAAATAAAATAAAATAAAACAGAGGCACTCTGGGTAGCACGTACCATCACCAAAAAAAATCTTAAAAAAATAAAAAGCCTAAAAAATACGTTACAGGGAGGAAAACCAGATCCTATATAATGGGTTGGAAATCCCAATGGCATCAGACTTCTCCATAATGAAACTGGAAGCTTAGAGCAAATGAAGCAATGCCTCAATATCCTGAAGGGAAATGATTTGCATCCCAGAATTTTGTTCCCAGGTAAACTACCAATCAAATGTGAGGATAGGATAAAGACGTGTTTAGCCATTAGAGAATTTAAAATAGTTCCACCAATACTCCCTACTGGAATACAAAGAGTTACCATATGATTCAGCAACTCCACGTCTAGAAATATACCAAAATAACTGAAAGCAGAGACTCGGATACTTGTACACCGATGTTCATAGCAGTATTGTTCCCAGTAACCAAAAATGGAAACAACCTAAGTGTCTATCAACAGATCAATGGATAAACAAAATGTGGTATATACATCCAATGGGATATTTTTGTCTTAAAAACGAATGAAATTCTGATATACGCTATAACATGGATAAACTCTGAAAACATTGTGCTAAGTCAAACAAGTCAGACACATAAGGTAAGTATGTATGATTCCACTTATATGAGGTACATAAAATAGGCAAATTCGTAGAGACGGAAAGTAGAATAGAGGTTATTAGGGACTGTGGGAAAGAGAGGGAATGAGGAATTATTGTTTAATGGGTACAGAGTTTCTGTTTGGGATGATGAAAAAGTTCTGGAAATGGATAGTGGTGACAATTACACAACGTTGTGAATGTACTTAATGTCACTGAATTACACTTAAAAATGGTTAAAATGGTCAATTTTTTGTTACATATATTTTACCACAATGTAAAAGGGTTGTAAAAGGAAGACA
This sequence comes from Mesoplodon bidens, assembly GCF_964165515.1. NCBI lineage: Eukaryota > Metazoa > Chordata > Mammalia > Artiodactyla > Ziphiidae > Mesoplodon > Mesoplodon bidens. The sequence continues at coordinate 40,295,103 of NC_138171.1, forward strand.
GTGTTGTCATAGTAATCTACTTGGCATTACCAGATCTTTGGGGTTTTTAAAAGTAGTCAGAAATTCAGATTAGTATAGGATATCTCTTGAGTTTTAATTTGTAATTTTTTAATAACACTGTGTGAGTCAGACAAAAATAATTCCACAGTCATTTAGGCTCAGTTGAGACTTCTACGGAGATATATCGGGCTGGCCAAAAAGTTCGTTCGGATTCTTGTAAGATGCTATGGAAAACCCGAATGAACTTTTTGGCCAACCCAATACTAGCAGGTTATTTATGATGTGGCAGAAAGACTGGGATTGAAGAATTCCAGATTCTACTCACTGCTTTAAATCACTTTATAGCTCATTGGCTGTGTTTTCCTTATCTGTAAAATGGTATCAGTGATAGCTGCTATCTCATTCAAAAGTGTTGGGGTAAACACAACACTGTCATATAGTACAGTCAGCTTCTTCAAAGATGTCATACATGATCCTCATATCTGATGTCATTGTGTGAGTAAACGGATAGAGTGTCTTCGGTCTTTTGCTTAAAAACAGAAAGCTATTTTCTCACCCCATCCAGAGAGAGAGTGTTCTGAGTTGGGGGTGGGGGTGGTGTCAGCTTACTGAACAAAAGTCGGGATGTCAGATTTCATGGGCTTGTTCTAGTATTTAAAATGCTTTTTATTAGGCAATAAGAATCGTGCTTTACGCTCGTTATTTGGTAAGATGCTTAGATAACTAGAAAGCATTTCTAAGCTCTAATGAAATACAATCTTCTCAAACTCACTGAGCCCCAGTTTCTTCATCTGTAAAATGAGGATATGCTCTACCTTGTCTACTTGGCAGGGTTGTTTTGAGAATTCCATGAGGTCCTTTCATTCACCTCTTCATTTGGTAAATATTCACTGTGAGCTTACGAACTATGTTGAATGCTAGGAATGTAATGCTCAGCAAGAGACATGGTCCATACCTTCCTGAAGCTTTCAGTTATGTGGGATCGATTACATATGTTAAAGCACAGAGAACAGTGCCTGGCACATTAGTAGAAGTCAGTACATATTAGTTTCCTAACTGTTATGGTCAATTTTATGTGTTATTTTGACTGGGATATGGGGTGCCCAGATATTTGGCTAAAGATTATTTCTGGGTGTGTCTGTGAGGTTGTTCCCAGATGAGATTAGCATTTGAGTCAGTAGACTGAGTAAAGCAGATGGCTCTCCCCAGTGTGGATGGGCATCATTCAACCCATTGAGGGCCTGACTACTGAGCTGAGACATTAGTCTTCTTCTGCTCTTTGACTGGGACTTATATCCTTGGAGCTCTTGGTTCTCAGGTCTTCAGACTCGAATTGGAACTTAAACCATTAGCCCTCTGGTTCTTGGTCCTTCAGACTTGGACTAGAATTTATACCATTGGTTCTCCTGGTTCTCGGGCCTTCAGACTCAGACTGGAACTACACCACTGGCTTTCCTGAGTCTCAAGCTTTTAAATGGGAGATTGTGGGACTTCTGAGCCTCCATAATTGCATGAGCCAATTCCTTCTAATAAATCTCTTTACCTATATGCATATGAATTTGAGCATCTAGTGGGCCACTTTTGGCTAGCAGAACTGGATATAGATTTGCATTGGTTCTCCTATTGGTTCTGTTTCTCTGGAGAATCCTGATTAATACACTTCCCTTAAAGTAAGGACCCTCAAATTTACCCATGCATATCCAGGTCAGTGCCCTGAAATCAAGAAGATGGACCTCAGCTGCAACCTGGTTCCTTATTTTGTAGGGTCATATTGCCAATAGTTATGGCAATCCTAAGCCATTGCTACTCATTCTGTAAGTATAGGAGTCATTCTTCTGCCCTATAATATAAAACTCCAGTGAGAGAGCAAGTCATCCAAATTATATTCCCCAGAGAGCAAGGAAATGCAGTTTTATGTCCAGAGCAGGGAGGATTCAAAAGTTTACCAAAGTCTTAGGAACTTAAATTCTAGGCAGGGATAATATTGCTGTTCATCACTGTCTACTTATTTTCTATTTAGAGTTTTATCTTCCTAGTAGAGGGGGTTGGTTTAATAGAGTGTCAGGGGAAATGTCTAGTGAGTGTATTGATTGAATGTATGATGATAAATGGGGGCAACTTATCTCCTAATCTTCTTCTAGGTTTGCCTAGCTGAGGGTGAATAAAATTATTTTTAATATAGCCAAGAACGTCTTTTTTCTTGGCCTTGGGATTCTAGGCCATACATATGCCTAAATAACTTTTTTCCCCGGAAAGAGTAAGAATTTGTAGATTGGCTCCAGGTGGAAGATCTTTCCGTACATGGTACGTTATGCCTAAATGTTAAGTTTCATCATTGCAGCTAGGAACAATTAAGTTATGCTAGGATACTACTTAAGGAAGGAAACAAAGAAATACTTACACTGTTCACATATCAAATACGTTCACATTTTACAGAGAAGATGGTCATAATACCTCAAGGGGGAAAAGCCAGGATTTTCATTACCAAGAGCAAGAAAAGTTTTCTGAGGCACGTCACACACTGTGTGCAAAATAGAAGCAACCTGAAGAGATAGGAGGAATAAGGCTGTATAACAAAGCAAATTAATTTATGCCAGATTCCATTTTCTAATATGCAATATTTCTGAAAAAAGTTTTACAGAAGACAGCATTCTTATTATTGTACATCTCCCCCCTTTTGCTTGCTCAAGACAAATGAAATGCTGAAAAGGTTATTACTCTGATGCTGTAACAGAAAGTGTACTTCTGTCATGTCCAGAGCGACTAATAATGTTCAGGCCAATCCATTACTCCATTCAAATAATAGGGTTTACTTGCTTTTAAGGTCACTTGGGCTATAATGTTGTTATTGTCCTTTCTTCTGCTCTGTAGTCTCATTTTCACAGAGGATTGGTAGAAAAATAGAGGGGATATTGGTTACCACTTGTTCATGGGCATAATGCCACTGGCACCCTTTCCCTGTGGTCCTGCATCTTCTTGCTAATGACAGACGTGCATGCAACAGGGGTTTTAAAGGGGTGCGATATTTGTGTTTCAATATGGAATCGATAGCAACAACAACAATAACAACAGAAATTGACTCCTGGGTATTTTTTCTTCAAGTTAGAAACTACAGTGAGAATACTTAAAGAACATTTGTAACTCAAGAAAACTTGTGGAGCTTGAAATAAAAACATCATAGGTTATATTAAGCAGAGTGGTAGAAGAAGGTTTTTAACCAGAATTTAACTAAATTTCCAGTAATTTTATTTATTTATTTACAAAATATTTATTTATTTGGTTGCACTGGGTCTTAGTTGCAGCTTCCTGGCTCTTTAGTTGCGGCACGTGAGCTCCTTCATTGTGGCATATGAACTCTTAGCTGTGGCATGCATGTCGTATCTGGTTCCCTGACCAGGGATCAAACCAGGGCCCCCTGCATTGGGAGTGCAGAGTCTTTAACCACTGTGCCACTAGGGAAGTCCCTCTAATAATTTTAAATTCCACTAAATAGTTAAACCACATCTCAAAAACTGTAATAAAAAATTCATTCAAACCTTTGAAAACAAAGACTCATTCCTCTCCAGTTGCCTTAGGTTAACCTGTATTTCTGTCCTGTCACTTTTATGTAAGGAAACATATGGCCTCAAACTTTGCTTTCTGGCAATAATAATTTCCTATTGTAGGTTTGTCTTTAGTTAGTTTCCAAAAATCTTACATGCTTAAGGTTTTTGAGCCATGTAAATTTCTGCTCTGTAGTCTCACTTTCACAGAGGGTTGGTAGAAAAAGAGGGATTGGGCAGTTCTCATTCACAAAAGAAATACAAACTTTTTGTTAAACTGAAATTGTTTGGGAAATTCTAAACTGACTGTTGTTGTTGCTGTTTATTTTGTGGAAATAACTAAATGAGGAAGCTTAAGATAGTAAATAAAACACAGGACTCCTGAGTTCTAAGTCCAACTCTATCACTATGTTGCTGTGTGACACTGGCCAAGGTACGATCCCTCTCTGGGCCTCTGTTTACTTGTAAATTGGGTATCTTTAACTATAGCATCTCTAATGATATATAATATATAATTATGTATAAAATGGAATGTGATATATATGTATATAAATACATCTCCTGAAACAAGTGTACAAAGCAATGTAGTCTATAGAGCAATGTCCTACTAGCCCGCTGGGCTAATCCTTCCTCATTTTACAGTCACACTTGGGCCAACACATTTGGAGTCCTTTGCAGTTTCTTGTAGGTGTGAAGAAAAGCATTTTTCTATAATATATTAACTTCTGAATTTCTTTTTCCTAAAAACACAAGGTTTTGGCTTAATATGTTTCCCCCAGCTTTTTATTTTATAACATTTCAAACCTTCAGAAAAGCTGCAGGAATATTCAATAAAGAGCGATATACCCTTCACTTAGATTTACCAGTTGTTAACATTTTGCTACATTTGCTTTCTTTTTTTTTTTTTTTTCTCTTTCTCTACTCCCTTCTTGGATATATAGACATTGCTGAACCATTTGAGAATTTATTGTAGACATCATGACACTTCATCCCCAAATACTGTAGCATATAGCTCCTAAGAAAAAGGACATTCTCCTACATAACCACAAGATAATTCCCTGAGAAATTTAACAATGATTCAATACTATTATCTAAAATAGACTCTGTATTCAAATTTCCCCAATCATCCCAATAGTGTCCTATGTAGTTTATTGATATTTTGTAGTCTAGCATCCAATCAAGGATCATCTGTTGCATTCAATTGTCCCTCTCTTTACTCTCTCTTGTTCTATTGATACAATTCCTCAGCCTTTTTTGTTTGCTTGCTTTTCGTGATATTGACTTTTTTTTTTTTTAATAGCTGTGACACATGCTTGTGGAATCTTAGTTCCCAGACTAGGGATTGAACCCGCGCCCTACCAGGTAATTCCCAATATTGACATTTTTTAAGTGTTCAGGCCAGTCGTTTTGCAGAATGTCCCTCACTTTAAATTTGTCTAGCTGTGTCCTAATGATCAGTTTCAGGTTAAATATTTTTGGAAGGAATAGTGTGTAAGTACTGTTGTGCCCTCAGTGCATCACATCATAGGTGTGTGATATCATACTTGGTGCTGCAGGGTGTGATCATTTGGTTGAGGTGGTGGCCACCAAATGTTTGCAATGTTAAAATTCTATTTCCCCATATAATTAGTAAGTGATCTCAGGAATGACACTGAGACTTTGTGGATATCCTGTTTCTCAAAGGTTTTGGCATCCATCATCAATGGTGACTGTAAGGTTATTATGTTTTGATTGTCCACTACAAAGGTGAATTGGGATAATCAACAGATTTCTGGAAGAATAGAAGAAAGAGAATGGACTTGACCAGAGATAAGCCCGGGCGCGCGTGTGTGTGTGTGTGTGTGTGTGTGTGTGTGTGTGTGTGTGTGTGTGTGTGATGAAGGTGCTGAGGTAGAGAGACTTTGACATGCTGTTAGCTAAGGTTGGGATGCCTAACGTGGGGAATCCAAGAAAAGTTAACTTTTGTTGGGTGTTGAGCAGAACATACTCTTTCTGTCTTTGCAATTTCTCTTCAGTATAAGACCTAGAGCTTGACAATAATGGGTATATACAGTATGATAATGAATAAAATCTGTGTGTGGCTTTTTTTATGGTGAGTTACAGCGTCCCTTCTTCTTTCTTTTTCCTTTTTTCTCTTATTCTTGCCCTGTTATATTTTTGGTTGTATCACTATACACTATATTTCTGTTAGATAAGATTAAGGTATTATTAATGGGAAATGCATTAGAAATTAATAATAGAGGAGAAGCAAAAGTTTGCAGTAGATTTTGCAGGTGGTGAGGTGCTTGATTCCATGTGATCAAGCAAGAGTAACAAAGAATCTGAGCACACCTCTGTTTTTATCTTGAAGAATCGTACCACAATATGTCCATATTTGTTTTTTTATGTTTCTTTGATTTATTGGAGTTAATTTTCAACAAAAGCAGAATTCTATACTAATGTGTAGTACTAGTTATTAGTGATAGGGAGAACAAACCAAATTTTTAAAGAGAACTCATTCTGTACAAAAGAGCAAAAATAAATAATAATAATAGTCATGATGATGATCAAGAATGTTAATGAGCTTCTGGAAATAAGATCCTGGAAAGCAAAGGTATTCTAATAATAGTACAGTAACTGGAACCAAGAACATGGAAGGTGAATTGTGCCTGAGATTACATTTTAAGTGGCAATAATAATCTGGCATAGGAAATGAGGAAGTAAAATCATGAAACAATAGATTCCATGTATTCAAGCAACAGAAATTAAGAAGTCTGAGAAAAGACTTTTTTGCCTTGCAAAATTATACCAGCATATGTCCTCTTTCATTATCTTCAGATTTCTCTAATTTATCAGACGATTCGAACCCAAAGCAGGGAGAACAATGTTGTACTATGATGTCAGTGTTTTAGGAAAAAAGAGCCAGGAATTTGAAAAGTACTTGCTTTTTGCAAGTACAAAGATGTCATTGTTGCTGCTCCTGGGCTTCTAGAATAACTGCGTGATTGTTAATTATGAAAATAGATAATAGTAGTGGATACAATTTGTCTTCCAACAGGAGTGCTATGCCACTAAAGCACGCATAATGGAGATTACAAGAACAACCAACAAAGTGCAGGATATTAGGACGACTTACTTTTAAGCTGCAATACAGCCAAAATATACTGTTAAGAACTCAGAATTGTCTCATGAGTGAATAATGAAATAGCCATGTTTTATTAGCTTTCTTTAAAACTATATACAAGTTGAACAACGTGTTTTTTTGTTTGTTTGTTTGTTTTGCGGTACGCGGGCCTCTCACTGTTGTGGCCTCTCCCGTTGCGGAGCACAGGCTCCGGACGCTCAGGCGCTCAGCGGCCATGGCTCATGGGCCCAGCCGCCCCACGGCATGTGGGATCTTCCCGGACGGGGGCATGAACCTGTGTCCCCTGCATCGGTAGGCGGACTCTCAACCACTGCGCCACCAGGGAAGCCCTGAACAATGTTTTAGAGCACTTTTTTTAAAAAACACTTTTGCAATTTCCTGGAGCCATGATTTCTTTTTTTCTTTGAGCCACAGTGGTTAATCTGATTTTGGTGTTTCAGTAATTACGTAAATTAATGTAGGCTGAGAGTAATTTCATTTGTTGAAATGGATACCAGGTGAATATGTAATTAGTGGAAGGTTGTCTCTTTAAGACTTTGTGTGCAATTTTCCAAGATTAGCCACAGTATGGAAGAAGAGTAGAGTGTTAAATTGTAATAATTTCTGGTCAGTGACCAAACTAGTATCCAGTTTATTTCCTGAAAATTGAAGTAAAATGACAATTTCCTCCCACCTTCTCCTACCAATCAAAGACACATTATAGGGCTTCCCTGGCGGCACAGTGGTTGAGAGTCCGCCTGCCGATGCAGGGGACATGGGTTCGTGCCCCGGTATGGGAAGATCCCACATGCCGCGGAGCGGCTGGGCCCGTCAGCCATGGCCGCTGGGCCTGCGCTTCCGGAGCCTGTGCTCCACAACGGGGGAGGCCACAGCAGTGAGAGGCCCGCATACAGCCAAAAAAAAAAAAAAAAAAGACACATTATAGGGTGAACAACCATCCCAGTTGCGCAGGTCCCATTTTTAGCACTGAATGTCTTCTATCTAGGGAAAACCTTTGGTTCCAAGCAAACGAGGACAGTCAGTCATGCTAGTACACACATCTCACTCAAAAAGAAATATTATACTTACACAGGTTTATTTATTATTATAAATTTAACATATAGAAAAGCAATTTAAAAATAAATTGCCATCCATATTGCCACTAAAATAAAGCAACTATATATGTAGTTTTGTTCCTTCTAAACTTTATATAGACAATATATAATTTAATAATTAAAAAAGCAATTGTAGTCACAAGGTATGTACGGTTCTATGTCACTGATTAACAAATACATATCCTCAAAAAACCATATGTATAATTTTAATGAATCCATAAACTTGTAACATATTTCCATGTTATATTACTTAATTACCCTTTATTGCAGGACATTTATGTTGTTTTCCTGTTTTTTCCCTATTACAAATGATAATGCTAATAATATCTTTATATAATATTCCTCTTTTAAATTTAAGAAATAATACTTTTGGGGAAAACATACATATGGTAGAATCATATTGACAACTTATAAACAGTTCAAATTATAAATATTTTCTTCTGCTAGCTAGTTTCTCATCAGCTAACCTGCTATTGAAATAACTATTTCATGAAAATTCTTGGTAATATGAGCCCATTCTAGAAACTGGCTAATATTCTTTATTTGGATAGTTGAAACAATGTGTTTGTTTGTTCTGAAGCTCAATAAATTTTCATCGCAAATGAAAATGTCGTTTCCTCTTTTTAGGATCTTTCCAAAGAATTAATGGCACTTGAAGAAAAATGAGATCACTGGGTAATCATAATCGTAGAGAAACATCTACTGTGTTCCAAAATTGACAGAGGCATTGAGGAACACAGAAATACTACCAACTCATTTTTGAGGACAGATGCTTGGTAGGAGCCAATTTTTATACTAAGTCTGACCAATGAACTCTCCCTTGATGCTTCCTTCCTTTTAGGATTTCTGAAGGAGAAGTATGAAAATCTAAAAATTCAAGTCCTCTTCTGTACTATAATTAAAAGACAACAGCCTGAGCCTCAACTCAAATACAGAAAGAATAAGTTATCAAATCAGTTACCATTTATTGGGCACCTGCCGATCCTTATCCTCTAGAGTTTATCAAGTGATAGGAAAAAGTCACGAGATGTGTATGTAATAACAAAGTAATAGAAGAGTGTGGTAAGTTTTGTAACGGTGGTGTGGAAAAAGGGGTCGTGTCTCTTTGTGCACCTGCGTATTTATAATGACAAAAACTGTAAACAACCTAAATGTCTGTAGACAAGATATAAATAAATATGTTATGGAACAATCATATACCAGAATATTCGGCAACAGTGAAAATGAATGCATAGGAACTATATGTATCAACACCAATAACTCTCACAAATAAAACATCAAATATAAAAAACAAGTTTTAAAAGAATAGATTTAGGTTGATATCATTTATGTAAATTTTGAAACATGCAAAAGAATGCTACATGTTGTTTAGGGATACTTCCAGTGAAGCAAAAATATAGAGAAATGCATGCAATGGTAAGCATGGAATTCAAGATAATGATCCTCTATGGGGAGGGTGGGGAAGGGTGGGGAGGCTAAGGAGTGGAGAGTGAGGAGGACTCAGTACCAAAGGAGATACACAGGAGGGTTCAAGTTTTTTGGAAATGTTTTATTTCTTAAGCTTCTGGGAGAGTACATGATTGTTCATTATATTATTTTGAAATATATAATAATACATTGAAATATACATAAATTAAAGTGCCACATAGGGAGAGAAGAGGCTGTTGATTCTGAATGGAAGTAGCAATCTGCATAAACTTTTTGGATGAGTTGGTGTTGATGGATAAATTGGTCTCGATGAATGAGTAGACATTCAGTAAGTCCAGATGGCAGGAGAGGAGATTCTGGGGTGATGGACTAGCATGGGCAAAGGCATGGAAATGTTCTGGGTAAGAGCTAGCTTAGGATGCATAGAAATATATATGCTGGAATAAAGGAGGTTAATACTGTAACTGGGACCAGATGGTGAAAGACCTTGAACAGAACTGAAATGTAAAATAATTTACTAGGCTTTATAAATAGGAGCTTATAATTAGGTCTGGGTTATAATTTATTATATTCTTCATGTAATTCCAAAGGATTGTTAATTTCTTCAACCAGGATGTTATCTGAATCTGATCCTTTTAGATCTATACTGCTCCTCAAATAAAAATAAAATCATGAACCATCACAAGTCATCTACCAAACCCAATAGAGAAATTGATCCTCAGCGTTATAATCAGTAATAAATACGGAGATCTCCCATTGGTAGCATTAAAGAGTCATTTACAGGGGCTTCCCTGGTGGTGCAGTGGTTGAGAGTCTGCCTGCCAATGCAGGGGACACGGGTTCGTGCCCCGGTCCGGGAAGATCCCACAGGCTGCAGAGCGGCTGGGCCCGTGAGCCACGGCCCTTGAGCCTGCGCGTCCGGAGCCTGTGCTCCGCAACGGGAGAGGCCACAACAGTGAGAGGCCCGCGTACCGCAAAAAAAAAAAAAAAGTCATTTACAGTTTTTTCTTATGATTATCCATCAATTTCCCCACCTGACCATGTCAATGACCCTTTAAGTATCAATAGAAAGGATTGCCCTGAAAGGAATAGGAAGACTAATTGGTTTTGTGAAAATCTAAAGCTTGTTAAACTTGCCAGAACTACCTTTTCATGTGATCATCATTTGGTCACCAGCAGGTATCTTTCATTGGCTCCATATGGCAGAGTCTGAAGAATATGGGTTGATCAATGTGTCATTCATCAGGGGCACCTGCAGAGATGATGAAAGATTGTATTATTGTACGATATTATAAAAGCAGCACAACATACAGCAAATTGAACTACATGTTTCCTCCCCCACTTTCTTTGTACATTAAAACTGCAGTTTGAAAAACAACTTCCAGTGCCAAAAAAAATTAAAACAGCAGGTGATAATCAGTGCAGACTTACAACAATGTTACTGTGATGGGCTACCTGTCAGTTAAAGCAAGCTATCACATCTCCCCAGGAACATTTACTATAAAAAATGACTTATGAATGTTAGAGAGGGACATTAATGTGTTAGTCTCCTTATTTGTTCATTTGGAAATGGCATAAAGATAGGTCCATTAGCCAGCTCATTTCTACCTTGGTCTCAGGGCAGACACACACACAAAGTACATAACTGAAAGTTATAAATGACCAAAACATAAACCTTAGTGTCTCAAGTTAAAAATCAATTTTCCTAATAAATTAAATTCAAACATTATATACCAATATGGAATATCAAGAAGGATGTATTAATAATTGCCGTGTTGGCAGAGTGCAAAGTGCAAGACTTAGAGGGCTGTAAAAATTTAGTAATTTAGAAAATCTGATACCCAAAATAGCTACCACTGCATGGAAGGCTCAGAGTTTAGTTCAGCTGTTGAGCTATAATAGTATTCTCTGCCTAGTCAAGGTTGAATGTTCAAGATGTAGTTTGAGTATTAATCATTGATTCGAATAAAAGATTGCACAACTGGAGAGGCTCTCCTGGGTTAAGTAGTTTATTCCTTAATACAGACATAAGTTTTTTCCTTTGTGTATTCCAGAACCACTTGAGTGTCTTCCCTACTAAACAAGCAACCTTTTTTGGAATTATTTTTTTAGCTTTTCTCTCTATCAACTACAAACTTGTAGCTAAGAATTCACCTAAACTTCTGCTGATATGAATTATGAATTCATTCAAGCTGCCCATTTCAAGTTTAAGCTTTATCTTTTGTTCTGCCCAGTAAGAAATCTGATGATATGCTATGCTTTAGTTTGGTTTACTTACAGTATTCCATTGGATAGTCACACTGTATGGTATTGTGTGAATAAACCAGAGCTTTCTTATCCATTTTACTGTTGATGAGCATTTTGGTAGTGACATCAATACATGAAAAAAATGAAGTATTATATAGGTACTCATATGTACACAAACAATACCCCCACATAGCATTACATTTTTTTGTTGTTGAAGTGTAATATACATACAGAGAAATGTAATTTGATGAAGTTTTACACACTGAGCACACATGAGCAGCCAGTACCAAGCCCAGGAAACAGAACATGACCAACTCTCCAGAAGCCCTATTTATGGTTCCTCCCAGTCATTAGCTCCCTTCAAGGGTAACTACTATCCTAACTTCTGATAGAACAAAAGAGTTTTGCCTCTTTTTGTACAATACATACTCTTGTGTGTCTTACTTCTTTTACTTAGCATCATATTTATGAGATTCATGTATAATACTGCATTTAGAAGCAGATTGTTCGGGCTTCCCTGGTGGTGCAGTGGTTAAGAATCCACCTGCCAATGCAGGGGACACGGGTTTGAGCCCTGGTGGGAAGATCCCACATGCTGTGGAGCAACTAAGCCCGTGTGCCACAACTACTGAGCCTGCGCTCTAGAGTCCATGAGCCACAACTACTGAGCCTGCATGCCACAACTACTGAAGCCCATGCGCCTAGAGCCTGTGCTCCGCAACAAGAGAAGCCACCACAATGAGAAGCCTGCGCACCTAACGAAGAGTAGCCCCCACTCGCCGCAACCAGAGAAAGCCCGTGCACAGCAACGAAGACCCAACATAGCCAAAAATAAATTAATTAATTAAAAAAAAAGCAGGGCTTCCCTGGTGGCGCAGTGGTTGAGAGTCCGCCTGCCGATGCAGGGGACACGGGTTCGTGCCCCGGTCCGGGAAGATCCCACATGCCGCGGAGCGGCTGGGCCCGTGAGCCATGGCCGCTGAGCCTGCGCGTCCGGAGCCTGTGCTCCGCAACGGGAGAGGCCATAACAGTGAGAGGCCTGCGTACCGCAAAAAAAAAAAAAAAAAAAAAAGCAGATTGTTTATTCTTAGTGATGTATAGTGTTCTGTTATATGAATATATCACCAATTATTTATCTACTGTTAATGAACATTCTGATTGTTTTCCAGTTTGGGGGTTATTATAAATAGTGTTGCTCTGAGCTGTTAATAGATATCTTTTGGTATATATTTGATATTAGTATATTCCTAGGAAAGGAATTTCTGGGCCAAAGTATTTTCATATGTTTACCTTTAAGATATATTGCAGTTTTCCAAAGCGGTTGTACCATATATATAGCACTTGATTGCTTGAGGAATCATTCTGAAGAAGGCATTTCAGCATAACAATTATAAGAACAACTTTTGGAGTCACTCAGGCCAAATTCAGCTTACCACAAAACAGCTATGGCAAGTATGCTTAAACTTCTTACACCTCAGTTTACTTACCTGTAAAACAGATATAATAAAACCTTTTTCAAGATTTATGAGAATTAAATGAGATATTTATTTTAATGCAACTTAGAACAATGCCTGGCACATAGTAAGTGCTTATTATATGGTGTCTGTTAATCATTAGCTCTTACAACATAGACAATATGGAGAATCAGAAACAAATATGGACAATATAATCCAGAAACAATTTTAATTCACTGATGGAAGAAAATTGAGACTCTGACCCAAAAGGCATTACCAATTCCAGTGAGCATTACACTTGCATCCTGAAAAAAAATCATTTAAACATTATCCCAAAATGCATTTGCAAATTACTCTTGCCAGAGGCAAGGTTCTTGGATGCAGTGCATTACCATCCATTTTTTTTCCCTATCAGACATTACTTTTTAAAGACAGGACTGCCAAGGGCTACTCTGGAAAGTCACTAATATTATACTTTTTATTATATTTGCCAATTTCACACCTTCCTCAACCCAACCCCCAAAGTTGTTGAAAAGTGACTGAAAGTACGTTAGTTGCTAGTTTTCCTTGAAACTTATCAGTATTTATGTTCCACATTCTTAAAAATACTAAAAATAAGCCCAGATCCTTGCTTTAAATTACAAAGACCTTGCCTTTTTTTTTTTTTTTCTTTTGTAGGAATGAGCTTGATAACCTCAGAGTAGGTTTCAGCAGCTGCTGGGACAATGCCTAAGAAGTTACACTGTGTACAGAGGTACTTTTTAGTTAATGGCTCCAGCGGCAGCATGCTCAGTTATCTTAGGCAGGTAATTTTGGAAGGTGGCACCGTGTTCCTAATAAATTGCATCAGATCCCATCTATCAGTTACTAGTTTCAAGAAATACAGCACTCAATCTACTTGAAAATATGTGTTTTGAGAAGGCCAGTGGTAGACCTGAAAAGGGACTTTCTGAACATATTGAAACTCTTTGTCTTACAGATGAGAAAACTAATCATTTAACAGTCTTACCTAAGGTCAAACGGTTTGTTCCCTGGACACTTAGAAAGCTTGAGTCTCATTCACGGTTCAGCGGTTGCTACTCTTTGCTCTTGTTTCTCGGCGTCCACCATCCTCCTATCCGGTCCCGTCCCCTACCTCAACTTCAGAAAGATCCAGACCTGGGATCCAGAAATGGGGACACTGAACAACTGTGCCTTAAGGGAATGACCAACCATTAAATTGTCGTAAGTGCAAGATGAGTGAGGTTTGCCTGCTAGAACATTAAGATCTAAGAAGGAAGACCTTCTCTGTTTTATGGACCACTGTATTCCCAGCACAGTGCTTGGTACATAACAGGCTCTAATAATTGTTAAATGAAGAAATGATTGAATGAATATTAGGTATGTCAGGTTGTCACGTCCTTTTTCTTTTCTACCTCCTTCCAGTTGTACTAACAAAACGTGCAGATTTAGATTCAAAGAGGAGAAATCATGTACAAAGCGCCCAGTACGGTGCCTGATTCATTGTGGGCAATTAAAAAACGTCCGTTCATTTTCCTTTTCTTCCAAGTGTAGGGTACTGGGGGTAAGGGGTGATGTGCCATGTTGTTTATGTGCCTGGACATAAACTGACGTGGGTAACTAACAGGCTGGTGGAAAGGGTTGTCGGCGTTTTTCTGATCCGTATCAGAAATTCCAGTGCCCCGAAAATGTACAGCTTTTTTACCCAGAGAGGCTGGTCGCGTTTGTTTATCTATTCTGGGCTGCAGTCAACTCTTTTAATACAACTTTTTATAAGCATCAGCTACTTTGCGGCGGGAGGAGGGGCAGTGACAGGAAAAGCAGGGAACCCCCCTCTCCCCAGATAAAGGAAGCCCTCTGTGGCAGGGTCTGTGTTTTGCGGGTCTAACGAGACCTCGGTCTGCGGCGGTCCCCGCCCCCTCCAGCCCCGCCTCCTCGCCCTAGGCCGCTGCAGCCGAGGTTCAAGTTCGGCACCCGGACGCGCGCTCGGTGCTCCGAAGCCTCCCGCGCCTCAAGGGCCCCCGCTCGAAGGCTAGGAGGACTCAGAGGTCATTAGGGTGCGGGGTCACTCGGCCACGCGTTGTGCTACCACGTGGCAGAAAAGTTTCCAACTCTGCAGTGGGGCTTCCCAGTGCCCCCCAGCGGAGCAGAGGCCCTCGCTTTGGCACCCGCTCCGTTTTCTGTCGCCTGCAGTCGCGCCCCATCTCGGGGAACCCCCGCCCCCCCTACCCCGGTATCCTTCTCTGAATCCCCTCCTTCCCTCGCTGCGAAGGTCGCCCCAGGAAAATACCCTGGGCGGTGGTCTCTGGAGAAGGCGGCCGGGGCGCCTCCAGCTGGCCTGGGGTAGGGGGGTCCAAGGACAAGTGTGCGGAGGAGGGCGCGGAGCTGGGCGCGCGGAGTAGACAGGCGACAGCGGCCCGCACTTGACCCCGGTGCGGCTGGCGGGAACATTCCGCGGCTCCCACACTCCCGCGCGCCAACTCTGTCGGGTCGCAGCTGACCCCACGCGGGCTGCACCCTCCACGCCCCCACCCGCCCTCGCTCCCCATTCCTGGCTCCCCTCCGCCCCCAGTGCGCAGGCCCGGCCGCCCCAGCGCGCATGCCCTGGGCTCGCGAGCGCGGCCAGCCCCCAGCCTTTTGCTTTCTACACACTCTACAACTGGGGAGGGGGCGGGGTGGAGGGAGCCCGGCCGGCCACGTGATCCAGCCGGCCGGGGCCGCGGGGGCGGGAGCGCGCGCCGAGCGAGGCGCGGGGAGGGCGGTGCGCGTGCGCGCGGCGCGCGCGGGCGGGCACGGGGCTGGGCTGAGGCGGGCGGCGGCGGCGGTGGGCCGGCCGCGGAGGGGGAGGAGCGGGAGCTGAGCGAGGCAGGCGGGCGGAGGATGGGGCCGTGCCCGGGCTCCGGCTGCAGCCGCCGGGGGACACGCCGTGCACCCTCCGGCTCGGGGCTCTCGCGGCGGCGGCGGTGGCAGCGTTAGCGGCGGCGGTGAGAGCGGCGTTCCTGGCGCTTCCTGGCCGCGCTTCTCCCTCAGGCTGGGCGAAGAGAAGAGGCGGCGGCGGCGGCACACCGGTGTCTCTCCCGCTGGAGATTTCTTTCTGCTTTCCTCGTCGACTGACTCACCCCCTCCCTTTTTTGAGGAAGGGTGACCTCTTATCTGGGACTGGAAAAAACATTTTTTTGAGGAGGGGGGGTGGGTGGCAGTCTCAGGGGCTGCTTCTTCTCTTCTTTCATCTCCTCCTCCTCCCCCCTCCAAGCCCGAAAAGCAAACCCCACAACTGCTACAGCATCCTCCTTCCCTTCCTCCACCTCCCTTCTCCACCTCTTCCAGTTTCGCCCTCTCCCCTCCTAATTATTTCATTATTATGCTTCCCTCTCTGGGGGGTCTCGTCCCTCTCAGGTCGCTTGGAAGCCTTGGCCTCCCCTGGATGCATTTCTTAAAAATTTTGGAGCCAGGGAGTGAGTTTTCTCTGAGGCGTGTGTGAGAGGCGTCGGGGGTGTTTTCCTGCGCGAGGGGCGGGTGAAGTTCATTGCCCCCACTTTCCCGCGACCTTTTCGGGCCCGATTTGGAGTCGAGGGGGGGGCAGGCGTTTTCGGGGGGCGGGGGGCGCGGCGGAGAATGGCCGCGGGGAGGGCTCCCCGGAGCCTCCTAGTCTCTTGATCAAAGCATTCCGCTATTCTGATTTATTGCCTGCTTGGTGAGTTTTTTTTTTTTTTTTTTTTTTCCCCTCTAAAGGAGACCTGTGTGTTCAGCCATTACTTTGCTCGGCGCTGCTCACAGGAATCTCCGACCCTCGGTGCTGTGGGCAGCCCCGCACTTGGGCTCCTCGCCTCTCGCCCTCGCTCCCGTCCCTCCTCCCTCTCTCCGCCCCTTCCCCCTTTTCTTTCTCCGCTCTTTCTTCCCCTCTCTCCCTTCTTTCGGCCGCCGTCTCCCCCGCGCCCTCCTCGGGGCGGAGGGAAGCCGAGAAGGGGGAGGGAGGGATTGGTGTCAATTTTTTTGTGCGGCCGCGGCCGGAGCCTGTGGCGGGCAGGCGGCTAGCGGGGAGACCCCGGCGAAGCAGAGCCATGGATGGCCCGACGCGGGGCCATGGACTCCGCAAAAAGCGGCGGTCGCGGTCTCAGCGAGACCGGGAGAGGCGCTCCCGGGGCGGACTGGGGGCCGGCGCGGCCGGCGGCGGCGGGGCCGGCCGGACCCGGGCGCCCTCGTTCGCCTCGTCGTCGGGCTCCGACAAGGAAGACAATGGGAAGCCCCCGTCCTCCGCCCCGTCCCGGCCCAGACCCCCGCGGAGGAAGCGGAGAGAGTCCACCTCAGCCGAAGAGGACATCATTGATGGATTTGCCATGACCAGCTTTGTCACTTTTGAAGCGCTGGAGGTAAGGGGGACCCCCTCCCCCCGGTTTCCCTTTATAGGCACGACCCCCGCCCCCCGCCGCCGGCTGCGCCCGGCTCTGGTGCCTCCCCCGCCGCGCTCTGGTCGGTCTGGCTGTCTGTCTGTCTAGGCTGAGGTCTTATTGTTGGTGGTGGGGGGGAGCTGGGGGCGCGGGCAGACAGGCAGCAGGAGGGAATCGACAAGCCGTGCCTGGTCTCCAGGTTTCCTCGTTCTCTCTCGCCTTCCCCCTGCGCCCCCTCCCCGCACCCCCTCCACAGCAGATGGGCAGAAAGAAAGGGGTTCAGGCATCACAACAATGCGCCCCCCTCCACGGAGAGCTCTGCCCCTACTCCTTCCTCCTCTCCCTCCCCAATCATGGCTTCTTGGCTGGTGGAAGTCTGCTGGGTTTGGGGCGCCTGTGGACGGTTCTCTGTGTGCTTTCTACAGAGCCATATGTCCCTGTGTGTGTGTTTGTATAGACCTTTCCTGGGTGTCCTCGGGACCAGAGACTGATGGGGTTTTGTGGTTCTTTGCCCCCCTTCCCCTACCCCCTTTTTTTCTTTAAATTTCTTTTTTCTTTCTTTCCTTTTTCTTTTCTTTTCTTTTCTTTTTTTTTTTTTTTTTTTTTGGTGAAGCTGGGGAAGGGGGCGTTTTCTCCTGGTTGGGAGAAAGGAGGGAGGAGGGGAGGGAAGAGAGGAAAGGATGGAATATCTTTCTGTATTCCGTACAGGGCTCTATTACAGAAAGGGTTAATTGTAATATTATCTATACACATACATATGCACATGTGTGTGTACATGAGCAATTCGGTTAAAGGACAGAAAAATGTACACTAGAGAGGACTGGTGGGAGGAAAGAATAAAATCCTAGCTGGTATCTGAAGGGCTTGTCACCCAATTGTCCCTCTCCTTTTCCTTTTTTTTTTTTTTTTTGTGTTTTCTTTTTTTTTATCTTTCTGATTGGCTTTGTGTGTGTGTATATCTCTGTGTGTCTTTCTTTATTCTTTGGGCACCTGCAGCATTGATTTCCAAATGCACATTTTTCTGCCAGCTAAAGGGCTCCTTGGGGGTGGTGATGGGGGGCAGGTAGGAGGAGATTGTCCAGGGGTCAGAGGGAAACTCTCTCTACCTGGATGGATCTGATTTGGTGCTGGCATGGGTCACTGGCCTGTATAAAGGTAACCTCCTTTTTTCTCCTCCACCCCCAACACGCCACACATACAGAGCGCTTTGAGACTCTGCAGAGTTGGTCCGGCTTTCTTAAGAACAAAACCAAGATAGGAGTTGGTTTCTAGCCTTTTCTGCACCTGGTGTGATGGTTTGAGGTTCCTGAAAGAAACTTTTCCTCTTCCCTTTGGTTTTTGCTGTTATTATGGTATTGTTTGCAATGCTCAAATGCAAGCTTTGTTAATGACAGCTTAAGTCTCACATGCGGTAACTGTACAGGTTTAGAGGTTTAGACGGCTGGTTCTGTGTGTGTGTTTGGGTGTCAAGTTTAAATATTTTTAAAAAGGAAGCCTTCCTGTTAGGGTTGTTCTTTTCTGTTTAAACTGCTTTTTGGTTGGGCTGCTGGTGGTGATGGTGGTGGATGGTGGCTAGTGGTTGGGGAGGAAGGGAGGGTGGTGGTATTGGTGGCCATAGATTCTGATGTTAGTGATTGAATCAGTTGTCCTTGGGTTCTAGAACTGGTGGTTTATTGGCTAAAATGGATCTTATGGAGTTCTTTTGAGTGTTGAGGCTCACCACTTGTTAGGATAATTCTAACTGTGGCTTCAACTTTGCCAAGGTGGGAGGGTACTGTACAGTGTGACCTCTTTCTCTCTGTCTCTCTGCTTCTCTTTTGCTTTAAAATAGGAATTGAAATGTCAATACGTGTCCTAGTACATGAATTAGAAAACGCTGCCTAGGATTTGGTTGCTATCAGTGGTTGGTTTAGGACAGTATTTGTAAGAGCTGCTTATAAGTGGTTTTGCTTCCTGCATGGTTATCCTGCTCTGCTATGTGGCCCTTCTCAGTAAGTAAGCAAGAGGGGCCTCCAGATTCCCATGAACATTTTTGAAGGCCAAGTAAAGATAAATATAACTTATGCAGTTGTTTTTGATTGTTCTACTTTTAATAAATATTTGACTGGGCTTGTGATGTATATGTCTATCCATCTGGCTTTTGAGAGAAAATGTGCCCATTCTAGTTTCTTTTGGGTGTAAAAAAATTTTTAATTTTTAAAGGCCAAGTTTGAAATGTACCATTAATACCATTCCTTTCCTTGCTGTGATTATTTTTCTGCTACTTTTCTAGATTCAAAACCCAGGTTACTTTGGTTAGCTGAATATTACACTACCTTCATATCTGAATATCATTTGACTATCTTTTTGTGGGTATAAAGGTCTGACTTTTTAAAAAGTTTCTTTAAAACTTTATAGAAAAATTTAAACATATACAGAAGTAGAGAGAACAGTATAGCAATCTCCAATGTACTGACACACCACCACCAGGTTCAACAATTGCCAACTCATGTCTCATCTTTAGGCCATCTACTCATTCTCTCCTCCCAGATGTGATGTGAGATGTGATGTGAGAAAATTGGTATATATTTCTAAGTGGTAATGACTCAAAAAAAACCAAAAAACAAACCCACCCCAAAAAAACCCACCCAAACCCATAGTACCATTATCACACCCAGGTTAATTAACAACAGTTCCCTAATATCATCAAATATCCTGTCAGTGTTCACATTTAGGCATCCTAATTTTTGTAGGAAAGCTGTAAATACACTTCTGAGGTTAAAAACACACAGTGGGGAATAAAAATCATCATGTATGTCTGGTTCTCTGGGAAAAGGTAGAACTGTCTGCTGCTTATCACATTTGTGTCCATGCTGGATGGTCAGACATATGTGTGTGGTGATCATTAAAATAAAACCTCTGGTGTCCCACTGTACTCAGTTTGGAAGATTTACTGAACTATCACTAAGAAATGTGAGAGCTTATTAGGAAGCAGACAAGTAAACTATGAACTTGGACAGAAATGTATGTTACAGGAGTGCTTGTAAATGTTAAGAATTATTAGAGATTCTAAGAGTTATCCTAAATACATACTGTGTTTTTGTGTGTAGAAATGAAATCACTTGTCACCACGTGTCATCAAGGTTGCTGCTAGTGTGATACTGTGATTAGAAACCAGAAATATTGGCTTGCGCAGCTTGGCTTTTAAGCTTATGTGGGTTCAGAGCAGTAGCTAGCTAACTGTGGAGTGTATACTTTGGGTGTTAATGGGCACATCATTTGACTCCTATGGTTTTGTCTAGAGTAGCTCATTTTGACTTCCCTTTTAAGAAGGGGCTCCTAACTCATAATGAAATGTCCTGATAAAATTGTTCCAGACTAACTGTGGTTTTACTTACAGTACTGGAGGAAAAATAAGAAACTTGTCTAATGAGAATCTACATTTTTATGTTGATTTATTTTTCACTACTGTTGGTTCTTATTTAAAATGAAAGCTTTGGATGGGGTTTGAGAAGTCCCACACTTTATATGCAGTGAAACTGGCAGAGGTAGTTTCGTATTCTGCAGGGACACTTGTCTTGAGTAATTGTGCCCTGAAGTTCAAGTATGTGATTGTGAAGAGCCTCATGATAGAAGATAAGAGGGTAAGTGAGGAGGCGAAAGTTGAACATGGTGTTCTTTTCATTATGCATTTGAGAAGCAGAATTACCATTTGGTATGGTATTGTTTATTTGAATATTCTTTGAATACAAGTGAATATCCCCAGATATCAAGCCTCATTAAAAAGTGGTTTCCAGCAAACAAAGTATAAATGGGAATGTTGGGGTTCTAGTACTGTCAGCATACCCTGATGTGCCAGATAATATTACCTTTCTGTCGTTATTTGCATTTCTTTCTGTGTAGTCTTGATTAGGAAGCCATGTGAGCACTATGACTGAAAATCTGCAAATCCATTATTTTTCCCCTCACTCGGCTGCTATGTACTGGGTTCTTAGGGCAGCCTCCTTTTGTCCAACTGACCAAGGGAAGCAAAGATGAAATTGTGGGATTAGCAGGTAGGAGGCTAGTTGGAGCTTTGCAGGCTTGTGAAAATGAAGGAAGACTCAGTTCTGGTGGGTGGAGGATCAAACTAAGACTTTCATGTGGTCTTCATTTCCTATGTGTTTCAGGGCTTACGTGCACATTGGTAGTGTAAATAGGCTGTACAGAATTTGATGTGCTTGTAACGTGCCAGGTTTGTAGGCTGTAATAATTTACTGTGGTCAAATCTCACTTATTCCGTTGTTTAAAAAGCATTAATCGTTTTCCTTGTATCAGTCAGCAAATATTCATGGAGTGTTTGATATGTGCAAGGTACTAGAAAGAGTGCAGACACCTAAAATATATATAGTGTCTTGAAGCAGTTTAGTTGAAAAATTAAGTCCAGCACCTATAAAATGTTTTTGAAACAGGCACTTGAATGCCTAATACCAACTAGGTGCAATAGGCTTTCAGAGAAGGGATAGTGAGATAGGCTGAAGTGTTTGAGAAGGCTTCCTGGAGAATATGGGGCCTAGAAGGTTGAAGTGATTTGGATAGACACGGAGGGAGTGTGGGGGGGTGGGCATTCTAAAAAGAGGGAATGGTGAAGAAGGCACAGAAACAAGATGAGTGATTAGGTTTTGCGGGCAAGGGAGTGCTGGTAGAAATGAGAACAAAATTGTGTAAGAAAGAGTGCTTGTTTGGGAGTCGGGAGACCAGTGGAGACCCACACTCCAGGCTTGGCTGTCCTAACCAGTTGAGTGACCTTGGGAAGGCACTCTTTAAAAGCCTCATTTTCTTTTTCCACAAGTTGAGAGGTTTAGAGTAGTTTTAGAGCAAAGGTACCCAAGCTGGAACGGGACATAGTTCTGTGGATGTTCATAGGTTGTGTTCCAGACCAAAAAAATGTGATCTACTCTCAGATAGTTTTGGAACTTGATGGGCTAGACAAAATTAAATGGGCGACTTGTTCTGCCCAGGTTAGAAGTCTTTTGTAATGTGTATATGAGTTTTGATATTAGAGAAGGAGAAGTGATGTGCCTTATTTCCTAATTTATATGACCACAGGGCACTTTCATTCTTGGCATTATAATTCATAATCTATAATCCAGTATGGGAAATGCTGGAAAAGATTTCAATGGTCCCTTCCAGGTCTTGGCACTTGATAGTCTCTGAGTCTAGGGTGAGTGGGCTGATGATAGACAACTTGGAAAACCAGGCACAGAAGTTTGGAGTCAGAGTAGAGGCTGCTGCTTAAGTAGGAGTGGCAAGGGGAGTGTGAGATGTAAATAATGATGATTAGTCCACTTTTCCTTCTGCTCCCTTTTCCTGCCTGGTGTCAGCCCTTCATTGATTGTTAGCAACCCCACACATGAGGTGAATATTGGTGAGTGATCTCATTAATAGTTCTTTCATTGTGATAGCAGCCCAATTCTGATGCTACCAAGCTGCCTTCCAGCCAGAGTTGAGTTTTATCCTATCTTGGTTCCTTCTGGTTTCCTGTAATGCTGATTTTTAGCAAGCTGGGAACGAAGGCTGGATGAGAAAGGCGGTTGACACTGATGTTAAAATAAAGGTTTCAGATTATCTGCCTTTTGCTCGCTTATGTATGATGTGTTCATTCAAGAAAGGTCAGAACCCTTCATCTGCTGTTACACAGCCAGTGAAAGCTATGGAGCTATGTTTTTGTTACATTTTTCTCTTTCTATCTTGGGAAGTTTGGGATG
The DNA here is from genome assembly GCF_964165515.1 of Mesoplodon bidens. Lineage (NCBI taxonomy): Eukaryota > Metazoa > Chordata > Mammalia > Artiodactyla > Ziphiidae > Mesoplodon > Mesoplodon bidens. The sequence goes on from NC_138171.1 coordinate 40,318,106, forward strand.
GGACTGTGGAGTAAATGGGTCAGTTCCAGCATTTCACTTCAGACAATTTGCATAGCTTTAGGATCTGAGGAGTTCCTAAGTGGTGAGAAAGTCTACAGAAAAAAAAAAAAAAAGGACTGTGAACGTGCTTGGTTATGAATTCAAGTATATTACTATGCTTACTGAATTTCAGTATTTCACTGAACAAGGCAGAGCATCACTCCAGGAGTATTTATGGGAGATGAGGTCAAAGATGGCGATATGGTGATTCCACATGACTTGTGTTAGTTGTTGAGATGAACTACTTTAGATCTTTTCTGGAAGTAGGCAGGGTATACATGAATCAGTAAATTTAAAAACTGAATCACAAAGTTAGTGATTACCCTTTAATCCTTTTTGAGAGTGTTTTCCTCTAGCTTTCACCATTGAAAAAGGGTTAAAAAAGACAGGGCATTCAATATGATTCCAGGAGATTCAAGGAGCATTGAGGGTGTTAAAGAGATTCTAACTATACAACAGTTCTATATGCTGTCAAAAAAAAATGGTGATTATTTAGTTTGAGAGAATGTGAGGATTAGAAATAAGGTCCCCAAGCCAAAAAAATAAGAGTTGAGGGCAGCTGTTAAAGAATAATTTAGGTTCCACTTGCTAAATTTGGAAGCCTTTGGACATAAGGTCAGTTGTACTTTTTGATGGAGGGAGTGTGTGTGTGTGCACGCATGCAGAGGGTGGATGGTGGGTTAGTGTTTTTACATTTTATTTTACCCCTATGCTGTAATATACTAATATATTAAGTGTAGCCTAACTTTGTAAAAGTGCCTCATACTATTTCTTTTTTTTCTCAAGAATCAACACTTTTTTCAGGGTTAGGATTAAACCCAATATTTTGTTGATATAGGAAAAAGACCTTGGTAATGGGATAGCAGCTATTCATTTGAGAAAGTTCTGGAAAAAAATCAGATTGAAAAAACCTCTCAAATAATTGAAGTTTGGAAGAGCAGGAAGGGAATTAATTTGGCGAAACCCAAGACAGGAGAGCATCAAAACCAATTTAGGGACATTTAGCTGGGTCAGAACAGTTTTTCTTATATAATGTGTGCCTGTTCAATGAATAGATGAATGCAGATTTTTTTTTTTTTTCTAGAAGTGGGGCACAGAATTTAAGGCTGGTGAGGCCCTAAATTTGCGTTTCTTCTTCCAGATCTGAACTGTGTTCTTACTTCATTTCTTCTAACAAGCCTGCAGGGTAGGGGGTATGCAGTCAGTACTTATCTTGTAAGGTCACAAAGAATAGATCCTTTTTATGCTGTTAGTGACTGAAGAGGGGAGGGGTGGATTTAACTTAGTCTGGCTTCCTTTGCTTGCTTAGGAAGAGACTAGGCAAGTACAGGCTTCTCTGTGTCATTCCTTTTCAGTCTCTGATTCCATCTTTTGCAAGGGGACTTGTAACCTGAAATCATTTGTATTGCTGCCGTCTTTCTAGGTTTTTATTTCATATACTAGTGCATGTGTCAGTCTCATCCTAGGATCCAGTAGACTCCCCACCACCCACTGCCCACCTACCTCCTTCTCTCCCTCCCTCCCAACTTCCTTCCCCCTTTCCTCTTCTCTTCCTTTACTGAGATAGAGTTATCAAAATTATGAATTTTGAAAGGCAATGGATTTAGGAAGTTCTGAATGAAATGTAGAACTTTGAATTACAAACCTTATTATTTGAACATTGACAGTCTGTTTGAGGGACTCTGAAGGTAGCACCATGAGGATAAATTGCTTGCCTCAGTTTTCTGGGATGTTACCAGCTCATCATTCTGATTTCTCATTCATTTGTGAGCTCTGGTTAGAGTTTGCCTGAATAAATACCACAAATGACCAAGTACATACATATATTTTGTCGTTTTGGCTTGCCACTATACCATGTAGTGCCATATCTCTGGGCCCTGGAAAACCCAAGTGCGCGGAGATATGGCATTTGGACACAAGTAAAATGGAGTCACAAGAGGAGAAGGGAAAGCCCACAGTTTGTAAGTAAAGGAAAATGGCTAATGCAGGTTGGGATTCATTTTTGACAGAAAGCCTTCAAATTTCAAGTACTGTGTGATTGTTATTAACTGAAGCATTTTGAAATGACCTGGGTTAGATACAGAAACACAGCCTGTGAAGACAAAATGCGACTCTGGGTTATATGGGTGAAATGTGATGACTGAATCTGGGACAGGATTTAAGTCAATGCCAGGGTCAAGTTGTGATGATTCCTGAGGGATGTCAGGGATGTTGTTTTCCTTGTCTCCACACCTACCTTTCCGTGTAGCACAACCCACCAACTTCATTTTACATTTCTGCAAAGTTTCTCATGGCAGTGATATTTTAGAGCTTGAAAAGAGGAATTAAGAGAGTCTAGTTTTGCAGTGATTTCTCGATAGTTATAGTGAAGTAGACTTTTTTTTTTTTTTTTTGGTTGTTTGCTAGGGTCTCTGTGCAGTTATGCTTACTGGCTAAAGGTTGCTGGCTAAAGGTGATTTAGTGAATAGTTTTCCATAGTTAGAAACTAAGTAAGAAAAAAAAAACCTAAGGAAATAAAGATTTAGATGGAACAGTAGTTGAACATTAGAATATCACTTGTTTTCCAGCCACATACTAGAAATTCCAATGTTCCACCCATTCTCTCTGTACATGTTCAGTTGGCAAAAATAATGAAGATCCTGGATTGTGCTGTTCTAAGAAATGATCTTATATAGTTCAAGTGAAATCATACTTTCACTGGGGCAAAAGGGGAAACAAGCATTTGGTATTGTGTGTTGCTACATATTACAAAGTTTGCTCCTTTCTCATTTGTTAGGCTGATCAGTTTGATTATATGTGAAAATTACAGTTTTGAGTTTAATGTGCATAGCTACATCTTCAGGGGGTGTTATCCTAAAGTTAGGACCTCAACTTTTTCAGAGCAGTCTTTTGATCCATTTCAGTTCAGCTATTGTTGGTTGATGTGCTTTCTAAGCCAGAGCGACATTAGAGGCACAGTTGTTGTCTTTAGAAATGCTGTAGTTCTTCCTCTCATTTTGCAAATGAAAACACAGCCTAGAGGGGTTAATTGTCCTGCTTAAGATCACACTGGGAGTTAGAGGCTCTCAGTGTTATCCAGTGAAACTAGGAGACTGCTTTTCCTCAGTACTTGGATTCCTAAGGATTGGGAACATTGGAAGGTAAAATAATAATAATAATAATAATAATAATAACTGCAAATGAGGATGATCAACCATGATTGTAAAGATTCCCATTTTTCCCAAGAAATGTTCTGATTGTTACCCAGTATCTTTCCCCCAGTGTACAATTGGCCTTTCTCTGCAGGTCCATTAGTCTTTTTTAACACCCCCTCCCCTCCATAATGAGGATGTAAGAGAAAAAATAAATATTAGGGTGATGATGTGAGGGTTTCTTATCCTTGAATAACCGATGGGAAGATAAAATAATTATTTGAATGTAAGATGATCTTAATGTGGCCGCTTAAAATTTTAACGTAATTTTTTTGGGTAGAATATTTTTCTTCAGCCTGGCAATTCAGAGAGACTCAGAGCAACTTACTAAAGTTGGTAGCAGAACATTTGAAACAAGTGAACTTTGGAATATGGTTGAGTTGAACACTCAACCAAACTTTTCTTCTGAAGAAGAAAGACTCAAAATATTAAATCCACATGATGTGTTGGCTAAGCCATCTTGCCTGTTTATTGCTGAACCAGAAAATTTATAACAACTGTTTGTCATGTGTATATATTTATAGCCATTCATACAATGAAAAGAAGTTTTCATGAGATTGTAATAACATATCAAGATGGATGTAATTAAAACAGAAGCAGATTGACACCCTGAATTAAATGCAAACCATAAACCAGGATACCTGAGCATTGGTACCTTACATATTTGCTGCAGGGGGCAGTCAGCCAAATATGCAAATAAAAAGACATTGATGAATTTCCCTGGGTGTGTATGTTGTGGTTGCAGAGAACCCAACTATTTTATTAATCTTGTATCAAGCATTGTTTAGATTGCAGCAACAATGGAATGTATTAATTTGGCAGACCAAATAGCTTAGGACCAGAACATAGGAAATAATAAGGGGAACACATGATTAATATACTGTCCTATAAATAACACATGCAACTGACAGAGAGAGGGTCTGAGTAATCTTTAGCTCTGTGCTTAATGTCACTGATGCACTTGTTAAACCAGGATGTTTGAGTTGAACTTCAGTCAGAGAGGCTGCCTCTCATTTAAAATGCAGGTCTATCTCTAGTTATACCCTGGACTGATGTGTTGACAAAATTGGTGTAAATCGAATTTTTGTAAATTGGGTGAATGTACCAGGGGAATCTTACTGTGAAAAAATATGACTAAAAAAGAAAATCAAGTATGGTACTCTTCCTCTCTGCATAGAAGCTTGGATTTTGTTAGAGTGAGTCTCTTTAGGTGGGCATTTCTTTTCCTGAGACACTTTTCTGCATGTGTTCCCCGTGCTCCTGGAAGAAAGTGACTGTGAGATTTGCATTTTCTGTACAGGTTTCATACCTCACTTGGTCGGTGCTTCCAGGAATAATTGGTGGTGATTTGAATAAGCCCACATCATTCAGATTTCAGAGGTTGGTTTTCAAGTGCGTGCTAAGGAGGGCTTGCAGCTATGAATATGGAGTATGATTTTCCATATCTGTTCCATTGGGAAGTCCGTGCATGTCATAACCACTTCAGAGCCATGATTGTATGGAGACACCCTAGCTATAATTTTTCTATATGACAGTTCACTTTTAAAATTGTAAAGATGCCAAGTGCAGGACTGTATTGTTATTAGGGAAGTCGGTGACATCTGTTATATCTTGTTAACCAGGGGAGGAAAATGCTTTAATCAAAACATCTAATTATGCCCTCTCAACTGATGAAAGATCTTTTGCTAAATTTTTGGAATTGGCCTTAATGGAAGAAGCTGGCCTCTACAGGAACTGTGAAGTAAATTTACTCTTTTTATTTGAAAAATACTTATCACTAACCGTGGTGACATAAGGGTATTTTAATTTTATCAAATTGCTCTTGTGCTGTGTGTTGAAGATAGATATTTTCAGAAGTTGTCTAAGCCAGCATGAAGTTTTTGTTTTTGTCCTCCCTCTCACCCTCATAGCATGTGAGGCCCCAGAGGCAGTTTGTACTTACAGATGTGAGCCTAGGAAGATACTTGGTGGCTAACAGCCACCTGGAGAGGGAGCAAATGATAATTACAGGTGAGAAGCTGGGGGATAATTCAGCCTGTGTGCTGGGAGGTGTGATTTCATACCTGAGTGTTAAAACCTTCCCTGTTAGACAGTTGTGTTGTTTTAAAATTAGTTTTATTAGTCTAATATAGAAGTGGCCCAGATTGTTCCAGGTCATCTTCAGTTGAAGGAATATAACTGTTTTTAAGCACTGAATATATAGTGTGATTCCAGAAATATTTCCTGTGTTTAAAAGTAGCTTCATGTAATACCTGAAAGTACCAAAAACTGTGTTTAATTCAGCATATCTACAACACTTCTCGCTTCCTTGATCACTTTATAAAAATTGTTAAATTTTTTGGCAATGTATTTTGGATCATGCATACTTTAAACTTGTCCAGTAAAGCCATCCTTTATCTGTATTTCAACCCAGAACTAATTTTATCTGCAGCAATTCTGTTTCCAGAATCACAGATAACAACAATAGCAATAGTAGTAGTAATAATAATAAGCTTACTGATAATGCTGACCTCAGAGCAATGCTTTATTTCTTAAGTTTCAGAGTATTTCGTCTTTTTGAAATGATTTTCCCATGGATTAAGATCTTGGGGAAAGCCTAAGGGAGTTTTTGAAGTGTTGACCGTGACACAGTGTACTCCGTGTTTTATTTGGGATCTGGTGGGAAGTTCAAGTGCTGTTAATTTTTTCTTGGTCTGTTATATGCTCTGTCATGGCTTGTTGTGTGTAACTTGGGAATATGACTGGAACCTTGGAAAAGAGAGAGCCAGAGTTATCTTCCTATATTTCTAATGTATTGTTTCATTTCCCTCTATTCTCTAACTTTAGCCTCTGTACTCTCCCTACATATATCCTTCTTGAGGTATTTGAGGCTCTCAGAATTGTTGCTTCCTTTACTCAGTAATCCATGTGTAGTAGGTACTCAGTCAGTGTTTATTTAGGGTTGATCTATTTCCACAAAAATTCTATGAAAAGAAACTTCAGGAGAGGGAGCTACTACTTACTTAGTACTTACTCTGTGCCAGGCATTGTGCTTGGAATTTTGCATTCATCGTCTCATTAGAGCTACGCTGTGGAAAAAATGAATGATATCCCTGATTTATAGTCGAAGACACTGAGGCTCAGAGAAGTTAAGTCAACTTGCAGAAGGTCAGTATGAGAGGCAGGAAATGCAGCGGTTTCTGCCTGACCTGAAAGCTCGAGCTCCTCATCCCTTTCTGCTCTTCTTTTAATACAGATTCATTTTGTGACAGAGTCCTAAATGGGTCTCTGGTAGGCTACATTTGTTTGTTCCTTGTTGCTGCTGAAAATTGTCTTGGTTACAAGGGATTTTCTAGGTATAATAATAGGATTTAGGGAGGGGAGAGTACCTCACCATCTTTTGGGAAGTTCTTTATTTTGTTTTTAAAAGCTGGAGTTTACCATAGGTGGCTGCCACTCATACAGTACATCTGTAGCATGTTTGTTGTTGGTTTGATTTTTTTTTTCTTTTTCTTTCTCTCTGTCCCTTTCACTGTTTTTCCCTGTATTAAAATCTGACCTTTTTCCTGGTCACACAGATCGGGTAGATTTTAAGCCTTTGTCAAAGGCAAGTGCTCAGGCTGGTAATATTGAGGGTAACTGTGTACTGAATCCTTTCACATACGTAATGTTGCTGATTTCTTACAACAGCCCCTAGAACAGAAGTGTAGAATTGGAGAAGGGACTGGTACCCTCTCAACAGGGCATTGTGGGTATAAGCTTATTTTCTACTATAAATTCCTAAGTATTTTGCTTGATTTTAAACTATTCTAAGAAGTAGCACTTCTCTTGGCAATCTATTCCACAGTAAGACAGACCTTACTGGTAGATTTTTGTTTTTGTTTTTTAACTAATAGGTACTGCATTCTTTCTGGTGAAAGAATGTACTAAGATATCTTTATCTTGAAGGTACCAATGACAAATAGTACATTATTTCCTCTGTCATTGTTTCATTATTCTAAGCACATTTGCAAATTGTTCTCACCCATACCCCACTCCACCCTGTAGAGGTTTGTCTTTGCTACAAAAGAGTATGTGGTCTCTTCTCTCAAAAGAGAATGTGACTGTTAGATTTGCTTCTTATGGAAATCCCAACTGTGATTAGAGTACCGTACATTCTTTTTTTTTTAATATAAACTTATTTATTTATTTATTGACTGCGTTGGGTCTTCGTTGCTGTGTGCGGGCTTTTTCTAGTTGCAGCGAGCAGGGGCTACTCTTCGTTGTGGTGCGCAGGCTTCGCATTGCAGTGGCTTTTCTCTTGTTGTGGAGCATGGGCTCTAGGTGCGTGGGTTTCAGTATTTGTGGCACGTGGGCTTCAGTAGTTGGGCGCACGGGCTTAGCTGCTCCATGGCAGGTGGGATCTTCCCAGACTAGGGCTCGCACCCATGTCCCCTGCATTGACAGGAGGATTCTTAACCACTGTGCCACCAGGGAAGTCCCAAGTACCGTACAGTCTTGAGAAGCCCCCTTTTCATCTCCTCTGGGCCAAATTGGGCCTCCACACAGTTCATCTTCTAAGACTTGGGGATTCAGACCTGACTGATGACCATCCCTTAAGGAATGGTATAACACACACACGCACACGTGCAGTACCCTCCCTGGGTGTGACATTTCAAAAGATTTCTGGGTGAAAATATGAAGATAGTCAAAGTAAATACTTCTGTGAAAAGTCTTTTTGGAGAGAGGAGGCAGTTTCTTCTCAGAACCATTATGCTTGATGCTCTGAGACCTGCAGTCTTGCCCCTCTCTCTCCAACTACAGTTGAGCACGGTTATCCTTTTGCACATCCAAAATGGAAATACAGCAGATTTCAGTTTTTAGCAATTTATGATTGTAGGGGAGACCCAAGTCAAAGCATGTCCTTTGAAATTTAACTATAACTATAAAACTCCAGTGTCATAGGCACCATACCTTTAAGTTCAGAGTTTTAAAAGCAATCCCTTATACCTGAATTTTATATATTTGTACAATATGAGTTCTGTATCACTCTCGGGCCTGTCCCAGATTGTGAACACTAGGTAGGATCTGTGTATTTTAAACTTTTCCTTGTGTTGTTCCTTGCCTCTCGGGTGGTTTATAATACCCCTGTTGTGATGTTTTCTATTAGGTTAGGTACAGACGGGTGTCCATTTCACTTCAGGGCAGTGGGTGCCCTCTGTTTACTGTTTTCAGATGAACATTACCGTAGCATTGTGTTGTAGATTTCTAGATGAGCTGCCCATATTTCATCTGTACTCTTATTTCATTTAGTATGGTGTCCCTGGGATTAAGGACAGAGAAATATGTACGCTCAGGCTGATTTTGAAATTACATTGTTGAAGTAAAGCCCATATGGCCATTGTAAAATGGTTAGTACTGCATATAATTGCCTTCCCAGTGATGTGCTTTGTCATTACTTCCATCTTCCAAGAAGCACTCCTGTAGCATGCTGACAGCAATGGCGTCATTAGAAAACATATGGACATGCAAAGGCATTAAATTGTCTTTAGCTTAAGGATTAGATTACAGTGTTAGAGGATGGGTCACCACGCTTTCAGTCGATAACTCTTGCTTAGTTCAGCACTGCTAGGCTGGATGATAGAGATTTGCAAAGGTCCTATTTACTTGTTAGCTGAGTATATTTCATATCTTTCCTGCAATTTTGAGGAAGTCTTTGAGCTGTGCATAAGATCTTATCACAATATTGTAGTCAGCTGGCTTTTCTGGGGTTTTGCTCACAGCTGTTCATGCCTTGTGCAGAGTTCTTTTCTAGGACATGATACTCCCTCAACCTATGTTTTCCTGAATGTAAGTCCAAAGCTGGCTAAGGCAGGAGGTCATTTAGATGTAAAAAGAGCCTACGTAGTGGAGTCAGGAAGTCACCAGGTGGCCCAAATTTATATCCTCCATTGTATAACATCTGTCTCCACGTGGGTCCACCACCCTTCTTCCTTACCCCCTTAGAAGCAGTGAGATTTTTGCAGCCTAGAGGCTTAGCAGTAGGTCCCAGAAGCTCAGAGACGATGTAACAGGGCATGGAAAGAGATCCCAACCTGCCCCCTGCCCCCCATAGTAGGACATGCCTACTATTTGGTTGTAGATATTTCAGGGATACAGCAGTTCTGGAACATGGTATGGTTTGAATTTTTAGGGTACTTTATGCAGCTGCCAGTGAATAATAAGTGAAATCACAGAATGGAAAGTCATTTATCAAATTTAATGTTTCTCTTTGGAGTCTCACAGAAATAACATGGACTTGAAGACTTTCTGAGTAGTAAGTGACTTTGGACATCATTTGGGCAGTGGTTTTTGGGGCACCTCAGGGGACACTTGAGTCAGTGGAGGGGAGGCCCTGACCTCATTCAACCAGAGCTCCACCTTTACCTGTTTTATATATTATGTATTAAGAGTGAGATTCTCTTTGGGAAGAAAAAGGTATCTGAAGTCGTCTGTTCTTTCATTCAAGAAATATTTATCAATTGCTTCTGTGAGCCAGGCAGGCACTGTTGTAGACACAGGGGATGCTGTAGTGAATAAGAGAAATAGATATCTGCTCTAATGGGGTTTATATTCTAGCAGGGGTGGATGACATGCTGTAAATCATAAACAGATACATAATGTGTTGAGTAGTGACAGGGTTTTTAAAAGCAGGTTAAAGATATGATAGAATCTGGTATGTGTGTGCAGATGTGCAATTTTATAGAGGTGGTTTTAGATGAGGCCTCTTCGAGGAGGTGATATTTGAGCAGAAACCTGAAGGAAGTGAGGGAGCAAGCAATGTGGATAGCCAGGGGCAGAGCATTCAACCAGAGCAAAGAGCAAGGGTGAAGACTTGGAGGAAGGAGTGGCTTGGTGTGTGAGTAACTGTAGGAGGTGATGGTGGCTAGAATAGAGTGAGGAGGAGAGGGGCCGAGATGGGGGAGGCGCCCGTAGGAACTCTGACTTTTAAACCCAAGTGACTTGAGAAGTTTAAAAACAGTGAGAACGACTGTCTAAAGCCCTCATTTCCCAACCGATAAAGTCTTTGAACTTCCCCAAGATCACTTAGCTGGTATTAAAACAAGACCCAATCTAAAACTCACATGTTATATCCCTTTATGGGAGCCTCCCATTGTACCTCACTGCCATCACTCCAGGCCTTAGGAGCTATGGGGCATCTTTTTTTGGAGACCAGAGTATTTGTGTCTCCTCTCCTGTTTATATGGATATGGTTCTTCCAAAAGACATGCTTCAAGAATATACAGAATTCCAATGCTTAATCACCACAAATTGGAAACAAGCTCTGTTCTTCAGTGCCAGAAGTCACCACCATTTGGGTGATTATTTTAATAACAGCAACAACAGTGATAATGATGGCTAACACTTATCGAGGGCTAAGTGCATGTGATCATCATTTTACCCAGAGCATTCTCATGTTTAACCCTCACAACAGCCCTGTGAAGTAGGTAACATTATTATCCTCACTTTAGAGATGACAAAACTGAGGTTCAGAGAAGTTAAATAACTTCCCCAGATTGTAGAGCCAGAATTTGAGCCCAGACTGTGTGATTTTAGGGCCTGCACTGCCTCTTTCATGAGGAGGAGGGTGGGTGGGCTTGTCACTGGATAAACATTCAGTGGAATATGCTCTCCCCACCCCATTTTAAAAAGATGGTTCTAGAGCTGAGCCCTAGGAGTAATACTGTCTTGTTGCAACCCCCTTTGGTGTTTGATTATATAAAGGATTTCACAGCCCGTCTGGCTTAGTCCTGGCAACTCTGCTGATCTTAGGTGGATTGTTGGTTAAGCAGATACCTTTTGGTCTTTCTGAACTGAATTTGACTGGGACATTTTTCAAGAACTGTACTGTGAAGTATGTTACAGAATGCAGACCAGTGTTTTCAAGTCAGCAGACCCAACTGAGTTGGTCTTGACTTTTTTTCTCCCCAGTGGAGTAGAAGCCCCAGATGTTGTCAGTTCCAGTACTCCCTAGAATGTGCTTTTTAGTACTTGTGCTTTTTGAGGAGCTTTTTATGGTGAGCTTGCTTTAAAATATATTTGTGTAAAAAAGGCATGTATATGTATATATAGGACTATGAAATATTTTATAACTATGGAATAGTATAAAGCATAACATGACCAACATCCATGGACCCACCACCAGCTTTAACAGAGCTTAGCACTTTCTTAAAATTGGGCTAATTTTAGTGTGTATTGTCTGAGGAGGAAGCGAGTCAACTGTAAGCCTTAGAGCAGGGGATTCTCAAACGTAGCTGCACATTAGAATCCCCTGGGGAATTTTAAAAAGTCCCCATAACCATGGGAGGGTGGAGGAGCCCCCACCCCATCATCAGAACTTTTAAAAGCTCCCCAGGGGATTGTGTTGTGCAGTCAGGATAGAGACCTTCTGTTTGAAGGAGGGTGTGTCAGTTTTTCTTCCCTGGGTTTTCTCAGATGCTCAGTACCAAGCCATGTGTTTAATGAACTGTACTCCTAGCCTTTTTTTTTTTTTTTTTTTTTCATTTTCTCTGTCGACCTTTTTAATGTGTTCTGCTTTCCAAGATTTTGAAGGGTAATGTCCTGGGTTGCTCCTCTCCTGATGCTGTCTTCCTCCCATCCATAACTGAGAAAAGCTGGGGATACATTTACTTATTTATTACAAAGCCTTTTAGAGACTAGGAAGGAGGCATTAGAAAGGGGACTGAGAAATTCAAAGGTGCTTCTGTTGGAAGTGTTTGGGATTAGCTGAAAGTTGTTATAAAATTAACATAGAAGTCACTGGGGACAGCTGATTTCATGTGGAAACCATGCATCTTTACAGGAAGGCTCTGAGCTGTTGGGTGGCACTTGAGGGCTTTTTTGGCCTGAGACACAGCTTTATCAGTAAGATGTGGGGTAAGATGTACCCGTAAGATGTGTGTGACCACCAGAGTGGCCAATTCTCTGTGGATACATCTGAGACTGTGACACCTTTCAGAAGTACTGTCAATCTTGATTATTTGGGGCCTGATTTTCTCCTGTGGGTCTTAGTTCCCTGGGGTACCCACACCCCTTCTGCCCACGTATCCATTTAATAAACGGTTACAGAGTTTCTTCTCTATTCCAGGCACTGTTGTAGGCACTGGGTGGGGGGGTAAACAGAACCCCTAGCTTCAAGGAATGACATTCTGGGTGTTACATTCTGGTGTCATATTGTTGTTTGGTGTGTCTAACAGAGAAAAAGGTGTGGTGGGGCTGTAATCCCCTAGAAAAGCACTAGAGGAGCCATTAGGCAAAACGTTTTTGCCTCATTTTGCTTAAATTAAGTGTTTTGGTTCTGAGGATTTTGATTATAGATGCTTTCATGAATGTATTTCTTCAAAGGAGGTTAAGCATTGGGGCATTAAAGTTTGCAGGGACTTTCGGAATCAGTTGGATTTTATCTTACTAGTTATATCAGCTTAACATCATGGGGACGAAATAGATGTACAGCTTAAGGTTCAAGCTTAGAGAAGATGCTGGAGAGATAATGATACTCAGTTCTCTTTCTACTTCAAGTAGAATCCCCTAATCCACCTACATGCTCATAAATTTGAGGGAAAGGAAAGCAGAAATGGAAAGTTTATTTCTAGGGCTCTATACTGGGCCAGGCTATCAGGTTACTTTCACTGGGAAGACTTAATCAGAAGTGAAGCTTAAATCTGTCACAGTTTTCACAGCAGTCAGGGAATTAGGCACTGATGAAGACCACTGGATCCCCAAATAGAGGGAACGCGTTAGAGATTGTTTGGAGTCAGTTAATAAAATAGATCGTGAGAAGAAAATGTCAAGTTTGAGTGAAAAACGTACTGAAAAAGAAATCTTACAGCTTTTGGGTTATGTGGAGGAAGAAAACAGTGGTTGATATGATTTCCTTGCTGGATCATCATCTTCATCAGATATAGTTGTTGACTAAAGAGGGAAAAACTAAATTCCATCATATAAAGAAGTCTTTATATCTGTGAGATCTTTAAAGAGAATCATCTAAAAATAATAAAAAAGCAAGTGTATGTTGTTTTCATCAGCTTTTGGATTGCTAAAGTAGACTTTGACTTCAGTGTGTGAAGCGGGTGGGTGGGAAATGAGATTTTTTTGTTACTGTTGTTCAGAGGATGAAACACTTTCTCTTTCTAGTTTAGGCTTTGCTGGTGGGTTTAGACATCTGTGGGTCCTCGGGGACTGTGTGTGCAGGTGAATAGAGATTCCAGTACTTGTGTACCTGCCCAAATCGACAGGTTTGGGAATAAGGGCAGGGACTTCTGAGGGTTCATGGAAGTGAACCAGAGTTTTGCACCAAAACTCATGTAGAGATACAAGATGTGTTTTTTCTCCTTTGATTAGAAAGGGCATGAAGGTACTTAATAGTTTTTCAACTTTAACTCCACCATTAGCTCAGTATTGATGTATTCGATAATTATAATGAGAACTAGCATTTACTGAGTGCTTGCTGTGTGTCAGGTATTCTGATTTCTTAATTCGTGTAATCCTCACACAGTGGTCCCTTGAGGTAGGTGCTGCTGTGATCTCTATTTTGTAGGAGAGGAAACATCTACAGAGTTTACACCTAAGATCACATAACATGTAAGTGGTCAGCTTCATACATTCTGGCCTCAGAGCCTGACTTGAACCATTGCACCATAGAACTTAAATCAGTGCTTCTTAAGAGTTTGATTCTGATCTTGTTTTAATGGGGCTTTCGGCCCTTCCTTAATCCCTCCTTACTTCTGTACATGTTTTCAGAGGTGATAATATACTCCTTAGGCTGTCACCTTATTACAGATGAGAAAACAGATCTCGAAAATTATGTTTTTTTTTTTTTTTTTTTTTTTTTTTCTTTTTGCGGTATGCGGGCCTCTCACTGTTGTGGCCTCTCCCGTTGCGGAGCACAGGCTCCGGATGCGCAGGCCCAGCGGCCATGGCTCACGGGCCCAGCCGCTCCGCGGCATATGGGATCCTCCCAGACCGGGGCACGAACCCGTATCCCCTGCATCAGCAGGCGGACTCTCAACCACTGCGCCACCAGGGAGGCCCTCGAAAATTATGTTTTGTAACCACTCAGTAGGACCTACTGAGTTAGTGGTAGGACAGCGATGTGGAACCCACGTTTCCTAATATATAGGTCACCGCTTTTCCCACTGCACTGTATTGGTTCCATTAACATTTTTTTTAACTGAACTAAATAAACATTTATAAATTTAATTTGTGTCATTCCTGTGGAAGAACTAAATTAAAATAGCTAAGGACTGTGTGATTTTACCCTAGGGAGGAGGGTGGTAGGCATTTTGGAAACTAAAGTTTGCCTGTGGGGTTATCTGACCTACTCCTGAGGACATCTTTCTAGTCTTTGGTAGGTTTACTTAAAAGTGGAAAGTATTTAGAGTATAAGAGCCATCCTCAGACTTGGGTTTTGCATGATTTGAAGATTCCTGGAAGGGCAAGTGTTTTTTTTTTTTTTTAGATTTAAATTGGTTGTGTGTTCCACTGGAGGTTAAAGTTAAAAAGACATGAATGGGGCGGGGTGGGGAAGGGCTTACATGCAAGCCTTCCTTAGCTACATTTCCCTGTCTGGCAAGTAAGACTTTAAAAGAGGGTGGAAAGAACCACCTTGATTCTTGGTGTTTGGCTTTTTGTTTTTGTTTGTTTTTTCTTTTGGTCCTGTGATTCCTTTTGTTGTAACCTCTTTCCTTGGCTAATGCTTTGTTTAAAAACAAGTGCTCTGGTATTCTAAAACAAATTATCCAGCAAGCTCCCTGATTGTGCTCTCAGATAAAAGATCCCAGGGTAGTGCTCTTTCTGTCTTTGAATTGCAGTTGCCTGTGCATACCCAAAAGCAAAGTTCAGTTTACTGCAGAGCTTCCAGCCCAGATTAATGTGGTTATCTAAAAGTAGAGAATATAAATTTGAAAGGGGAAATGTGGATTGTGCTTAACCCTTCAAAGGCCTCTAATGGGAACCTGCTGTAATGGGTAGTAGAGTTTTGTCTGGGGTGAGAGACTGCAGGCTCCAGTTTTTCTTTGAGTGTTTTGCTAAATGACTTTGGTTGTGTCATTAACGTCTGGAAATCTTAAACTCTCAACGACACATTAAGGACAGAATAGGGAGCAGGCTCCCAGACTGTGCTGTGGAAAAAGCACATGTTCAGATTTTGCCAGTGACCCCGAATCCCATGTGGCCACAGACTAGTAATTTGATTTCACAGTTTCTGTTCTTAAATTTGCAGGATGAGGTTCCTAGTAGGAGTAATTTAGTGATGATAACATATCAGCTTCCTTTTAGGGGAAGTATTGTAATTGTGAGAAAAATATTCATGAAAGCCTTTGCCAAGTATTTTTTGTATTTGGTAAGAGCACCCTTTCAGTTATCAAAGCTTCTGCAAAACTTTTCCAAATAATTACACTTGGTCACCCATGTTGGTTTAGAGAATCTGGATTGGGTGGTTTCAGATGGTTGCAACTCACAAATTATTGCCTTGTGTGGTGGTTTCCAAACCCAGTTGCACATCTGTATCCCCAGGGGAGATTGTTAAAAATACAGATTCCTGGGCCCTATCCCTGAGCTCCTAAAAGTTAATCCCTGCTCTGTAGCTCTGGTACATTTGTATTTTCACAGGCTTCCCAGGAGTTCCTTTACAACAAAGTCTGGTACAGAAATTTTGGAATCACTATTATAGAAAATACTCGAGTCATTTCTTGGGTTGGCAGTAATGGTGGTGGTTTAAAATAATTAATTTCTATGCTATCAAACCCTTTCTGAAAATAAAACATTCATGCACGTTTGGCTTTAAAACTGTACATATTGTAATAGATAGCTAGTGGGAAGCAGCCGCATAGCACAGGGAGATCAGCTCTGTGCTTTGTGACCACCTAGAGGGGTGGGATAGGGAGGGTGGGAGGGAGACGCAAGAGGGAGGAGATATGGGGATATATGTATATGCATAGCTGATGCACTTTGTTATAAAGCAGAAACTAACACACCATTGAAAAGCAATTATACTCCAATAAAGATGTTTGAAAACAAACAAAACAAAACCAAAGAAACGGTACATATTGTGAAATAGAACACATCCTGAAATAAGTGTAGTTTATAGCTCGGTGAATTCTCACAAAGTGAATACTCAAGTAACCAGGACCCAGGTAAAGAAATAGAACATTGCACAAAATATCTGAATTTTATTACATCTTCCTCTTCCACCCCTTCTCCTCAAATCCCAAGAAACTAGGAATGTAAGTAAAGGTTGATAAAACAGTACAGTAAGGTACAAGTGTCAAAACTATTCTGCCTTTCTGTACTAGATGGCTCTTAATCGTTATCGTTTCTGTAAATTTCTGGTGATGTTAAATTAAGTTTGTATTGTTTATGTTTTGATTCAGCCTTAAATCAGTTCCTGACAATGCCTATGTGTTAATGCTCACAGCATACATCAAGATTAAGCTCAAAGATGATGTATCTTTTCTGAAATTTAATTCACTGAAAATATTCTCATGATAGTTTTGAAAAATGTGTAAGGACAGATTACCAGCTCTGGCAGTTATGACTTTGGTAAACAAATGAGTCTTGTTATTACTGCCAGGGTAGCCTAGTAAACCTGTCTCAGTAGCCAAAATGTCTTTATCTTGGTACGTGAGGAAAAGTAGCTTCTTGGTTAACAAAAATAAAACAAGTTCTGCCCTCCTCTCTGTCCACCCCAGAAAAATCTCTCCTCTGATCAATTCCATTCAGAGCATTTAAAGCCAAAGGTAATGAAGTTTCCCTGAGGGTTTTTCTTTTCTTTTTCTTTCTTCTGTTTCCCTTTTATTTTGACACTGAAGAATCATTAGATTCTTAGTGGGAGGAATCCTAGCTGTATTAAACAGCAGGCTTGCTTGTTTTCTTTGGAAGGAGATGCTTATGGTAAAGGGACTGGAGCAAGCCCAGCACCAGAGCTGTGCTAGGGTGAAGGAAGAGAGCTGTGGCAGCTGCACATCTGTACTTCCCTGGCAGGCAAGGTAGGCACGTGGGCTCTGTGCACACACAACTGCCCCCTTCCCTGTTCCTGCCCGCCCCCCAATCTTGGTTATCTCCAGTATCAACTGAGCAGGTGACAAGACTCCAATCACCCTGCTCTGGACAGATTTCCATCTTTTCAAAAGTACACCAGAGCAGGGGTCCCCAACCCCCGGACCGCTACCGGTACGCGGCCTGTTAGGAGCCGGGCGGCGACAGCTGGAGGTGAGCTGTGAGCTATGGAGCGAAGCTTCATCTGCAGCTCCCCATGGTTCACATTTCCGCCTGAAGCATCGCTGGCATTACCACCCGAACCGTCCCCCCGCCCCGTCCGTGGAAAAATCGTCTTCCACAAAACCGGTCCCTGGTGCCAAAAAGGTTGGGGACCACTGCCCCAGAGGCTTGTTTTGTTACAGTACACTGATTAAATAAATATTCCTGTGTGCACAAAGGAACTGAAATCTGTTACGGCACTCTGCAGTTATCTGTCCATTAGTAGCAAAGGAACTATTGCCCGTTTTTCTACTCCCCCCCCCCTCCTTTTTATTCTCTCCACCACCAAGATTCTGAGAGGTGCAAGTAACAGATAAATTATCTGAGCTGTGCTTTCAGGCGCGTGTGAAGCAGGAGGATGGTGTTGTGCACTTTGGTGCGGCATGCTGTTGGGGCAGTGCCCAAGGTGTGTGGATAGTAGAAGAGCTTGAGTGATTTAGATTAGAAGACACCTTCTTGCTTTGGGGTTGTTGGACCTTTGTCTCTCTCCTTCAACTCTTAGCAGAAGTGGATTTAGGAAGGTCTTTCAAATTAGCTTGCCTCTGTTACAGGAAAGGGTGCTTCTGGCATTGAAGTGGTTCTATGTGTCTGGTGTCAGACGTGGAAGCCACAGAGCCTCTGTGAGACTTGGTCCCACTGTGTTTATTTATTTACAGGTTCCCTTCAAAAGGCAGTGGCCGGAGGGACCCTCACCATTAGGGCAGGTAGCCATAGTGGACAGTGGAATGACAGGAATTCTAGCCTTGGTGGTGCTGGTGGGTTTCCTTTCTTTTTTTTGGATGGGGGTGTAGTTGGTTAGCATGAATGCATGTAGATTTAAAAAAAAATGACTGATTTAGAAAGTGTTATTTGTAACCCTGTATGTGTAAGCTGTCAAACACCTCCATAATAAGGAATGATTTGTGTGCTAAGTGTGAAATGATGAATACTTTCCTGTTCACACAGGGCATTAAAAAAAGGGTCTGGGACAGGGAGGGAGGAGGGAAGGAGGAGAAAGACTGCGAATGGAACATGGGAAATTAAGTTTGCGGAGAAAACACTGTGCATATTATTTTGGTGTGAAGGAAGTGTCATGCAGAGAGAGTGTGACCAAAGGGAGGTGTTGAAATGTTAGCAGCTCCTAACATCTGCCGCTAAGAGGGGGACCCCTTTGATGGAAATGAGATGGGTGCCCTTGTGTAGATGGGACTTCAAAAATGTGAGGAGCCTTGTATCTGTAAGCAGGGAAAACTGTTGGAGTGGGTAAAGTGAAATCTCTTAGTGTGTCTCTTCCAACTGACTGTGGGTAATTAGTTGGAAATGACATTAACCTGAGCTTAATTGTAATTTTGCATAGTAACAACATACCAGCTGTTCACTGTATTCTTTCCTGGTGGTGCGATTTAATTATTTTTTGCTATCTTTTAAGCTCTAATTTTCTGTTGTGTTTTCGTTTAACCCCTCCTTGCTGCCATGTCCGCAACCCCTGCAGTTTAGCAGTAGTGTCATTTCTGCTGCTTTGGTGCCCACTCCGTGCTGAGGGCTTGGGATGATCTTGGTTTTGCTAATCAGTTGGCTTTTTAAAAGGACACGTTAGAAAGTTACCGAGATGAAACATGGGTGATTGCTAACCTTGTTGTGTTTTAGGCTCCTCCAAAAGATTTTAGCTCATGACTTAAATAATATGGATAATTCCAGGCCTATCCAAGGTGCTCAAAATATCAAGTGAACAAGCCGAAAGAGAAGTTAATTACTGAACAGTGATTGCTCTGATATAACCAATTATGGGTCATTAAATGTTTATTACCTTTTATATGTTCCTTTCCCCCATAAGGGCAGTTTCTTTTTTGAGTCATTAAAACAGAAATGGGATTAAAAAAAATTCTGCTTAAAAAATTTCCACAAGACTGAAGTATTAAAAAAGGTCTTGTGTGACCTGACAGCTGAATAGCCTGTTTTTCTTTGGTCTGTTGAATTAGTAATTAATGAAATGTATTGCCTGAGCAGAGAAAATAAGATTAGTTTTGCTTAGAAAGAAAACAAAAGCAAAACATTAACACTTAAATGCAGGTTAATATTAAAGTGCAATATAAGACGTATAAAAAGATGCCGTGTCCCCACACGTGCCTAACCTCCATTATCAACATCCCCCACTGAAGTGGCATATTTGTTATAACTGGTGAACCTACACTGACACAGTATTGTCACTCAAAGTACACAGTTTACTTTAAGGTTGACTTTTGGTGTTGAACATTCTGTGGGTTTGGACAAATGTATAATGACAGGTTTCAACCACTATAGTATTACACAGAGTACTTTCACTGCCCTAAAAATGCTCTGTGCCCCGCCTCTTCAACCCTCCCTCCCTCCTAACCCCTGGCAACCACTGATCTTTTTAACTTTCTCCATAGTTTTGCCTTTTCCAGAATGTCGTATAGTTGGAATCATGCAGCATGTAGCCTTTTCAGGCTGGCTTCTTTCACTTAGCAACATGCATTTAAGATTCCTCCATGTCTTTTCAGGCTTAATAACTAATTTCTGTGTGATACAGAACTCCTTAATCATAACCGTTAGGGGCAAACAAGGAAAAAATTACCAATTGTACAAAACCCCGAGGAATAAATTCAGAAATATTAAGCTCAAAAAAAAAGTATAAAAAGAGTGGAACTCCTTGAATGATAAGATTGTCAATGGTAACATTCATTTAATTAATTCATTCATCACTTTCTTGAGCACCAACATTATGTTTAGGAGGACTGGGGTTATATAAATACAGAGGGGGCAAGGGGCCCTGTCTGCATAGAGCCTCTGGGTTAGCAGAGCAGTTAAACCAAATGCTTTAGTAACCATTATTGAAATGTCAAAGCAGTAGTGTTAATAGGCAGAGGTACATTTCTGTGGGGCAGGGGTGGCAGTTATGAAGAGAGAATTTACTTTTGGAGGCCGCCGTATCCTGTGGATTGAGAGCAGCGGGAGGGTGGTTATGAAGAGAAATCTTGCTCTTGGAGGTCGTGGTGTCCTGTGAATTAATAGCAGTTTCTTTGGAGCCCCATCACTTGGGTTCACATCCCAGTTTTGCCATTTACCAGCTCCGTGTTCTTTTACTTCAGTTTCCTCATCTGTAAAATGGAAAAATGGTAACGCAGGGTTGTTGTGAGGATTAAACAAGTTAAGTGCTTGTGACAGTGTCTTGCATGTATTGAACATCTTAGGTGGTAGTGTCATTGTTGTGGGATAATGCAACAGAGAATTCTTTCTTAAGGGAAATGGTAATTTAATTGGATGCTGAGGAACAGAAAGATGTTTCAGGCATTTCTTGTATTGTCATGTGTAACCACATACTTAATTTATAATGCCTAGAGTAATGTGTGCTTATGTAACACCACTGTCAAAAGATTACAAAGGGCATTTACAACCGTTTATTCTCAGAACAGCCCTCTGAAGCAAGAAGACTGTTTATGCACATTCTGCTGAGGTGTGAAAGGCTGCAGAGAGCACGGCACTGCCAGCGACTGTTCTTTAATTGAGGTGTGCGTGGAGCCTGGCTTTATTGTGGGTAAATTAGACCAGTGGAAAGAGGGAACTTTTAAAACTTTTTTGTTTAAAAAATTGTTTATGGGGGACAACTATGTTGTGATAAATAAATTACAAAGATGTTTTCTGTAGTCTTTAAGCAATAGTGAAACTTTGTTTATTCCTAAAAGTACCAGATCGCAGACAGTTGAATTTAGAGGAAGTTTATAATAATGATGATCATAATGAGTATTTGTTGAGCACTTACTATGTTCCAGGCGCTGTTGATCGTCATAACTCTGAGGTTGTTCCTCTTATTATCCTCATTTTACAGATGAGGAAGCCGAGGCACTGAGATGCCCAGTAGTCTCCCTGCAGTCATGTAGCAGGGTAGATCTAGGGCCTGAGCTCTTATTCAGATATGCTCTAAGCTGTATAAAGCATTTCATTTTGTTTTGTATGTTTTATAACAGCCCTTTGAGAAAGGTCTGTTATCTCCATATTATAAGGAGAGAGAGAAGTAGTCTGTGAGAAGCTAATGGGGCATCATGGTGAATTTAGTTTGGAATGAAAAATTGGAGGTGGCTATTTTATGCTCTTGCGTTATTCCAAGCAAGGCACTTTACTTCTGGGCCTTGGGATCTATAAAATGAGAAGATGACATTCTGTCCCATTGACTCACACAATGTTATAATTTGGGGGGAAATTTGAATCTGTACAACTCTGAGTCTATGCAATTCTTGTGTAGTTTGGACTCAGACTTATATGTGAGTCTTGGGCCCACCATTTACAGATGTGTTGATTTACCTAATTTGTCTGAACATGTCTTATTATTTGTAACATGGCACTGTAGTTCTGCCTCTGCTCAGGTAATATAATAATATTGTAAGGTAATAATATACCTAGCTCTCAATCTACAGTAGGTAAGTGGGATTCTTATTAATTGGTATAAAACCAGGGATCGTACAGGAAGCTGGGCCTGGGCAGGAACTCCAGCCTCTTGACTCCCCTGGGTCCTAGTTTTCTCCAGCATATATGCCATGCTGCTGGGGATGAGGAAGAGGTTATCATAATGAGATGTGCCCTGACTTAATAGAAACTACAGTCTTGATTCTTCCTCTAGACTCATCAGGTTGCCATGTGTGTGAAATGTAGTGACTCCAGTAAGGAATTTGTTGTTTTCATGAAGTACGGCCGTGAATGGTAGACTGTGAGCAACATGGGCAGGGGGCCTGCTATCTGCAGTTTATCCTGTGCAGGGGGCTGGGATACCTGGCCCTAGAACAGGATCTAGCATCATTTATAGTGTGAAGGAAGGAAGGAATGAACGATCTCATTGAGCTGTAGAAAATAGAAATGAGAAGGGGAATAGGGTTTTTTAAATTTCACTTTTGTAGGAAAGAGGAAATTGAGGCACCTGATGGGGCAGGTTAAGCCTAGTCTCTTAATCACCAGGTCTTACAAGTGGACATAATTTATACCCTTGAAGGTATTGCATGGCAGTGCCCTTCTGTTAAGATTTATTGTGGAACAAAATTTTATTCAGGTCAAGAATTTCTTCTAAATTAGAGCATATTCATTCCTCTTTTGTGGTTTCAGTCTGTGGAGTTGAAACTTGTCAGGAAGGTTTAGCAAAGCTGTGCTTCTAATGATGTGGAGTTCTCACTGGCAGCTGTGCTAAATAAACGTCTTGCTGTAAACTAGCCACGAGTAAACGTCTGGTTGTGAATCATAGCATGACCTTTCAGGGAAAACAAAACAAACAAACTACCAAACACACTAATCAGATATATATATATATATTTTAGTATCAGGGTTGTAAACTCCGACACTTAACAGTTTGTCAGGCCCACTTGGAACAGTTAGACAACTTCCTTTCTCTATTTCTGTTTGTGCAACACATGGATGTGTATATCCTTTAACAGCATATTAAGAAAAAATTTTAAAGCCTTTCTTCCACATCTCTGGTTTCCTAATCATGGAACTTTATACAAATGCAGATTGCTGAGTGTCACTCAAGACCTACTGTATCTGAATCTCTCAGAGGGTGGGACCCAGGAATCTCTTCTGAAGAGCACCCAGAGAGATTGTGTGATTAATGAGAGTTGGAAACCACTAAGAGAACTACGATATTGTATTTTTCATCCATCCATCTATTCTTATCCATTTATCCATGTCTTGAGTAGATGAGAATTGGTTACTCATGGGACAATGGTTTTCTTAAGAACTGGGCATAGAAACCAGCATTAGAACGTAATCCTTGCCCCATGGGGTTCACAGTCTGGCTTAAAAGTTTTTAACTTCGGGTCGAGCTTTAAAGGATTCACAAATGTCCCAAACGTCATGGGCAGAAGATTTTGTGTACACACGTTTTTCTAGCTTTCATCAGATTCTCTAAGGGGTCAGTGACCCATAAAAGGTTAAGAACCAAGGTCTAGAGCTTGTACAACTGTTCTGAAAACAGTGGCAGAGGGCAGTGTTTCTGTTGCCACCTACAATGTTTTTGACCTTTTCAGAGGCAATAGCAGTTTGAGAATTGCACCTGTTTTCTGCCCCATTTAAAATATTTAAAAAGAAGAGAATAGTGTAGCACCTGGGTTGTGGTCAGAACAAGATGAAGGGTTATTGAAAGTAACTATTTGGTGAACTGCCTCAAATTTAATGTCAGGTTGCTGCTTACGGTAAAACAGCCCAATGGTCAGTCTGATGCAAGACCCTTTTAAACCAGCATAGCATAGGCAAGGTCCACTTGTTTTCTTACAGTATGTAATTAGCTGAATTATAGATAACAATTTTCACGCCATGGATATACATAAAGACTGTCTTATTTTTGTTACATTCGATCCCCAGCATGTCCACTGAATTGCTTAATTCCAAAATAACATTACCAGCTGTACTGCCGGCTCATCCTTCCTTAGCTCCTAAAATCCCCAAGTAACACTGTTCATCACAGAACAGAATTTGATATTAGAGAGGTCCATCTTGAACTGCTGCAGAAGTTTTACTTAGCAAAAATACTAGAACCCCTTATGTGTAATATTCTTATCTCTAAGGATAACTTTGTAATTCAGTTTTAATTAAGGTCTTCCCTTCTCTTTTTGTGGCTTCATATGTTTCTTTGGGGAACAAAAATTCTTCAAATATTGTAGCTCTGGTGATGCTACATTTTAGGGTTGGATAGTTTTGGAAGAAGAGGGCAGTCAATGGAATTACATGTTATTAATGGGTAAAATTCCTTGTCCATTTATTTGGAAATTGTTCTTTTGGGGGCTAGGAGGGAGTTAGAGGCCTACTTCATTGTCACTGAAGTCTTATAAAGTCTTTTTAGGCTCTTCAAATGTCTGTATTACTTATTTTGAACTTGTGTATGTATTACCTTGCATTATTCATTATTCTCTTAAAAAATAGTGACTATTTTATCTAAGTAGATTTTAACTTACTGGATGGTGATTATGTCTTCTAGGTCTTTATAGTCTTGCCATTATTTAGCATACTGAGTCATAATAGACACTCAGTAGATATTTGATTAATTGGATGTGTTGATTACCTTTGAGTCTTGGATCCCCAGGAGACCAGAAAATGGACTAAATCTGGAGTTAGAACTTGATACATGCTTTGGAAGTTAGGAATGTAAAAATGGATTGTCAGATCTGTCCCTTAGGCTTATTCAATATTCTCTTATTATTTTTTATGTTCACATACAGCTGAATCAGTTCATATTCTGTAGTTCTTTAAAATCTTAAGTATACAGAATTCCACAGTTATAAAGAGAATTTTGTGGTAGAACCCCAACAGTTTTCATTTAAATATTAAATGAAGTGAAACTTCAGAGAGTTTCATAATAACTAACTTATTAGTTATTGCTTTTAAAATGAAAGATCTCACCACAGACTTGATCACTAAAAGATACCTGCTAATCAAATAGATATCACCCTTAACCTGTCCTAATCAAATACAGTCTTATCAGCTCTATTTGGGTGGAGGAACTATTGAAGGCATTTAATGAATGAATGACTGTCATCAGTTATCTCGAAAATCAGGATTTGTAGGCTTGAGGGAGAGGGGTCGGGCTGGGAAGGGGTTTATCACAAACCAAACTGTGTGAGAAGAGGATCTGGGAATGTTTCTCTTGTAGAAAAGGTGGCTGACTTAAAGTATTTACAGAGTTGGTTTCAGGAAGAGGGATTTAGATCCAAGTGGTCCCATTGGAGGCACAATTTGGCATTCTCTATGAAGAGAACAGACTTGTAATAGTGCTTTCTGGGGTCTTGAGTTTAGCTGTTGAAGGCATTCAAACAGGCTCGCTTATCTCTCACCTGGATTATCGCAGTGGGGGGTTAACACCAGGAATTAGTGACCTTTGAGGTCTCCCCATCCCAAAGATACTATAATTATATGATTTTCTAGCCAAAGTGTTCTGAGTAAATCTAGCCATGGTTCAAAGTCCAGATCTGCTCCCTGTAAATTCTTTTTCTTTTTAAAGGACTTGTTGTTGGATGCTGTTTACTTAGTATTTAATCTCATGGCCATCAAGTGTATTGAACTGGAACAAAACCAAGTTTATCCCATCTTCCTGGTATCTAGGTCTCTTCTCGTAGTCTGAGCTCTTAAAAGTAAGGTCATTTAAAAGTAGCATCTTGGCTTCCTTATTGCCTGTGTGTTTGCAAATCAAAATGTGAATTAAGTTTGGTCATTTGGAATATACAGGTTTTCATTTCAAGTCACTTAAGTGACATCTTTAAGGAAGATGGTCGTGCTTTACTTACTGTAGGGCTCCCCCACCTCTTTCCTTAAAAAACAAACAAAAGGGCTTCCCTGGTGGCGCAGTTGTTGAGAATCTGCCTGCCAATGCAGGGGACATGGGTTCGAGCCCTGGTCTGGGAAGATCCCACATGCCATGGAGCAACTGAGCCCGTGAGCCACAACTACTGAGCTTGCGCGTCTGGAGCCTGTGCTCCACAACAAGAGAGGCCGCGACAGTGAGAGGCCCGCACACCGCGATGAAGAGTGGCCCCCACTCGCCTCAACTAGAGAAAGCCCTCGCACAGAAACGAAGACCCAACACAGCAAAAATAAATAAATAAATTAAAACAAACAAACAAACAAACCAACCCTCCAGTTTTCAGGCTGAAAAGGTATTTTGTGATGGCTGAAAATATGTCTGAGAGTAATAATATGGTCTCTAAACACAATTAGATCTGGACTGGTGAGGCATTATTACAGTAAATGGATATTTTGTAAATATTGGTTTTTTGGGGGAAAAAAGCAGGGGGTGGTGGTGTGCAGGTGGGGTCAATCTTACCAGGAAAGCTGAAATGAATTCTTCAGCCCTGAAGAACCAGAGGGCACTGTGGCTTAATGTTCTGGCCCTAATTCAGCATCCCGTCTCTTTAGACACTTGGCTCTGATTCTTTCGTCTCAGAACCGAAGTCTTAAGGATTAAGAGAAGAGAGAATGGAAATGCATCATTTTCCCTGCCAAAGGAGGTACTTAAACTGGGAAAGAAGGAGGGGACTTTAACAAATCAAGCCTTGGCAAGGAAATCTGTCATGAATCAGCAATGACTTGGAAAGCCTCTGTCGCTGTATTTTACAAAACTAAGCATTTGCCACTACCAACATTTGTCTCTTGCTTACCTTTAGGATCAGCTTCAGGTTGCTCTATGGAGGGAACAAATTCTTTTTTTTTTGCCCATTTTGACAACATTAGGTAATTAATTTACAACTAGCTCAATTAGACTCCGGCCCATACAGTGTGTGCATGGCCTTTTAAAGAGCCTTTGTTTTGACGCTAATTGAACTGGTTGTAGCAGAGACAGCCAAACAATTTACATTTATCTTTGGCAGGACACAAGGGCTCTCTCTTGGTATGGACAGCTGCATATTCTGTTTCTTCTACCAAGTGTGGTACTAAAATGCCGTGTGCTTATTTTAAATTTCTAATTAAGAAAACTTTGAAAATGACAGAAGCATATATTCTCGTAGACAAATTGGAAGATTTAGGTAGATAAACAAGAAAGAAAATAAAGATCACACATAATCTTATTGCCACCAAGAGAACCATTCATAATCTGGTATTTGTCTTTCTATACTTTTCCCCCTTATAAGGGAATGCATGCATCTGTGCATATACACTTTTTAATATGTTCTGTTTTTACAAATATGTAACCACACCGTACAAACTGAATTGTAATCCACTTTTTTCCTACTTAATAAGTTGGAAACATCTTATCATTTCATAAAATGTTGTTCTGCAGCATTTTAAATGGCTGCATGGTATTGCATTGTGTGGATGTACCAAAAAGTATTCAACCAGTCTACTCTTATTGGACACTTAAGCTCATTTCACGTTTTTGATATTATAACCAGCATTGTGATACATATTCTTGTTACTATATCTTAAAGTTCTTAATAATTTGTAGCAGTTAAATTCCTAGATACTGAGTTACTTGGACAGGGGCATATATGTTTTAAAATTTTTTGGTGTGTATGTAGTCAAATTGTGCTTCTTGAAGGTTGTACCATTTTTCACATTCACTTGCACTGTATGAGAGCTTTATTATGCTTATTCTTGGTATTCAGGAGAACAGTATAGAAAGTATTTACTCGGATGTGGGTTAAATCCTCATCAGTGATTTTACCGTTGCTGCTAAAATTTATCTCGGCCTTATAAATCTTCTGTTCCCAGTATCAGGTGAAAGAAGCCAGCCAGCTACCTCATATAGTCCAAGAGAGTATTGCTTGTTTTAGTAATGGTATTATGCTATTTTGTTTTGAAAAAGTAGAGACTAAATAAGTAAGTAGGTGCTTCATTAAGACAGAAGTGGTTTGTTTTTCCTCAGGGAATATTCTGAAACGATATTTTTCATATGAGTAAGGACCAACCTAAAGAAATAGACTAAAATCAAAATAAGAAGTGGATAGCTTTGCTCAGTACATGAGAAAATATTTACCTTCTTGAGGTGGCAAAGCCCATGGACGTGTTGCCTGTCTAACCCATGACTAGAGGAGCAGGATAAACTCTGGCATCTCCATCACGGGTAGCCTTGGAGAAGCCATCACAATACGTTGTCTAAATTTCTGTTAGAGTAACTACTGGTTTGTTTTATAGTCTCCTTGTCTAGACTGGAAGGCTAGAATTCACAACAGCTGATACTGAATCTTACTTTCTGTATTTGTAATACCTGAATGTTGGACATGTAGTTAGACAAACAGCAGGTATTCGTTGTTAATTGGATGAATAAATGAATAGGCTAGATATACAGGAGAGTTGAAATTAAAGAAAAAGATCTTTCAGATCATCTGGGGCTCCCTGCCGCCCCCACCCAGGTTTTTTTTTTTTTTTTTTTTTTTTTTTTTGTGGTACGCGGGCCTCTCACTGCTGTGGCCTCTCCCGCTGCGGAGCACAGGCCCCGGACACGCAGGCCCAGCGGCCATGGCTCACGGGCCCAGCCGCTCCGCGGCACGTGGGATCCTCCCAGACCGGGGCACGAACCCGCGTCCCCTCCATCGGCAGGCAGACTCTCAACCACTGCGCCACCAGGGAAGCCCCCCCACCCAGTTTTATAGCTGATGAAACTGAGGCTTAGAAAG
This sequence comes from Mesoplodon bidens, assembly GCF_964165515.1. NCBI lineage: Eukaryota > Metazoa > Chordata > Mammalia > Artiodactyla > Ziphiidae > Mesoplodon > Mesoplodon bidens. The sequence goes on from NC_138171.1 coordinate 40,346,673, forward strand.
ATTAAGTGACATCTTGCTCAAGAGCAAGTTAATGATCCAGGCAGAAGTTGGAGTTCTCTTATCACTCTGTACTTCTCATATTCTTATAGTGCTAGGATTGTGTGTTTTTCTCAAGGTGGTACTTGGTATGATTGTATTTAAAATCAATAGTAAATTCTCATTTCATACATTTTACAGCTTCCCTGACTCCTTTTGCTTCACTAGGGAGATCAGCCTCAGTTTTTGTTAAAATTCAGCACACCCTTAAGTCACATTTCTTTTTTTCCTTTCTCTCTTTCTTTAATATTCTCACTTCTCCAATTTCATTCTTAGTAGACATTTTAATTTACTCCCAGCAGTATTGCCATCTGGATGTTAAAATGCATTGAATTGACCTCTTACCTGGAGATCGGAGTGAAGGTCTCACCTGACCCAAGGATTTAGCCAGGAATTGAGGCAGGTAAAACAAAGTCTTCTCCCAAGGCCCAGGTGCTGCTGGTCTGCCAACCTGTACTTTGATTCACGGATGGGGTGCAGATGTGCCTTGTTTTACTGTTAGAAAGCAGCTTCTGAATAGTTTCTGTTTGAAACTTTTCAGTTTGCCAGTGCAAAATAATGTCTGCAGCAAAAGTTCATTTTAGGGTAAACCAGGAGTAAAGGGGGATTAAAGAGAGTTCTTTTTTTTTTTACTTTTCTGTGTTTTAATTTTTTCCTGTGACTTTAGCCTTTTCCCCTTCTTAGTGAATTATTATAGAGTTTTATTAAAATTGTAAGTTCTGGAAATTAGACACCATGGTAGTTAGACCAGCACGGGATACGGTACTCTTAGGTTCCATAGTATTTCAGAGTACATCTCTTTATTGTATGTTAAATGATAGGGAAGTATAATAAAATGTACCTTGAGAGTACTTATCTGTTTTATGTCCTGTAACATTCAGTACTTGATGCAAATGTAGCAGATCTTGACTCAAAAAGGGACAAAGCTGGTTATAGCCCAAGAGACGGATGGCAGGTTCCTTGTTGATGGCATAAGTTCAGCAAAGTCATACAATTTGAGACCTAAGGGGCCTTTATATTATCTAGTCCAACTCTTTATTTTACATATGGGGAAGGAATTAGCCACTGGTCCAGGGTCATTCAACAGGTAGAGAGAGGCTGCAGGCTGAACCTAGGACTGAATGCCAACTCTACTGTTCTTCAGTTTCTGATCATAGTTGAAGCATTTAGTCTAATCTCTCCTTAAAAGAGCACACTATTTGATGTTTCATTGACTTGAAACCTGTTGTGATGCCTACGGGCACCCAAAGGCTACCCTGTTGTTCATTTTTCCTGGTTGCCTAAGTCATTCCATGCTTCTCTGAGGGTGGGCTTGGACATGACTGGAATAAACGGTGTGTTGAGACAGCTTAGAGAAATGTCTCTGATGAAATGAATTCTTACTTTTCTAAGAAAGCAGTGAAAAGACAGCAAGGGGACTGCTATTCCCTAAAACCATTGACTGTGGATGGAGAGAAGCCCCACGTGGCAGATGGTCACAGCCCTTGGCAGCTGCATTGCTGTCTTTGTCCTCTCTTGCAGCCTTAGATATGTGGGAGCCTATGGTTCTTAATCCTAACCTGTATTCCTCGATTCAGTGTATGATCTTGGTCAAGCACCTCACCTCTTCTGCCTCAGTTTTCTCTTAGGAGATTCAAGGGGGCTACAGTGGATGATTTCTGGGTCTTGAATAATTATTCTGAAAATGATTATCTATGTAGAAGTTTATCCACATGATCAAATAACCAAACATGTATTTCTAACAGTCCGTTTTATTACTGTTTTGATTTGTTTTCATGGGATTTTGTAAAATGTCTACAGACTTTACCGTGATCAAGCTGCTAGCAATTATTTAACAGAACACCCAGCAGGTGTTCGGGGGCTATGAAAGAAATAGTGTTCAGCCTCAAGGAGACCAGAAAGATTTCTTTATCTCCCAAGCTGGGGATGGAGGACATTCTTCTCTTCCAGTGGATTTAAGCTCCATGAGTGCAGGGCCTTTGTCCTTCTTTTATAGTGCAGGGCTCAGTAAATATTGGTTGTATGAATGAAGCAATGAATCCACTTGTCAGTCTTGCTTATATTTACTGAAGATGTCCCACTGATATTTGTTGTTTTCTTCAACCTGTAAGTGCTGTTAACTTGAATTAATTTCCCAGAAAGTATTCCCCACCTTCTATAGAAAAATGAGACCAAGATGCTCTGAGGCTAAATGAAAAAACCCCATAAATGCCACATTCCTTTCTTGGAAATTCACTTTACTATCAGCATATTGAAAGCATTGAGATGTCTGCCTTAAAATAACTTTGTTCAACCCGACATTTCCCAAACTGATTTGAACTCAGAGTCCTAGCCATTCCACACCCCCCATGGAGTAGTTGTTAACATCCTGCAGAACTTTGACCTGTGAAAGAGAAAGGTTGGTATAGAGAGTAGTAATAGGAAATAAACAGAAGCAGCAACATTAGTAAAGAATAATTAATACAACATATGACAGAGTATATATGTTAAGCATTGCTTCTGGCAGTCCTGTGTGAAGTTGTGGTAGACCTGTAGGGTTTTTTTTTTTTCTTTTTTAATTTTCTTCTAAAAATGACTGTTTGTGCCTCATTGGAGATTTAAGGTTTGGTGGTAGAGAGATTAAAGGAAGTTGCAAATGATCTAATAGCTATTATATAGTTAGGGAAGTTGAATGGTGGAGTTTTAACTTGTGTCAAGGGCTTCCCTGCCAGGTACTGCAGGGAAATGATGATGAAAGGAGCCTGTGTCTGCTCCTTTAGGAGCTGGCTGTCAGTGAAGGAGACAGACATGTAAACAAGTTATAGCAATAACGTGCTCAGATGTGTAACGAACAGAAAATAGGACAGAGGAAGGAATGGTATTTTTTCCCTCCAATTTAGAACAGAGTTGCTGTTCATACAATAAGCCAAAACCAAACTAACCGGAACCCCCATAGGTCTCCCAGACAAAATTCTCATACATCAAGACTCAGATGACTAGGCTTCTTTATGCTTTCCCTGATCCAGCATAATTGCATCATCTGTGGTCCCATCAGAGCCTTGTTTACACCTCTGTCATTGGCCTTATTACAGTTGTATGTGAACAACTTCAGGGCACAGCAGGGTCACCTTTGTCCCTGTATCTCCAGGGCCTGCAGCATCTACCAATACCCACAGTGCATGTTGGCTGTTTTGTTTAGACTTGGGGCAAGGCATTAGGGCTGTGTTATTTACTCACTTTAAGTAAATTTAGTAAATAAAAATAAGTTTTATACAAAATATAGACTGGGAAGGTAGGAGTAGTATTAAGAGTATGGCTCCTTCCCATAGCATTTTTTCCCTGAACACCTACATACGACTTAAATTTTAAGAATTCAGTAACATTTTTGTAGGAACTCAACAATTCCACATCATGAAGTGTTTTTATTTCACATGAGTGTTTTGTAATCATTAGTTTTTGTAGGACCTTTCTCTTGCACCCTGTACTTCATCTGGAATATCCTAGAATAAGTTCAGCTTGATATTCTGTTCCCCGCCAGTGGTTGTGTTTGAGGCCTAAGGTCAAGGTGTTGATTGATGACATTTCCCTTTAAAGTTATTTGTATCCACCTGCAATATGGGGGCAGAGTGACTCCCAGTATGGTGCAATGGAAATAAGTGACATGGTTTTGAAGTTCATTTTCTTTGTGACCTTGGGCGAGTTACTTAACTTTCCAATAACTGAGGAGGTTGGATCAGAATTAGCACAGTTGCTTCTAATGTTGACATTCCATGATTCTCTGGGGAGGATTCACTTCCATGGAAGGTTTAAAAGTGGATACATTTTTAGGTTAAATGGCCTTGCTCGGTTACTTTTTTTGCCCCTTAACCCATATAGGAGCCTTAAGGCTGCTTGTCATGGAATAAAACCAAATTACCTGGAACTGTCAAAGACTGCAATTCTGATCCTATTTTTTATTTTAAGGGGAAGAAAAAACTGACAGTAAAACAAGCTTGTCTATGTCCATGAATCAGGAAAGATCCATCCCATTTTTCTACATACACAGTACACATAGCCATATTGAGTGAGGTGCTGCAAAGTCTTAACTGAAAATGAAATTGGTTGCATTTTTCATCTTAAATCTAGGAAGAATTGTAGTTGATAGATACATTTTGAGTACTTTCATCTAGAGTTAAGGAGTTGCCTTGGGGAGGGACTTGCCTGGCGGTCCAGTGGTTAAGACTCTGAGCCCCCACTGCAGGCGGCAGGGGTTTGATCCCTGGTGGAGGAGCTAAGATCCTGCATGGCGCTGCCAAAAAAGAAAGTTGCCTTGTAAGAAGTTAAGAAGTTGGCTCCCAGCTTTATGATGAAGATGATACTGGGTATCCTTGGGTATGTCACTGAACCTTTCAGAATTTCAGTATCCTCAATGGTTAGATTTGATATCTTTCTGATTACTAACCGCTCTGTGACTAGATAATTCTAGGCATTTATTTCAGGCTCCTTCCTGTTCATTTCCTTGAAAGATAACGATATCGCCATCCCGCCCCCCACATAATCCCAGACAGTTGTTGATTTGTGAGGGAGAGGAATATTTTAAAACACTTCAAATGGTACATTCAAGAAAATTATATTAGTTACCTATTGGTATATAACAATATTACCAATATTACCACAAAGTTAAGTTTTTTATGGCTTAAAATAACATATTTATTATTAATCTCACAGTTTCTGTGGGTCAGGAGTCTGGCACAGCTTAGCTGAGTCCTTTGCAAGGCTGCAGTCAAGATGTTGCCCAGGGCTGGAGTCTCATCTGGATGCTCGCCTGGGGAAGGATCCACTACCGAGCTCGCTCAGGTTGTTGGTGGAATTCATTTCCTTGCAGCTGTAGGACTGAGGGCCTTATTTCCTTGCTGGTTTGGGGCTCCCTCTGCTCCTAGAGGCCGCCCACAGTTCCTGTCACGTGAGGTTCCCCTCCACATGACTGCTTGTTTCCTCATAGCCAACAGGAGAGAGCAAGGCAGATGCTACCATCTTTTGTAATGTTATTACATAATCATGTACACATGATCATGTACTTCTGTCATCTTTGCTGTATCCTACAGGTTAGAAGCAAGTCACAGGCCCCTCTCATACTCAAGGAGAGAGGCTCATACATGGGCATGAACTGGTGTAGGTGAGGATCGACCGCCTTAGGAGTCTCTCAGCCACACATGTGAAAGACAGAAACCATATTTAAACTTTTTTGTTTGTATTGTGGATCTGTGTGTAAACATCTTATTTGATAGTACAGCCATAGTTATCAATAAACATTGATTAAGAATCCTGTTCAGTTAAAGCTTTGGGCCCACTGTGTTTTTGTACCATGCCCTTGTTTTTCTGAGTCCACAGATACTGGTAAAGGCAAGGTTTGAGGCTTCTTCATTCTTCTGCCTTCCTGCCTGGCACTGTACCTGTAGGTGTTAGGTGCTAAGTGCTGGTTGAAGGATTGTAGAAGCATTGAATTAATTTGAAGAAGGTCTCTGTCATAGACTGAATTATTCTCCCGCCCCCAAATTGATAGGTTGAAGCCCTAACTACCCCCCCACAATGGGATGATGTTTGGAGGTGGGGCCTTTGGGAAGCCTTAGGTGAGATTATGAGGGTGGGGCCCTCATGATGGGATTAGTGCCCTGATAAGAAGAGGCACCAGAGAGCTTGCTAGCTCTTTCTCTTTACCATGTAAGAACACAGGGAGAAAGTGGCTGTCTATAAGCCAGGAAGAGAGCTCTCACCAGAAACTGACCATGCTGGCACCTTGATCTTAGACTTCCAGCCTCCAAAACTGTGGGAAAATAAATGTCTGTTGTTTAAGCCACCCAGTCTATGCTGTTTACTTATGGTAGCCCAGGCTGACCTACCCCACCCTCTGTTCTCAGTGTAACAAAAGATAGATGTCTAAGTACAAAGGTTGCAGGATGGCAGTGACCCCCTGGCAGCCAGTGAGCCAGGGAGAGTGGTGTTTAATTGCAGCCATTGCATTCTTTACTGAGTTTTCCTCACAAGTATTTGTAGAGAGCCCCTAGACTTTTTTTTTTTTTTTTTTTTTCCTGGGCAAAATGATGATCTAAAACATACTGTCTTTGGTTTTTCAGTGTTGGACTGCCAAACAGGAACACTTAGTGAAGACAAATGTTGCTCTTGAAAAGTCTTGTTGGTGGGAACTTACATAGTGAATTCTTAATTTCTTCTTTTGGAGTCTTAACTTTAAAAAATTCATTTGTTTGTTCATTCATTGGTTCATTCATAGGTTGAGATGCAGAGGGCTCAGTACCCTTTCCCCAGTTTTCTACCTTTCTGACTTTATTAAACTTACTTTATCGCTCTAGGTTCCCCCTTTGTAAAATTGGGATATTCACATCTGTCTAAAAAGAATGAAATAATTACATAAAGCTCCAAGCATGTAATAGGCGCTCACTGAATGACAGTTTGACTAACTGTGGAGGAATGATTAACATGTTACAATTATTTATTCAGTTTCATTCATCATACCAGCAATGGCATGGTATAATATATTAGAGATCTCAGTGAGTAAGAGGATTGGGGTGGGAAAGGAACCAAGAAAATCTCACCATCTTCCTTCTGCTTGAAAACAGATTCTTAATTCTTGAACAGGGTGGGTTTTTTTTGAGTATTTTTAAGCCACACAACACTTACTTGTTTTTAATAATTGTAGTCAAAATTATCAAGCAGTGAGAGTCATTTTTTGATGTGGTACTTAGTTGTAAGGGGAGGAATCACAAGTGATTTAGAGGGAGGACCTTAGAATTTGAGAAATCCACCCCTTTCATTTTCTAGATTAGGAGGCAGAGTGCGTCATGTGGTGACATGCAGTCCTATGGAAAAGAAGAAATAGGAGTCATACATCTTATCTTTTATACAGACTCAGCATTTTCAGTAATTCTGTTGAAACAAACACTAAAGAAATTTAAACCCACCGAGGTCAGCCTGACCCCACAGGGCATGCTGCATCTCTCTGCACTGAAGAGATTGAATAGCTGCTTTAGGAGTCAGGTGTCAAACTCCCTCAGTGATCAAAATTCAGCTCCTGAGTTAAAGGTGGATTGTATTGGTGTTTTGGGGGCTGCGGGAAGGGAGCAGTGGAAAAGAGACTTCTAGCCTGGGGCTCCTGCTGTTCCCTTAGGGGATTTAGGGCCTGTAAAAACACTTTGAGGTCTCTGAATGGCAACACATAAATAGCAGTGACCCTTAATTGAAAGGGAGGAGACCAAGTGGACCAGAGGTCAAGACTTTACAGTGATGACTAGTGGCCTGGGGGTGCCAGCTGAAATGGTCTGGATTTTTTTTTTTTTTTTTTTTTTTTTTCCCTTCCAGCTCTTGCCCTTCCCCCTTCCTGGGCTTGGAGATCTAGGAAGGAAGGAGGAGGGACCATTAACTAAACTAAGATGTGATGTGGATGGTCCCTGGGTGGACCGGAATTTCAGAGGAGAGGAAAGCCCCCAAGCCTTTTTTAAACTAGTGTATAACAACCTGACTGCTACCAGCAGTTTGCCAATTACCCAATTATGACCCAAATTTGCACATTTAAAAAAAGTAGTCTGCTACTATTCTTCCTTATACGAGGATTTTAGTCACTGTACATCTTGTGTCTTTAAATAATGTATTAGGAACATTTTCAAGTCTGTAAGTGCTTTTTTAATGAGAGTGTGAAGATTTTAATGGGACTAGATTGCTTTTCATGACATTTCAGAGTGACTTAATTGTAACAATGTTGAGAGGCGATATTTTAAAGTTTGCTAAGTATGTCTGCTGTGGATTATAGTCAGACACTTAAAAGGACGGATGGATGGATAGTGGAATCAGATAGCTTTTTCCTCACTACTCCAAATATTAGCTCTTTTCAAATACGGTTACAACAAACCAGGTACAGGTCAGGGCTCTCTTAACCCTTTTAATTTTAAAATAGGATCAGAGGCTAATAACAGGCTAGTGGGGATAGTTTGAGACAAATTCTTTAAAACTTACTAGGGCAACGATGTTTGTCCAATGGCATTTGCTATCTCTTTTTACAGAGCCAAGAGGCTAGGCTATCTTTGTTCACACTCCCTGATAGTCCCTGAGCTCTCTTCTCTGTTTGCTTAAAAAAGTACCTGTCTTATGTCTCATTTTATCTGAAAATTTAGCAAGTGTTTCTAAAATATTGTCACTACCAAATAACAGTTTACTTTTTAATGATAAGAATTTCAGACCCTTTGTGAAACTCAAATTTTTTCCTACCTTCATAACAATGGGATTATTCAGATTATTCAGAGGTCTTTTCCTGCACAAATGTTCTTAGGATTCTAGAACTTGTGGCAGGTTTCTCAAAATTAGATCATATGGTCAGACAGTTTCAATACCACTCTTAGGAGGGGTTTGGATTAGTTTCCTAGGACTGGGATTGCCTAACAAAGTACCACTTTATTAAACTGGGTGTTTAAAGCAACAGAAATATATTCCCTCCCTGTGCTGGAGGCATGCAGTCTGAGATCAAGGTCTCAACAGGGCCATGTTCCCTCTGAAACCTGTCAGGGAATCCTTCTTTGCCCCTTCCTAGCTTCTGGTGTTTTGTCGGCAGTCTTTGGAGTTCCTTGGTCTGCAGCTGCTTAACACTGATCTCTGCCTTCGTCATCACATGATGTTCTCCCTGTGTGCCTCTGTCTTCCTTTAAGGACGCCAGACATATTGGATTTGGGGCCCACCCTATTCCAGTATGACCTAATCTTAACTAATTACACCTGCAATGAACCTACTTCCAAATAAGGTCACATTCTGAGGTACTAAGAATTACAATTTCAACATATCTTTAAAAGCACCCAGGAGATTCTGAGGCAGCCTCCACAGGTTCCCAAAACATGGTTCCTGGCATGTCTGCACAGACAGAATTCATCAGGAGCACTAAAGCAATTAAATATATCTATATGTGTGTGTGTGTGTGTGTGTGTGTGTGTGTGTGTGTGTGTGTGTGTGTGTGTGTGTGTGTGTGTGTATACACACACACACATATATACATACATATATATATGTGTGTGTGTGTATATATACACACACATATATACATACATATATATGTGTGTGTGTATATATATATATACACACACACATATATACATATACATATACATATACATATACATATATATATATATATATATATATATATATATATATATATATATATATATGGTTTAAAGAAGAAAAATAAGCCCCCAAATCATGTACTCACCACCCAGCAGAAAAAATAAAACCTTACCAATACCTTTGAAGGCCTTGGAAAGCCTCAGGGGTTTGTTTAAAATGCAGATTCTCCTCTGAGGGGTTAGGTCAGAGACATTCCGAGGGACATGAATTAGAATTTAGTAACTTTTGGGCTTCCCTGGTGGCGCAGTGGTTGAGAGTCCGCCTGCTGATGCAGGGGACACGGGTTCGTGCCCCGGTCTGGGAAGATCCCACATGCTGCGGAGCAGCTGGGCCCGTGAGCCATGGCCGCTGAGCCTGTGCGTCCAGAGCCTGTGCTCCGCAATGGGAGAGGCCACAACAGTGAGAGGCCCGCGTAAAGCAAAAAAAAAAAAAAAAAAAAAAAGAATTTAGTAACTTTTTTTAACCACAAGGTGTGTTTTAAGTTGGTCTAGAAAATTTAACTTTGGAGTGGGATGGATTTTTTTTTTTTTTCCTACTACAGAATAGAAAAGCTGCACAGTGTGGTGGAAATGTCATTAGCTCCTCTTCTGTTTGGGATGGTTTCCTGAAAAAAAAAAAAAACTCACCTATAATTTTCTGAATTAGTTTAGATCTGTGGCTTAGAGAGACTTACAGTGGTGCACACTTAATTTTGTGGGAGGAAGGTGTGTATGTGTGAAGGTAAGGGATCTATTATTGATTATGTTTGTTACATTCTTGTCTTTCTCCTGGGAATTTTGTGACGATTTATATCTGCTAGATAATTTTAAGTTTGTAAAATGCCTTGAGTTCCTTGGGGGAAGTGTTACATAAATGTAAAGAAATTATGCAGCACCTGAATTTGGTTGTTCATCCTTTTTTTAGTGTGTTTTAATTAAGAACTTAGCACTATTTAAGTTGGATGGGTGGGGAAAGGCCTTAATCACTCAAACATGGTTAAATAAGTAGGTAGGAGCAGCATTTAGGCTGGAACTCAAGAAGGAATAAATGAACAGGACCTCTTCTGGATATCAGTCATTTTCTATGTCACTTGCTGAGCTGAACTGTAGGTTAATGTCTCCTCCCATGTTTACATGGTGCTCTTAGAGAATCAGGCCCCCACAACCCCCCTTTTAAAACTTATTTACATACTTTCAGATTCCTTAGACCTTTCTAGTTTTCTGGAGTGAAGTGGAAACCTTCCCTTTTTTGGGGGGGGGCGCTGCGTTGGGTCGTTGCTGCATGTGGGCCTTTCTCTAGTTGCAGCGATTGGGGGCTACTCTTCATCGCGGTGTGCAGGCCTCTCATTGCGGTGGCTTCTCTTGTTGCGGAGCACGGGCTCTAGGTGCGCGGGCTCAGTAGTTGTGGCACGTGGGCTCAGTAGTTGTGGCACGTGGGCTCAGTTGTGGCGCACAACTGAGTTGTGGCTTAGTTGTTCCGTGGCACGTGGAATCTTCTTGGACCAGGCATCGAACCCATGTGCCCTGCATTGGCAGGCGAATTCTTAACCACCGCGCCACCAGGGAAGCCCCTGGAAACCTTTTTTTTAAAAAAAGAGTTTGTCTCACTCTCTAGGTACTCAGGGAGCAAGAAGGCACCTGACAAACCATGTTGACTTCTGGTACCCTGTGCCTCTATGGCCCAAGCAGCTGGCTTCCAAACTACCTCCTTCTGCCTGTTACACAGAGCTTTGTGTTCGAGTGGGTAACACCTTCCCAGGACCACTGAAGAGTGGGGAAGGGAAACAGTTGCCAACACCCTACAGTCCAGTCATGCCTCTTTGGTTTGCTGTGTTGTCACAGTCTCACCTGTATGTTTGTTTTTTGCCTTGTTGCTCTGTGAACAAAGAATCACCTCATCCTCCTTTCTGTGGCTGACCCCAGACTTGTAACCTTTCTCATTCATTCACCATGTCTATTAAGCACCTACTACGTGCTAAGTAGTAGGCACTTGTGAATTACACAGAGTTCTTGATGCTGTGGAGCTGTCTAGTGGAGGACACAAACATCAAAAAAAAGAAAAGTCAAAACCAGTAGCCAAATAGGTATAATTAGATGAAGGGTAAAAAGGACAATCACAGGCTCTTAGAGTATATAACAAGGGAACCTAGCCTCTCTAGGGTGTTTTAAAGAATGACACTTCAGCAAAATCTGGAATGATCACTGGAAATTAGCAGGGAAGGAGGAAGAACAGGAAACATTGTCTTCTAAGAAGTATACCGTGAAATTGTTGTTTCTCTTCCTTTCTCTCTGCCCTTTTCCTTCCCCACATAGTCTTACGGCACAATTTCAACCGTCCAAAGTGAGCCAGTTGCTTTGCTACTTGGATGGTTGGAGGTTGGGGGCTTCAGGAAGGGGGTGGGAGTTAAAGCTGAATATAAATTAGACAGCAAGTAGTTTTTCTTTATTGGTATGGTTAACCCATTAAATTGGGCTCTTGGCATACTGTTTCTCTAAATTGTGCTCTGGTGACCTTTTTGGAATCCCAGTGCTGTCCTGCAGACCCTTGCTGTATGTCTGGGGTGGGTTAAGGGCTTGGGAAAGATACACGTGCTAAAGGAAGTCCTTTTCGGCACTCTTTCTATCTGTAAGAGGTAACAAAGCTTTAAGGTGTTTTACTTCTTAGGTATAATTTTTCTAACTTCCGACATCAAAATCACCAGGAGCCTTAGCAGTAGAACTCCTGGCTGTTAAGCATTCTATTGAGAGCCACTGCCATGATGGCATGGATCACCAGTGGGTCATTCCAAGCGTACAGATGAGGACTTTCATTGTTTCTTATCACCAGTACCAGCTCTGTAATTTGCAGAGTGCAAAGTGAATATGCAGAACCCCTCATTAAAAAATTATGAACAGCTTAAAGAGGGCAACAGCAGAGCATTAACCAAGCGTGGGGCCCTCCTGAGCGCAGGTCCCTGGAAGGCTGTGCAGGCTGCAAGCCCGTGAGGCTGGCCCTGTGCACCACTTATGTTTTCCTTCATAAAGTGAACTGCTTATTGCTCCCTGTGTACCGCAGTGTTTGTTGCCTTTGTCCCTTGGGTCTCCCTGTATGAAATGCTGTTTTTCATCTCTTCTCTCTCACCTGGGCTCACCTCAGTTTTTGCATGCTCTTGTTAGAATCCTGTGCAAGTTGCCACTGCAAGTCTGTGTCCTTTGAGGGCATGCTGCTCTTCATCCTTGTATCCCCTGCCATTAGCTGAGGCTCTGCCACTGCTTCCTCATAAGTTTGCTGAATAAAATACTTTAACCTGAATACTTTTTAAAAAACTTAATTAGGTTACGGACCCCTGGGAATGCAGATCTAGTTCAGAGCGAGGTGTTGCGCTGGCAGAGGTGTTGCATGAGTGGCCTGGGCTGCCTGAGCATGACTGGGGTGAGGCAGTGTGCAGGACTGGGTGGGAGACAAACTCAGGACATCTCTGGCAAGTTGTGTATCCTGCGTGGTCGACACCTTTGGTGGCTGTTACCCTCCCTCTGATGGTCAAGATTTCCTATCTGCATCTCTCGTTAACCTCTGAGTTCCAGGAAATGACAGCTTTTCCTAAGCCATTTAAGTTCAAATGTGCTGTTAGCAGAAACTGAGGAAGTGTTTCTTGTGGTAGAAAGGGGACCATTTGCTCAGTGGTTACAGTTTGAAACTAGACATTCCTGGATTGTTTGAGTGAGTATGTTCTGGAGAATTCCCCAAAGCTGGATACACATGGTAAGTGAAGTTGTGGCTCTGTAGGCTGAGAATCAGGCCGTGCTTACTACACTTAAAAGGACTATTCCTGCCTTGAGGTAACCAGAGGTAGCTATGAATTTGGGCAAGAGGTCTATGAAACCTCTTCATCTCACAGATGCACAAGCAGCTGGAAGTTTGGAGAAGTTAGAGAGCATGTTCAAGGGTGATTCAGATATTTGGTGCCTGAGCTGGCACTGGAATCTGTGATTCCTACTCCTCTTGAGGCCTCAGTAAATATTTGTTCAAAGATTATTTTATTCTTTCTTTGAAGATTATCGTCTGGCCTTGACCTGATGGAGTTAATGGAATGAAATATGTACTTCCCCTTTGAAACTGTTTTGAGGAGTTAAAGTGAACAGATTGTCTAAAACAGTGCTGTCCAGTTGAAATATGTGAGCCACACATGCAATTTAAAAGTCTTTAGTACCCACATTAAAAAGTAGAAAGTGGTGAAATTAATTTTAATAACTTAACCCAATATATCAGATATTTTTAATCATTTCAATATGTATGCATATATGTATATATCGATATATCCTATGTATATCAATATAGAAATATTGAGATACTTAGTTTCTTTTTTCCCAGTGTAGCTACTGTACATTCCTGACAGTGCAGGTCTAAAATATACTAGCTTAGGGACTGACCTGGTGGCACAGCGGTTAAGAATCCACCTGCCAATACAGGGGACACGGGTTCAATTCCTGGTCCGGGAAGATCCCACATGCCTTGGAGCAACTAAGCCCCTGTGCCACAACTGCTGAATTTGCACTCTAGAGCTCACGAGCCACAGTGACTGAGCCTGCGCACCTAAAGCCTGTGCTCTGCAACAAGAGAAGCCACTGCAATGAGAAGCCCCGTGCACCAGAACGAAGAGTAGCCCCTGCTCACCACAACTAGAGAAAGCCCGTGAGCAGCCATGAAGACCCAATGCAGCCAAATAAAAAATTAAAATAAATAAATAAATGAATAAAATATACTAGCTTATACATTTCATTTTTATTTTTTCTTCTTTTTTAGGATGCTTTAACCCATACTAGTTAGCATATGAGCTTGTTACTGGTGTAATGATACACCTGGGGAAACAAGGATTTGGGACGTAGACTAACTTGTTAGTTTTAGCCTGACAGTTGGAGCGGGTCAGGTGAACGCAGAATGCTCCAACATGGATTTGCTGTAGATCTGTCTTTGTGCTGGGCATCTGGAGGTGGTGCCTGCAGCCTCTTAGGGGACAGAAACCACCTTGTATGGAGACATGTGCTGTCAGTCAAGGAGAATCTCTCTGCTGTTGAGTCAGCCTAGGCTTTGATCTCCTGTCTGCACAGAGAGCTTGCTGCTGAGTTAGATTTTTGCTCCTCTGGAAATAAGAAGGAAAATGTGGGTTTTTTGAGTAAGGTTACTGGTCAACATGTGAAATCTTCCTCGGGCCATTTAATTAAAATCTGAACATGAAGTAGATCATACAATCATTAGCCTAGATATTGATAGATCATTGAAACTAGTAAATTAAGATATCAAAAGTCCCACACACATGTCATCAGGTCTGCCCTGATTTCTAGATAAAGGCTAGTATATATATGGTTTGTGGGGTGTGATTTGAGTGGAAGTTCTTCCTTCTTTTTTAGATCACTGCTCAAACTCTACTGACAGAATACAGGGAGACAGCCTTGATTAGATTAGACCAGATTGGATTAAATCAAATGGTTAAAGCCTTTGGAGCCGCTAGCTTGTAGGAGACACCATAATGGCCTTCATAGCGTCCCTAAATCCTATTAGGTAAGTTAATCTTATTGAAGAATTTAGGTCTGCATAAATCAGCATTGCCCTTAGACTCTCTCTGGTGGTCTGTGGCTCTTCAGGTGAGCTGACAGTAAGTTTCTTGGAATAGGTTGGTTATGTTGGTTTGGGGCAAGTTATTCTAAACAACTTGAAAGTAGGTACCTGCCGTTGATAGAGAGAACATTCCCTGTAGAAAAATAGTCTGTCTCCTGGCTGCTCTTTGGCATGGTGGCTGTTAGTGTCTGTGCCAGGGATGTTTTTAGCCCTGGTTTTGGGGAAAGAAAGTCAGCAGAGATGTGTGTAAATAGTTGTAAGATCAGCTGCTGTGTCATTGTGGCAGGTGTGGGGGTGGGTTGATTGATGGGTGGGAGCTTTATTTTTAAGCTTTGTGGAATCATCTCTTATAGCCTGTGTCCATTTTAGAGGTTGTCACGAAGAATCATGTGCTGAGTATATAGCATGTACTAAATGTTGGGCCTTAAAGAATCTTGGAACTTGGAAGCTGGAGGCATCTTCGTCTGAGATTTTTCAGGGTGCACTTGTAGTTTTGTTATAAGTTCGAGTTGGCTCTTGCCTGTTTCTACAGATGCAGTGACCATATTTTTCTGAAGCAAAACATCCTTTTTGTCACAGGATTTATTTCCAATTTGTGAATATATGGACAGGCAAAGTTTTATTACAAAGGCACGTAAACTGTGTCAAATATTATTATAGATTTACTGTCTTTTGGAAAAAGAAAAAGGTACAAGAAATTGGGGCTCTCCAGCTCTGAATGTATGCTTTACTGCATCCACAGTGAGGACTGGTGGAACTGTGGGGGAAAAAAAAGTAAATTAGACTTATATCTTTGCTAAAGGTGGTTTGGTTAGACATGGATAACTTTAAGACCCACAAGTGATTATTACATACTGAATTGGCCTCCAGAGTTGAAGGAAAATTTTTTCTAGGCATCTTTAAAAATAAGTTGCATAGTGCCTCAGCTAGGAGCTGAGCGACCACCATTGAGATCCTCTGAGTTAACTGGTTCGCAAGCAGAATGTGAGGCATCTGATGTTGCGTCTGGCTACTCAGTGAATAACCATGAGAAGATTCCTGTATCCAAGGGGCTGAGGAGAGACTCTGACATGGGGACTTGCACTGTTGTCATGGAGTAGGGACTTCTTCTTGATAGAGCCTAGGGGACTTGTTAGCTCTGGGCTCTGCCTGTTCTTAGGCCAAGAAGTGAGTTAAGCTCAGTTTTTTTTTTTTTTTTTAATACAGCAGGTTTTTATTAGTTATCCATTTTATACATATTAGTGTATACATGTCAATCCCAATCTCCCAATTCATTCCCCCCACCACCACCCCTACCCCCTGCTTTCCCCCCTTGGTGTCCACACGTTTGTTCTCTACATCTGTGTCTCTATTTTTATTTAACCTTTCTGGTGAGGCAGCCCTGTATCTGTGTCCTGTCCTCAAAGACTAAAGAGAATTTCAGGTGTGGGCCAGACATGAGTCTGAAGAACAGTTATGATGGATGAATGGTTTTGATTTGCTTTTAAGAAGGAGAGTGCAGCTAGCCCTCTTTGGATGAAGATAATATCTCTATCCAGCCCTCCTGTGTATTAAGTGTACGGTGTTCTCTTCCTGTATAGCACTTGTATTTTCAAGAGCCGGGGTCACTGACAGAACACTTCTCACTCTTGAGTTTCAGAGCATAGCAGAGTATACACGTCTGAAGCCAGAAATGTAATTTTCTCTAAGTGTACTAAGTATTACTTTAATTCTCCTTATAGTGAATGCACATGCTCACACAATTGTGGGTTTTTTATGCTCCTTGAGGAGGACTAGCCCCCTTTTTACTTTTATTGATTCTTGATCGCGCAGTTCTCAGGGTTACCTTTGTTAGGAAGCAGCCGCTGGAAGAATGTGTGCTCGTTTTGTCCTTGTGACCTTTACTCCTGTGCCCCTCTGACCCAAGGCTCACCCTGCCTGCCCTCTCTGCATCAGCCCAGCTTTGTTCTTCTGGGCTTCTTGTTCTTACTCTATGAAGGATACATCCTTGCTTCTCTCCATCTCAACTTAGTGTCCATGTCTGTTGAGGCAGTTCTAGATGGGAAGAGGTTAGGGAGGGAATTTGAACAAGGAGAAAGATTGGATCTGATTAGGAGAAATTTATATAACTTCTGAATTCAGTGCTAATCGTTTTCAGATGCTCTGGGATCACAGTATACTTTGGTCTGGAGACCTTTGAGAACTGCTTTTAATAGCCATCAGACAGCCCTGCCTGCTTTTTCTTCCTGTCCCATCTCTGCTTTTCCCTCCCAGTTTGCCTGGAAGAGCACACCAAATCTTCATAAACTCACTCATTCTCCTCTTTTAAAGGGCTTCTTGATTTGCTCCCCACATCAGCTGCTCCCAATCTTGCTTGGGCTAGCTCCCAATCTTTCTGAGTCCCTTTGGGAAGGAGGAGAAGCCATCCTCCTCTCCATAGTTTACAGACCCTTCCATGTCTTGCCCCAGAGCCTCACAGAAAGCTATAATAATGCCTAAAGCTTATTTATGTACTTAAAATGTGCCTAGCATTGTGACGAGCCCTTTACATGGATTATCTCTTATAACCAAGTCAGCCTGATAAAGTATATGTGCTATCACCGTCTTCACTTTACAAATGGGAAATTGATGCCTGGAGAGTTCAGTAATATGCCACCATGTCCACAGCTGGAATCAAGTGATGGAATCAAGATTCAAACCAGGTAGCCCAATCCCAGGGCTCACGTCCAACTCCTCAGGGAAAGGTTGGGAGTTCACAGCCAGGAGAGCTGTGCTCGTAGCAGCTTTTTAAAAGCTGAGATACCTGTTACACAAACCTAAACACTTAATGGTCTTTGTATTTTCAGTTCACTCAGTAAGCCCGGTGTTCTGGATTGATCTTTGATGATGGCAACTATGTGTTGTAAAAAACCAGAAAGAGGGACTTCCCTGGTGGTATTGTGGTTAAGAATCCGCCTGCCAGTGCAGGGGACATGTGTTCGAGCCCTGGTCCTGGAAGATCCCACATGCCTTGGAGCAACTAAGCCCGTGCGCCACAACTACTGGGCCTGTGCTCTAGAG
Source organism: Mesoplodon bidens (assembly GCF_964165515.1). Taxonomy (NCBI): domain Eukaryota; kingdom Metazoa; phylum Chordata; class Mammalia; order Artiodactyla; family Ziphiidae; genus Mesoplodon; species Mesoplodon bidens. The sequence continues at coordinate 40,364,460 of NC_138171.1, forward strand.
CCCAGGTGCCACAACTACTGAGCCCACGTGCCACTACTGAAGCCTGCTCGCCTAGAGTCTGTGGTCTGCAACAGGAGAAGCCACTGCAATGAGAAGCCCGTGCACCACAATGAAGAGTAGTCCCTGCTAGCCACAACTAGAGAAAGCCCGTGTGCAGCAACACAGACCCAGGGCAGCCAAAAATAAATAAATAAATAAATAAATTTATTAAAAGAAAAAAACAGAAAGAAAAATGTTAGAGGTGGGCTTTTTCAGCTGTAGTCCCCCTTGGCTGTGCAATCAAATAACAGGACTCCTGATGAAGAAATAAGGCCCTAAGTGCTCTTGCTTTGGAAAGGTTAGTTAATTGGTAGAGGTTGTGTTTCTGTGGTTAATTTGTGTTCCTGTCTTAGTCACACGTGAATGTTCACAGGCATCGGGTGTGTCATTCAGCAGTCCCATAAAACAAGGAGCTCTTCAGCCTGCACCAGTTGGTGCACCTGAATAACAATAGGGAAGCTTGTTGACCGTTTGGCACTTCACAGCCCAGTAATTAGAAACTGTAAAACAATAATACAGACATGAAGCAAATCCTCCAGTTAATGAAAAAAATCTACACTCCTGCTTTGTGGCTGAGTGCAGAATCACAACTGGCTGCTTATACAACAGAGCAAACACTTCAGGATTTTGGCAGCTGTTTTATACATATAAAAAGCTCTAGGCTCTACATTCATTTGGGGACCGTCATATTTAAAGAAAAATGAAAACAACAGTTGCCTGGCTTTCTTGTTTTTTATAAATTTACTGCGGTGATTCTCAAATCATGGTCCCTAAACTAGAAGTATCAGCATTATCTGGGAACTTGTTGGAAATGCAGATTTTTTGGGGTCTCACCTACTGAATCAGAAATTGTGGGGGTGGAGCTCAGCAGTTTATGCTTTAAGAAGTCCTCCAGGTGATTCTGACGCACTCTACAGTGTGAGAAACACTGGGGAGTGGGTAGAGGATTTGGGGCATGGGCAGTGGGTCCCCTTTTGGGCCACCCAAAGGTGAGCCCTAGGCTTTTGACCAGAGGTTGGACAGCTGGCCTGAGAATGTATGAAGGCCCCTTGCTCTCAGGAGGGTGGGAGGAGGTGTCTCAGGGAAGGAGCTATGCCTTTTTGGGGACCTGGTTGGGAGAGAGGGCTTTGACTGTGGCTTATTACCAACTTGTAAGGAACCTTTTCAGTATTTCATTTACCATCTGGGCTGTGCTGGTGCAGTCAGCTCCGACAGACCCAGATTTACTGGACAGAGAAGAGATATGGGGACAGAAACAAAGACCATCTTATTTCTCAGGCCGAGCCTTCGAAGTGCTGCTGATGCCAAGTGCTCATCCTCGCAAAGAACTGTCATTAAAAATGGAAGGTTAAGATGGGAGTGGGGTGGTGACAGGACAGATTTCCTTCTTTTCTCTGTACGTCCCCTCTCTCTTCCCTGTTTCATGTCTCTGCCTCCAGCTATCTTGGCGGATGGGATTTGTTTAATAATTTTCTTGGGGCCTCCTGACAAATGGCCCCTCTGCCACTTCCTGACTGTGTGGTGACCGCAGCAGGGACACAGGGTCATTTCAGAGCCAGTAGAAGTCCGTGCACAGCTGACCACTGTATCTCTTGGAAAGGCCTCTTGGGAAATAAGAGCTTGCCACCAGTGTGAAATGAGTTCTTGACTGGTGTTACCACAAAGGCTCGGGTTCCTAACACTCAGTGAACAGCTTGGTTGACTGTCTGTTGGGGACAAAACCTGATAAAAACAGAAACACCCAGCCTGCAGTTTCTGGGTGTTTATCCAGATTTTTAAATTTTGCTCACATTTTAAAATTTTTTTATTTTGCTCACATTTTTACTGCCTTTTAGATCATTGAGTTTTCTTATTCCTTAAAAAAAAAAAGGGCATAGGACTTGTTGGTCAATGAATGTATGCTAGTCTTTCATTTAATCACCATCAGCACAGGAAAGCAGCAGGGATAGAGAGGTGAATGAGACATATCCCCTGTCCTCCCTGACCTCCAGACTGATTTCTGGGGGAGGAAACTGACCAAGAAAAGAACCACCCAGATCTTGGGTTAACTTTATTCCTTCTGTGTTCTCAAGTGGGAGAACTTGTTTGAATTCCTGAATTTGATGTTGGTTCACAAGTCCAACATGAGGCTTTTTTTTTTTCTTTTTTTTTTCTTCTCCTGGGGGGAGAAAAAAATTATATTACCAAAGTTACTTCAAATAAAGGAACCTTCAAAGCCTGATGCAATCTGATGTTAAGATACCAGAATACAGAAGCCTACTGTCACATTAAAGCAAGGTCTTGGTTATTCCCTGAAATCTTGGGTCACTGAGACATCCAAGGAAGGAAGCTAGTTGCCAACACACCTGGAATTCTGGTGGAAACTGTGAATGTCTGGACCATTCATCATTGTGAAGGCTTGTTTTGTATTTATTCTGAGGGATCTGTGGCCTGTCGACTCTTAGGAGGTGGTAGTTGCTGATTTTTCTTTCCTGCGACATTCAGGGCTCATGGAGAAGCCAGAGGCTCACACTGGAGTGTCTGCTTTCCTGGAAGTCAGAAAAGATGGTCCTTTCTGCCAGATGAGTGGGTGGGGTGGGAGCCTTTAGCCCCTTGGATTGTCATGAGTGGTGTAGCCTTACTGTACTGGGACAGGAAGGCTGACCCATCATTCTCCCCAGCCTGCCTGCCCTTCATCTTGATTTAATTAAATACACAGCTGATGATGTCAGCCTGCCTCCTGGCTCCCTCAGCTTCCCCCTTGGAACAAAACATCCGGGCAGACAGTCGTGACCATTAAAGTCTCAAGACCCAAGCTTCATTTGTTCTGAGGTAATTAAAATAAAATCTGCCTAAACATCTCCAAATGCAGATAAAACCTAGTGCTGATTAGAGGTGACCCTCTAATAAACCTGATTTGATTAGGCAGAACCAGTGGGGTGCAGGCAAATATTTGAGACTCTGGCCAAGCTGATTATTCCATTGACCTTTCACTTGGGGGAAAAAAACCCATTTGATTCTTTCTGTCCCAGAGTACTTGAAAACTATTACCTGTGACAACTAAAGGACTTTGGTGAAATAAACAGGCAAGACCTGTGGACTTGACCTTATGATTCTCAGTCAGCTACCACCTGGGACATGCTTGCTTCCTGGCAGATCAATGGAGAATGGATTTTGCCGGAGGTCCTGGCCTGGAACACTAATTAAAAAGGACGTTCTAAAATGCACCCAGGCATGTTCTGATAAAGTCGTAGCAGATGTGGGTGGTGAGGGTTTTTTTTAAAAGTCACAGTTTCTTTGTTTATTAAGGTAACTTTTAACAATTTGTTACATACAGAAAAACCAACCTAGAACTGCTTTAGTGTTTATATCAAGACCTCATTGCCAATTTAGGAGAAATTTCCTTAATTGCTTTGTCTGCTGGCTCCTGTAATACTGGGCATACCTCTCTTACCATTTATCACATTGTGCTGTGATGGTTGGTTTACTTCTCTTGTTCTGTCTTAGAAAGCAGGAAAAATGTCTATTTCTTCTGTATGGCTGCCCAAATGCCCATTACACTGAGCCGGATACAGGGGTTGGCAAATTATGGCTTTTAGGCCAAACCAGGCCACTGCCTGTACGGGAATGAACTAAGAATGATTTTTACATTTTTAAGTGGTTGAAAGAAATCAAAGGAAGAATATTTCATGACACATGAAAATTATGTGAAACTCACATTTCAGCATTCATAAATTTTATCGGAATACAGCCAGGTCCATTCTTTTATATCAGTGGTCCGTCCCCAACCTTTCTGGCACCAGGGACCAGTTTCGTGGAATACAGTTTTTCCACAGACCAGGGTGGAGGGGGGATGGTTTCGGGATGATTCAAGTTCATTACATTTATTGTGCACTTTATTTCTATTATTATTACATTGTAATATATAATGAAATAATTATACAACTCACCATAATGCAGAATCAGTGGGAGCCCTGAGCTTGTTTTCCTGCAACTAGATGGTCCCATCTGGGGGTGGTGGGAGACAGTGACACGTGACATGTGTTGCTTATGTCCAGTCTACTCCGTAATCTCGTTTCGGTTGCTGTCACTGTAGAAAACCCTGCTTCACACAGAAGGATGTTGGAAATGGAAGCAGGCTTTTCAGTGCTTTTGTGGCAATCTCAGGATATTCCGCCTTGACTTTAATCCAGAATGTATGGAGATTTGAAGTTGTCTCAAACATACTTTTAAGGCTACTGTCATTTGTGATGTCAAGCAGTTGATCCTCTTCTAGCACGGAAGTCTGTTCACCTGGCTTATTCACAAATGGGTTGCGGATCCATTCCTTCCCAGTTTGGGGGTCTTTTGTGGTTGGGAAGTAATGCTCAAACTCTTTTGAAAGCTGAGATAGGTGATCATGCACCAGCTGGGAGAAAGAAGACCCTGGCTTAGTGTCTTTCAAAATCTCTGCTAATGTTTGAAACATGTCAAAAATTCCAGTGTTCACTCATCGCCCCCATAATTCCAGTTTGGCTTTGAATACAGCCACTTTATCTGCTGACTTGAACACAGTTGTCATTCTCCCCTGAAGTGACAGATTGAGTTTGTTGAGCAGGTTGAATATGTCACACAAGTAAGCAAGTTTTGCGACCCATTCTGTGTACTGAAATGTGCTGCCAGAGGTGACTGTTTTTCTAAAAGAAATCTCTGGAGCAGCTCTCATAACCCAGATACTCTGGCCAGTGATCTACCTTTAGAAAGCCATCTCACTTCTGCGTATAAGAGAAGACGTGTGTGCCCTGTGTCCGTCTCCTCATAGAGCTGTGCAAACAGACATGAGTTAAGGGCTTGTACTTTAATGGGGTTGATAATTTTAATTACAGCCTGCAAAATGTTGTTAAGTTCAGGTGATATTTTTCTGCTAGCCAGCATTTCTCTATGGATGACACAGTGCGTAGACTCACATTCAGAAGTGACCTCTTTGACCTGAGCAGTGATACCAGAAAGCCGTCCAGTCGTCTGTGTGTATACTGACACAAAATGACCAATTCGGTTTTCCTGATATGTAATCATTCAAAGACTTGAATAGTTCTATAGCTGTGGTGTTGGTTGGCAACACAAGTGCACATAACATATCCTCATGCACATCCTCCTGAAAAATATATCACACAGAAACAAGCATTGTGGGCTTCCCTGGTGGCGCAGTGGTTAAGAATCCGCCTGCCAATGCAGGGGACACGGGTTTGAGCCCTGGTCCGGGAAGATCCCACATGCCACGGAGCAACTAAGCCCGTGTGCCACAACTACTGAGCCTGCACTGTAGAGCCTGCGAGCCACAACTACGGATGCCCATGTGCCTAGAGCCCGTGCTCTGCAACAAGAGAAGCCACTGCAGTGAGAAACCCGTGCACCACAATGAAGAGTAGTCCCCACTCATCGCAACTAGAGAAAGCCTGCGCTCAGCGACAAACCCAATGCAGCCAAAAAAAACCCAAACAAAAACCAAACAAAAAAAGCATTGTTGTCTTCTTGTCAACATCAGTAAACTTGTCAACCTGGATTGTGTACCATGGTGACTCATTAAGCGTAACCACTGTGCCTCAGTATCCTCTGCTATTTCATCAATTCATCTAGGTATGGTGCTAGCTGAAAGAGGAGCATGTGCCACCTTTTGAACTGCAGCCTCTCATAAAAGTTCACGACACATGACCTTAGCGGCAGGCAGGATCAACCCTTAATCAACAGAAAAGGGCTTCTTAGCTTTAGCAATGCGGTTAGCCACTAAGAATGATGCTCTCAGTGCAGACACATTTGATGAAGTGGTGACCTTCAATAATTGCTTCTCTTTTTTTTTTTTTTTTGCGTTACACGGGCCTCTCACTGTTGTGGCCTCTCCCATTGCGGAGCACAGGCTGCGGACGCGCAGGCCCAGCGGCCATGGCTCATGGGCCCAGCCGCTCCGCAGCATGTGGGATCTTCCTGGACCGGGGCATGAACCCCTGTCCCCTGCATCGGCAGGCAGACTCTCAACCACTGGGCCACCAGGGAAGCCCTGCTTCTCTTCTTTGTGCTCATGTTTTTTTTCTTTGGAAAACTCCAAAGGCTTGTCTTTTAATGCAGGGTGCTTGGTCTCCATGTGGCAAAGCAGTTTTAAAGGTTTTATGGCTTCGTTGGATAGCGGTTGCTATATATTATGCAAAGTGGGCTTGGAGAATGAGAATTATCTGTTGCAATGAACCCGTAATTTAAGTAGGACTCTTGGTATTTTCTTTTAAATGCAGCTTTCTTTTTGTGGGCGGTCTCAGAGTCTTCTGCTGCCTCATCATTGGGTCTTTCCCCCTTTTCAAAGAAGCTCTCCAGCAACGTTTGTTTTTTTACTCATTTTGTCTAGGGTTAGCTTGTGGGCTTCCCAAAACTGTGACTGAGACAAGTGCACAGTGCGGGAAAGAGGTGTGGACGGAAGTGGTAAATACTATAATGGGTGGGCCACGCGTGGACTGAAATAAGTGTCGGATTCTGACTTAAAGCCTGCCACCAGATGCAGCTGTACCGTTGAAGTACATCAACTCGCCACTATAAAGCCTGCCACCAGGTGCAGCTTAATTATCACTTGTCACTCACTGATAGGGTTTTGATATGTCTGCAAGCAGCTGATTTAATATGGTATCTGTGCAGTCAGACCTCTCTGCTAATGATAATCTGTATTTACAGCCGCTCCCCAGCGCTAGCGTCACTGCCTCAGCTCCACCTCAGATCATCAGGCATTAGATTCTCATAAGGAGCATGCAGCCTAGATCCCTCGCATGTGCAGTTCACAAGAGGGTTGGCGCTCCTATGAGAATCTAATACTGCTGCTGATCTGACAGGAGGCGGAGCTCAGGCGGTAATGAGAGCAGTGAGGAGTGTCTGTAAATACAGATGAAGCTTTGCTTGCTCACCTGCCACTCACCTCCTGCTGTGTGGCCCAGTTCCTACCAGGCCATGAACTGGTACCGGTCCTTGGCCCAGGGGTTGGGGACCCCTGATTTACATTATTGTCTTTGGCTCCTTTGGTGCTACAATAGCAAAATTGAGTAGTTGCAGCAGAGACTCTATGTCCTGAAAAGCTTGAAATATTTACTATGTGGTATTTGACAGAAGTTTGCCCGCCCCTTTCTTATTATATAGTGAGCATATCATAAATTCTTATTGTTTGAATTATTTCATATACAAGCCTGAGTTTCCAGATAGGGCTATTCTGATCCTAAAAGTGTTCAGTGAATACTAAGTGAATGAATGACTGACTGAGCTGTTTCTCTTGTTATCCTTTTGTAACCTTAGGTTCAGGTGTTAGTGGTGCTGGTTCATTTCTGAGAGCTAGACAATTATATAGAACTTCTCTTCTGAGGAACTTAAAGAATTCTGGGCCTCCCTGGTGGCGCAGTGGTTAAGAATCTGCCTGCCAATGCAGGGGACACGGGTTCAAGCTCCGGTCCGGGAAGATCCCACATGCCGCAGAGCAACTAAGCCTGTGCACAACAACTACTGAGCCTGTGCTCTAGAGCCCGTGAGCCACAACTACTGAGTCCGTGTGCCACAACTACTGAAGCCCGTGTGCCTAGAGCCCGTGCTCTGCAACAAGACAAGCCACCGCAATGAGAAGTCTTTGCACTGCAACAAAGAGTGGCGTAGCTCCCACTTACCACAACTAGAGAAAGCCAGCCCACAGCAAAGAAGACCCAGTGCAGCCAAAAAAAAAAAAAAACTGTTAATTTTTATTAACTTTCCAGGTTCTGAACCTGTTGTTTGGGATACAGAGACACCAAAAGGCACACAGAGGTTAAACTGACCAGGTCGTACAGTAAAGAAATGGCATGACTCTTCGTGTATTTATCTTTTTCTCTCTTTGCTGAGGCCATTCCTTGTGATGAAAGAGAATTCATATAAGCCTGGGGATATTCATGAGCAAATTACTGCCCAGTACTATACAATGCATTCTTATAGACATCAGCACCTTTGTTTGTAGGCTCTTCACTTCCTTACCAGGGAAACTCTTTAAAAAATAAACCTATGGCTTAAAAAGTAAACACTGCAAGAATGATAGCAATTACCAAATGTAAACACTGTGGCCTTTGAGAACCACTGTGAAATTGTTTAGTGAATTAAATTTATTATGCTTTTGATATTCATATATCTACTTCCATTGACTGTTTAGGAATATGCTTCAGTAGGTAAAGTTTATTTTTAAGACACTCATGTTCTTAGGTAAAACAAAACAAAACAGCAACTGGCAAATATACAGTGACCTTGAAATCTGGAGTGTTTTTGAGAAAGTATCTTTAAAATGACCGGTGCCACAAATACAAGCCCATTCATATGCAGTAGAGTTGGAGCGCATTGGAGTATCCAGGAACAAAGTGAGAAATCTGTAACTTATAGAAAATTTCTGAATCGAAATATATAGTCTGCTGGAGTTTGAGGGAATGGAGGAATTTGGCATGAAGGAGAAGGAAGGAAGGTTAGGAGATACACAGAGTAAAGAAATGTGGGTCAAAGTGATCCTCGGAATCTGAGGAAGCAATGTTTTTCTCAAAACAGTGCCACTGTACTCACTTATTGGGTATCCACCATGGGACAGGTACCTTTTTATACAATTTTGCCAGCTTTACAACAGCCCTGCATAGTAGGGAGAATATCCCTATCTTATGGATGGGAAAGCTGAAGCTTAGGTTAATTGGCTTGCCTGAGGTTTTACAGTCAGTAGCCCACAGAGCCCAGTTTCAAACCCAAATCCGTCTGACTCCAGCCTTTATGTTGTTTCTACCCGTCCCACTTCCCCTGTGCTTGTTTCCCAGAGATCTCATCATTGAAAAGATGCATAAATCCAGCCTGAAGCCATACCTCACTCACCACTTTGTGCAAATGAATCTCTTTTCCATTTCACCTGTTGTTTTCCTTTCCTTAGTAGGACATCTTTGATTTGTGAGCTTCCCACGCCCCTTTCCCTTTTAACCATTTTGATCAATATCAAGTTGATTTTGCTGCCTAAGGTAGAGGGACTTTAGGTAGGAGATTAAGCATTGTAAAAAAAACTCTTGTAAAACCAGTAACCTCCACCCAATTGAAAAGCTGTTCGGTTTGTCTTTGATGGTATGTTTTCCATCCTTTGGCCCTGGCACTCCAGGGGATTCTCAGAGGAAGGGTTGAGAAACAACATTCCAGGCTTAGAGTCCACATTCCGTGGGTTCTGTTGGAGGACTTCTTGGCAGCATTCAGAGAAGCCTATGTTTTCCTAATTTTCCATCCTGGGCCACCTGCTTAAACCCTTCCTGCTGTTTTCCTTTTGTACCTATGTGGTTGGAGCTCCTGGGGCTTTTTACCAAGGCTTTCATCATTTATACCACTGAGTTTTACCGGAGCCTTTGATTTTAAAAATTGATGTTTGACACAGTTACAGACTTTTATTTATTTATTTTTAATGTGTTCACTACTGAACCTTTTTGGACTTTATGGTGGCAGCCTCCAGGAGAGAAAAAATCAATCCAGGCAAATTCTAGGCAGAGGGCAGAGGGTGTGCTGTTGATGGAAACCCGTTTATTATTGATTTCTCAGGATGCAGATCTTAACTGTTGATAAATTTGGAATTTACTTATTTGAGAGGATGGTTCTGTAATGTCAATGAGAAGTTGATTTTGGAAAAGATGCTGACTTGGATGTGGCTGATGCGCCATTGCAAACAAATAGTGCATTTTCACCTTTCAACCTCGTTGCACAGAGAATCTAGAAAGCCCATAGCATTAGGAAGTGGGCAGCCTGCAAATCAAAGCAGTTGAACAGGGAGCAGCCCAGGAATGCCCCATGTCCTACATGGATGAGATTGGTAGAAACTCTGTTTCCCTGCCCATGTTAACATTTGTCTGTCTGCAGAGAATTCTGTGTATGCAGGTAGTGTTTTTGATCTCCAGAAAAAGTTGAGACTAAAGAGGAGTGAAGTGAAGACTGCAAGCCTGGAAGGATTGATTGGTGAGGTACAAATGTTCAGAAAAGAACATTTCTTGAAGGTGAGCTTGTTTTATCAAAATATTGTGGAAATTCTAAAGAAAAGGAAATTGAGTCAAGTTAGTAAGAAATTTTAAAAGGGAAAAATCTGAAAGGGCTTAATTTGAAAACTGAAAGGTTTGTCTTTGCCACAGTGTTTCCTATTCTATAAACTAGGGTGTTGGGAGGTGGAGCAAAAATGTTTGAAACCTTTCCTTTCACCAGCTTCTACTGATTAGTTAGTTTACTCCCGTAAACACAGGTACTGTTTAGTACTGGTTAGTACCTCAGCCTTCTGGTGCTGGTAGTTTTTGTTTGTTTGTTTTTGTTTTTAATATCATATGACCTGCTTCTACAAATAAATTGTGAATAAACTTAATGAGGATAGCAACTGGTGTGATACTTTTTAAAATCTCTAGGGCCTAAGGTCCATGACCAAGGGGAAAAGAGACTACTTTCTTTAAAAACCCTGAAGCTCCCATTGTGTTTTCCTGGTTTTGCTAAAGGGAGTGTTCACGATATTGTAGGTTTGGACTGTAGACAAGCCTTGTCTAGAATTATGGACAAGGCTGTTCTTGCGAATGATAAAAACATGTTGCAGGGCTTCCCTGGTGGCACAGTGGTTGAGAGTCCACCTGCCGATGCAGGGGACGCAGGTTCGTGCCCCGGTTGGGGAAGATCCCACATGCCACGGAGCGGCTGGGCCCGGGAGCCATGGCCGCTGAGCCTGCGCGTCCGGAGCCTGTGCTCCGCAACGGGAGAGGCCACGGCAGTGAGAGGCCCGCATACCGCAAAACAAACAAACAAACAAACAACAAAAAAAAAAACATGTTGCAGTGCTCCATGTATGTTTGTGTCTTCCATGCGGAAGATATTCTGGGCCACGTCTGTCTTTGCCATTTACTTATTACTTTTAATGGTGCTGCCCAGCCACTCTGTGACAGTGTTATTTTAACTTGAAATAGCATGAGGGTTAGGAGAAAGCACCTTGTGAATGTGACGGGGGATTCTCCTGGGCACCTGTAATTGCAGTGATTTGAAATGCTTTCACAGATTTGTAGGAGAGGGTAATTTTTCTTTTTTATTTGCTCCTTTTATCTCGTTCTAAAGCCAGTATTACCTCCCTTCCCCCATGTACTTCTTATTTCTTCCTTCCTTTCTCTCTCTTTTTTTTCTCCTTTAAAGAAACCCTTCCTATTAAGAATCAAAGGCATTTGGAGCTTCTTGGTTTTTTATTAAGAGTTGATTTGACTTTTTAGTACTGTGTAGGAGATGGGGAGAGTCAGGGCCGTTTTGTTGTAATTGCTTCCTGGAAGAGCGAACCATCTTATTACATGGGGGAGAGGTGTTCTTGGGCATTATTTTGCCTCCAGGTGTGTTCTGGGTATTGCTGGTGGTGGCAGTGACCTCTTCTTAGAGCAGGGTCCTCAACTATTGACATTTTGGGCTGGATAACTCTTTGTTGTGTGTGAGGGAGTGTCTTGTGCATTGTTGGATGTTTAGCAGCATTTTTGGCCTCTGTATCAGTAGCACCCCCAAAGTATGACAACCAAAGTGTCTCCAGACATGGCCAAATGTCTCTGGGGGGCACAGGATCACCCTGGTTGAGAATCCTGCCTTAGGAGAAAAGAAGTGCCTTTGAAGCAGAGGGTGGCCATGAACCTCTTAGGGCTGGAGCTTCATTTAGATGCTTTGGTATATTAAAAACACCTCTCAGGGAATTCCCTGGTGGTCCAGTGGTTGGGACTCCATGCTTCCACTGATGGGGGCCCGGGTTTGATCCCTGCTGGAGGGACTAAAATCCCTCAAGCCGTGTGGCGCAGCCAACAAAAAACAAAACGCCTCTCAAATATCAGTGATAAGGGCATATTTATATAGTTGAAATTCCTTTGTAATCCATAAATATCATTTTAGCGCTTAGCTTAAATTTCCTAGGGACTTCCCTGGTGGCACAGTGGTTAAGAATCCGCCTGCCAATGCAGAGGACACGGGTTCGAGCCCTGGTCTGGGAAGATTCCCCATGTTGCTGAGCAGCTAAGCCTGTGCGTCACAACTACTGAGCCTGCGCTCTAGAGCCCATGTGCCACAACTACTGAGCCCATGTGCTGTAACTACTGAAGCCCTCGTGCCTAGAGCCCATGCTCCGCAGCAAGAGAAGCCACCGCAATGAGAAGCCTGCGCACCACAATGAAGAGTAGCCCCCACTCACCGCAACTAGAGAAAGCCTGCGTGCAGCAACGGAGGCCCAACACAGCCAAAAACAAACAAACAAATAAAACAAATTAAAACAAACAAACAAAAAAACTTCCTAGCACTAGTAGTGTGATATGTTATGTTTTATTATTTTCAAAATGAGGGGGTTTGTAGTAAAATGTAGTAATGTCAGAGGTCTCTCTCAACCCTCATGTTTTATGATTTTAGTTATAAAACAAATCTTATGCAATTATAGAACTTAAGAGCTGAAAGTCTGTGACTGTTTAGTCCACTCCTGTTAGTTCTATCCAATGGGGTTTCCACAAATAGATCAGGCCACAAAAAATAGTTGCTTTTTACAAGTGGACATTATTAAATGCTCATATTTAGAGCATTTATCAGAACAGACTTTTATAAAAATGATTAATTTTTTACTGACTGATTGGAATTCAGGTGATTGACTGCCTGAATTTCAAATATGTCGGTTGTTTGCAATTAGGCTTTTAAATGTTGGTGTTTATTTTTATAATCTCATGCCCAGGCTGGTGTTTGTATTGCCAAATAGCTTTATGCTCTGCTACCTTGATGAGGGAAACTGACTTCTCAGAGTACTTTGGCTGATATATTGGGATTAAATTGTTAAGTCTTCTATTCCAACTGCTTTTTAAGCATAATGGGAGTAGAGAAATTTTTTCTTTTGGCCTGCATGAAAGGTGGTTAAGAGGGAAATCTAATACCTGTTATGGATTTATATGCCTCACATGTGATGTGCCCAACCAGAAATAACAAGATACATACCAGATGTGAAGGTGCCAGCTAATACAATTATGCTAGGGATCATTTTCACCATTTGAGGGCTAAAGTACATTTCTTCATCTCTAACAGGATTTAGTATAGTTGCTTACATTTGAATTGGGAGCTGAGATTAAGTACCTATGTATGCCTGTGCTTTTACTAGAAGTGTTGGGTACTGTGTAACTTTTGTATTTCTGGAGCTTGATAAACTATAAAGCTTAGAATATTCAGATTCATGGCCAGGCTTAGATGGATGGAGAGGTGAATTCTAGTGGAAGCTAACAGGTGAGTGTGCTCTTTTTTGGGCTCTTGCTTGGAAAACCATTCTGAAGGTGTCATCAGGCACAGTGCTGTTCTTAATTAAGCCTTATTGGAAATAAAAGGTCTCTTAACCTGTGCTAAAAAGGTAATTTTGCATTCATTAAATATTCAGCAGAAGGTTTGAACTGTGCTTACTTTGGCAAACAAGTAGATCCCAAAATGAATCAAACAAATTGTAATGTGGAACAAATTGAAATACTTGAGGATTTGTCTTAGATATTTAAACTCATATTTTATCCTCCATGTCTTCATAATACCCTCAGAAAGCAAAGAATCCTTTGGAAATGGCAGTGAAAGTGCAGCATTATCTCAAACTGCAGTTATAGTTCTGGACCTGGTCCATGGGCCTATCTTTCCTTTTACTCCTGGCCTGTGTAGCCAAAAGAGAGTACTTAAGGTGTTTATTTCACTCTGGAAGATTTGTACAAAGAGCAGTTTTTAATGAAGCACTGCACATGGCATTATTATCATTTCTAACACAGAGAAATCATTTTCAATTTTGCTATCAAGGAAAAATGACAAATAGAGAATGCAAGAAAAACCAGATGGACTAACTGTATTAGGAGCTTAGTATGCATATTTTGTGTCACATATTAGCATTCATTAAGTCAAAAGGGAAAAAAATGAGTTTTGCCTACATGCATTAAACCAATAAGGCTGGCAGAGTTCCAAGCTAGCTCTTGTGGATTAATTGTTTTATAACTGTTTTAATTAAAATTGTTCAGTATATGATTAACCTAAAAGTTTTTTCACAAAACTGTTGAACAAATGAGACATTAATATTTTACATTAACCATGGTGATATTGCTGTGGTTTCCAGAGCGACTGCTTGTACAAGTGAACCATGGAAAGTGGTAGGTGGAAAGTGCTGTGTCTCATGCTATGACCAAGGAAACCTACAACCAGAGAATAACTTAGTGAAAGGACCAGTGTAATGGGGTTGTCTGTTACACTGAAAATTCCTTAGATGAGCATTTATGGAGTCAGCCTCCCCACTCCCTATCAGTTTAGAGCTAAGTGTCTTGTCAAAAATTGTAATGTTGAGGAGGTTAACAGTGTAACATGGCAAGAATGAGTTTGTTATGTCTTTTCCTTCCACTCGGCTTCATCTTAGTGTTGGTGTACCACATGAGATCGTTAGATTTGAAGGGGTTGGCCAGTAGAAATTATTGACATTAAGTTCTGCGGTTTTAGTTTAGGAGATAGGTACAAATGTTGATTTTGGAATCAAAGGGAAGGTAGGAAAGGTTTGGATGACCCATCACTTTTATTTACTTGCCATTCTTAAGGTTGGCCCCAGGCTGACGTAAGAAAAACACATCTCATTTTGCAAATGGTAAAACTGAGGCCCAGTAAAATTTCACTATGTGTAACTGTGGCTCCTTCAATATACAGATCTGCATTTCTCTCACTCATTCCCCTCCCCATTTATGCTCCCATCTTAATGTATTTCAGTTCATTAAAAGATTGGGATGTCTTCTCGCCTCCTCTAAGCCTTTCACTCTGACTTCACTCTGTGGGTTCAGGTCATGGTACTATATAAGTTCAAGGTGCTGGTGGTATTTGAACTCCGTAGGAGCATGTTTTAAAAGGTAAGATTCATACTTACCTTTTGGAAATTCATACTTACCTCAGTGGAAATGATGATGACAAAACTCAGGTTGTCCTGACTGTCCAGAAAGTGATAAATTCTTTAGGGTCCTAGGCTGAGTTTACCTATTAGGTTCTATGACACTTGATACAAGATCATCTTTGCAGTCTTAGATCTGCAGAGTCTGGGATGCAGCATCTGAGCAACAGAAATATATCTGCCTTGCATGTACTTAGTCAGGACCATATGGTGTTGTGATGTGTCCAGAGTTTAGCTGCAGCCCTGATTTGATTTCTTTGTTACCTTGTCCCGTTGTTTCTTCCTGGTACCATAAGGTTCCCTGTGCTAGCCTTCTCCTCTGCTCTGTATAATCATTCTCCCTCCTAAATTCCTTCTGTTTAGCTTTTTAAGCACCAGCTTTTGAATAAATTATTCATATATTCAGTATATTTGAAGTAGTTAATAATCAGAGTATAATCATACATTTAATGGTTATATAATTGTCTGTACAAGTTGCCATATTTGACAGAAACCAGCTTTACACAAGTGATTTTCAAGATAAATGGTTTATCAGGCATGTTGCTATCTGTTCATTTCTTTAGGCTCTCTTGAGTTCTATCACTGTGTGATGTTAGATCATTAGAAATGCGCATACCTGGACCATATTATTTTGGTGCTTCAGAGAATTGCCATCATGGAGTTAGAGTGCTGTGTCCTTGGTAAATGGAGAGTAAGAGCACTCAATTTAAGAATTCCATATTCTATGTTCAAAAACTATCTCTGTCTTTTGAAATACCGTAAAATGAATCTGATATCTTAATGTTTCACACACACACACATGCACATATACACTAACATATGTATATAGAGAGAGAGAAAAAAAAAAGAAGTGGGGGAGAAAGAGAGAGAGAGAGAGACTATATCTATCTATCTATCTGTCATCTTCTTTGACAATTCGGTGCAGTAAAAAATATCCTCTGACCGGCATCTGCATTCTTTTAACTTTCAAATGTTTATTGAATGAATGAATATTACGTAATTAGGTAAGAGTCCTTTTGCACGTTCTAGGAAATTCCAAACTTCATTCAGTAACCAATTTTAGATATCCCAAGTCCCTGGTGGTCAAGTACTATTACTCTTTTGCTTGGTAAGTACTGTTTTGCATTTACTTCCATCAGGTTTTTCTTTGGTTCGAAACAGTCTTGTGGGCCATGGTACATCTGTACTGGAGACATGCATAGTCACTTCACCATATTCCCCATGAAAAGGGAAGCAATAAGAGGAGTCAAGCGTATGGTTTTCCTGCCCTGTAAGATCTGAAATTCTTGCTGTTAAGACAGTACATTCTAGCAAGAAAGAAATGCCCAAAGCAAGGCTTTTCAGGAGTACCAAAAGTAGGAATAGGAAGATAGTTGGGGTCTTACTACTTTCATTCTACCTCTTTTCTCCATTTCACTACCTTTATGATGTGTTCTCTGCTCCCGAGTCTCATTTCCAGTCCAGTAGCAGTAATTACTGTTGAGGTAAACCTCCCAGCTATGAGGCCAGCTATCAGAGATGTCTGCAGCCTGCCTTCCACCTCTACCCCTCCATAAAAATTAGGCTTGTATTGCTCTTCATCAGCTATATGGCTACACTTCTCTCATTTGTTTTTCTGATGCAACAGCAGTCTTCCAAAAATACCACCAAGGCTAATAATCCTTTTGCTGTTCAATACATCTTTTGTCTGAGGCTTACTGTCGCAATTGATGGCATGCCAGCTGATGGCAAGCAACAAATGAATGTTTAAATAGTGTGTAATTCAACAGATGTGCCAATCCAGGTGATTTTCCCAACAGCAACCACACAGTGAGTGGAAGGAGAGCAGTAACTGAGTGTACAGTGGGTTGTTCCAGATAGTCTTTGTTTTGGCTAGCTCATTCTTGGTGATTATAGATTGACATATTTTGCCTCTATTCAGTTTTTGTGGCTCTATTTTGCTACTTTATTTTGATAGATGTAGGCAGTGTGGCTTCCACTTGGGGATGTTTAAATTTCAAATCATGAAGAAAGTTATGATGATAGCACAGCTTTAGTAATTTCCAGTGATCATCACCAAACAATATTTTCTGGGAGTCCCAGGTGTATAAAACTCATCTTCTAAGTGCACAGCTAGTATACCACACCCTCTATCAAAGCATAGTGATTGTGACTGGCCCACTTTTAACATTACTCAAGGAACGAAGGGAACTGCCTATCCACTATTACTACACAGTACTTAAAATATACAGTCCAATACATCTTAGCACACAGCAGTCTTTGTGAAGATACCTTGTCAATCAAGATACGTAGATACCTTCTCTCTTTTCCATGAACCCAGCAGCCAATTTGCCTATATTATAGTTCCTTGTAAAACTGTTGTTAAATTACTTTGTGGCTAGTTATGTCACTTGGCTAGAAAAATGGTACTGGAATCATCAGCTTTAGTCCTATGCTGCCCATCTTTTGTAACTTATGGTCAGCCATATGTTTAGACCAGATGAGGTAGGACGTATGATTGGATACAAGTACATTCTTGGAAAATATATCAAAATCGTATTCTACTAAAAGTGTGAATTAGGTTTTTCCCCCCACATATCTTCATACCCAGAGCAAGAACCTGCCATTTTTTCCCCTGATCATACTACTACTAATAATAGTTTCTTGGTAGTCATGATTAACAGAAAAGGAGAGTGCGGGGGGTGGGGGGGTGGTAAAGGAGATTTGATCATTGAAGGACACATAAAGGGCCTTTAACGGACTGTAATGTTTTACTTAACCATGACTGTAGTTACAATAGTGTTCATGTTGTTATTATTTTAGAAAACATACATGTTTTATGTACTTTTTTTGTATGTGTAATATGTTTCACTATGTATGTATATTTACTGGATAAAAAATGTGGAAACTACCCAAAAAGCACAAAGCAAAAGTGTTTTCTTTAATCCTTCCAGCAAGAGATAATCCCTTTTCTTTTTTGACATATATATTTTCAGTATTTTGGGGACAAATATATGTTAAAATATTCTGTCCACTCTCATGGCTTCAGATTTTAATAAAAGTATATACACATATGTGTATATGTATGTATATAAGCCTGACTTTTTGATTTATTATATTATAATATTTTGACATGAGGTTTCTGGAATTCTGTAGAATTAGTATTAATAGCTATATAGACTGCCATTGTTTGGATATATCATAGTTTAGTTACCCAGTCCTCTATTATTGACATTTAGGTTATTTCTGATACTTAAATCGTAGAAATAACATGTGTTTATCTTGTAGGTATTTGAAATTAAAGAGGCGAAATTGGACTCTTATTTAGTATGTAGACGTTTCATAAAAGGTAAATTTTATTAGATGGGATGACTCTGGCTTCAAAAGCTACTTGGAAGCTGATTTTTTTTCCCTTTAAGGAAAACTGAAAAAAAATTCAGTTTTTTCCTTTTATGAAGTAGTGTGTATGCTGTGTTGTGTGTAAGTCAGAATGGCTCCAAAATCTTTACACTCTTTTATGGGCTGGGAAGTTATTTTATTAATTCACTTACTGAATAGCTATTGAATACCATCAGTATGCCAGATGCTTTGTGCAGCTCTGTGGATATAGAGATGGAGACCTGGTTTCTGCTTTCACAGTCAGGCGACATAATGAACAGTAGGGTTGGGTGTTGTCAGCCCATAGACTCTTGAGTTTATGGATCTGAAAATTTCTACTTGGACGACTTTGCTGTGATCTATATTATTAAACAGGTGACTTAGGAGCTTATGTACCAGCAAGGCTGCTACTTTATCCTCCTTGCCTAAACCCTTCATCCCTGAACTGTATGTTCTTTCAGGTTGAACCCTGGAATTCAGACCTGAATAGGGCAGAATTGGAAATGACCTTTTCATTCACAGCATGAGTGTGACTGAGGATGGGCTACGCAGTAACTCCTCTCTGGTATTACTAAGGCTTTTCCAGCTCTAAAATTCTGTGATTTTCTGATAGTTGGGCCTCTGGAGCTCCTAACACGGAATCTTTTCTCAAATGTTAAATTTGTTGTAGAAGGAGACAAAAATTAGATACCTCCTTTTTGAGATACCAGCTGAATTTTGGAGTACAAATACTGACTCAAGAATGAAAGAAAGGAGAAGAGTACATTTGCCCATCTCAGGAAATCAGACGGGAATTGAGAGTATGCCTGTGTTCATCTTCTGTAAACAAAACCAGTAATGGAATGATAATTTTTTTTCCCTTCCTACCTCATCCTTCCAAAATAAAAAACAAACCCATAGTTTTAGGGTTTCTACTTGGAGAGACATATCTGTGGCTTGAGGCTTCAAGTTAGGAATATGATGGCACAGAAAAACCTGTGGGGCCCCAGAAACATCTGGAATCATTCATGATCGGACCAAAATAAATTAAAATTTATTTTTTAGGTAATATATTGGGTCCTGGAAGTATGGTGGATGTAAATTCTTTAGCTAGGAAAATATAAAAGGAAGAGTTTGTGGACAGGTGTGTTCTCCCTCTGTTAAACTCTAGAGCATAATTAATTAAGCAGTGTGGCTGTACATTCCGTACTTGTTTTACTTGTACTATCTTCTGCATGTGTCCCAGCACTCATTAGCCTTGGACAAATCACTTAAGAAGTCTGTTTTCTTCACCTGTAGAAGGGGGTACTAACACTTGCCCAGCCTATTTTATAACGTGGTTAAAATGATCAAATAAGAAAGCATATATGAAAGTGCTCACTATAAGTTGATACTTAGGTATCAAAAAAAAGGAATGAGTGGGAGTAGCACAGAATGCTTACCTCTTTGGCCACTGTGTATGTATGTTGATCTCTGCCACTTGGATTTGGCAGCCTACTATGCAACTGTGTAAGTTTGAGATTGATCTCAGGGTTTTGGTTGATGATGATGAATAATATGGCCATGAATAGATAAAGTTCTGAAGATATCCTTTAGGATAACTAGATTTGTCCCCCTCCCTGAAGGTTGCTGGTCATTTGGGTGAAGCATCAGTTTGTGTAGGGAATACTAGTTATTAAGATATTTTGTTCTATTTTATTTAACTTTTGGTGTCATTCAGAAAAAGCTTTGAGCTGGCTTACCAAAACATGTACAGTTCAGCAGGATTAAAATAAGATAAGGAAACTGGGGCAAAGAGAAAATGTGTAGAGAAAATACAATAAAACCATGTTAAGGCTAATGGGCAGATTCACACAGGATAGGGTAGGTTCTTATGCAATAGGTAGAGGTGGCTTCCCAGGGAGCAGAACAAAGAGGAAAACATTTTGCAACTTTATCAAGAAATCTCCTCAGTGGAGAGGATGAGGGCATGAACTCTGCCCTTCTAAATGCACAATAGTGATTTGTGAAACAATTGTTTTTATTCTCTTTCTCAGTGCATATTAATAACACAGTGACAAAGCATGATTCAGGGAGAGTAACCATAAGGGTCAAGATCATGTATTCCATGTAGGAGGCTCTGAAGGGCTGGCTTGAGCCAAGGAGGACATTTAGAACATGTCAAGGAGGAGATGAGCTGCCCGTCCTCCACAAATATTCTTTATCCCAGCTGGGAGCTGGCATCCCTCTCTGAATGGTTTCCAGTGATGTTGTGGCACACTTCGTTGGCCAGGATCCCAGAGACCCAGGGATGGAGATGCCTGTCTTGTCTTGAGAGTTAAGGGTCTTCATAAGCTGTTGGCATTTCCTTCTTTTTCTCGTTTCCGGCATGTCTGTTGTAAGGATCAGACATGTGAATTGAAGTCGTTCATTGCTGGAAAAGGCAGCTAAATGCCAGTTGTGATTTTGGGGCTCTGGCTATGCTGGGAACCACTGGAAATTTGTGGACTGTCAATAACTCATTTTATTTTGGGTGACCATTCAGTGGCTGTTAATTCCATTTATAGCTCATGGTGACTGAATTCAAACCCATCATGTTTCTAGAGTTTGTTCCTGGAATCAAATCATTGGTAAATGCTTTCATTAGAGAATTCAGCTTGAACCCTTTGCCTGTTTTTCTGTTTCCCTGTTGTTACTAGCTCTAGATACTCTGAAAGAAAAAGGAAAAAAAAATCCTCAGAAGGACTGTGTGTTTTTAGAAACAGGGATTGTATTCTGTGCTTTACTGGGACACAGAAGGAGACTGTCTGGTTAAGACAAGGGATTGTGGCACTAAAAAAGGAAATTGGCAGGCCTGTCCTTGGTACTTTTAGTAAGAAAAGAAAGGGAAAGACGGGCTGGCTGGGGATTATATTAAAGGAAGCCCTAATCCTCACCTGACCCTACATTCCCTGAACCTAGAAGGGTGGTGTTCCTACGTAGCAGTCATTTTGGGGAGCTAAAGACCAATTTGTTCGGCTTTCTGCCATGTGTATTTAGGGTCCTAATGAAGAGATGGAAGCCTCTTAAGGCACAATCATGGCTGTTCTGCCATATTGCTTTCTTCACTTTGCCAGAGCCAGCCCTGTCAATATCTATCGCAAAGTTTGTGTCCATATATGTTGCTTGTGACAAGAGTAAAGATTCTCATTAAGAATTCGGCCCTATTGGTGGGAATGTAAATTGATACAGCCACCATGGAGAACAGTATGGAGGTTCCTTAAAAAACTACAAATAGAACTACCATATGACCCAGCAATCCCACTACTGGGCATATACCCTGAGAAAACCATAATTCAAAAAGAGTCATGTACCACAATGTTCATTGCAGCCCTATTTACAATAGCCAGGACATGGAAGCAACCTAAGTGTCCATCAACAGATGAATGGATAAAGAAGATGTGGCACATATATACAATGGAATATTACTCAGCCATAAAAAGAAACGAAATTGAGTTATTTGTAGTGAGGTGGATGGACCTAGAGACTGTCATACAGAGTGAAGTAACTCAAAAAGAGAAAAACAAATACTGTATGATAACACATATATATGGAATCTAAAAAAAAAAAAATGTTCTGATGAACCTAGGAGCAGGACAGGAATAAAGATGCAG
The DNA here is from genome assembly GCF_964165515.1 of Mesoplodon bidens. Taxonomy (NCBI): domain Eukaryota; kingdom Metazoa; phylum Chordata; class Mammalia; order Artiodactyla; family Ziphiidae; genus Mesoplodon; species Mesoplodon bidens. The sequence continues at coordinate 40,386,384 of NC_138171.1, forward strand.
ACACAGAGAAAATGGATTTGAGGACACGGGGAGGGGGAAGGGTAAGCTGGGACGAAGTGAGAGAGTGGCATGGACATACATACACTACCAAATGTAAAATAAATAGCTAGTAGGAAGCAGCCTCATAGCACAGGGAGATCAGCTCAGTGCTTTGTGTCCACCTAGACGGGTGGGATAGGGAGGGTGGGAGGGAGACCCAAGAGGGAGGGGATATGGGGATATATGTATATGTATAGCTGATTCACTTTGTTATACAGCAGAAACTAACACAACATTGTAAAGCAATTATATTCCAATAAAGATGTTAAAAAAAAAAAGAATTTGGCCCTAAAATCGGTCAGAATAAGGCTATGTTTGTATTTCTGCCCATAAGCCTGCCTGCCTTATAGGTAGGAAGTCCTTTTTATAATTATAGGGTAACTGCGCCAGCTAATACGTTAACTGGGGTTTGATGTGGGTTAGTTACTCCAGAAGTCACATCAACTATTTGACATCAGTTTATATTCCAGTATGTGCTCCTCGGGCAAAAAGGGGGTTAATAACGGACTGTTAATGCCAAGAATGAGAATCTGATTTCTAAAACCTAGAAACCAGAAATAAGAAGGGTTTAGTGGTTTTGTTTTGTTTAGAGCATACTTTTTCTTCATAGATGTTTTAAGTACCAAAGTAGTTCATATTTTTCCTAAATATGAAATGTTTTCAACATATTGCAAATATGTAATTTATACGTTTACCATCAGAGCAAAATAGGACCAGGAAATTGTACTCCTAAATAGAGAATCAAAGGCATACTTGGAGAGTGGCAATGGTCATCCATTTGTGTGTTGGACATGGCTGAGAAGAGAACCATTTTAATCAGCTCGTTTTTATTTATTGAGTAAAAGGAACCAAGCAACAGTGGAGGGCATAATGGAACCAGGTATTCAGCTGTGTGGTAAGGGTGAGAGCTATTTTATCTCAGTTCCTCTGGTGTGGCCCCCTTGCTTTGATCACAGGTCAGTTGGCTAGAGAAAGAATAGTTGAGCTGAATCCTCTGTTGAGGCTGAGAGGGACAAGAATGGGCATCAGGACAGAGGATGTCTGTGGGGACAGATGCTGATGGTTGTGCACAGCGTCCTATACGTTTGGGCTCCCAGGTTGCATTTGTTATTATGTTTGTCTTGGTGTCTTTAACCCTGAGTGACAGTTAACAATGGTGCAGATCTTTAATAGAGGAGAAACTGGTCTGACCAGTTCTCTTTTCTTGATAATGCTTTCACATTTGCAACAAGGTAGAGGAAGAGAGGCCTTGCTTCTCTATTCTGGGAACCTTACCAAATCTAATAAGGAGTCCCTGGTAGCAGTAACCCCTTTTAAGTAGCCCAAGTGTGAGACTCTGACCTTTTTTGTGTATGTGGCCTAGTTCCTGGATGAGAAGCCAGCTCTGATGTTAAGACTTTATAGAATCGCATGAACCTTAAGTTCTGATGTTTGTTTTTAGTGTTGCTTTTTTTAAAAATTAAAGAAAAAAAATTTGAAAGGAAACATTCTAACCATGTACTATACTCTGCCTATAGGGCCAGTGAAACTTACTAAGACTTTTAACAGATTGACATAGACACTTAATTCTCTCTAGGACTCTGTCTTTCTCTTTCAAACAGAATCCTGTACTTTGATCATTTACCAGGGTGGTTTTTTTGTTGAGTTTTGACTCTTGAATCCACAGCCACGTGATGAGTATATTTGTATGTGCATATATTCACATCTCATGATGATCCGCATCATCTTGGCGGGTCTTTAAGAAAGTTTGAGGAGTAAATTTTTATAGTTTTTATTTTATGCTTTTGCAGACCTTGGGAGAAGGTGTGAGGTGGAGGTGGATGGGAAGACTGAAAGGGAGGCTAAATCCTGCATACCTAAGAAGTTGAGTCAGCAACTCCTGAACCTGCGGTTGCAGGGCTCAGAAACAGCTCCAGTTATTTTGAAGGATACCATATCATTCTAAAAATAAGAAATTATTTGCAGCCACATCAATGAGTGACATACTCTGCAGCGTTTTAGAAGGGAAATGAGACACAGGGAAATCAAAGAAACCCGTTATACACCCTTAAGTATAGCCCTGGGATTACCCAGGGTGGCTTTCATAGAAATCGAAACCCACATCCTGGGATGTTAGCAACCCTGGATAAACTCTTTCCCTCCCCTTCCTTGAGATTATTTTCCTCTAATTCTTTATGCATTTAGAGAATTGCTGAGGAAAGTCCACGTTCTTCCTTTTTGAAAATGCAGATGTTTTTAGAAATGACCACACTCTAAACTGAGCTCTGAGCCTCCTCTTGTAATTTTTCAGGCTGTGGTCTGGGTGAAGATAGAACGATGGAGGTCTCATACCAGAATTTGGTTGAAGTCAGCTACGTCAGGGTATCTTGACTTACGTAAGTCTTACAGTCCAAGTTTTAGATTGGTAAGACCCTTTTATGTCCCTGTAGCCATCAACCCATTTTGGGAGGAAAACCTGAAAATAAAGAAGGACTTATTTCATTATTCTGTAAGAATCTCATTTCTCTTTTTAATTAATTATTATTATTTTTTTTACTAAACAAGCTTTCTTTTTTTTTAATCTAAGTTCTTATTCACTCCTGAAACACTGTTTTCCTACTATGCTTTGTATATAGCAGCAGATTTTCACTTGATATGAAAAGTAAGTCCATTGGTTTTCACATGTAGATGCTTTTCAAGAACACTTCTCACCATCCTTTTTAACAATAAAAAATCATTGGCAGTTTTGGTGCCTGTTTATGGAGATTCCTTGAGAATTATCAATGGATAGAAAATTTCCCTAGGCAGATAGAAAATGTGGTCTACTTGGACATCTTATTAAGTGGAGCTTTTTGCATATAAGGGCTTCTGAAGATGTTTAGGCTGTCAGAGCTGGAAGAGTTTAGAGGGCCTGAAAACCACTCTTTCTTTATAAATAAGGAGAGCCCAAAGCCCAGAGAAGTGAGTTGCCTGAGGTTGAGAGTTAGTTAGTGGCCCCCACTGGTCTCTGAGCTGCTCATCACACTACCTTGACTAACAGTGATAACCGGTACATCCAACAGAGATATAAGGCCCAAGTTTTCTAGTCTTCTGAATCTTCAAAAGAAAGCTAAATTGTATTATTAAAGTTCACGCTAAGTGTCTTTTATTACATTATGATTGTTTGAAAATTGTGTACTGTTGTAAAACCAGACTGCTTGACTAGAAAACCCAGCATTAACCTAGCCTTTACCAAGTAGTAGTGAATATATTGCTGTATATAGAGGTAGAAAGAGAAAGTTGTCTATTTGACGAGTCAAGAGAAAAGATGGTATCTTGCCCTCAGCAAGAGGCCCCACATGGATGAAAGGAGAAATTGAGACTAGTTACTGTGGTTAAGGAAATGGTAATGCTCAGATGCTGATCTAATTGAGTTTTGAGTTTTGTTTGCAAAACCACCAATTTTTATTTTGGTGCTTTTCAGATATTCTTACAGCCTTCCTGGGGAGATTTATTTTTTGGAGACATTGCTCACATTGTTTACTCCTCTAGGTTAAGTGTACTAGGCCATCTGTTGTTAATTTTGTAGTTGTATTAAATTCCATTCTTTGCCTGGCTTGTAAGCACCAAAAGCAAACTTAGACAGAAGCAGAATCATTTGCAAGTCATGTAGCTTTGTGCTGAATGGTGGTTTTTATAAGTGCAGTTTTCAGATGGGCTGAGATTCTATGCTGTTTGGGGACAAGTAATTTAAACCTGGGGATCTTTGCCAGTTCTCTGGAAGAGCTCTCTCTGAGACGCTGGGCAGTTGTTATTCCAAAGCAAGCTCTTGGGGTAAAGCTGGCAGTGATATTGATAAATTGCTTTTAAGATGCTTGGAGCTGAAGGACAATGATTTTGTAATACTCTTTCAAGTTCTCAGGATGACCTCTGAAATCTGGAACAGCTAATCTGAAAGGCCAATATTCTTCAGGGCAGGCACAGGAAAAGCTTGTCCTCTCCTTGATCCTCGTGCGAGAGTTTCTTGGAGAAGCCAGGCCTATGGGTCTTGGCAGCCGGGCGGAGACATTGAGAGCAGTACTTCTGGCATTTTCAGTCTCCACTGAGGCTTTAAAGAACGTTTCAAGGAGAACTGAGAATCATCCCTCAGCTGTCAATAGCCTCCTGAATTGGCTTCTAGGTGTTGTACATGGGACCACTGTGTGCAAAAGCACAATTTATATTTTATCTGGGTCTCAGCATCAAGTTGCTCTTTTTCCAATAGTTTTATGGTAAGTGGTGGTTTCTCTGATAGGATTTCCATTGCGAGTTGAACAAAAGAAGATGATAAAATGGGGTTATTACCTAACCAAATTGCCTCGTGTACAGACAAGCTGAACTGGTACTTTGCCTGGAGTTGGCCTGGAGTTTTCAGAAACTCAATTGCTGCCTTTATAAGGCTGTGCCTGGGGTTGTATTTCCAACCTCTCTCAACTTTTGTTCCTGTGGAAGGGAGGAAGTGGAGCTGTGACAGATATATTGCCAGATAGCACACAATAGCACACAAAACGAGAAAGACATGGCGTGAGCCATTCACGGAGACAGATTTACACTCTGTGCTGCCCTCAAACCATAGATCCATCTATTTCAAAGAAACAACCTGCCCACTGTATTATATTTCAGACAGGGACACAGCTTGGAAGAGGGATGCTGACTCCTTCTGTTTAGTTTTGCCAACAATGCTGCATATTTTGCAGTAGTCAATTACTTTTGTGGGGATGGGAAAGTTTATTTGGCAAAGGAAAGCCTGTCTCTAGATGTGAAGCTGAAGAAGGGAGATATCGGGAAAGTTTTGGCCATGCTGTTGCCTTAGTGAAGTGTATATGTGTAGTTTTGCTGGTTTTTGTTACTATTTGACCAATTGTATTATCAGGCATTGGGGGTATTACACCTATTCCACAACAAGAAAAACAAAGCTAGAGAGATTGTGATTGACCCAAGGCCAGAGTGTTTGACATTCATAGTTTCTTTTTGGTTCTTTCCATAGGCCTGTTTCCTAGAGATATGGCAGAATTAACATGTGTCAGTTTGTTTCATTAATGTTATATGGTGATAACATTGCATAGTAGTAAATAGCCTGAGTTCTGGAATCTGTCTGCCAGGGTTCACATCCAGGCTCAACCATGCCCTCACTACACGATCCCTGTGCCTCAGTTACCTTACCATTAAAATAGGTATTTCAGGTCTTACTTTATAAGGCAGCTCTGAGAGTTAAATTGAGTCAATACATGAAAGACGTTTAGAACTAAGTATTTTATAATCTTAGCTATTACATTTTTGAAATGTGTGTTGATTTCATGGCAGATATGTGTGCTACCTGGTAGATTGTTCTATAAACATTTCAAATATAAAAAATAACTGCATGCATTAAGTTTTACTTTCCAGATTGACAGTTTTAAGGAATGAAAAAATATTTTGGTAATGGTCCAAATTTGGAAGAAATCAGGGAAAGAGAGGACAGTGTGTGTGTAGTTTTACAGCTGTACATGGTGGGCTTGTAAAATATGTACAGTTGACCATTGAACAGGTTTGAAATGCACTAATCCACTTATACAGGGATTTTTTTCAATAGTAAAGTATACTACAGTGCTACATGATTCAAGGTTGGTTAATTCCACAGATGTAGAACTCTGGATATGGAGGAAGCAAGGATAGGAGGGGCCATGGATACAGAGAGCCAACTGTAAGTTTTACTTGGATTTTCCACTGTATAGGGTTGGGCACCCCTAACTCCTGCGTTGTTCAGTGGTCAGCTGTAATTGTGTATCTTCTGTTGGTAATAATTTATTCTGGGGAGGAGAAGCAAATGTTGATTACATACCTCCTCTCCTGTGAGGTAGATTATTTTTGTTTTTGATTTGATTTGATTTATTTTGACTGGATGAGACAGTTGTTTGTCCTCAGTTGAATGAATCTAGAGATATGAGAAAATGTTTTTACTTTTGTGACATGCAAGGACCTTTGAATGAAATCAGTCACCTTTTCTTGAATAAACCAGTTTCATTTTTTTAAACCTTGTGTATTTTTTTTTTTACATAGATATTACTTTTTTTTTTTTTTGCGGTACGCAGGCCTCTCACTGTTGTGGCCTCTCCCGTTGCGGAGCACAGGCTCCGGACGCGCTCCGGACGCGCAGGCTCAGCGGCCATGCCTCACGGGCCCAGCCGCTCCGTGGCATGTGGGATCCTCCCGGACCGGGGCACGAATCCGTGTCCCCTGCATCAGCAGGCGGACTCTCAACCACTGCGCCACCAGGGAAGCCCTAGATATTACATTTTTAAGTCAGATATGTTTTTTGGGTATCGTTGTTTCCTGTTATATTGGAAAAATAAAATTGCACGAGTGTGTTAGAATGAAGTGGGTTCAGGCATGTTGCCTTACTCTAGTAGGAATCCCTTAGTAGTTTTTCTTCAGCAGACATTCATTGATTCAAGTCATTCATTGATTGATTTGTGAATGCCTAAGTAGAATTGTATAGGTAGGGGATTTTCAGAGTTAGCTTTTGAGCATTTATAGCATTTTGTCCACATGGCAAATATACTATGTGAGTTCAAATAAAGTCTGGTGTGAATTTACTTTAAACAACTGCATTAGGTGAATAATTCCAGGCCTGTGTTTTTTGTTTGTTTGTTTATTTGTTTTGTGGTCACACTTTTTTTAATTATTAAAGTTTTTCTATATTGTGGTGAAAAACACGTTACATTTATATCTTAAACATTTTTAAGTGTACAGTTCAGTAGTGTTAAGTGTAGTCACATTGTTGTGAAACAGAACTTTTTCATCGTGCTTGTCTGAAACTCTATGCCCATTAAACAATAACTCTCCCTTTCTCCCTTCCCGCAGCCCCCAGTAACCCTCATTCTATTTTCTGTTTTTGTGAATTTGACTACTTTAGATACCCCATCTAAGTGGAATCATAACAGTATTTGTCTTTTTGTGACTGGCTTATTTCACTTACATAATGTCCTCTAGATTCATCCATGTTGTAGCATGTAACAGGATTTCCTTCCTTTTTAAGGCTAAATAATCTTCCATTTTATTTATATACCACATTTTGTTTATCCATTCATCCTTCTATGGATGTTTGGATTGCTTCCACCTCTTGGCTGTTGTGAATCGTGTGCTGCTGTGAATATGGGTGTGCAAATATCTCGAATCCATGCTTTCAGTTCTTTTGGATGTATACTCATAAGTGAGATTGCTGGATCATATGGTGTATCTATTTTTAATTTTTTGAGGAATTTCCATACTGTTTTCTATAGTGGTTGCACCATTTTACAGTCTTACCCACAGTACACAAGTATTTGCCAGGTCTGTCTTTTAAATAGCGCTACCCTGACTGCCAGAGTGGTTTGTGGAGAACAGGGTAGCTGTGAAAGTTAGGATAGCCGGTTTCAAGCTTGATCAGGTCCTTGGAATCAGCCTCATAAGTACTGGGTAATCATCCTTGTTAAGGTCATGCTGCTGGACCAAGGCCTGTAGATTGACACTGAATTGTGCACGGCATTGGCCTGGGTGTTGGGAGACTTATGCTGCAGTTGCTGTGAGTGATCTTAGGCAAACCACCTTAGTGCCCTGCTCCCCACCATTGTCATCTGTAAAACGAGCGGGTTGCACTTCTGCCTTAATTTACCTGTTCCAGAATCTTCCTGGCTATTGTAGAACCCAAGCATCTAGGGAAGATATTATGTGTAGCTTTTTGTAATTATTTGATAGATCAGATTTCTCTTAGCACCAATTTGGATTCTGTTTTTCTTTGTTAAATGTATATTTTTCTTACTCTTGTATTGCCCCAGACACTAAGCGATGTGGAGGGAGACCTTGACGATTAAGAGTGCTGGCAGCCAGTCAGAATGTCTGGGTGAAAAATCCTTGCTCTTCCATTTACTAGGTGTAAGACCTTGGACAATTTAATGAACTACTATGCCTCAGTTACTCCATGTGAAATGGAGATAATAATACCTGTGTCCAATTCTTGTGAGGTTTAGGCAAATCAGTGCATGTAAGGTGCTTTGCATGGTACTAACATATAGTAAGCACTCAATAAGTGTAAAGTCTCATCGTCATATAATATCCTAGTTACAATGTGGAAAATGAGTGAGGCCATCTTCCATTAGAACTCCACATTTACACTTCCTGAGGATATTGCTTCCTTACAATGTTTTCTCTGAGGTGGGAAGAGTATACCTATTGTACAGCTGGAGACGCCGAATGGCAGAGATTATGCTTTATTTGACTGGGATTAAAACTTCAATTTCATGATTGCAGCCCTTCTTTGCCTGGCATACTGTCTCAGACTTACTGACTGTAAGGCCTCATGAGAATGGGTTTTCACGTTAGAATCTGGTAAGAGCTCTTTCTGTGCTCTTCACCTTTTTATTAGCAGTCAGCCTTCCAGGCTGACCTGAGGTAGGATCATTTTGGTTTCTCTGCAGACCAAGATCTACCTGCTTGATCTTGGCAGTTAGGAAAACATTGGATGTCTGCATCCTTTTAGAAATATAACTTGGTACTAATACTAGCTTCTTTAGTACTAATTAGTACAGTCACTTCAGAAATCTGATTTACGTACTTAAAACTTGTCCAGTCTATTCAAAGGTGGGTAGATCTTGCATATGTCTGCCTTCTCGTGGGTAGCAGCAGTGCTTCAGTTACTCTCCTGTTACAGTTCTGTTAATCAATATAGAGGCAGAGAGGGGAAGACCTATGGAGGGAAAACAAAGCCTCTGCTTGAAGAGTCCCCAACTTGTGTTCAACAGATGATGAGGGACATGTTGGAACTTCACTAGGTCTCAGTTTTGCCAACTATAACATAAAGGGTCTGAGCCAGGGGATGTTTCAGGGCTTTTCAAGTTACGAGAGTCAGACATCTTGAGATTAGAAAAAGCCCCGTGGGTTCTTATGGCATAATAGATACTGACTTGGGTCCTTGGACCCTTTAATCAATAGAAATTGGTAAGAGGCCAGATTAGAAATTCAGGCAAGGCTTTTTTTGTGTGTGTGTGGTATGCGGGCCTCTCACTGTTGTGGCCTCTCCCGTTGCGTAGCACAGGCTCCGGGCGCGCAGGTTCAGCGGCCATGGCTCACGGGCCCAACCGCTCCGCGGCATTTGGGATCTTTCCGGACTGGGGCACAAACCCGTGTCCCCTGAATCAGCAGGCGGACTCTCAACCACTGTGCCACCAGGGAAGCCCCAGGCAAGGCTTTAAACTGGGACTTGTGCTGCAGCACTAGGGAGCGAAAACAAGTAACAGGTACCCTTGCTCGCTCCCGAGGTTGGGGGGAGCTGGATTCTTAAATGGGGTGAGGGATCAGTGGGTTGTGCAGGAGGTGTAGCTTTGGTGGTCTGCCCACCCCCTTGGTGGCGCTGTGTGCAGTGATCATGCGCAGTACCCTGCTTTTGCTCTCCGTAACTCAGAAATGGCTGTTGGTTTGTGGCCTTTTTGTATCTTATTGTTCATAATTGCCCCAACTGGACATGCATGCAGTTATTTTTACTCCCTTATAGTTTCTTTGTATTCTGTTGCTCAAGGAGACCGTTGTCCAGGTGCAAGCACTCTGGTAAAGGGTCCCAGGTCCCAGCCCTATCTCATTATGAAGACACTCTGAGAAGTATTTTTATTGTGTGTTTTGGGAAGGAGGAGGCATGAGGAGGTTAATGGGTGGGCATTTGGGGAGAAACTGGAAAAAGGAGAGACCAAGGAGTTCTGATGATCTGAAATGAGCTACCCCTTCTGGAGTGCTTGAGTGGCAGTTGTACCCTGGGGCGGTCTCAAGCCCTTCTCTGAAATGGCAGCCCCATCAGACCAAGGGAGTCTTTAATGATGTCTCTGCTGTGGCCCCAGTAGGGCCAAGGCTTGCTGCCCTGGTTCATAGCTGAGATGGAAGGATTGATGGGTCGGTGCCCCTCTTCTGTTTTTTTGCTAGCACTGTCTTCGTACCCTGTTGCCATTTATGTTTTTTGATTAATGATTAATTAGAAAAATAATCATTTGTAAATTGTGAGTGAACTAGACATTTGGCCCTGACTGTAGGGAAATGGCGCCTCTGAGCCGGGTGTAGCTTGCAGCCAGTACATCAGAGAAACAGTATTCCCAGACCAGTGATGAATTTACATGAAGTTCCTTTGCAGCATGTTAATGACTGTTACAGCCGAGTAACTAGTGAAAAATAATAGCAAATGGGAAGAGTAAATATTTAATGCCTCTATATCATTTTTAGTTTGCTGTAAAATATGCATTTTGATTTAAGAGGGAAATGAGGGAATCTTGGACATTAAGAGTCAATGTAAGCTTGTCTGAGTTACATTCTGTTTCCTTTTCTTTCTTTGTACTTAGGTAAATTAAAAAGGTAAAGTGAGTTGTTGCTGTGGTGGATTTCACTAGGGAAGTGGTTTTTCTGTAAGTTTCAGGTTACAAGATGCTTCTTTCCTGGCAGTTTGAATCTATATGTCCGGTCAACATCATTGATTAAATGCCTGGTGTGTACAGAGGCCCATACTGGCTTTAAAATATAGCTTTCATCATGTTACTTTCCTGCTTTAAAACTTCAGTGACTCCTCACTGCTTCTAGGATGAAAGCTGGACTCTATAGCCTAGCTTTTAGTGCCTGTGTGCTGTGACCCAAGCCTGCTTTCCTGCCTTACTCCCTAAGAGAACTCCATGCGGACTCTTTGCTTAATCCAGAGTGCTTGACTCCTTATCCTTGTAACACACCAGAGACGTTCTCACCATTGCACCTCTGCTCAGATCATTCTGGGGCAGAAATGACCTTTTGTTCTTCTATGCCTATCTAAAGCCTACCCTTCCTCCAAGGTCCAGTTCTAGAAGTTTCTCTGACTTCCCTGACTAGATAGAGAAAAATAGAGAAATAGAAAAATGAAAGTGGGTCACAATTCTCTGTCCTCTCCAGTTTGCCACCTCTGTACTTTAGGGAATTCAGAATGAGTCCTTTCCTCCACTTCTTTCTTGCCCATCTTCTAATTCTAGACAAGCTAAGCTATTTGTCCAGGTGGGCAGGTTGTTAACAACAGAAATTTCTGAGGATTAAAATTGAATTTAGTAGGGAAACTGGCCTCAGGGATAGTGCCATGTTTACTGAGATTAGGGAGTTTTGATGCGGTTTAGCAAGAGGTTGCGCTGCTTTCTTCTGAGGCCACACTGGTAGAAGTAAGGTACCAGAGAAAGGGTCCAGGCCTTATTACTCCATTGTTAAAATTGCCTTGGAGTGTTGAGTTCAGAGTCAGATAAATGATAATATTCAGGAAAATGATCAGGATGGTGAGGCGGGCCTGAAAACATCAAGGCTGGGTGGATAGAAGAGAACAAGGGAGGCTGTGTCCTCTGTTTTCAAATATTCAGAAGGCTGTCTTCAGGAAGAGAGGTAATTAGACTTCACATATGGACCTATGAATTGAGAACAAAGACTATTGGGGGCTAGGTTATAGGAGGACGGATTTCAGATCAATATAAGAAATACTTTTCTCATAGTGTTGTGAAAAAATGAAATTGAGACAGTAGGTTTCCCAGGTGTGAAGTCATGTGAACACAGGAGACGGTATTCTAATCTTAAAGCTATACGGCCTTATAGTGACGGAACCACAGGTACCAGAATGGAAGATTAGAATAGGTCGTTTTCTCCTCTAGAGTAAAACCATAGGGTTTTGGAGAAGGATTCAGTAGTGGAAAGCAACAAACCCCGCTGTGTCCAAAACTAGGAACAAATCCTGATGTGGATCAAGAAATAATAGGTACTGTTTTCTGAGCTGGTACTGAAATGATGATGAAAACAGTGTGAAATCTAGAACTGGCAGTTATTAACACTGGATTCAAGGACCTTGAGAGTAGTATTTAAAAAGGAGAAGATCCTTGCAGAATTATCAGGGAGTCATAAGCAGTTTCAACATTAACCTTTATCTCTTGGGAAAATTTTAAAAGATCTATTGTTTTAAAAATAATAATCATAGAAAAGTAAGACCACAAAATTGTCTTGGCACAAGTAATTTGGATTTATAAAGGCTAGTGTTTAATGGGGACAGAGATTCAGTTTAGGAAGGTGAAAAATTCGGGAGGTGGTAGATGGTAAGAATTGTAAAATAATGTGAATATACTTAGTGCCACTGAACTGTACAGTTAAGTATGGTTAAAATAGTATGTTTTATATTATGTGACTTTTACCAGAATAAAAAGAATTAAACATGCCCCAGGATACAAATTTTAATGCATGTGTATATCTTTCTATATAGAACATCATACCTTTTGTCAGATTCTCAAAAGTGACTTTGACTCAGAAAACATTAAAATTACCCATCTGGAGTTGTGGTTCTCAAATTTTTGGATTTAATCCATGTAGGTGGGGCAGAAGTTCCTTACCTCACCTTTACCATCCAGCATCAAGATAAGCAAATATTAGTATGAGCCATATATATATGATTTTATGAGTGATATATATATGATTTTATTTTATAAAGCAGTGTCCCATAAGCTTAAAAAATGTAATTTTGTTGTGCTTTCCTTGGTGCTAGATGGCAAATGATTTAAAGAGCGTAAAAATTACAGATGAATGTTTATTATACTAGCAATTTTTGGGGAAGTGGGCTTGTATATATCTGCTTTAGCAGTAGGGGTTTAGATTATTCTTATTTTTAGCCACACCACATATGTATCTCAAGGTCTCATTATTGAAAATTACAGGACAAAAATATAAACATGTACCACTACACATTGAGAATAACCAGATAATCTTCAACAAGTCAAACTTCTAATGATAAAATTGAACTAAAAGTAATTTAAACCTGAAAGGCAGGAATAGCAGTATTGCAAACTGTGACTGACTCAAGACAGCACTGATGCTACAGTGATAATAAATCATCTTTCCCGAGCACTTGAGAATTCTGAGTTCCAGTATTGGTGTGAGTGCCCAGTAGACGCTCTGCAGCGTTGTAGGGCAGCCCGAGTTTTTGGTAGACCAAAATTTAAGTTCTTTGTATACTCTGCTAACTTGCTGGTTTTAATTATTAATACAGATTTTTGGACCCCCCCCCAACACTTATTAGGCAACTAGCAACTCTTGGTCATATTAAAAATGAGTATCTGTGTAATTGCATATTTACCTTTGAGAGCTAAAAAAAGACGTATAAATCAGTTACAGATCTCCTGTGGTTACTAGTAGTTACAGGACCCTACTTTAAGGAACACCAGTCTACCAGATTAATTTATGGTTGTAGATAAATGATACCAGACATTTTGAGGGAGGATTAATATCTAGGAGACTATCCAAATAATGGCCTTTCTTTTCTCATTTTGTTTAAAAATAAAAAAAAAAAACCACATCAGCCTAAATGCTTCTGATAACCAAATACCCTTTCTTTTTAAATACCCCTTTATTTACCAACCGCCTTACGCCTGGCCCTGGAGTAAGATCAACAGCTGTGTGTGAGTAATTTTTTCCCCCTCCCTTGCTGTGCTCCTCCTATCAAATTGAAATACCCTGGCACTTTCTTCCCTTTTTGAAAACACAAAAGAGGATTAGGCCATATAATGGACTATTTATGTGTCAAATTAAACGTTTTACTCCGAGGCTGTTTTTGAGTTATGTGAGTGGTAAAAATATGTATTAAGCTGCCAAGCCTTTTAAAAAATGCATATTATTTAGCTGATAGCCTGTAACAGTCTGATGGACCCGTAATGGTGTTTTGAGTAAATAAGCATTTGAACAATTATGAAAGTTACGTTTACATGTGTATTAAACAGCTGTGTAGGGAGTGACCAAAAGTTATTACCAGTTGACAGCTGCTGTCTGGTGACCAATTTGAAATGAATTGGTGGATTCCCTTCAGTGTGGAGTGAACAGGTTTCCCTGTCAGGGGAGCAGGCTGTGTAATCATCAGTGTGCGTGTGGGGCCCGAGCCCTGGAGGCCTGCATGTTGGTCAAATGAGGCACTGGAATAAAATGTCTTAACTCCATAGTGAGCTGCTCCTTAGATTTACAAGTATGGTGTATTTTATTTCATTTTATGTCTTGAAATTTATAAATATGTTCACAGAATACAGGCTGTGCAAAACAAAATATTCTGTTCTTGGGAAGAGGGACCATGTATGTTTCCTTGGCATCTACTTTCTAGGGCATGTGTCCCGGTCAATAATAAATATTTTTATATTCACGTCTAAATTGTATACATATTTACACATATAAAGCTTACACAAAAAATAGGAGTTTAAAGGATTGGGATAAAAGATAAATGTACATAGCTGAGCTGATTTTACTTTTGTACTTGAGTGAATCCCCTTTGCACATACCCTGGGATAAGCACACCTTGCGTTGGAGACCAAGGCTGGTACCTTGATACCTTTACGTCGTGGAAAGGGCACCATGGGTCACAGAGCTGTGACTTGGGCATGGCATTCATAAACTTGGGCAAGTCTTTTAATTACCTTAAGCCCCAGTTTCCTCATTTGTAAAATATAGATAACTACCTGTGAGGTTGTCATAAAGATTACTGATAGTAAACATTATATGTCCGCTTAAGCACTTGCCAGAAGCCACCTCATCTCTCCCTGACTCTTTCTAAAATAGCTCCTTCCTCTCCAATCACTCTTAATGCCTACTCTGCTTTACTTCTATTAAAACAGCTTTTCGCCATATGAGTTAATACTGTTTAAATCTTCACTGGATGGGAAGCTTTGTGAGGAGAGAGACTTTTCTTTCCTTGTTCACTGCTGTATCCACAGCTCCTAGAAGAGTGCATGACACACAGTAGATGCTTAGTAAATATTATTTGAAAATGGAATGTTGGTCACTTAATAAGTTGATTAATAGAGGCCATTATTTCTTTCATTGAGTGCCCTGCGCATAGTTGGTGCTCTAGGATAGGAGTAGTAATTCTCTGTGTGTGATTTGCTCTCAGTGGGATCCAAGGCAGGAGGTATTTTTCCTGCAGGAGAATGGATTTTTTTTGGTCTATTACAGCCAGCTGTTTATCAGAGGGAGGTGAGAAGTGAAGTCTGTAGCCCTGGCTCTGAGCCAAGTGCACTGACCCCCGTGTGGTTCTGATGCATCACCTTGGCCTCATTAGTAACCTTCTGTGGCCCACCATGCCATCCAGCCGAGAACTTCACAGGGCCAGGGGTGACGGGCCATGTGGATTTGCCTCAGGGAGGGCAGTGACATTGCCGTGTCAGGTCTGTATAGAGGACAAACATAATTTCTTACGTGGTTGCAGGGAGCAGTGGAGGGGAAAGAACCACACCTTTGGGAGACACTTTTCTTGGCTGCTCTTTGAAATGAGTTGTTACAGAAACACCTGTTATTTTGAAGGCCTATCATTTTTAAGGTCACACTTTTGATAGGGCTATGAAATAAAGGCATATGGGGCGTTTTCCAGTGTTGCTCTGGGAACATATTCATGTGGTGATTTAATAGGAGGGACGAATGAATATGAGGTTGGGGAGTCTTTACATGTATGAACAATTACATATGCAGTTCAGTAGCCTACAAGCATTAAAAACATAGCATTTATTGATTCCTTATATCTTTCAGCTTGGTTCTTATCTGTGATCTCTTCAGTTGATATGGATTTGTGCTCAACTTTCCTAAAAGGGGAGATGGGGAAATATTTTCTGGGATCAGCTGATACATTGCTCTGAATCTGACCGTTTCACAGGGTTATGGTAGATCTCAGTCTGGGTTGTGTTGTAGGTGAAGGATGGGGGCGTTTTCTTTATCCTCTTCTGGCCCACATCCTCTA
This sequence comes from Mesoplodon bidens, assembly GCF_964165515.1. Lineage (NCBI taxonomy): Eukaryota > Metazoa > Chordata > Mammalia > Artiodactyla > Ziphiidae > Mesoplodon > Mesoplodon bidens. Next base: position 40,402,165 of record NC_138171.1, read on the forward strand.
ACAGGCTACTTATTAAGGGCATTCTGGGCTGTACAGAGCGAGCTAAGAATGTGATCTCATCACATTAGCCCTATTTTCCAGGCTTGAAAAATAAATTTAAAAAAATAATCGTCTTAAATAAATATAAAAATAAATATAATAACCTCCAGAACCCCTGGAGGTTCTACCATTCAAGAGCTTAGTGGGGAATGCACTACCCGAAAGACCTCTTTTTGAAGATGATCTCCTTTAATTAATTTAAAAACATCGGTACCCTCCTCATTTTAACTTAAGGAAAGGATCTCTCTTTTTTTTATGGTATTTTAAAGAGTCATGGTAGATGGAAATGATGGGGAAATTGTTGCAACATGCAAAGAGGTTTGGAGTTGTGTAGATCTCAATACAAATCCTGACTCAGCCAGTAATTATCTATGCTGTCTTGTAAAGCTAGATAAACTGTGAGCCTTAGTTTATTCATCTGCAAAATGGGAGATATTTATTTCATACACTTGTGAAGACTTGATGAACAAGAGGATGTGAAAACATCTGTCACTGCCTGGCATATTTTTGACATTCAGTAAATCTTAGCAGCCCATTTCCGCCTTTTTGGGGGTAAAGCCACAGGAAGTTTTGGTAAATAATTGAAGTACTTGGTGCTAAAGGGAAATTTACCTCATGCTGTGACTTTTTTTTTTTTTTTTTTGTACAAGCATGGGATTCTAGAAATTAAAAGAGGGTAATTTTTTTTCCCTTGCCCATATGGGTTAGTAGTGCTTTTCTTGGCTTTCGACAATAACAAAAAAGACTAATTTGTTGCCTCTGGAGTGTGTGTATGTGTGTGTGTGTGATTTTTAACTGTTTTTGTAATTCATTGCTTATCTCAGGGACTGGAACCTTTCTTCTTACCCTCAAGATTCCTGCAATTTCATGTGCTAATCCAGCTGGAATTTGTATTGCATAGAACAAGAGAGTGTTGAAGTTAGAGGAGAATCTCCAGATGTAATCTCTCAGAAGAAGAAAAAGGCAAAACTTAGAGAATTGGGGACTTGTTGTGTAGCTAGTTAGTGACAAAGCTGGAGTTGCAGCAGATCTGATTTCCACAACATTGCTCTAGCACTGTGGTTCTCAAAGCATTTAACGCACCAGCAGCATAACCTGGGAACCTGTTGGAAACGCAAATTCTTGCACTGACCCACCGAACCAGAAACTTTAATAAGCCTCCAGGGTGATTCTGATGCTGCTAAAGTTTGGGAATGACTACTGTAGTCTTTACACTATTTGGCAGGGATATTTGCTGAGTTTCATGGGCAATGTGAGGTCTTCATTTTACCTTTCAGATGTCTCCTCCTGCTGTTTGGTGTCCCCTCTAAAAGCAATTCCAACTTTGGTGTTGGTTTCCTTAGATTTGCATGTGGTTGTTGCTGGGGCACTTCTGTGAAACTGATATTTGTTGCCATCCTTTCTTAGCATCTGCCAAGGGTGTCTGAGCTGGGCTGATTTCCTTCCAAGACAGACCCAGGTTAGGGTAGAGAATTTTTTCCAGAGCATCAGCAGGGTAATTTGGCTCGTTGTTGACATGTCATTGATGTCTGAAAAAATGACTCCTCCCTCTTTCAACACTCTGAATGTCCTTTCCCACATATCTAGATGTGCTTTATAGGAACACTAGCAGATAACCTGGAATTCTCACCATAACCATGTAAAGAGGGAATGAAGTCTTGCCTGAATGTCTTTTAGTTGCTTCAACTGGAGATAAATGCAAAGTGACCTCCATTCTGTCCAAGCAGGCTGACTTTCTTGTCACTTTGTGTAACATTAGTTGCCTAATGTGTTTCCGTCTGTTTGTAAAAAGGATTTTTTTTCCTAGTGTCTTCTTAGCTGTTGGCTGGACTTCTACATTTCATTGGTAAAATATGTATGTCTGTGCTGTGAGTGGAGAAGGATAGGTTAATAAAAAACACTGAACCAGTGTGGCATATGCAGTTAATTAACACTACCAGAAAAGCTGGCTCACGGTTATGTGTAAACTTTTATTTCCAAACATCCAGAAATTGTTCAGAGTTATCTTACTCACTTATTCTGAGGGGTAGGTTAGGAAGCTGTATGAAGCTGTATGGGCAGAAACTTTTGGACAGCCATTCTCAAACTTTACTTTGCATTAGAGTCTCCTGGAGGGCTTATTAAAATGCATATTGCTAGACCTCATCCACACTTTATGGTCCAGCAGGTCACAGTGGGGTCTGAGAATTTGTATTTCTAACAAGTTCTCAGGTGGTGCTGATGCTTCTGGTCCAGGGACCTCACTCTGAGAGTCACTGCTTTAGGATGTGGATGTCTTGCTCCTCTTTGCCAAGGGAAAGGGAACTGAATTGCAGGGGCTCCCTTTTCTTTCCGCAGAAGCGTTGCCTCTTTTAAGCAAACATTAAAACAAGATTTATACACTGCATCCATGGTGTCATGCACTGAGCTAGGTGCACTGGGAATAAATAAAGTGGTCTCTGCTCTTGGGAAGCTCACTGTTTAGAGAGGGGATTAACATAAGAAAACAGCGGTCAGGATCTAATATGACAAGTGCTGCCCTGGAGATGTCAAGGACAGATTCTTTAGATATGCTGTGAGGACTGGCCTAAGCTTTCCTCAGACTATCTCAGCATTATATCTATGGGTGTAAGCAAAACAAAGCATCTTGTTAACTCTCAGATCAGCTTTCTCTCTTCTTTGATTTCTTGGGCATCCCAAACTGTGTATTCAGAACCTTCAGAGTTGGCGTTGTCAGCTCGTCACCCCAGCTTTTGTGGAAGGGTCCCTCCTCCTTTCCCTTTTTTATTTACATTTTAAAATTACAGTTTTGAACACTGTCCACTGTAGCAGGAGGATTTGTAACAAGATCAAGTTAAGTGATCTTGGTTGAACTAATGTATGAGACAGCTTCAAAAATTCATGAGGTACCAGAGGAACTTTCTGTAGCTGGATCAGCATGCAGCGTTTCCCTTCACCTCTTCAAGCAGATCAGACATTTTGTGACAGTGCAGCAGTTTGAAGTAGAGCCTTCCGGGTTGTGGCCCTGCTCATTAAGACACTAGACAGACCTGAGGAGAAAGAGCAAGGAGAGTGGGTTGTTACTTTCAGCTGCCCTTGTTTCCCTAATTTTGAGCAGTGACTTTGGGTTAACTGGTAAAAACTGGTAACTCCAGTTATGCATAGAACTAGTGTCTAGGGCAAATTTTTCTCCCCAGGTGATCTCCTATGGTGCTATTGGTGTTATTAAGGCGTATCTTGATCTATTAATAATGGTCCCATAATTTTAAGCACAGTGAAGCAAGAGAGGTGTGTGTGTGTGTGTGTGTGTGTGTGTAAGAAATGGAGTGACATGGTTAGTTATTAGTACGTTCCCTACCATCTCCCTGTGAAAAGCTTCTCTAGACAGGAACAAAGGATGTAGCTAAATCCAGTGACAGGTTACAGTGCTTCCCCCATTTTATTGATTGTTCATTTCTAGTCTCTGACCTTATTTACTACTTATTGATCTAATAGAAAAGCAAATAACTTTCCCTAGATAGCACTTAGGTGAGCTGGGCTTTGATGACGTGTCTCCCAAAGGGTTTTAAAAAAAAGTACTTACCGGGACTTCCCTGGTGGTCCAGTGGTAACGAATCCGCCTTCCAATGCAGGGGACGCGGGTTCGATCCCTGGTCTGGGAGCTAAGATCCCACATGCCGCAAGGCAACTAAGCCCATGCGCCACAACTAGTGAGCTTACACATGCCACAACTAGAGAAAAGCCTGCGTGCCGCAATGAAGAGCTTGCGTGCGGCAACGAAAGATTGCGCATTGCAACGAAAGATCCCGCATGCCACAACTAAGACCTGATGCAGCCAAAATAAATAAATAAATAAATAAATAAACAAACAAACGAAAAATATTTTTTAAAAAAGTACTTACCTACTGAGTGGCAGCCTCTATACCATCTAATGTACATATACACCTAATCTGTGAGCTTGGGGGCCCTTTCTTGGTTGGGTCACTGATGTCACAGGCTGACCCTGTCATTTTGGCTCCTCCTCTGTAAGATCCTACACGTGCTGTGGACTGCTGTAATGGCCTTGCAATGCACACAGTCTTGGAGTCAACACAGGGAGCATATGTGAGATCCCACTGGGGATGATGTGTTGCTGAGTCAGTTCTGGTCAGTGTCTGCCAACATGTCAAATTTTCACACTAAAGAAAGCCAGAACCACTTTATTGTTATAAATTTTATTTTGAGATCTCAATTTGTGCTTTTGAGCTCCAGTTTGCTTCCAAATAAGTTCTAAGTTTATTTAAATTTTATTTTTGGGTCTTTGTTGCTGAACGTGGGCTTTCTTTAGTTGTGGCGAGCGGGGGCCACTCTTTGTTGTGGTGCGCACGCTTCTCATTGCGGTGGCTTTTCTTGTTGCGGAGCACGGGCTCTAGGCATGCGGGCTTTAGTAGTTGCAGTGCACAGGCTCAGTAGTTGTGGCTCACGGGCTTAGTTGCTCCGCAGCATGTGTGATCTTCCCGGACCAGGGCTCGAACCCATGTTCCCTGCATTGGCAGGCGGATTCTTAACCACTGCGCCACCAGGGAAGCCCAAGTTCTGAGCTTTTAATTGCTAAAAATGCTTAATTCTTTGCTATAGGTGCTTGCGGGGGGGGGGGACGTTAGGATTTGAATTAGGTATATATATGGTAAGGAAACAGTGGCATGGATAATCTAACACAGGAGGTAAGATAGATTCCCTAATGTCATAGATGACTCTATATTACATTCTTTTTATGTTTACATTTTCACATTTATACTTAGGTGAGGTATGTTGTGGGAAGCAATGGAAATAGAACTTGGGGAATGGGCACTGATAATCTGTGAATAATATAATCCACACAGAGATAAAACCAGATCCCTTTTTGTGGGATTGATGGATGATTTTACTGGTTTCTTTTTCTTATCATTGTTTATTTCTGAGTAGGTAATACATTCATATGATTCAAAAACTAAACTATGTAAAAAAGTATATAGAGAAATGTCTCACTCTTATCCCTGGACCCATATGCCCTATTCCCCAGCCTCCCATAACTACCTTATTAGTTTCTTATGTATCCTCCATAATTTCTCAAAGCAAATAGAAATACATTTGAATGTATGTCATATAATAGTCAGATATTATAAACACAGTTCTGCATTTTGCTCTTTTGTGATTATCAGTATATCTTGGAGATCATTCCCATCTAAGTACAGAGAGAGCTTCCTAATACTTTTTAAAAGCTGCATAGTGTTTCATTGTATGGTTGTGCCGTAATTTATTTAACCAGTTTCGACACTTAGGTTATTTCCTATCTTTTGCGATTACAAGTGATGCTGCAGTGAATAATTTTGATCACATGACATTTCATCCATGGGTGTATGTATATCTGAAGGATAAACTCCCAGAAGTGAAATTTTTAGTCGAAGTATAATATATGTGCATTTGTACTTTTTATAGTTATTGCTAGTAGAGGTTGTACCAATTTATATTCCCACCCGTTTAAGAGTAGGGATTTCCCCGCAACCTTGTTAACTGGGTGTGTTGTTAAACTTCTTAATTTTTGCCAATCTCTGAGGAGAAAATTGGTATCTCAAAGTGGTTTCAATTTACATCTCTTACTATGAGTAATAGTAAGCATTACTATTACCAAGCATCTCATTACTGAGCATCTTTTACTATATTGAAGACCTAATAGTACTTCATTTTCTGTGAATAGTCCAGTCATATTCCTTGCTTGCTTTTCTGTTGGTTTTTTTTTTTTTTTTTAAGTTTTAAGAATAAACTATTTTGGAAAAGTTGCAAAGATTACTGAGATTTTTTTTCTTTCCTTATGCCATTATTAGCTGTGTTAGTTATTTTAGATGGTTTCAGGACATACAGGTCTTCTGAAATTCTGGGTCTTGTCATAGGTATGTCAGGCCAAAGAAGGATGCAAATCTAATTCATGACTCTCAGCTGCCTCTGGGGATTTTCCATCTGGAGTGACAGGTTTGGGAGATTCTAGCCTCCATTGTGGGACGTATAATTCAGAGCCTATCTTCCATTCCTCTTCTTTTACTACTATCAATTATTAACTACAAAGGTTATTGAAGTGAAAACCTTGCCTGGAGTTTGTGTTTCTCGAGATTTACTTCCAATTATAAATGTGGTTTTCAAGTGACTGAATCTTTCATAGACTAGGTTTCAAGCACATTAAATATTTGGTCATCCCCCTCCACCCCATCACAGGCTAATTGAGAGGATGAGCATCTGTAATTTTTCTGGAACGCAGTGCTGTCATTTTGTCCTGTTAATTGGTTCAAAGAGTAAGGAGCTAAAATGTGGAGGCAGAGGTGCTTTTCCCAGTTGGAGACATGCCTTGAGTCTTTGTGTCCCTGAAGGGTCTGCCTCACCTGCAAGTTAAAAGCGTTGGCTTCAAAATAAGACCTCCTGGATTCAGATTCCTGCTTGGCCAGTGCTAGCTGTATCTCCTCAGACACATGTTTGTGCTTTACTCTCTCCATTTATAAAATAGAGATAATGATAGTACCTGCTTCATTGAGTGAATGTGAGGATTAAGGTTCATATATGTGTGAAGTGCTTATTGGCACTGGCCTGGGATTGTAAGTTGCCAGTAAATAGTGACTTAAAAGGGACAGTGATTTCAGAGCCCATGGGATAAAGTAGCAGTTGTGTTGCATTTGACTTTCGTTAATTAGCTTTTCTTCCTGCTCTGTCCTTTTACCTAGAGAGGAGTTTAACCTACTAACTGAAATGTGACTCACGTAGAGGGTATCTGAGTATTAGTGAGTGCCAGACTCTAAACAAGATGAGATGTGACATGCTGCCCAGGGTCCTCAGGGAGCTCGCAGTCTGACAGGAATCTGAGCACAGACACCTCTAAACGCAAAGCTGACTGTCACCACCCTGGGGAAGCAGAGAGAACATAAAGTTACTCTCCTTTTACTGTGGTGCCTAGGACATGTGTCTTCAAGAAGGGCACCATTTGATCTGAGAACCGTTAGTAGGTGAAGCAGGGTTATGAGGGAACCTGGGCATTGATGATATAACCTTTCTGTAGGGTTTTGCAGTTTGGGAAACATTTAATATATTTCATCTTACCTCAATTAAACCTCATAAAATAGCTGAGTTTACTGCTGAGGAAATTGAGGGTTACTTAGGTTACGTGATTTGCGCAAGGTCAGACAGCTCCTTGGTGTTGTTGGGGTTTGACTACAGGTCTCCCGACTCTGAATTTCCAGATGTTTTCCCCTGGTCTCTTGAGTGAAAGTACAGACACCAGCAAGGGGGTGCTAAGAAGAGAATGTCAGCAAAGGAGGCGCTTGGAATAGCTCCTAAGTGTCCCTGAGTTTAGATCAGACTCTTCTAGGACATCAGAGCTAGAAGGAGGCCTGAGAGCAGCCAGCCTCTTGCTGTGACTGATGAAGATGGCAGTGTGCTTGTGAGGGACTTACAGGGACCCATACGGTGCTGGCAGGCAGCTTTATGGAGAGGGCAGAGAGTTCCCCATGGCTGTTCCTGGGTGGTCTTCGGGGGTTGATTAATTGCTGGCATGGAGGGAGTTCATTATAGGAAAGGTAGGTAAAGTTAGAGAGGGGAGGACCTGTAACTTGAGAGGCAGGCAGTGTCCCTGGGATATTTTCCTGAGCAGCACAAAAAAAGGGCCGTAGTTTAGTATTCAGATGTGGTTCCAGTTGTCCAAGGACAAGGAGAAAGAGGCAAAGGCAGAGAGAAAGGGAAGGGAAATGAGTGGATGATTTGGAAAAACGGTCCGTGAGCGATCTTTGTGAAAGACACATCCTCAGTGTCTGTGGGGCAGACATCCGAAACCCTGGGGACTTGGTACATGGGAAAATGTCTTTAGCAGTTTTCTGACCTGAAGTGCTCTGGGCTGCCTTGGGTGTGTGTAAACTTTTGTCGTGGTGTGGGGGGCACAGTGGCCACTATATGTTATTTCTCAGGATCGCATTTGGGGTAATTTCTACTTTGGATAGGAGGTTATTCTAGGCAGAGCTGGTGTGGACCAGCAACATCAACACCCCCTTGAAGTCTTGTTAGAAATGAAGATTTGGGGACCCCCTACCCCATAGCTTACAAAATCAGAATCTCCAGGGGGTAGGGTTCAAGAACGTGTATTTTAACAAGATCCCCAGGTCATTTGTCTGCATGTTACATTTTTGGAAGCATTGCTATCGTCTAGAGGCCTTCCAAGGTCCTCCTTAGGGTTGTTTGCTGCTGCAGTTAACGTGTCATTCACTAAACTTCTATTGAATTTTTGTTGCGTAGGCACAACACAAGGTAGACTCCAGTGTGGATCCTGCCTCTCCCAGAACATACGGTCTAGATGAAGAGATAGGATTGTTTACAAATAACTAGTATAAAGACAGAAACTGTTAAAGGCCTGTAAAGGAGGCACAAAGAACACCTATGGCCATGTGGAGGGTGGACATGTTTCTGTGGGTGTGTGCAGGGTAGGTGGTGTGCAAAGGAGGGAAGCTTTACCTTGGACCAGGACTCCTGGGTAATTCTAATCAGTGGTCTTATGCTTCGTTGCAAGCCTGATGGTGGCTTGACTTTGGCCAAAATATGGCCATACCAGTGTGTGGACAGAGGCCTGTCTGAAAACTGTTCAGCCTGCCCCATCACATGACCGGGTCTGCTCTTGGTGATCTGATAAATGCTTTAAAAATTGTCGGGATTATGTAGATGACTCATGGAAGGACATCTCCGGCATCTGCTTTTGGATCTCCTCTCACCTGCACCGCCTCAGAAGCCTGCATATCCACCATTCTGTAAAGGAAAAAATTGATTTGTCACTGAATTTCCATGCCTCAGCCTGGGAGAAATGTAAATGTTGTACTGGCCTTTAGTACTCTGCCTCCAAGCCTAGATTTAGAGCTGATCATTATACTTTCAGAGTAGGTTAGGTATGAAAATAGCAGCAGCTTGAAGAGTCAGAGGAAGCTGTTTGCTCTTATCTGAGGGTTTGGTCAGGGTGGAAGTATGAATATTAATACATTCCACTTAAACAATGAAATAACTCCCAAGGGAGAGGAACTATAAACTTTAGTAAATATCAGAGATGTTAAATGCTAAAAATAAAAGCTCTCTGCAGCTGTTTGGCTCTTTAAAGAGAGAGTTTATTGGTCAGGATTTCTGGTCTGTTTGGTCATGCTGTGCTACCCCCCCCTTTTTTTCCTGTATGCATGTATGTAAATTCATTAGAATATAAATTAGTTAATTAAATAGTACAGTGTTTCTAGAGTGTGCAATAGTAACCCGGCTAGCTAATTTAATTAAATCCTGTGTCATTTTCTTTGAGAAACAAGTTTCATCTTGGGACATCACTGTGTCCTGGCTGTTTTACTTCTAAAATGTACCTTGACTCTATCCTCTCCTTTCTGTCCACCTTTTCTCTGGCCCAGAAACTTGGATTGAATCATCACCCGGGCTTCAGTCTCTCTTCCCCAGTTGTTTCACTGTGCTATCACCACTGGAGATTTCTTTCAGAAATCCCATACTTTGCACATTGCAACTAGAGTTTAAAAAACCTTCAGAGGCTTCCTGTTGTTCATAGGACATACCGTTTTCCAAACTCCTTAATATGCTATATGAGCCTCTTTACAGTCTGGCTCCAAAATACTGTTCCAGGTTCCTTTCGAAAGGCTTATTCTTCCCTATTGCCCAGCCCACAGAACTATCTACTGTTTCCAAGCACAAACAAAATATAACCACTAGCAGCCCTACATTGGTAGGGATGACTCTAGGTTTTTGACAGCCATTATCTGATTACAGTGTTAAATTTAGCATCAAAGAGTTCTGTCATTTGTATAGGTCATGCACCTTGTTAAGTGTTAGAGCTGGGATTTGCATTCAGATATTTTGATATTCTAACTTCCCGTTCCTGTTTTTATGTTTCTGTGCCTTTGCTTATATGTTTTCTATGCCTAAAATGTTCTCCTCTTCCCTTTTTTCTTGTAAGACCTGGAAACTTATGTGTTAGGCTTTCCTAACAAGGTGCTTCCATAGGTCTTTTTACCTATCTCAATTAAGCTGGATTATATAATTATTACTGGAAGTAATAGTAACCTAGTACTAGTAGAAGGAGCTGGTCCTAAATCTCAATTTTTCTTCATTTCCCCTACAAATATTAGCTGCCTAATAAGTATTATAGAATGAATGCATGAATGGATGACTGGGTAGATTGATGGTCTAGTCTGGGTCCTTTTGTGATTTGAGTAGAGTATCCCTTGGCTAAGTTCAAGGCTTCTATGTTCAAGAATTGCTATGTGGGAAGAATGCATGTCATTTCAGCTATATCAGATTATAGCCAGGGATGGCCCAACAAGCAAGGATTAAATACCAGTGAGTTGTTGATCTTTTATTTAGATCTAAGTGGAAATTTAGCTGAAGAATTTGGAATGAGTCTGTTCATGGAAATTATTTATTTTTTAAGAGTTGATTTTCTGATTTGTAGTAGTTTGCTAGGGCTGCCGTCACAAAGTACTAGAGACTGGGTGGCTTAAACAACAGAAATTTATTTTCTCAAGTTTTGGAGGCTAGAAGTCCCAGATCAAGGTGTCAGCAGGGTTGGTTTCTTCTGAGGCCTCTCTTCTTGGCTTGCAGGTGGCTTCCTTCTTACTGTGTCTTCACGTGGTCTTTTCTCTGTGCGCGTGTTATGTCTGAATGTTTTCTTCTTATAAGGACACCAGCTATATTGTATTAATAAGAAATCGTTTTAACTTAATTACCTCTTTAAAGACCTTATCTCCAAATATGATCACATTCTGAAGTACTAAGAGTTAGGACTCCAACAAATGAATTTTGGGGAAACACCATTCAGCCTGTGACAGTGTATAAAGGAAATTCCTTTACTCCACCCCTCCCCTCTCAGCCTTTTCCTTTTGTTTCCTTTTGGCAATTTTGTTTCATCAGAGGGCAGTCAAGAGGAGAAGTAAAGATAGAGAAAAATGAATTTATTTTGGGTGGATTTCAGGAAATAGCTTGTGGGGGGAATGGCTCAGGCTGTTGGTGAAAATGAAATTTGGACACTGCCTAAGTACATTTGTATTGTCTTGGCACATTCTGGTCTGGTTTTCTGGACAGATGAAAGCTGACTGTGTGGTGGAGGTCTAGTCTGTTACTAAATGAAAAGGGAAATTGATAATCTTGCAGTTTATTTTGCCCACCTGGAAAAGTGAGAACTCTATCCTTACCTTTCAGCCCTTCTTCCTAGAAGTAGCTCAGGGACTTGGTGAGCACACTGAGGGCAGGCCCAGGACAGGGTAGCCTTGTACCCTCTGCCATGGCTGATGCCCTACGTGGAACTGGCAGATGTTTACAAAATATATGTCAAATCGAATTACTGAACTTGCTTGGCTCAAATACTTTGTTTTTCCCCAGACCTTTTGTGAGGGGTTTTTCTCTATCCTTGTTTAATTCCTACCCTTGTCTCCAGTTGTCAACTGTGGCTTATGCCTTTTCTTCCCATTCTCTTTGTAATTATCAAGTAATTTATTAAATAGAGACAAGCTTAACTAGACATTAAATAATTGCAGGTGTGCAGCTGAATTGAGCTGCTGTCCTTTAGGAACTCACAGCTGTTTGTGTTGTACTGTGTGATGAGATTTCACCTTACCTTGTTTCGTTATGTGATATCTTGCATTTAGTAAAAGAAAAGAATGTTTATTAGAAGCTTCTGCCCTAAGCAGTATATAAAGGCTGGTATGTTCCCAGGAAACCAATATAAAGATACCGGGAGGCCAGGTCTGGAGCCTTTGCAACCTCTGATACTTCTCCTTTCCTGGAATTTTTTCATTTTTGTTGAATTTTTCTTGATAGGGAACACCTGGTTTGCTCCTGTGTTTCCAACATGACCAGTCGTCATATTTTTAAAGTATTTCTTTTGCTCTTTAACGTTAACTGTTAAAGCAAGATTTCTTTCATTTCTTCCTCAGAGATCAGTGGTATGTCCAACAGGTTGGCTCCTTCTGTGTTTTAATTATCAGACCCTATCTGCATGCTTTTTACACAAATTTGCCCCATCAGAAAGAGTTGTAGCTTGTATAATTGTGAATTTTAGTCCTGTGTTATGTTGTAGTGCCACCAGTTTGCTTTCCTTGACTGGTTTCACATAACAATTGCTAGAGGTAGACACCAATTTTATAGTACTTAGTTCAGTGCAGAATTTAGAGTAAGCTGAAGGATTCTTTGGTTACACTATGCAGTAAACCCAATGGTTGCAATAACCAATATACATGGATCTACTCTTAAGGACGTAAGGAATGTCATGTGGCCACTTACCAGCTGTGTGACCTTGGGCATGCCACTTAAATGTCTTAATCCAAGTTTCTTCATCTAGGTAGTTGCAGGATTAAAGAAATTTGTATTTGATATTTGCATGTACACAGTATTTGCATGCAATATTTGCATGCACATAGTGTGCCAGGCACTATTCTGGTTGTTGGATACATTTGTGAAAAAAGCAGACCAAATCTCTACCCTGGTGGGGTTAACATCTGACTTTAGCTTTAACTGTCAACTAGACAGAATCTGCTTGGTAGGAGAACATGATAGCTAACATTTATGAAAAAAAATTAATTGAAACATGTAACTAATAACACTGAGTTTATTTGGTACATTTAAACCCTATTTCTGTCTAGTTTAGTATGTCTGCCTTATAGAGCAGGTCTTAGAGAGAGCCCTTCCCCATAGAATAGCTGTCCATATTAACGGTCTTGGCTGTTTAAAAAAAAAAAAAATAGGTGCACAGTCTCTGCATCTATTATTTTGGGATTGTTGGTCTTGGGATGCTGACTGTGTAGCCTCCTTCTCTAGGTCTTTGCTTTATAGGTTGTTTCTAAGATTCCTGAAGGGGACTCAGAGAATGAGCTCTGAGTGACGCGTTTGATCCTTTAAATCTGTTTGTGAAAGCCCAGTTTGTTCAAGTCAAGTCTGAATGGCTCAGAGAGGACAGTGTGATGTTTAGCTTATTACCTACCTAGCCCTGTCTTGTATCACTGAATTGTTAATATCTGTAGAATCACAAGCAGAAAAAATATCCCAGAGCATCAGATTGATCAGTTTTCTTGTATTCTTTTTCATGGGCAACTGAAAGAAAAACCTTTTTGAGGAAAGCTCTTTCTCCTCTTTTTGTGTCTTTTTCTGGAACAGAAAGACAGCATTGTGATAGCATTTTGACTGTGGGATTCTGGAGTTCAGACATAGGAGGGTGTTAGTGACCAAACGTCACTTCCTTGGGGGCAGGGGTGGTGGTTGTCAGTGAGTCTAGAGCTGTATCTTGAGAAGAATGGGCAGCGGCTCCTGCAGGGACACAGAGATGTCAGGCACCCATCTCACAGTCCTCTGAATGCTGGGTTCACAGCAGTTGGAGTATTTAAACCAGGGTTAACATATAGTGTGTGTTATTATGAGAGATATATGAGGTCAGAGTTAGGACCCCATCATGTGGTGGCAATTTGCATTCTTTATTTCCTGTATTTTCTTTTAGGGAGGGAATAAATAATATGTGATAATGAAGAAAGACATGTTTTTGTGGCTTTTTAAAAAAGTGAATTTTGATTTAGGATATTTTATGTCATGGATGTTTTTTGAAGGACATGAAATTTGGTTGCTTATTTAGAAGCTTTTGAGAAAATTGGATCTCTGACACACAAGCAGGCCCACATTGAATTCCCTCCATTTATTGCTGCAAAGACATGAACATTTTTGTCAAAGCTGTGGGAGGGGTGTTACATGCTTGTTTATCAGAGCCACCAAAAGTAGCTCAGACATCCCTCACGACTCAGCTGATGCCCTTGCTGCCTGGTTGAGTATTTGTGTATTAGGACTTGCTTCCTTGCTGAAGGCTAGGAACATGTCACAAAGCCAGATTGCTATGGGGATTGTTGCAGTGAGCAGACTTAGCGAGATTGCACAAGGCTGGCTAGTGCCCAGGCTTAGACTACCTTGGAAGAATTGGTTTGAGGGCAGAGAAGAGAAGTTTGGAAAACTCCTTTCTTCCTCTTGTGGCATTAACCCCTGTGAAACCAGACTCAGACGCTTTTGTTCTTTTTCCAGAACTAGAGTAGTATCGCTCATCTGGACTTAAACTAGTTCGTATTAATCACAGGAAGAGGCTTTGTGTGGGTGCCACATGCAAATTGTTGAGCTGTTCAGGTGGAGTTAAATTTGACACCAGAGGAATGAGTTAGCCCCAGCAGGAGGTAACAGTGGGTTGAGGAGGTCTGCACTTCAACCAGAAATTTTCACTTCATAATTTTTTTTAAAAATTTTATTTATTTGTTTATTTGATCGTGCCATGTGGCATGTGGGAATCTTAGTTCCCCAACCAGGGATCGAACCCAAACCCCCTGCAGTAGTCCTAACCACTGGACCACCAGGGAATTCCCCACTTCATAATATTTTTACTCTAACTTTTGCTCTCAGTGTTGAGAAATGCCCATCTGGCCATTCAGATAGTTTGGGCAAGTTTTCACCCATGAGAGTGCTCTCCTTAAAGATGGTGAATTGACTCATTCATGGCTCTTTAAAAATAAGCACATTTCTGAAACCATCCATCCTAGTGTTCAGCAGTCCAGATAACAAGGTACTTTTGTTCTGAGTTTGCAAGCATTCACTGACTAAGGGTGGAAAGGGCAAAACCAGAGATTTTTCCTTCTGTTGAATCTTTTCACCATGAGGATGATTTTGTCCTTTAAATAAAATAAACTGGAACTCAATTTTATTAGGTGAGGAGTGTGGGAGAGATAGAAATGAGGCAAGGTTCTATCCCTGTTTCTTAGAAAACTCTCCTGATACTTTTTGAGCTGTGTCCATCGATCAAATTTGAGTCATTGCTTCAATAACATGACATAAAACATCTTCCTCCTTTTTAAAAGTATCTTCCCTTTAAAAATTTCTAAAAAATGCCAGAACTGGGCTTCCCTGGTGGCGCAGTGGTTGAGAGTCTGCCTGCCGATGCAGGGGACACGGGTTCGTGCCCTGGTCCGGGAAGATCCCACATGCCTCGGAGCGGCTGGGCCCGTGAGCCATGGCCACTGAGCCTGCGCGTCCAGAGCCTGTGCTCCGCAATGGGAGAGGCCACAACAGTGAGAGGCCCATGTACCGCAAAAAAAAAAAAAAAAGCCAGAACCTTCCCAAGTCAGCTTAATAAAACAACTCAAGTGTGAAGGGATCTGAAATTACTTTAAACAAAGCAAACGATTCTGATTCTCCTACTTGGGAGACATTTCCTTCTTGAAGGCCAGCCCTCTAAACTGTGGGAATATTCAAAGCAAAATCCAGTTAAAGTCCCCTAATTCCCATAAGTAATTTTTCTTTCTTTCTTTTTTTTTTATTTTACGATTTTCTTTTTTTTTTAATTGGGGTATAGTTGTTTTACAATGTTGTGTTAGTTTCTACTGTACAGCAAAGTAGAATTCCCTGTGCTACACAGCAGGTTCTTATTAGTTATGTATTTTATACATATCAGTGTATACATGTCCATCCCAATCTCCCAATTCATCCCACCACCACCACCACCACCACCATCCCCCACCCCCCCACCCCCGCTTTCCCCCCTTGGTGTCCATACGTTTGTTTTCTACATCCGTGTCTCTAAATTATCCTTTTATATATCTTACTTGTATGCAGATTGCAAGTGAATATCACTGTGAGAGCTACAGTTTGTCAGGGTTTAGATCTTAATTAGCTCATGAGATTGCATCCTTTTGAAGCTGTATACCACAGGTTGTTGGCTAGTTTTCCAAAAGCAATTAAAATGCCCACTATTATAATTAAGCTTGTTACTGGTTGTATGTTCTAGTTATAAAATGTATTTGGCAATTAAAGAAACTGAGATTGGGGCTTTTGCCTGGACTCTTTGGGATGCAGTAAACTGGCTTCCACCTTAGTATCCTGTTAGGAGAGTCACTGATACAGGTACTTAAATGGTGGGTCATATCTTAGGTCCTTGAGTATTTATTGTTATTCCATAAATAAGAGCAACCTTAGGTTTTTACAAAAAAGCTAAAGTTAGGGAATGTGAGTTCCTGATTATGTCCTACTCTATATACAGGAGACAGAAATTTAAATTTCCAAATTACAGTCTTGTAGCTGAGAAGTCCCTTTAAAGAAGCATTGTCTTATCTTTAAGAAGGTAGCTTGACCCTGACAGTGAACAATTTAATCTGTTAAACTAACATCTCTCGCTCTGGTCAAATTTCTTGTCTGTTTGTTGAACCAGGAGTTTGGTGGAAATGTTCCAGGTACAAGATGCGGTTAATATCTGTTTCTGAACCACACAGCATGTAGAAGTTGGTAAGCGTGTTTCCACCATCTCACAGTGAGATTAGTCTGAGCTGGCCCATGGGAGAGGCTGTGATTGTCAGGGCTGCCCTTGGTGGCAGATATAATTCTTAGTGGCTTTCTTTGCACGATGCTTGCCTTTTATTCTTTCTTTTCTTCTCTTGACTATTTTGGACTATTTCTTTGTTTCTCAACACCCAGAGTGGCATGGTGGATGAGACCATGGGACAAAAGAGTCATTTAGTGTACAGGTGGAAATCAGTACTTAAAAAATGAGGTTGAGGGCTTCCCTGGTGGTGCAGTGGTTGAGAGTCCGCCTGCCAATGCAGGGGACACAGGTTCGTGCCCAGGTCCGGGAAGATCCCACATGCCGCAGAGCGGCTGGGCCTTTGAGCCATGGCCGCTGAGCCTGCGCGTCCAGAGCCTGTGCTCCGCAACGGGAGAGGCCACAACAGTGAGAGGCCCGCATACCGCAGCATGTGGGATCCTCCCAGACCCGGGCACAAACCCGTGTCCCCTGCATCGGCAGGCGGACTCTCAACCACTGTGCCACCAGGGAAGCCCTTCTTGTGTATTTTATTTTGAAATCCATTTAGCACACATGGAGGAAAATGGACCTCTTAGTTTATGTGGTTCCATCTCTTTGCCTTGCCTGTTTGTGCCCCTCACCCCCCACCCCCATGCAATTAACATGAAAATGATAGTTTAAGAATGAGCTTAGAGCATTTAGCTGCTGGGCAGGGGGAATGCTTCACAGGATGTTAAAATCAGAGAGAAAGAGACAAGGGCAAGTGTTTTGTAATTACTGTTTGGTTTTGAGGAATAGTGGAAGGATTGAATCCTATTTTTAATGTACTTCTTTCCAGAGTTCCTTTAAGGTCTTGATTAATGATTTAAATTATTTTCTTTATTGTGCAGAAAGATTAGAACTATTAGAGATACATTTTTCTTGGGAAAAATACTGTTTGTGGTTCTTGGGATGTTAAGTCTATAATGTATTAGTACAGAAGAAACTTGAAGTCTTGTGGGTCTAAGGACATTTGCTTTAATCCATATATACTAGCACTTCCTGTGCTTTCTTTGTATTAAGTTTTCCATAACTTATTTCTAGCCTTGTAAAAATAGAGGGAAGAAACCCCAAATTATTAGTTTGGTTTCTTTGAATTCTACAGTTTTTCCCATGTACAGAACAAAGTAAAACCAGTGTTTGCTGCCATCCTACAACTGATGATTATTGTTTCTGAGGAAATGACTATCTGTAAAGTATACATTTGTGTGTAATATGTGGTATTTATTATGTGTGGTGTTTTATAGTTAAAATATAACATAATCATCCTTAAGTAATACACATGAAATGAGATATGATGGTAAGATGAGATTGACTTAAAAATAAACAGAAAATAAACAGTAGAATCTCTATAAGCAGTCTGCCTTGTAGACCTAATCAGTCAGGCTTAACTTGTACTTCAGTTTCCTGCATAAAGTCATATTTAGCCTCCCAGTTCAGGATAATGCCCCTCCTTTGTGTGTCCATAGCACTCCGTATCTCTCTCATTGTGGTACTTCCACAATTGTTTATGTCTGATTTCTCCATTTGACTATAAACTATTAGAACATGAGCAGATATTATGCTTTTTATTTTTCATTTTATTTTACTTTTCCTCTTTGAATTCTTTAAAAAGAATCGAAATATAATCGATATACAATAAAGTTCACATATAAGTGTGTTAAGTTTTGACGTAGTGTATACCCATGAAACCATTCCATGGTTAGGCTAATGAACATATCTACCACCCCCCCAAAGTTTCCTCATGCCCCTTTGAAAAACTTCCTCCTGCCTTTCTCTATTCCCTGTCCTGAGGCAACCACTGGTCTGCTTTCTATCTCTATAGATTAATTGGCATTTCCAATAATTTTATATGAATGGAATCTCATACAGTATTATTCTTTTCTTTAGTCTGGCTTTTTTCACTCAGTATAATTATTCTGTGATTTATTCACATAACAGTGGTTATCAATAGTTTCCTTTTTATTGCTGAATGCTATTTCATTCTTTGGATATAGCAAAGTTTGTGTATCCATTCATCTCTTTTGGGGCATTTAGATTATTTCCAGTTTTCTGCTATTATAAATAAAGCTGCTGTGACATACCAATCTTTGTATGAACATATGTTCTCATTTGTCTTAGGTAAATACTTAGGGATGGAATGTCTGGGTCACATGGCAGGTATATGTTTAAATTTATAAGGAGCTGCCCAACAGTTTTCTGAAGTGTTCGTACCATATTAGATTCCCATCAGTAGTGTGTGAGAGTTCCAGTTCCTCTGTATTCTTGCCAACACTTGGTATGGTCGATATTTTAAAACTTTTAACCATTCTAGTGGGCATGTAGTAGAAATGTCATTGTGGTTTAAGTTTGTATTTCCTTAATAACTAGGGATGTTGACCATCTTTTCATGTGCTTGCCATTCATATATCTTCCTTTGTAAAGCATATGTTCAAATCTTTTGTCTATTTTTTGAAAACTGGGTTGTTTGTTTTCTTCTTACTGAGTTTAAGAGTTCTTTACGTATTCAGAATTCAAGTCTTTTGTCAAGTATATGATTTGCAAATATATTATCCCAGCCTATGGTTTGCCTTTTCATTCACATTAACTGTCTTTTGAAGAGCAGAATTTAAAATTTTGTTGAAATGCAAATATCAATTTGTTCTTTTGTGGGTTATATTTCTGGTGTCATTGCTAAGAAATCTTTGCTTAACCATAGGTCACAAAGGTTTTCTTCTGGAAGTTTTGTACTGTTGGATTTTACATTTAAGCCCTTGATTCATTTTGAGGTAATTTTAGTGTATGGTGTGAAGTATGGATTGGAATTAATTTTTTTTCATATGGATACCCAGTTGTTACATCATTTGTTTAAAAGACTGTCCCTTCTCCCTGAATTAGCTTTGCACCTTTATAAAAAATTAGTTTTCTATATATGCGTGGATCTATTTTATTCTCTATTCTGTCTGTTCTATTAGGTCTATGTGTCTATCCCTTCTTCAGTATCACACTGTCTTGATTACTGTAGCTTTATATTAAAATCTAGTAGTATGAATTTCCCAGCTTTATTCTTTTTCAACCATTGTTTTGACTATTTAGTTCCTTTGTTTTTCCATATAAATTTTAGAATAATTTAATCTATAATTTAAAAAAAATCCTCCTGGGATTTTGATTGAAATTTCACTAAATCTGTAAATTTCACTAAATTTGGGGAGAATTGTCCACTATGTTGAACCTTCTAATCTGTGATCATAGTATATCTCCCCATTTATTTTGATCTTTTTTGATTTCTTTCCATCAACGTGTTGCAGTATTTAGCATACTTGTCACATATATGTTTTATACTTATTCTTTCTACATAGCTTCAATTCAAAAGGTTCAGAGACTCATCTTTGGCGCTGTTCTTGCGATACGTTTATATTATATCTTTCTAATAATAATTTCAGTTGTGTTAGTCTTCACCATTGCCTTAGTTTTCCTGAGGAAGCCAAATTTTATTTGGAGTCAAACATGCCACAGGAGGTCATTGACTACCTAGGTAACCTGCTTAGATTTAACATCAGTGAATGACTTTAAAGCAATTCATATAACTCCTTCTTTGGCTCATATAATTTTTCTTGAGGCATAAGCAAAAGTGGTTTCAGAAATGTTTAGAGCAGTTGTAATCCAACGGTGTTTGAAAGAAGAATTTTAAATGGCTGAAGAGCTGACCACTTTTTATGCTGGGTAGGTAGCAGCCCAGAGGACGTTGGTGGCTCTTGAAGCACTGTCAATATTTCTTACCTGGAAAGCAATGAAGGACGTATTTTAGGTTGGGAATAGATAATTCATAGGCTAGTGGAGTGCCGTGTTCCAGTGGAAGGATTCCTTAGAGATCATCAGTTCACAGAAAGGGAAAGCGAAGCCTGAGGATCATACTATACTCTGAGACTTGGTGTCCTTGGAGGATCATACTATACTCAGTGAATTCTTCTTGAAATCCAGTCTGTTTCCATCAAAACCTGCAGAAACATAGCCCTTCCCACTCAGCAGATTATGTACGGTCAGGTTAGGCAGTCAAAATGGAGAGATAGGAATTGGTGTTGGGTTATTAGAGTCAGGGTGGTCATTGATCAGAGATGATGATGTGACCTGTAGGATCACTATGAGAACTTCCCATGAGGGACAAATGAGGATGATGATTGCTTACATAAACTAGTGCAGTTAACTTTGTGCCAGGCACTACTCTAAGTGATTTATGTTTATGAGCTCCTTTAATCTTAACAGACTTGTGAGGTGTAGTTACTGTAATTATTCCATTTTGTGAGTGAACACAATGAGGCACAGAGGGATCAGGGATTTCTCTAGCGAGTGACAGAGGTGGGAGAGGAATCCGGGCAGTCTGGCTCTAGAGTATGCACGCCTGACCACTGCACTGTCGACAGACTGCCCAAGAACGTGTCTATTATGTGAGCCCATAGGGGAGTGATCCCCAAAAACCTCTCTGCCAGCCTTAGGGACCTTGAGTTTCAGTTGTGTTTTTTAAGTTTTAAAACAAGAGAGACTTCTGTTAGTGGTAAGATTTAGACTTTTCATTTCTGAAGTTCTGAATTTAAAGTTCTTTGGAACATATAGGTTTTCTAATATTAAGCATATGTGTGTATGTAAAAGTTTCACTTGTTTAAAAAGTCCCTTCTCTCCCTTAACTGCATACTATCTGTTTTAAATGTTTGTTTCCCAAGTTTTTTTTTTTTCCTCTCTGAAGAGGACAGACTCAGGCTTATGTCAAAATGCAGTTGACTGTGCCTTAGATTTGGAATGTGCCAACAAAAGACTGTACAGCTATGTATACAGTTGGCTCTTGAACAATGTGGGGGTTAGGGCCACTGGCCCTCCCCACAGTCGAAAATCCACATATAACTTACAGCTGGTTTTTTGTATCTGTAGTTCCCCTGCATTTGCAGTTCTGCATCTGCAGGTTGAACTAACTGGGGATTGTGCAGTACTGTAGTATTTACCATAGAAAAAACTCCACATTTAACTAGAACTGCACAGTTCAAAGCAGTGCTGTTCGAGGGTCAATTGTACTTATATGGGGCCAGATATAAGCACTCTTAAAGAATCCCAGTGACTAAAAGGACCAAGTACAGTATTGGGAGAAGAAGCTGTGGAACAGCTGCCTGCCTCCGGCCAACAAGGCGCTCCTGGGTGACGTTTGCCACCAGCTCCTTGGGTGTAGGCATTAGAGAGTATGAAAGCTGGCCTGATGGCTCTGTGTTTGTGGCTCCACTTGGAAACTTTACAGCATTTCAGCTGCTTGCTCCTGTGTAGGCACAGAACCGTAACTTAGCCATGTAATGCTTGACTGTAACTCTGAGGGGAAATGAGGACAGGAAAGTTGAACAGCATTTTCCACTTGGTGGAGGATGGAGACCAGAAGGGAGGGATGGAAGGGAGTAGAATAAAAGTAAAAAGTGATGAGTTTAGATATATCTTGCTTGAGGTTTTCTGTTGTTGGGGGAGCCATACCCACCGTAGTAGCATTTGTACTTTGGGAAGGGGGTGGAAGTAGATCTTCTGGAATGTAATCTGGACTGATTCCTTCTTGAATGGGGGAACATAGATGATTGTGTGGAAAGGCTCTCACTCTCCCTCTCAAATGTACCCACATATGCACACTGTTCTTGTTTTTGCTAACTACAGAAGCTAAACAGAGGGCAGTTGGAAAGAGTTCATCCACTGTTTTAATCCTTGGGTGAGATTGTTAAATGATAGCCATGTTCTGGTTAGCACAAGAGTTTTTTTGTCCCTGGCAGCAAAGGAGGCCAAAGATGGTATTTGAACTTTGGCTCTTCAATTTAAGTCACTAAAAATTTATCGAGTGTGCCAGGTACGTGACATGAACATGAGATATGGCATCTAAAGGCTAATTGTTACAACAGTTTATGTTGGTCTGGATAGACTTCCACTTCTCATATAGATTTCTGTACTTCTCGTAAAAGACAAGGATTATCATTGATGAAAGATATTAGAGATTATCATTTTAAAAGTATTCAGTAAATGTTACCCATTCTCTCTGAGAATGTATGGTCATATCAGGATCTTTGGTGGGTATGTTAGTTTCCTGTTTTGCCACTGTAACAAATTACCACAAAATTGGTGGCTTTAAACCACACAGATTTATTATCTTCAGTTTTGTAGGTTAGAAGTCCAACATGAGTCTCACTGGGCTTAAAATCAAGGTGTCAGCAGGACTGCATTCCTTCTGGAGGCTCTAGGGGAGGTTCTGTTACCTTGTCTTTTCCAGCTCCTAGCGCTTTCTTGCATTCCTTGGCGTGTGGTCCTGCCTTCATCTTCAAAGCCAGCGATAGCAGGTCGAGTCCTTCTCATGAAACCATCTCTCTGTTTTCCTACTTGCATAGTCACCTCTTCCTCTTCCTTTGAGATTACATTAGGCCTATGTGGACAAACCAGGGCAGTCCCTTTAAGATCAGCTGATCAGCATCCTTAATTCCATCTACAACCTTAATTCCCCTTTGCCATATAACATAATATATTCACAGATTCCAGGAATTAGGACGTTCAGCATCTTTGGGGAGCCATTATTTTACCCTTCACAGTAGAGGAGACTTTTTCAAAACTTTGCTCATTTCCCCCATCAAGTGAAATTATATGAGGCTCTCCCTCTCACCCTTTGCATAATGAATTGTTACGTGTGAATATGTGCTGTGTATGTGAGTGGTGGGAGGCTTGTCACTCATTACCTTAAAGCCTCACTCTTCATTGTGATAAAACCCCAGTCACCTAAACCTTTGATGATTAGTTTTGTAGAATCATAGTGTTGGAAGGAAGCTAGAGATCGTTGTAGCCAGCCTGCCCTGCAGGTGCTTACAGACACATTATTACGTCTTTTCCAAGTGGCTGTCCCACCTTTGCTGACATGGAATGGCCTGCTTTGGGAGGTCATGTCTTCTTTGAACAGCTCCATTTTTCTGTTAGAAAATTCCTGCTTTATATTGAGGGGAAGTCTCTCTCTGCAGGTTTCTATTGGTTCTTTTTTGTTTTACTCTCTGGGGTCATATTGAATAAATCTAATTTCCTCTCTCTTACTTGAAGCCCTTGAGATTTTTTTTAAGGACAGCTATCATATCCCCCAAGTATTCAAACTAAAAAAACCTCAATTTCTTCAATTGGATCTCATATGAAACTATTTGGAGGCTTCTTTCCATCCTGGTCCTTCTCCTGAATATTATACAACATGAAGAAGGGGAGACTGAAGGATGATTTAATAGGAGCCTTTAAATGCCGAGGGGATTGTTACACAGAGGAGGCTGGTAAGATCTCTGCCATCACCACGGAAACAAGAAATCGCAGGCTTATGTTATGGCTAAAGAGATTTAGGTATCAGGAAACCTGTCTTAACCTTGTGGATTGAGATAGTGCAGCAGACTGCCAAGGGGAAGTTGAGGGATCTTTTGCCCTAGAAATCTATAATACAAGCCTTTAACCTCAGAATTCATTTATTTTGTATAAGAGACTTTGCTTTAGTTAAATGTTCTGCTTAAAGAACGTTCTTGTCATTGCTTGTCATCCATGCCTGATGCCTGGATTTCCCTCTTGCGTTGGCTCATTGGATGTAAGGCATCATCATGACTGCTGTTAATCACAGGGGGAAGGAATCTGGTTCAGGGCTTTATGAAGGAAGGGAAACAGTGGCCTAGCTCAGGATAATTAATAGCAAGTGGAGTGACAGTTTGATTCCCTGGTAGGGACCCTCGCATTGTTGAAGGAAAAAATCATTTTATTCTTTCATAGAGAGAGGCAGCTGTAATTCTGGTTGGATGGAATCCAATTAAAGGGAACTGACATGTAAATTGATGATCAGACAGTGTGAGCATAGAAAAAGTCCAAGAAGAGTTCTGTAAGAAGTGGCAGAGAATGGTGTAAGTAATTTGGCATGGTAATGTGTGTAAGAAAAATGGAAACATATGGGTTGGCTACCTGAACAATTATAAGTCTGGAATCTCAGCCAAGTGAGAGCAGGAGACTACTTGGTTTGATGGGTTTATAGCTACTGAACTTTTAGACATTTTGGTGTTGAAACATACATTTTAGGAATTATAGCCTTCCACGATAGAGTGATTATAAATCAACCCAAACTGGTAGTCGGTAAGTAAAATATTCCCAAGAATATATGATGGGAATCCAAGCCTGGCTCTTTGAAAGATCTCATTGTACAGATATACTTCACCTGACCTAATGATGTGTCCTCAAAGATTTGTGTGAAAATTGACTCCTAAATTTAGGATGAAATAGGACAGCTTGCCGTTTATAGTAATGCTATTATGAATCATTTTCTAAAGTGAAAAATCCATTTATAACCAAAGTCATGACCAATTTATCCTTTGAGTAAATTCATAAGTCCACGTGTTAGGTTTGCTTAAACAAAGGTACTTTTCTTTGAAATGAAATAATTGTAGAGACACGTAGCAGTTAAGCTTTAGAATAACAGAGGAAAAAATGGGCAGGATTTTTTAAGAAGTCAGTATATTGCTTTTTAGGGAGGAAAATTCTGCTTAAGAAGTCAGATAGCCTCTGCTGTTACAGTGGGAGAAGGAGAAGGCTGCCCAGTGTATTGCAGGGAGATTTATTAGGATCTTTTGGGAACTGCAGCAGAAAAGGCTATGAAATTTTTTGAAGAAGGAGGAAGGAAGTAGGACCACAGCATTTAGTAGACTTTATTCAGAAGAAAGCCAAAGAAGGTGAAATGGAATTCACCCTGAGAAAGCTGTGGAAGATTGAGGAGCTAATAAGACGTAGCAGCAGCAGCAAGAAGAGACCAGGGTGTTGTGGGCAGAGTTTCCGCTCAGCAGGAGAGCATCCAGTTGTCACTCTGGTCGGCAGCAAGGGATGTTAACAAAGGAGATTCACAATGACCAGGGTCCAGTTTTTGTTGGTCCAGGTGTGAATAGTGTGCTTGCTGCATACGGTGTAAGCTCCAGGGGATCTTGCCCCCCTGCAGCCACTCTGCTTGGGTACTCCTACAGCTGTGTACTCCCTGCCCAGGGCTGTCACTTTTACTTTTCACTCTGCCCAAAATGCTCTAACCCTCAGGGGTCCTTCCCTCACTTGATTCAATTTTCTGATAGAAGCTCCTTTTTCAGGGAGACCTTTTCTGATCATCTAAAGCGAGCACTGTTTCTTCCCTTAGTCTGCTTTACTTTTCCTCTCAGCACTCATTTCCACCTCAAGCATAAGTTTATTTGTTAAATGTTTTTCCCTTTTCTCTCTAGTAGAAGTAAGTTCCATGAGAGTTGAGACCCAGTTTGTTTTGCTCACTGTATTCCCAGCACCTAATCCATACAAATTTGTGGAATGGGTTTTTAGGGAGTCTTTGTTATATGAGCTTGGAATGAGAAGAGGACTCAGTTGCTCTCCTATATCACATAATATGTTATATAATTATAATAATCATGATGGGCTCAGCACAGAGTGCTGTGAGCTTTGAGAAATAAGCTGGGGATAGTCATCACAGAATTGGAGACTGGAGCTGGAGTGGTTTAGAGTTTTGTTTGGTGGTCAAGACAAGGGAAGGGTATTGTAGGCTGACAAAAGAGGGTAAATACAGTTGCAGAGGTTTAGAAATGAGTCTTGTCTTTGGAAGTCCTTCAGTGAGCTCGATGTGGCTGCTAGAGCACAGGTGCATGGTGAGCCTTGACACAGAGGAGTGCAAGGTATGGTTGGGAAGGACATTTTATACGTATGTCAAGATCTGATTGGGGAAGTTTTTGAGTTTGGACTTTACCTTTTGGGAAGTGGTGAGCCCAAAACTCTTTAATCAGTATCCAAAAGATACCCTGAAGGAGGGATTGGAAGAGGGAAGGGTGGAGAGGTAGGATGTAGAGTAGGGTTGATGTGATTTTTCCAATCTTGAGAAGCAGGAGAAAGTTTGGGATCCCCACGTTGAAGGACAAGAAAATGAAAAGCAATTTTCTTTGTTAACGGGTGCATGATGATATACTGTGTATAGGTAGTGGATAAAGGTTGAAGACTAGTAGCTCTTGTAACTGTTTAGTTTTTCCAATAGGGGTAAAGCTGTGCCACTGGGACACAAGGAGAGGAGAAGGACATTTTGGTTCATAGAATAGAAAATAACTGGGAAATGCCTTGGCAAATGGATAGGGATTCTTATTCTAGCTCGTGTGTTTTAGCAGCTGTGTAGCCTTGGACAATTCATTTACCTGCACTTCTGGTTCCCTTTCAAGGATGGGCTTTGTTGGTATGCTTACATTGTTAATGTGCAGAACAAAGTATACAATTTTGGAAATTTTATGAAAATTCCTTTTATAAATATTGGGTAACATTAGGAGTCCTTTCCTTTTTTTTTTTTTTTTTTTAGATGTTGGGGGTAGGAGTTTATGAATTAATTAATTTATTTTTTGCTGTATTGGGTCTTCGCCTCTGTGTAAGGGCTTTCTCTGGTTGTGACAAGTGGGGGCCACTCTTCATCGCGGTGTGCGGGCCTGTCACCATCACGGCCTCTCTTGTTGTGGAGCACAGGCTCCAGATGCGCAGGCTCAGTAGTTGTGGCTCACGGGCCCAGTTGCTCCGTGGCATGTGGGATCTTCCCAGACCAGGGCTCGAACCCGTGTCCCCTGCATTAGCAGGCGGACTCTCAACCACTGCGCCACCAGGGAAGCCCGTCCTTTCCTTTAATAGAAATAGATATGAAGAGTGTAGAACTTAAATATTCTCATCAACCCCTAAAAACAAACAAACAAACAAACATGGAGAAATAGATCTGGAATTGCTTTTTTCCTGGAATATGGTATTACCAAAGTGTCAGAGCCCCTCACACCCTGAGAAAACATGACCATTTCTAAGAGGTGACCTGCACAGTTTTTAAAGCAGACAGTAGAGGAATGACTTTTTGCTGCTCATATTCTCCATGTCAAAACACGTTCTGTGTCAGCAGTTGGTGAGAGCTACTGCAGAGCAGTGCAGAAGCAAAAGGAGGATTTGATCATGTTGGATGTACTCCTGCATATTAACCTGCAGGTCGCAGCAGTTCTCGTTCCAAAGAGCTGTATACCAGGCAGTTGGACACTTTATCCTGGTTTTTACTCCCTTCATCATTCACAGCATCTCCTGTCGGGTACCCCCCACCCCCGTCATGTCAGCCTTGGTCATTTGCAGTAGTTGAATTGTGGTCTTCTGTGTATACAGAATGTTGTATAGGCTACATAGTTCTCTGAGATCTTTTAGGAAATTTGGAGAACTTTACATTTTAGAATGCTTTCTTCACTTTTATTTTGGGCTGTGTTGGGTCTTCATTGCTGCACGAGGGCTTTCTCTGGTTGCGGCGAGCGGGGGCTACTCTTCATTGCGGTGAGCAGACTTCTCATTGCGGTGGCTTCTCTTGTTGCGGAGCACGGGCTCTAGACACGTGGGCTTCAGTAGTTGTAGCATGTGGGATCAGTAGTTGTGGCACGCGGGCCCTAGAGCTTGTGGGTTTCAGTAGTTGCGGTGTGTGGGCTCAGTAGTTGCGGCGCACAGGCTCTAGGATGCACGGGCTTCAGTAGTTGTGGCACGCGGGCTCAGTAGTTGTGGCTCATGGGCTCTAGAGTGCAGGCTCAGTAGTTGTGGCACACGGGTTTAGTTGCTCCGTGGCATGTGGGATTTTCCCGGACCAGGGATTGAACCCATGTCCCCTGCATTGGCAGGCGGATTCTTAACCACTGCGCCACCAGGGAAGTCCTTTCTTCACTTTGAGAAGGGGGAAGGAGAGGAATGTTTTATAAGGATTGCTTTGAAATAGGTCCATTTTGAAAAGTTTTAACTTGGGCAAAGGACAGAATAGCTTAGTGTCTAATATTAAGTTTCTAGAGTCCTGGAACTAGGTCCCAATTCCAGCTTTTCCAGTTATTAGTTATGTGACCATGGGAAAGCCACTTAGTTTCCCCGTCTGTAACATGGGGGATACACACCCTAGTCCAGTGGCCTCAATATGAAACAGCTCATTACACTCTAATGGTAGTTTAGTGAAATGGATGAGTAGTCTCAGTTTACCTCCACAGGCAGCCGCAGAAGTCAAGCCAAGCATCCTGGAGTATCTGGGAATCACCCGGAAAGAGGATGGAAGTCTGCAGCACAGTGGTAGGGGATGGTTGGGTGGGACCCAAGAGTAAACTACAGAAGCAATTGATCTTAGCAAGCAGGAGGGGGTCTCCAGGGAATTTCTGAGTGTCAGCAAGGGATCTTGGTAATGATGGGGAAAAGAAATCACTCAACTGGAGGAGTCAGACCACCTTGGACATCGCCCCTGAGCCTCCACCAACACTGTATGTCACATCCCCGTGGGTGAGTCATGTTTTCTTTCTGACCGTCAGTTTCTTTTTCTGTAAAATGATTAGATGATTTCTCAACTCCTTTTCTACTCTAGTGATTTCACCACTTCATTGGCTTTCAAGAACTGTGAGAGGCACGAGTATCACAGAACAACGTGCCGTAGACCTTGGCCTGTGAAAATCTTTAGTTTTGTTTTTTTGTTGTTTCAAAGAAGTTTCTGTTCAAAAGACCATGAAACATTTCATCATTGGACTTTGAGGGAGTTGTCTCTTTAATCTCTCACGTTTCCTTTTATACCCTACAAATGATATCCACAGGACTGCTGTTGTCTTATGCTCTCTGGATCAGCACTTTTGCAGAGAAATGAAAAAATTGCACTTTTAAAGGCACAGAAAGCAAAAACTGTAGCATCAGGATTCAAGGTTACAGGATTGGTTAACTTTCTGGTTTGTTTTGCTGAGCTGAATGAAAAAGATTTGATTGAATGTTACTGCTTATGGATAAATATTAATAACCACAAAAATTCCCCAGTGGTAATTTTTTTCCTTCTTTGCAAAGAATTTCAAATTATGATCTAGGACTGGGATTATTATTGTCAACTGGATATGAATGTGAGAAATGTGGAATAAGAGGATGAAGGACGTGGTCGGAAAGGAACAGCTTTCGGGGGTGAATGTCCAGAGAGGACATGTGTTCTGCACATGTGTAGCATTATTGTTCTTGTGTTCTTGATGTGTAGCATTATTTTGAATAGTGATTTGTTACGGTTCAGATATGTAAGTATCTGGCAACTGCCCCAGAGCTTTATAACATTAGTTAATAGAAATAGTATTAGAAAAAAAAGTCATCAGAAGTAGAATTTTTCTTCAAGATTTAAGAACTGAAGTGTTTTTAAACTTTGATATTCCGAAGCGAAGAATTTGTTAGGTTGGGTTTGAGAGTTCCTAGTAATACCCAAGTAGATCTTTACCACAGACTTAAAATACACTCATATGTAGTCACTGTTTTGGTTTGTTTGTTTTTGTTTTGTTCTCTATCCCAGCTGACTTTAGGGGAAAGGCAATGTGGTATTGGTATTAATTTATTTGTAAAATCAATAGCAATATATCAGACACTTGCTGTATATACCAGGATTTACCACCATTAAATAAGAGATGGCCCCTGCTGCTCTCACGGAATCCCCCGAGTAAGGTTCAAAAGTTCGAAAAGTAAGCATGATTATCTTGCAAATAGATGACTGTAAGAGTGTGTAGGTATGCTGTTATTTCCAGCAGATTGCCTACCACATAGCCTACATGTGCTGGAGATACTCATTAAGTACTTTGAGAGGATGGAAGAGGGAGCATTTGCAGCTTGGAAAAAGATCAGAAAAACCTTCATGAAGGAGGCGACATGACAGTGATGTTTCAAAGGACAGGAAAGAGTATGCATGTACATGGGCAGGGTTGACATTCCAGGGAGAGACTAGCATGAGGAGGTACCTGCCTCCTTTTCGAGTCCTGAAAGTAGCAAGTACATTGTTGCTGGAGGTCTGGGTTTGTCTTAAGGGCAGTGGCAAATGAAAGGCAGAGTGCAGGCTCTTTGAGGGCTGTTTGCTAAGATTCAAGGGGAAGATGTGCTGGGGAGTTGTATGCTGGGAATAGTTGGTAGCTCTCCCGGATTTCAGTGTTTCCTGTGATGTAGAAGTACCAGGATCAGATCAGTTAATCAGTATCCAGTTAATGTACATGTACATGCAGAATTTGGGCAGCAAGGTGCAATATGTAGAGTGTTATATGAAAATACTGGATGCACACAGCTACAGTATTTGTTTGCACAAGAAATCATTGTGATGCAGGTTGATGGAGAGCTCAAATGAGGAAGGGGGTTAGGGAGAGATGTCAGATTAGCTTCCCCCCAACCCCACCTGCAGTGGTTCTCAATTTGGCTACAAATTATAATCACCTGGGGTTCTTAAAAAATTTCTTAGGTACAATTTACATGTAGTAAAATGCGTTAAGTCTTAAGTGTACAAATCAATGAATTTTGACAAATACTCACACCCACATACCCTTCAAATTAGAGAATATAATCATCACCTGAAAAAGTTCTTTAGTCCACTTCTAATCAGTCCCTTCCCACCCCTCCCATAGGCAACCACTGTTCTGATTCCTATCATCATAACTTAGTTTTGCCTACTCTTGAGCTTCATAAAAATGGAATCGTATGATATGTACTTTTGTGTGTCTGGCTTCTTTTGTTAAACATAATATTTTTGAGGTTCTATGTTGTTGCAGGAATCAGTTCCTTTATTGCTGAGTAGTCTTCTATTGTGTTAGGTGTACCACTGTTTGTTTAATCATTTCCCTCTTGATGGACATTTGAGTTGTTTCAAATTTTTGACCATTATAAATAAAGCTCTGTTGTGCAAGGGTTGTTTTTGTTGTTGTTATTGTTTTGTGGACATAGGTCTTCATTTCTTTTGCATAGATTCCTAGGAGTGAAATTGTTGGGTCATAAGGTATGTAGGTGTATATTTAACTTTATAAGGAACTGCCAAACAGTTTTCCAAAGTGGTTGTACCAGTTTACACTCCCACCAGTATTTCATGGGAGTTCTTGTTGCTCCGTATCCTCAAAAAAATTTAGTGTTGTTAGTCTTTTTAATTCTAGCCATTCTAGTGGGTATCAAATGGTAATCTCATTGTGGTTTGAATTTGCATTTTCCTGATGACTTAATGGTGTTCAACATGGTCTTCTTTTGTGAGGTGTTTGTTCAAGTTTTTTGACCATTTTAAATTGGGTTGTCTGTTTGTTATTGATTTATAGGAGTTCTTTATATAATCTGGTACAAGTCCCATGTCAGATATATGTAACATGAATATTTCTCCTAGTCTGTGACTAGCCTTTTCAATTTCCTAATGACGTCTTTTGATGAGCAGAAAATTTAAATTTTGATTAAGTTTAGCCTATCTTATTTCCCCCTTGTATGTTTTGAGTCTTTTGTTTCCTCTCTAAGAAATCTTTACTTAGCCTAGGTTAAAATATTCTCCCTTGTTTTCTTCTTTACATTTATATGCATTTACATTTTGATTTATGTTCCATCTCAGATTTTTGTGTGTGGTGTGAGGTAAGAGTAAAGGTTCATTTTTTTCCCCTTACATTTATCCAGTTGTTCTAGCATTATTCTTTGGAAACACTTTGTTTTCACCATTGAATATCCTTGGTGACTTTATTGAAAATCAATTGCCTTTTTAAGTCTGTTTCTGCTTATGTCTATTCTAGACTGTTTATTCTGCTCCATTGATGTATTTGTCTATCCTTCTCCCGATACCACACTGTCTTGATTACTCTAGCTTTATGCTGTAGTAAGTATTGAAATGAAGTAGTGTGAATCCTCCTACTTCGTTCTTTTTCAAGATTGTTTTGACTATTCTAGGTTCTTTGCTTTTCATATAAAATTTTAGAATCAAATTGTCAAATTCTAAAAAAAACCACGTGGGGGTGCTTTATGAAAAAATCCAATAGTACCCAAGCCATAGTCCATGCCAATTAAATCAGAATCTTTTGGAAGTTGAATCCCAAGTATTTGTTAACACTCTCTAGGTTATTCCAAATGCAGCAGAGATTGAGTATTAATGTGCCAATGGGATTTTAGTATGGTACCCTAAAAAAAATTTGGTAGTAGATTACTGGGGTGGAATGCATGTGTAGGAGTTGAAGTGGTCTGCCAAATGGAAGAGATTGTCAGTGCTTATGGAAAGAGGGAGAGTTTGAATGGGGATGATGGAAGGGTAGTGAGAAACTATGTGGTCTTGGAAAGTTCTCTCTCCTGGGGGACATGCAGTCCCTTTGCTGAAGTGCTGTCTTGTGCAACTACCATTCCTGATCACTCAGGATTTCCTTACCCTAAGCCAGCCACAAATGTAGCCTAAAACCAGAGGTTTGAAAGCTAAGGAACACTTTTGTTTGGTAAAGCATATAAACACATTATTTTATAGCGTAGCTTTCCCCTGGATTAGGGAAATGTTTGTGAAATCTGGATAATAATGAACTGGGTAGGCACTTTTTTTTTTTTTTAAGCTTTTTGAAGGTTTTATGTCTTTTTAATAACGTCTTTATGCAAACATTGATTCATCCATTCTTCCCATGGGTCGGTAGTTTTGTCAGAAGTGCTGCCTCCCTAAAAAGGCTTTAAAGAAAAAAGGGACAAAAAGTTGCAGTCAAATAATGCTGTTCTTTGGGAACATACAAGCTATGTGGCCTGGTAGGTGTTTGCTTGTGGCTTTTTTTTTTTTTTAAACACGTTTTCCTACTTGAAGAGAGAGTTTGGAACTAGTCAGCTGAGTCCCTCTTTCTGAGATACAAGTTCCCTAAACAGCTGTAGAGAATTAATTTCAGTCAGAGCTAGCAGAGCTTTAATCTCGACTTTCTGCTCAGTGTTATGGAAAATCCTCTCTAGAAAATAACCAGTATCTACTTGCTATGGGATGTTAAAAAATTCAGATGAACATTGGATTTTTGAGTGTTTTCCTAGTAGAAACAGCATGGAAAATCCTTTAGTGAGCTAGATTTTACAGTGCACACAGAAAGCAAGGATTGACGATATATTTATATTTCTGTATGTGTGACATGTTGGCTGTACTATCTTCTTGTTTCTAATAGATTTCAAATATGCCATGTCCAACTCCAAACCTCATTTCTCTGTGAGGGGTGAGACATCTTAGGAAGAAAGAGCTTTAATATTATCAAACTTTTAACTCCTTTATAAATATATATGTATTCTCTTCAAGGCAGGGAAGCAGGTGGGCAAAGGGTGGGAGGAAAGCTGCTTTCCTTTTTCTATTTACCGTTATATTTAACAACACACACATATATTTCTTTTTTTAATGTTTCTGTAAAGAGGGAAAAACATTCACAGATTCTGCTTTAAGAAACCTTCCTCTATCCTGCCTTTTTAATACCTTTATTTCTAGGATTTGTCTGTAAGGCAAACGTCACTTTTGTAGTGGTAAAATCCTAACAAATAATCTTCTATTTTGTTTAATGTTTAAAAAGTCATTTCCTATGTTACTATATTATCTTCTTAATAATTTCATGACTGTGTAATAGTACATCAAATTGTGCCATTAATTTATGTTCTAATGTTGGACGTTTAAATTAATTTTGTGCTGTTATACCACAAAGAGCTTATTTTTACTATGTAGGATTCCCCTCAATTTCTTTGATAGATTCTCTGTTGTAGAATAACAACAGGGTGCCTTTTTGTTTTCAGGGTTTTTTCAGTGTATACTGTCTTTACACTGTGTACTATTTTTATACTGTATACTGTAGTCATCAGTATAAAGTGTACTTGCCTAAAAATATAATCATTTACCTTTTTAGAGATAAAAAGGTACTGGATTTCTTTCATAACTGTATCCCTAAAAAGTTGTAATTCCCCTTTATTTTTGTGTACTAGTTTATTTTGTGTACTAGTTTGAGCCCCATTTATGTTTGCCTTTTACTGGTTTATGGATTGGAATTTTTTTTCTTAACTGATGTGAACTTTTAATGTTTTACGTGTGTGTGTGTGTGTATGTATGTATATACATACATATATATTAACCCTTTGCAGTATTTATCATGAATATTTTATCTGGCTTGTTCCTTTTTATTTTAGTTTTTCATTATAATGGAGTTTATGAGGTTGAATTTTTTGTTTTCTCTTTTGACTTCTTCTGTGACCTTAAGATGAACAAGCTAGTCATCCTTTCAAGATCTAACATTATTTTGTTTTTTACCTCCTAATATTTCTTATGGTTTAATTAAAAGGAGTTTCATGGGTCCATCTGAGTTTGTGGTGATTCATGTACCATCTTCTTAACCTGCAGTGCAGTGAGGAAAGTTGGGTTAAATCAGGAGCTTGCGTTATTCACAAGTCTTGGGAGAGGAATAGAAACAGTCAGAATTCCTATTTCAGCTTCCTGTAGTGTCTACAAGTCTGTGTTTACTTACCTATAAAGCTGGGATGAGAATAACAAATGTACGGAGAATTTTTTTTAATGTACTTAAGCCTTCTCTTAAGCACTGTTAAGAATCTCAGGTAGAGGTGTTTAAAATACCAAACAGCTGTAACCTTTGATTAAATGTGTGTACCATCATTTCTTGGATTTTTCTCAATAGTCAGAGACCACATGGGATCTTTGGAGTTTTTTTAAACTAACCCCGACTCTATAATCTGTGGACATTAGGGATCTGGATACAGAAAAACCTGCAAGTTGAGGACGTCCATCAGAAATATACAATATGTGCACCAGATCTGAGTACTTAGTGAGGACTTTGGGGACTATATAACAAAAATGACTTCAGAAAATAGAAACACTGGGGGCAGTACATATAGCAGTTTAGAAACATGGGCTTTGACAGAAAGACTTGTTTAACCCAACTGTACCACCTACTTACGTGACCTTGGATAAGTAATTTAACCTCTCTAACCTCAGTTTCCTCAGTTATAAAATGGGGATAATATTGATGAATCATTTAATTAAGTAAGAGAATGTATGTGAAATGCTCAACATGGTGCTTGACCCACAGCAAATGCCAAGTAAATTATAGCTGGTATTACTGCCTTTATTAACAGTTAACATTTAGGTAACATTTATGACCTATGGAGCCCTTTAACTTGCTGTTTCTCATTTGTGAATCTGGGTGCTTTATATAGAATGGATTTTTAAATGTTCCATGGACTTTTTATTTATTGCCTCAAGAGGTCATTTCCTTTCAGGTACCTGTACAGCTGTGTACACTGAGTTGGCATTTGTCATGTACCTTCATGCCAGTGTCTTCTTATCTAAATTAAACTCTAAAACCCTGTGTGAGTACAAAGGTTGTATCTTATTCAGCTGGGTTGTCCTTGTACACAGCACTGGGACACAGAGTCCAGACTCTTTGCTATTAGAGCTCTAGCTCTACAATTTATTATTCAAGTGACCTTAGGCAAGTCAGTCTCTGGCTTGCCAAGGCCACCCTTTCCTCATCTGTAAAATAGGTAACAAATGTGAGGATTACTTTAAGTGATGTGTTAAGAAGTGCTTTGCATAACAAATCACAAATTTTTTCCCCCCAGTAACTCACTGTGCCTAGCTCAGTAGTTGGTGCTTAGAAAGTATGTGTTCATTGGGGTTGGAGGCTGATGTGAAGGCAGTGGACCCAGTTCTTAACTTCAGTATCAAGATATGTTCATTTAAAAAGTGAAACTTTTTGGGGGGGGGCAGTCGTCATACAGGGTTCTATGGCAGACTCATTAATACCCTGGTACCTTGCCTTGAAGTGTTTGCTTCTTGATGTTGTGAAGTTTGGACATAGTTACACATAGGTTCTCAGAGCAGTTTCAGCGATTTAACCCTACCTTGAGGAAATAAACTTAATATATAACAAGTAAATACGGATTTCAGAGTATGTGGTCTCTGTGGTCAGTCTGGAGAGGTGCATATGAGGATATTCAATAAACACTGGGATGCTGGCTCTGTGGAAGACTCTTGGCTAAATCAGTCTAGTTTCCCATGGAATTTCTTTTCCTGGTTGACCACAGGTGTATTTCTATGTGTCCTGTGAGTTCTCAGTTTATTTTATTTTATTTTTTCCAATTTGATTTTCAGAAATGATGTTGCTGAGATTTTGGCTGTGGTCAATTTCAGTAGACAAGACCCAAACACTAAGTATCCATTTCTGTCTTGAATAAAAAGTAAAGTCTTGTTATAGAGAAAAAAAGCAAAAGTATTTAATAAAAAAAATTCTTTATTCATTTTGGAAAATGGTACCTTTGTTAATCCCCTAAGAGACAATTTATTATATTCTGACAGTATCATTGAATAGTCCAAGAAAGCATGATGCCTCAATTTAAATTTATTTTTCCTGGCACAGTTTTTGTTCTTAAGATTTGTGCCTGAAGGAAGAGGATGTTGTTTCTCATGGGGAGGGGAAGTGCCTAGTGGACAGAGAAAGGTGAAGAGTGTTATTTCCTTGAATATAGATTGGGGTTTAGTTTCCACTTAAGGATATTTCTGGGAAGAACAGAGCCAGTTCTACTTAGCAGCTTGGTTTTTGCTAATTATGGAGGGCAGGATATGTTTTCATCTAGTCTTCCATCAAGTCCTATTTATACTTTTGGGATATGGGGAGTCAGCTTTGACGCAGGTGAGGTGCACAGGTGACATGTGTCATTTCTATCCTAACATGGTAGAGATGAAAGGCTGCTTTCAGATAATAACTGGGGGCTAAGGCACAGGAACCTTTGGCATTTTCCTCAAATTAGTCCGTGGCTGGCAAATTTGATGAAAGAACAGAGAGGGAACTGTTTTTATTAAGCTGTGATGTAATCCCTATGTGATTAACTCTTTATGGCTTTTAAAAAAATTAATTAATTTATTTTTGGCTGCGTTGGGTCTTCATTGCTGCGCGTGGGTTTTATCTGGTTGTGGTGAGGGGGGGCTACTCTTCTTTGCGGTGCGCGGGCTTCTCATTGCAGTGGCTTCTCTTGTTGTGGAGCACGGGCTCTAGGCATGCGGGCTTCAGTAGTTGTGGCACGCAGGCTCAGTAGTTGTGGCACACAGTCTCTAGAGCACAGGCTCAGTAGTTGTGGTACACGGGCTTAGTTGCTCTGCGGCATGTGGGATCTTCCCGGACCAGGGCTCAAACCCGTGTCCCCTGCATTGGCAGGCAGATTCTTAACCACTGCGCCACCAGGGAAGCCCCTTTATAGCCTTTTAAATACAGAAGAAATTTGCATTAGGATTTAATAACCAAGAGTCTTTGATTTTATGAAGTCTGAAAAAGTGATGACCAAGTTGTCAATATTTTGGTCATATTCCACAAGTGTCCCCTCAGTCCAGTTGGTAGAGAGAGGTTTGAATGTGGTGACCCTAGTGAAACCTTCCTCTGAGAAGGGAGTAGTCAAGTCAAGTCAAGTAATCAAGGCTACAGTCTGACAATATTTAAAAAAATATTTGGGTAGCAGAAGAGAGCACCCCATTGGGGTGGTTTTTAAAAGTTTAAAAAAAAATTTAAAACAATATCCATGACTTTGTTACATTGTGTAAACAGCAAACAGTGTTAAAGATGAGCCTCAGGGATAAACCACCATTAGCATCCCCACTGTGGTGTATTGTCCTTTTCTTGCCCCAGTCAGCAAAGTGGTCCTAGACTTTGGCACCAGGGAGTCTCTCAACATTCCCGTTGTTAAAACACTTCCTGTGGTTTGTTTATCTTCGTTGGGGTTCCTTAGTAGCAAATCCCAAACTACTCACTTTTTCCCAATAGTATTAATGTTCTAAGAGGGGCTATACATTATATTAAAGTCAGGGTAGTTCTCCACGGGAATGCTGGTTTTTAAGTGAGACTTATTCAGCCTTTTTTTAGCTGGTGTTTCATTACCACCAAGGATTTATAATGCAATAGCTCTGAGGCAAAGCTGGTAAGAATGCCAGCTTCGCTAATATTTAGAGTCATAAAATTCTGGATATTGGACAAGCTCTTAATTACTCTGAATCCGTCTTTGTCTTAATAAAAGTTGGATTGTACCCACTAAAACAAGATGGCTGTGTTTGCATTAATCTCCAAATGTAGGTTAATACCTTTTTAAAAGCTGTCTCTTAGACAAGAGACTTGAAAATTAATTTCCCATTTTCAGCTTAAAATGAAGAGCTTTTCCATGTGGAGTTTGAAGGGCTGCCATTTTTCTGATGTAGATTCAAGTGCCAATAATAACTCTCAGTTCCCCTCCATTTTTTTTTTTTTTTTTTTTTTTAAGGTTTAGGTAAGGGAAAAAGTCTCTTCTGGTGTTTGGAGACTTTTTCTTTTTTTTCTTAAATCTGCTTCAAAGTAAGTTGAGTTCTGTTTTCTCCAAGGAGTTTGAATCGCTGGGGATGAGGCGCATGATGAAGAGCTAGATAGTGGGAATCCGATTTTAAGTCATGGCTGGAGAAATCTGGGTTTTACATATACCACTGTGACCAAGCTAGACATTTTAATATTTTTTTGTGTGTGTCTGTAATGTCTAAGTACTTACATATTGGGAGGTTTCCCTGTAATGGTAGGTTCTTAACTGACTTCTTTGAGTGCAAGATAGAAAATTCTTTTTTTTTTTTTAAGCCTCCTTTTAAGCCTCCAGAGTATCTACTGCTATGCAACCACTTAGTACCACTAATTCCAGGATTCATTTCTGTGCTACAGATGGTCAGTGAGATTATAAGGGCTCTGAGAAGATTTTTATATAAATTGATGTCTTCTCAGTTGAGAGTCTCTGTCTGACACACTAATTTTTCTTCCCCACTTCCAATGCAGGAGTCTCCAATGTGCTATATTAACCCGGTTCTACTTTGATTATCAGTGGGGCTTGGGGCAGAGGGAACTAGTGACAGGTTTAAGGAGGAGAAGTAGAAACCCATATACTGTAATCAAATGAGAGGGTACAAGTCATAAAAATCCTCCTCTTATTTATTTTATTTTATTTTTTTGTGGTACGCGGGCTTCTCACTGTTGTGGCCTCTCCCGTTGCGGCGCACAGGCTCCGGACGCGCAGGCTCAGCAGCCATGGCTCACGGGCGCAGCCGCTCCGCGGCATGTGGGATCCTCCCAGACTGGGGCACGAACCCGTGTCCCCTGCATCGGCAGGCGGACTCTCAACCACTTGCGCCACCAGGGAAGCCCCCTCCTCTTATTAAAGGTACAGGTGTTAAAAGTATTGCTTTTCTGTATTTCAGTCTCTTCATTTTATAGATGTTTTTATATAACAAAATATTTATGTAGTAAATGAGAACCATACACAGCTTATATTAACTATACAGACTTCCAGGCATCTCCCCCCTGGAAATTCTGATTGATCAGGTCTGGGATAGGACCTAGAAATCTGATTCTTATGATCAAGCACATTTGATATTCAGACAACTCCATTTCTTCCTCCCAAAGCTCCAGGCTTCCATGGATAATTTGTAGAACACACTTTCCCTCTCTTTTGTCAAGTCTTTGATCCAGTATGATTTTGTGAGGGGATGTCTTAAATAGAACATTCTGCAAAAACTTTTATGTAGGACAATATCACTGCCAAAACAGACACTTCAGTATATAGTTTTTGTATCAATAATGATGGTAAAAGAATAAAGAGGCATCTGAATGGGCAGGTACCCCAAATCTGTCATTGTGAATGATGGAACTGGGGTGTCAGGCCTGAGGACAAAAGGAGGTAACCCAGGTGCTGTCTTCAAACACCTGCAGAGTTATCCTGTGGAGGAGGGCTTGCACTTCTGGTGGTCCCCCCAGAGCAGACTTGGGACTAACAAGTGGACGCTGAACATAAGAAATAAGTGTAATGGAGGAGACCAGTGGACCTGCAGCCTTCATGAAATACTGCTTTACCTTCTAATTATTTGTTGCCTGTGGAGCTATTATTTTCCCCCAAAGAAATCTGACTTAGACTGCCAGTTAATAAGAGAAGAATGGAGGTGCTCAAGTGGAAGCAGCCTGAGAGGCATGGGCAAATTAAGCCTCTCTTCTCCCTGAAGCTTGTAGGACACTTCAGTAGAAGCTTGGAGCTCACTGCAGTGTGGTGAGTCCTCTTCAGTGAAGGTGGCTGTGCAGGTGTCCCCGTCTCTGCCCCCACATGGTGTTTGCGAGCTCCGTAAGGTTCGCTGCTGTAGACAGCTGGCATAGGTCAGAGGGCAGGGCTTAGTGAAATGTTGCTTGCATGAAAGCTCTGGAGGAAATTTGTATCTCACGTTCAGTGCTGGATGAGAAGATTTCTAAGCTCCTTTCTGACCCAGAAAGTTTATGGTATCTGCTTTGAAGATTAAGCCTCAGATCTCAGCATGAATGACCCAAGGATGTAAGCTCTGTGCGGGCAGGGACTTCGTTTTCTTTAGCGCTGCATTTCTAGTGCTTAGAACAACACCTGACATTAGTGGGTGCTCAGTGAATATTTGTTGAATACATGAATATAATGAAGAAAGTAAAAATTATCTAAGATGGTAAATTGTGACTCTCTCCCCTCCCCTGCCCCCACTCTTGTCCTGGAGAATTCTCATTTAACCACCCATCTATCTAGTGATCCATGCTCCTTCTTCCCTTTGGCCATCCATCCTCACTCCATGGCTCTCATCTCCTCCTTCCCAAAACATGTTTGGCAAAGGGGAATAAGGAGACCAAGGAAACTGTGGAAACCAAAGTCTTGTCAGAAAGAGTGAAATTCCCTAGGCACATGAATTGGGAAGCCTGTTGGCTGATGATTTGACTTGGTTATTTCCTGTGATTTTTCAGTTTTTGTGGTATGTTCCTGTTCGCAGAGAGAAGTGAGAATTTGTTTTAGGTTTATGGCCTAGATTAATTGGGATATTTTGTGAAGCCTCTGAAGTGTTATCACTTTATCTTTATCCTTGCCCGCTATTATGCATGAAAAGCATTTGAATTATTTTAGAGAAGATGTAAATTTGCTTGTGTTATCCAGTGTCAGCTTTAAAGCTGATTAGCATTTTGCATCACCTTTGCAGCTTATAAATCATCCACTTCCCTTTTCAGTGAGCAGGCCGTAAGTCAGCAAGGAAGCACCTGTGGCAGGCCCAGCCACCTCTTGTCTTGTGATTTAGAGAACACTCTAGACTTTTTGTGGGTCCCTCTGTGGCCTGGTCTCTGGTAAGGCTTTTCCTACATGGGAAATGAGTAAAAACTTTGGGTGGACTTTTCCCAGGGAGGTTCTGAGGATTCATCTGGTCAGGAAAGATCACACAGTTACAGTTCATGAGCCTGGTCCAGCCACAAGTATGGCTCTTTGACCTATTTGGTGTTTAAAAATTTGGAAGCAGTTGCCAACATTTAAAAATTAGGAAATTTCATATAAAAATCCAGATTTGTGGTTATTCTTGGAAAATCTGAGGGTCTGGCAGACGCTGAGTTCCAGTTGGTGCTGAGAGCAGGTGTGCACCAGAGAAGGGTAGCTATCCTCAGTTTTTGTATATGGGCTGAGCCAGCTTTACTCAAGGCCCTATGTTATAGATACGTGAATTTGTGACACCCTGCTATAATGTGTGTTTTTTTTTAAATAATACCAATTTTAACTTGGTTGACTAACAATTAGAGGCCAACATTTATTGAGCTGTTACCAAGTATTAATACCAGGCACTGTGCTAAGTGTTTATGTATATATGTTTGTTTATGTAGTCCTCAAAATTATTCTACTTTTATACACGAAGAAAGAGGTTAAATAACTTGTTCAAAGTCACCCAGCTTGTTCAGGGTCACCTGTCTCCTAACACTGGCCTGCTCCTCAAACCCAGGTCCTTTGAGGAACAGTGGGTATCAGTTGAGAAGCTGGTGACAGTGACACACTCCCTGAATCCCCAACCTGCACTTGGGAGAAGGAGCCTGCCCTGCTCCAGGCATAGTTACAGGGGAGTGTTTGAAAGGCAGCCCCTTATACAGTCCTACTGATTTCTTTCAGCCTCTTGTTTTCATCATCCATCCTGTTGTTCTAGGGTGCTTGTTTGTCATGGATCAAAGCCCTGTTATAGTGAACCCAAACAAGTCATTGACATTTAAAATTAAATTGCACCAGGTATTGTCAATAGCTACACTGCTCATTGACAGTGCATTGCTAATTACATTGAGAGAACATCCTAACTGGGTATATTATGCCAAATCAAATTGGAAACATTGGCTCTCTACCAGCAAATTCATTTTGACGTGCAGAAAGTTTGGGAATTCACAGATCTCTCACCAGTCTCAAAATACTGCGTTTATGGAAACTCTTTAATGATTTTTTGCTAAAGCTTTCTTGCAGCAAAGGGGAATTCTGATCTCTCCACTGCTAAGCCGGTGGCGGGGGTGGGGGTGGGGAAGCCGTGCCTTTGAAAGGGAGAGACCTACAGATTTGGGATGGGGTACATTTCAGTGCAGGGGGGTGGGGGGTTAGCTGTTGGGTTCCTTATCTGTATATCTAAGCCACATACTTAGATCCAGCTTTTTTTTTTCTTCTTCCTCCTCTTTCCCTTTTTCGTTCCTTTCTCCATCCTTCTCCTACCCTCTCCTCTATATGTGGAAAGAGAGGGAGGGAGGGAGGGAGGGAGAGAGTGCACACACACACACACCAGCTCTAGGCACTGTTCCTAGTGCTTGACGTGATTTAATTCATTTGATTCCCACCATAACCCTGCGGGACTGATATGCTACAGATAAAGAAACTGAGGCAGAGAGAGAGTAAAACATTTGTTCAAAGTCACATGGTTAGTCTACTCTTCCTAGAGCGCAGAAGTAGGCTGCCCTGAGGCCAATGGTTCCACCTCCTGGCTCATGTCGCTTGTGCTCTGAGGGTAAACATTTAAGCTTACATGTCTCTGGACCTAGGAGTTCCTTTGGGGGCCTTGCAAGTAGCAGTTTAGTTGGCAGGGCAAATTAAGTATGCGGGGTATGCTGTGCTGAACCCAGGGAAGGAGGGAGGGAATCTAGTCTTTGCTTGTGTTATACATGCTTATTGGTTTGTGGCAGGAGTGATTGACGCCAGAATCAAAACGACGTAAAGCAGCTTCCCTCAAGAAGCACTACTCTTAACGGTTTTTTTCCTCTTTGTTGCCCCAGGTCCCTTGTGAATAGGATTTAGCTGTGATTCAGCTGCTGCTGTTCTTTTGGTAATCAGTGTGGAGGAGGGAGATGAGGGCTGCTATTAATGGCTTCTTATTTCACATTCTCCTAATCAGATATCCCGCAGTTATTAATGTGCATGCAGGATGCTCTCTGGTGTCCCTGGATGGTTTTGTTAGGTGTACCGGACTGTTAAGCTTTCTAAGATGGAATGTTTTATTAGGTTCTGGCCTGGGGGTTGAATGGCTGGAGGTTTTTTTAAAAAATACACTAAGAGAAAGAAATATGTGTAAAACCAAGCTTATGATCTTGGTGGGGGAGGGGAACGGTACCATGCAGGGTATGTGGGTGGGTGGGACAGCAGTTCAGCAACATCACTTCCCTCTCCTGTAGCCCTGAAAACCTTACCTTGGTAATACCCTTCAGATATTAAATGTGAAATAACTGAGAACTATTTACTAGGCAGCTAAATGCAAATTCTCTCTCCCATTAGTTTTAATTAGGATGAAATCATACATTTAAATAACCACTTCTTCTAATAACTGAACTTCTTATTCACTCTGAACCCTGGCAAATGCCTCTTTCTGTATGAACGGCCCACCTCTGAGTCATTCCACACCTGCATGTTGACACAGCCAGGTTCCTGATGTGGGTGCACAGATCTGGGATTTCAGAGCATGACTGGCACGGAGAATCTTGGGTATACAGCTTTCTGCACTGTACCTTGGGGACGGACAGGATAGTCCAACCAGAGAATAAAGAGTTTGCAAGTTCAAAACAAAACAACCACCTAAGCCAGATTCTACTTGGTTTCTATCTTACTATTTCTTTAAGTGTTTAAAGGGGTACATTTTAAAAAATCCTCCACCCATTTCTTCCATTTAAACAAATGTTATTAAGAACAGTAATAAGCAGTTGAATTGAAAGAATTAGATCTTTGAGGCTTTTACTATCAGATTTGTTCTAATTCTTTAGTTTTTCCTTGATGTAGTTAGTGTATGTGGTCTGTTTTGAGAGAGTGTGGAGATGTGATGATGTGTAGAATG
This sequence comes from Mesoplodon bidens, assembly GCF_964165515.1. Taxonomy (NCBI): domain Eukaryota; kingdom Metazoa; phylum Chordata; class Mammalia; order Artiodactyla; family Ziphiidae; genus Mesoplodon; species Mesoplodon bidens. Next base: position 40,446,489 of record NC_138171.1, read on the forward strand.
GTGGCTGTTGTGTGTGCATGTGTGTGTCGGGGGTGGTTGGGGGAGGGTTGGATCTTCTGTTTGGAGGATCAGAAATAAATAAGCAGCTTGGCTTCAACCCCTCAGTGGCATAACCAGCTAATGAATGAGAGGACTGCTAAACTCCCAGTTGTCTTCCTGGCTTGGAAGACTTAATAAAGTCTGACTACCTTTCGCGGGCCAGTGATAGGAGAAAATCAACAGAAGACATGTAGTTTATAGCAACCTGAAATGTGCCAGAGACATGACTAGCTGCCTTTTTGGCCCTGGAGAGGTGTGGCTGGCCCTGCTTGCATCCTCCAGGAATGGGAATTGTGCCAGACACCAGCTAGACAAGACCAGCTGCTTCTTAGATGTTTTGTGGACATGATTGGCTGTAGCTTTTGATCAGGACGTTGTTCCTAATGAAGTCTGACCGGCATCATTTAGACAGGAATGAATGACAGCTGATGTGCAGGATTTTCCTTGACTGGCAGCAATTGGAACTAGTAACCAGAGGAGGTGGGGGGAGAGAAACCAGCTCTGATTGACAAGAGCTTATCTTTATTTAATCTACTTCCAAAGCCCTGCAGTTGAAATATTAGGCAATTGAAAGAAAGGAAGATACAACTGTGAAACATAATTAAAGAATCTTGACATACTTTAAAATGTGTTCACTAGGAGAGCTATGAAGAAAGAGAGGGCTTTCACATAGGGATCGTTAATTTGTATCCAAAATTAAAAATAGTGGTGGGCTTTGAATAGTTCTAGCTGTAAAAAATTCTGGTTCTATTTACCATTCCTCTGACTTGCCAACCTGCTTGGAAAAGTTTCCTGTGCAGAGGCCAAAAATGGGTACAGTATTAAGGGTGGTCATTTCTCATCAAGTTGTTCCACTGAGGACTTGAATCTTTAATGTTTATGATTTTTTTTTTTTTTTTTTTGTGGTACGCGGGCCTCTCACTGTTGTGGCCTCTCCCGTTGCACGGCACAGGCTCCGGACGCGCAGGCTTAGCGGCCATGGCTCACAGGCCCAGCCGCTCCACGGCATGTGGGATCTTCCCGGACCGGGGCACAAACCCGCGTCCCCTGCATCGGCAGGCAGACTCTCAACCACTGCGCCACCAGGGAAGCCCCTGTTCATGTGTTTTGAGAAAAGACGACAAGCAGGAATCTTAGGCTTGTTTTCTGAGGACTTGTGTGTGATTCCCTGAGAGCTAATTGCATGTAGTGTGCTGGTAATGTTTTACAAGTGGGTTGGGAGCTTGGCATCCTGGTTCAAATCCTGACACCACCATTTACCCCTTGTTTGTATTACTCCATTTCACCATCCCCTCCTATTTGGTTTTTAAGATATACATTTGTACTCTTTTAGTAGCTCCCCTTGAAATGAAACCACATATACTCTAAATTTAAAGTTCATCTATACCTTAATCCCTTTGGACAATGTGGGTGAACAACCTTTAAGTCTGATCGCCTTCCTCCCTGCAACTAAGTCTGATATTTTAGTTTTACCTTTTTTTAAACATACAAATGAGATGTTATTATCCTTTTTACAGATGGTGTTTTAGATTTACCTGTATGGCTACCAATTTCTTGGTTTACAATTTCTTTAATTTCCTTTAGTGAGTGTGTACTAGTAGTAAATGCTCTTTTTTAGTTATCTAGGATGTCTTTATTTTGCCCTGTATTTCGAGAGGAACTTTGTCTGGGTACATGATTCTAGGTGGAAAGTTGTTTTTCTCTTTCTACCTTGTAGGACTGTTGTGAAGATTACCTGAATTCGTATCTGAAGCCCCTGGCACCATGCCTGGCATGTTTGGTTGTTAAATAACAGTGGCTATTACATTCTCAGAAAAATGTTGGAACAAATTTGAGACAATTTAGGTTTAGTTGGAATGTCCATACTTTTATGCTTTTTTTTCCTGTCATTTCCTTAAAACTTTGATTTCACTAAGATTTGGATGGGAGTGGATTTAATAAGCAACATTACTAGCTTAGAAGATAGACAAAGTTTGATTCAACTGTGGTTTCTGTCACTGGCTAGTTGTATGTACCCTTTGCAGGTTATCTTACCTAAGACTTGGTTTTTTTTGCATATAAAATGCTTATCATAATACTCTTTCTCAGGGTCACTATGGAAATTGCATGAGAATACATTTAAAACTTTTAGTGAAGCCTCATATAGTAGGGAGTTGTTTATGTTAATTATTAGTTTCTTGTGAACCACTTTTATGATTTTTACGTACAGATGTTATCAACTTTTCTTTTTCCGCCCTGCCCCTCTTTTCATTTCCTATTTCCCAAATCCCTGAGAAGAAGGAGTGTCTTTTGCACAACTGACTTTCTCTTCTGCTGACTAGAAAGGCCTTCTGCAGACTGATGGCTCTGGCTTGGAGGCAGCACTTTTATACTTATTTGTCCTTAGGTGGGAAAATAGCTTTCCAGGCTTAGTATCTATACTACTTTGCTACCTGTAAGACTTTCTTTCACTTATCCAAAAATTGTATGCTCTAGTTTTACTTGTGGCTTTGAACAAAGTACTTAACCACTCAGTGCCTCCGTTTCCTCATCTGTGATATGGAAATAATAATAATTCCTTCCCCATAGGATTGTTGTGAGGACTAGATGAATTGATACATGTAAAGATTTTAAGTGTCTGGCACAAAGGAAGTGCCAATACTTTAGCTTTCATCATTGTCATTGTTAATAGCCAGGACTGCCTTCTGTGCCGTACTGTTGGCTTTTGGATAAAAAAATTGTGTGTCTGCTATAGCTTTGTCCTTTACCTGTTTAATCCCCAGTGCATGTGTATTCGCTTCCATGTAACACTTACCTCATTTGTTCCTTAATAACATTGTCATAGGTTAGGTAGGACGTGTTTTTTTCAGCTTTATTTTCACATACAATAAAATGCACCCATTTTAAGTATACAGTGCTGTGAGTTTAGAATTGAATCACTACCATAATCAAGACATAAAACATTTCTATTGCACCCCAGATTCCCCTCTTTCCCACTTAATTTTCCATTCTTACACCTGGGTCCAGGCAACCACTGATCTGCTTTCTGTCATCATAGATTAAGGTTCACTTTAGTTTTTATATCAATGGAGTTATATTTTTTGTATTCTTATATCTGGCTTTTTTCGCTCATGGTAATTATTTTTGAGCTTGATCACGTTATTGGTGTGGTCTAGTCCTTTATTGTTGTGTAGTATCCCATTGTATGGGTGTACTGTAACGTTCTTAGCCATTCTCCTGTTGATGGACTTTTGGGTTGTTTCCATTTTGAGGCTATTATGAATAAAGCTGCTGTGAACATTTATGTACAGTTCTTTGTGTAGATACATTTTCATCTCTCTGGAGTAAATATTTAGGAGTAGCGTTTACTGATATGAAGGGCTTAGAGGTCACACAACCAGAAAGGCACCATGCCTGGATTAGCATTTAATTATTCATCTACTGACTTCTCTTCAGGATCCATTCCATTGGACCAGTGATTTTCACACTTGTAGAGCGCCAGGACTCTTTCACATGAAATACTGCTCAAAATACCCATTAAAAAACCAGACTAAAGTGATGTAGACAGGTTCCTCGGAAAGTTCAGATAGTCCTTTTTTGGCTGTTAACCTGCTAAGCACCCACGCTCTTCTCGTTGAACCCCTTTGCAAAGTGCTGCACCACTTTGGCTACTTCTTGAGAGCAGAGTCTGGGGCCCCTTGAGGTCCAGTCCTTAAACATCTCTTCTTCTCTTTGTAGTCCCATCACCTTAGTTGTTTCAGAACCGGTCACTGAACACTTTACCTCTGCATTTTGGTGTTCTAGAAGCAAGAAACTCTCACTTTTTACAAATACAAAACAAAGCAAAACACCCCATGCATGCACAGTGCATAAGTTAGGCTGTACAACTGGTAAGATTAGAAACATTACCACTTGCCGTTGCTGTCAGTCAGTGCTGGTTATGTATCTCCTTGATTCAAAGGGCTCTTCAGGGAATGTAGGGTCAGATAGGTCCATTCAAGCTTTTAGGCTGTTTACCTTTGTCACCCGATACTATTTACAGATGGAGCAGATGCCAGTATATTCCATTGCCCTATTCTGAGGCAGTGAAGTCTCATCTTACGTTATCAGAGCCTGGGTTATGAAATTTGAAATGTGCTTTTCCTCCCTTGCACTGTTACAACTGCATCAAAGCATTTTAATCAACCTGCTTTCATTGAAGTGTACAATTTTTCTTCTCATTACATCTGCAAGCTCTCAAGTTTACAGACACGATCTCCTTGGCTAGACTAATATTACTTGGTCATTCTTGCATGCAAATTTAAAATTTAATATCTTGCTGCAGGTCTGTTGAGTTTTATGCAAATTCCAATGTAGATTATATTTTGGAGCTGTAAATTAGAAATTACATTCAGGGGGGGAAGTAATATATGTGTGGGCTTAGAAAAAGTAACCTTGCAGTTTACATGGTACATGGCATTTCTTCCGAAGAAATGGGATTTTGAGTATTCTGTGTGGGTTTAGAAGTTGTGTTGTCCAATTGTGTTACTGGTAATAAAAAGATAAAAACAATGCCAGTTCTTGCATCAACATATTTTTTAATTTTTATTATTTTTTTTTACCTTTTTATTTTATACCAGAGTATAGCTGATTAACAGTGTGATAGTTTCAGGGGCACAGCAAAGGAACTCAGCCATACATATACATGCATCCATTCTCCCTCAGATTCCCCTCCCATCCAGGCTGCCATGTAACATGAGCAGAGTTCCCTGTGCTATACAGTAGGTCCTTGTTAGCTATCCATTTTAAATATAGCAATGTGTACATGTCCATCCCAAACTCCCTAACTATCCCTTCCCCCCATCCTTCCCCCGCCGCCCCCGGTATCTATAAGTTAACTATAAGTTCGTTTTCTAAGTCTGTGAGTCTGTTTCTGTTTTGTAAATAAATTCATTTGTATAATTTCTTTTCAGATTCTGCATATAAGGGATATCATACCATATTTCCCTTTCTCTGTCTGACATACTTCACTCAGTATGACAATCTCTAGGTCCATCCATGTTGCATCAACGTTTTTTAAAATGACATTTGGCTATTTGGGATAGCCATTTGGGATTAACTGGGTTCTCCCACTTATTTTTTCATTGAACATACGGTTATGGATGCATACTAGGTACCTGGTTTTCCTCTTGGCTTCGATGATACATCAACAAACAAAACAGTGTGTGCCCTTATGAAAGTTACCTTCTACTTGGGAGAAACAAGTCACAAGCAGATAAGTAAATGTTTGTTATATCTGATGGTGATACATTCTGTGGAGAAAAATAATGCAGGGTTTGGGAATAAGTGAGTGCTGGGAGCGGGTGTGGGGTCAGGGAAGACCCCCTAAAGTGACGTTAATGCAAAGACTTGACGAGGAAAGGAGGTGAGCTATGCGATTTTTCTTAGGAGAATGACAGGAAGAGAGACTGCTAAGTACAAGTGTCTCAAGTGAGTACTTCCTGCCGTGTTTGGGGAGCAGCAAGGATGCAGTTGTGGTTGGAGCAGAGTGGGAGGTAGAAGTGGAACAGAGAGAGAGAGAGACAGGAGGAGAATCCAGGGAGTGGTTGGTAGCGGAATGGGGGAGGGCGGTGTCATGGATCATATAGGGCCTTGTAAGTACTGTGAGGACTTTGGCTTTTGCTGAGTGAGATGGAGAGTTGTACTGGGAAGTATTAAGTAGGCAGTGACTACTGTGTTGAGAATGGAATTTATGGAGGCAAACGCAAACCTTCAGATGATGGAGATGCGACACCAACTTCAGCCATTGCAAGTCTGTACCTTCGGAGCTGACTGCAGAGGGCTGGTGGCCAAAAAGAAGCTAGGATTGGATAGAAGAACCTGGCATTGTTGGCATTTTTGTGTTTGAGCATCCTGAAGATTCTTTGCCTGTGGCAGAAGCCTAAGCATCTATACTGTTGGTGCCAAGCAACCTGTGTTTTAACACGTCCTTCAGGTGACTGCGATGCACTTGTTAAAACACAGAATGCTGGGTTCCCCCCCCACCCCCAGAGTTTCTGATTCAGGAGGATGAGGTGGGGCCCAAGAATTCGCATTCTTTATACCTTCTTGTTCCTAAGTGATGCCAGTGCTGCTGGTTCAAGGACCACACTTTGAGATCCATTGCTCTAGTGAATAGGAATTGATAAATCATCTGCAAAGTTAACTTTCTGCACTGCACTTCTGCCTTGAAAAATAATGGGTTGAAGCCTTGGCTCTGAGCCAAACTTCCTGGGTTTAAATCCCAGCTTGTTATTGTATTGTGACCTTGGACAGGGCATTTAGAATGGTTCCTTGCACATAGTAAGTTCTCAGTGAAGGCTGGATATTATAATATGGCATATAAGTATAAAATGATGTGGTGGAAACAAAACATGAATAATTTGCCAAATGTAGGCTCTGGAGTAAGCATTATAAACACTATCTTGTTTTGTTTTCAGGATGAACTGCAATGTACAGTCACCCCTTGATATCCACGGGGGATTGTTTCCAGGTCCCCCCTCAGATACCAAAATCCATGAGTGCTCAAGTCCCTTATATAAAATGGCATAGTATAGTCGGCCATTTGTACCTGTGGATTCTGCATTTGTGTATACTGAGGGCCACCTGTATTAATACTTTTGTTTTATACACACAGAAGTGACTTACTCATAATCATGCAACTAGTAAGTAAGCAAAGATGGGTTTCAAATTCAGGTGTCTCTGGCTTCATAGCCTGAGAGTTACCACTGTGTGTGCTGCCTGTCAGCACTGGATTGGCTCTCACACAGACTCAGGTTCAAATCTGAGGCCCCCCCATTTAATATATGTGTGTGTGTGAGAGAGAGACAGGCAGACACAGAGAGATTTAGATAGAAAGAGAGAAAACAAGAGATGGTATTTGCGTTACTTTTCTAGATCTCTGTTAGGCCACATTTTCCTAACGTAAAATTGGGATAAAGCATGTAGACTTAACAGGGTTTCTGTACTAAGTAGAGTATAGATGGATTATCATTGTTAGTTGTTTTCTTTCCTAATTAAACTTCAGAGCCAAATCCAATCTAGATAGAATGTGTTTCTCAGATTTTTCTTTATAGTTCCTTATAAGAATGGGTTTTACCTAATATGAACTTTGAATTTTTGAATTTTGTGGACAGGATTCTTGTCATCAAGATCTCAGCTTGGGAGGAAGAGATCATTTTCCCTTTAAAAACATCCTTTTCTGCTTGGGGTTCTAGTGTCATCATCTCAGGAAGTTCACACACTGTTAGGAATAAAGCTTTCCCAGATAAGGCATCTGTGTAGAAGAATTAAGTAGGTGGGAAAGTAGGTGTGTGGAGAGACCACATGTCTAATTTTTAAAAGAGCTAGTGTCTCATGGTGGTTTGCAGAAATTAAAAGTATTACATAAAAGTGGCAAATAACAGTAATCGTTACTGTCATAAAATCCCAGTCCATGGATCAGTTGTATGAAACCTGGTCATAAACTTGCAAAAGCCATTGATTGACAACTAGCTGTCACAAAGCTCTGAACTTTACTTCTTTCTGTTGTAGCAGTAACTGGTGAAGCCCTTGGTCCCTAGGGATTGAAAGAGAAAATTTATATTCAGAAGATACATAGACAATTATAAGGAGCTCTTATTGACTGCAGGGGAAAGAGAAACGGATAGCTATTAAAATAAAAGTATGGCATTTGGGCCAAACAGGCAGCCCCATCTGTCCTGAGAGTCCCCAAGGCTAGCACTGGATATAGAGTGAGTCAGGTTCTTAGAGAAAATTGTGTTGTTGAAAACAGGGGTCCCCAAGCCCCAGGCCTCGGACTGCTACCGGTCCGCAGCCTGTTAGGAGCCGGGCTGCAGAGCAGGAGGTGAGCGGGGGGCGAGCGGGTGCAGCTTCCTCTGCTGCTCCCTGTCGCTCGCATTACTGCCTGGACCATCAACCCCCGCCCCCGCCCCATGGAAAAATTGTCTCCCACGAAACTGGTCCCTGGTGCCCGAAAGTTTGGGGACCACTGGTCAAAAAGAACAAGCTTGGTCTTGGAATCTTTTTTAGAGTAGATGGAAATATGAGTGTATCAGAAAGCTCTTGTGACAAGTTTTGTTTCAGAAAAACAGTTTGCTTAGGGGTAAGTATAAGTTATCTAGGAAAAAAATCACTGATATGGCATAAATACCTTGTTCCTCAGTGATGTGATTGTGTGACCAGGGAGGCGTGGGGTGAGGAGGGAAGAGCATGAGCCTTGATGACCATCACCTGTCTAGAAGCAGGCTCACCTTAGATGTCTCTGAGCCCCAGATTACCCTCCTGTAAACTGGGAATACTGAAGAGTTGGTGGTTAGGATTAAATGAGTGGCATATACGGTGTACCTAGTCCAGTGCTTGATTAAATAGTGATGAGGCTGGTAGATTTTAGGCATCTAAAGATCAATGAGGGTGATTCGGAATGCATTTCCTATTTATTGACCCGAATTCCTGTGGGACACCCCCCCACAGAACTTTATGAGATCTAATTCACATACAATGCATTTCACCTATTTAAGGTATGCAGTTCAGTGGCTTTTACTGTATTTACAGATATGTGTAGCCATCACCACAGTTTTAGAACATTTCCATCACCTCAGAAAGAAACCTGCATCCTTTAGCTGTCACTGCCCTACTCCTCCATCCTTTCCCTGCCTATTTCTTACAGGCTCCAATCTTCCTACTTATCTTTTTTTTCAGTTGTGGACTATGCCAGTTTGCCTGTTGCTGGATCATGTGATTGAAATTCTCTGAATTTTTCTGCAAATAACTAATTTAGCTTTTCCCCCTCTAAAGTATTTGTTTCTCTGGATGTTGAAGCAGCTGCTGCAGCCAACACAAGGGCTCACCATTTTGCACTTTGTGGCCGTTCATATGGCAGCTTTATTCAAAACCGCTCCTGTGCTGCTTAAGTTATTTGTCTTATACAAAAACAGTTCTCCCTGGCTTGCAGCTTCTCTGCTGCCACGTTGACAAATGTTGCTTCTAGTGAAATACACAAAAATAAATAACAGCAAGGGAGAAGGGAGCATAGAGCTAAGTGAATTCATTTTGCTTCTTGAGTGCCATTCTCATTTGTTTTAAAAACCACCCCGGCATTGCAGGCTGGAAAGGAGAAGGCAGAGGGAACCGCAGGAAAAGAATGGGCCACATCTGATTCTCTTTTTAAATAAATTTATCTGTCTATCTATCTATCTATTTATTTATTTATTTATGGCTGTGTTGGGTCTTCGTTGTGGTGTGCGGGCTTCTCATTGCAGTGGCTTCTCTCATTGTGGAGCAGGGGCTCTAGGCACACGGGCTTCAGTACTTGCAGTACGTGGGCTCAGTAGTTGTGGCTTGCAGGCTCTAGAGCTCAGGCTTAGTAGTTGTGGTGCATGGGCTTAGGTGCTGTGCAGCATGTGGGATCTTCCCAGACCAGGGATCGAACCTGTGTCCCCTGCATTGGGAGGCGGATTCTTTTTTTTTTTTTTTTTTTTTTTCTTGCAGTACGCCGGCCTCTCACTGTTGTGGCCTCTCCCGTTGCGGAGCACAGGCTCCGGACGCGCAGGCTCAGCGGCCATGGCTCATGGGCCCAGCCGCTCCGTGGCATGTGGGATCCTCCCGGACGGGGGCACAAACCCGTGTCCCCTGCATCGGCAGGCGGACTCTCAACCACTGCGCCACCAGGGAAGCCCCTAGGGAGGCGGATTCTTAACCACTGCACCACCAGGGAAGTCCTGTATCTGATTCTTTGAAGGGACTGGTTGAACAGGCAAGTTGAGGGGTATCTGGAATGTAGGGCCTGGGGATAAGGAGAAGTTTACCTTCTTAAGGTAATCAGAATACCTTGCAGATATTCAGATAGTGACAGTAACCCCCATTTGGGTAGTCTTCAGAGTACACTTAGTGCATTCAGTTGTTTTCTCATTCTGTTTACGATGAGCCTCACGTTTAAGACTTGCTGACTCAGTAGTGAATGATTGTAGTTAGTTTGTGTGTGATGGTTTGGTAGGGTGTGTGGGCAACTGGGAAGATTGAAGGTGTGAGGCTGTTGGAGTTCTCAGTGTTCAGACTGAAGGTCTGACCTAAGTGAGGAGACAGGGGATGCTAACAAGTATTGATTGCCTGTTATGAGCCAGGTGTTTCCACAGGCATCATCTCATCGAATAGTCACAAAGGTTGGTGGTCTTATCTCCATTTTATAGATTAGGGAGAACAGAGTTTTATGGAATTAAGATAATTATTTGTCAGCGGTCACCCAGAAACTAGGGAGTGAAACAGATGGAAACTCATTGCTTCCAGTCTTCATAACCTGTTCCTGTTCCATTGTAATAATAGGCAGTAAAAGGTGTGGAAGGAAAAAAATGGGAGGGGCATTGGAAAATTAGAAGCAGGGATAATAATAGCAAGTGGTGCAGACCAAAATGTTTTGTTTAGAAAGATAAGTCACACATCTTTTTTGAGAGTTTTTATTAAGTAAAAATCTCCAAAATGAAGTAATTTTCAAGTGCACATGAAGCTTTCTTTGAGGTGGGTCGGGTAAAAATGATCACTTGACCAACTATGATTGACTAGAAAAAACATTTCCCTGAACTTTCATAAATTGTCTTAGTAAGCATATGGTGAGGCGGTGGCTGATAAATAATAGCCCAGTTCGTCACGTAAGGTGTGGGAGGTTTGCTTAGCCAAAAGTCAGCTTTCACTCTGTGTCTTGCAGATTGATTCCTGCCCATTTGTTAAGTGACTGTCAATGCTCTTTATCTCCTAAATACTCTGTTATTTTTGTTGTTGTTGTTGTTGGTCTATTTCTGATAAGGGCTGCCTCTGGAGAGGAGACATGGAGAAACAAGAGTGGTGTGAAAGAGACTTACTTTTCCTTATATTCTGTGTACCTTTTGAATTTTTTTCCCATGTATTATTCTGTATGATAGAAGGGTGGGGAAGGGTGTATAGGCAAACAGAAGGAAAGAAGTTGGGTGAAAGGAATGGAGTATTAGTCCAAACTTCAGGTCTTTACTCATTAGTGGTTGAACCTGAAGGATTTTTTCTCAACATATAAACTTCTTCAGCCACATAGAAATCGACATAAAACAGGTGCTTGCATATTGCCAGGTACTGTCAGGAGGAAGGAAGTACAGTGTAGTGTTCAGGATTACAAGAGTCTGGAACCCAGACTTCCTAGGTTTGAACACTGTCTCTGGCACTTAGTGACCTGTTGTGACCTTGGGCCTTATTTAACCTTTCTGTGTCTTGGGTTCTTTGTTTTTAAAATGGTGATTATAATAATACTTCTTTCATGGAGTTGCAAGGATTAAATGTCTTACTTAATCCACATAAAGTTTTTATAACAGTGCTCAGCACTCAGTACTCATTGGAAATTAAATGACTGTGGTCATCACAGGTGCTGATTTGCCTCATTACTTCTCTGCCCCTCTTTTCATTGTATGTCCAAATTCCCCCTAGTCAGTTGCTCAAACAGTGCTCCTGTGCTGGCTAAGGAGCGCTTTCCCTGTGTTTAGCTGGTCTGGCACTGGCTCCTTGGAGTGCTATTTTCTAGCAAGAGCAGGATGTTTGGACCCAGGAGAGTGAGCAGGCTGGGTTGGGTCCTGACTGTCTTCAGTGGTGTTCAGTCTTTTGGTGGGAGGAAACACGGCTTGTCAGAACACAGCTTTGGCTTGCCCAGGTTTCCTGTTGTACAGATGGGGTCTGGAGTCTCTCTGGACCCCTTGTCATGGATCCAAGCCAAGGCTTTTGCTTGCTGAGCCAGGAATAATACAGGAATTAGTCTTTTTCTTCTTTATACTAAGCACTAATCAATCTGTAGCTAACTCTGTATCTAATTTCTGAACCAGATGCCATGAATAACTGCCCCTGAATGTGTTTGCCAATAAAAGGATAAGTTTAAGGCTTTTAATCAATGCTGCTTACACTCAGTATTTAAGGTCAGAGTCTTGTGTGAGACTTATTTTAATCAGGATAATTGTTGGGTTAAAAAATGAATGTTTTTTTTTGAGATTATGACACTTGCGGGTTCTATAGTGAATTAATCTTCAAGAGGATGGAAAATTGTCAATTTCATAAGAGTTCTCGTGCTCTCTAGTCCTTCAGGTCTCTTATGGAAAAATATGACTTTGGGAGGAAAGCATTCTTTATCAAAGGGAAAAGAGATAAGAGACTAATATAAATTTCTAAGGAGTCACTGATGGCGGGAGCAGAAAGGAAATTAGAAATGAAGCTGAGTATTTTGGATCTGCAGTGAACTGCAGAGCTGTGGGCTATGGCTAGGCTATGGCTGCTGTTTGTATTTAGGTAATATGAACTTGTAATTGTGTGTCTGCAGCATACCTTTCTCAAAGGAAGCCATGCTTCTTGACCCATGACTGTATTGCCTAGAGTTTAGAAATACCTAAGGTTTAGATATTGGCTCCATTGAATGGCCTAGGGCAAGTTAGTTTACCTCTTGGACCCTCAGTTTTTATAATTATAAAATGGGGATGGTAATAGCACTTCACAATTGGAAAAATACAGTGTGATCACATAACATGAAAATGGGGAGAGTAGTGCCTGGCACATAAGAAGTGATGAAAGGGGGGTTTCCTTCCACTTCTTTGCAGGGCTTGCCTGGCTTGCTCTCACACATTTTGTCTGGGGTGCGTCTGGATACATGTAACATGGAAATTTTCCTACCTTGTGCCAGTGAGTTGGAAATTGTTCCTGTTGACCTGGTTTTTGTGCTCAGTGAAAGGGATGAGAGGAGTGAGTCAGGAAGTTGCCAAGTTCTGGAGAGGCTCAGTGGTAATTCTCTTCGTCACTGGCTCCCTGGCTCGACAGTTCTGAGTGTACAAGGATTGGTGGATTTGGAGAACTAGGCTCTGCTTCTTTGGCTATGGGGAAGTTAGTTCGCCTTTCTAAAGTTGTTTCCTCTTCCATAAAATGGGGATGCCCATAACTTGGGATCTGTGAGGGTTCAATATGGGTGATGGTTGTGAAAGACCTTTATAAGTGGCAGGGAACTCCAGAACTGCATGGTGGTGATATTTTCATCATTGAGTTGGCAACAGTGCTTATCCAAAAGTCAGTTCTGGTGTTTTGCCAAATGTTAAAGGCTCAGGAAATACCCTCTAACTCAAGGAAGATCTGTCTCCACTCCACAGCTGGAGGAGCTTGTATCCAGAAGGCAAGACAGCTGGGCTCCCAGGATTTCTGGGAGAGCTGGCAGTCCTCCCTTAGCTCTGGCTCTCAGACCTGCAAGCCAGTAATGGGGGATTGTAATTAAGCTGGTGATGAACAGTGTCGCAGTATAGGCCTTTGCCTGCCACAGGTTGGTTTCTGCTGTTCACTTGCTGTCTAACAATGGCCTGTTCTCCTGTGCTTCAGCTGTGACATCCTTTCTCAATGACCTTTAGGAAGACAGAGCTGGATCTGTCTTGCTTCTTGCTGCCTACGTGCTGTTGTGTGCAGAGTACCCTTGCTGTCCTTTCCTTCTTCTGGCGACTTCACAGGTGACTAAACCGGAAAGGGAGGCTACGGAAAGTCAGACTGCCAAGCACCTCTCTCCCTGCCTCTCCCGCTCCAGACCCCAGCACTGTGTGAGGAGAGGCACTCATCTGGCAGAAAGGTGGGGATAACTATCCAGTACATGCAGAGGCCCCAAGAGATTATGATGAGCACAGAGCAGGTTAGGAGGAGCAGCAATGGACAGTTTGGACGTGGGGATTAAAGTCAGCTAGTGCCAGTTAGTGGAAGGTCTTTTCTCTCTCTATGAGGCTTTTGATTTCAACTCTGTAGGATGTAGGGATTTGTTGGAGGTTGTTAAGTAGCAGGGGATGATAGTATGAGGTCACACTTGCTCATGGCAAGATGGATGATGAAGGATGGATTGTGATGGGACTGCAAATAGGAACACAGAAGACAGTTGCAGTATTTCAGGTGGGATGTCGTGTGGGGCTTGCCTGTCTAGGGCATTGCCATTGTGGGTGTCAAGGAGAAGTTGCAAGAGGTTTTGTTGGTGCAAAGGAAACTGACATTTCAGTGCCTGCTTTGTACCAGGAACTTCCAGTACTTTACATACATTAGCTCATATGATTCTAACAATAGCAGTGAGAGAAAGGTGGTTTTGTTTTGTTTGTTTGCCATTTTGCAAATAAAGAAACTGAGGTTTATAGGATATGTAGCTTGTCTGAGGTTCCTGGCAGCTGGTAAGTTGTAGAGTAGGGATTTTAACTTGATTCCATCAAACTCAAAAGTCCTTTCTCTTCCCACTACACTACACTGTGGCCCTCAGGACACAGCCCTCATGTAGTGGTTTTGCATTAGCAAATAACGTTGCAAGGACTAGTCTATTAATAGTGATCTCTTTAAACATTCCTATGAGGTGAGGGAACACAGTTAATTGTTCAGCTGAGGGATTAGAGCCATTGGGAGGTTAAGTGACTTGACAAGGTCATCTATCAAGTGGTTTTGGGGAGAGCAGGAAGAGGTGAGGTTTGGAGCAGACCATTTGGAGACTGTAGTCTTACAGAAAACAAGAATTTGTCAGCCCAATTTTATAAATCCAATATTTCTTTTAGTTCACAGATTAGGAAAACTATAGTGGAGATGGTATTCAAGGCAAGTGCCTGAGGCCAAGATGGCACAAAGCATGGTGGTATCTTGGGGTTACTTTATAATCAAACTCTCTCCTGTTGCATAGTCTTTAATTAAATCAACAATCACCACCCCACCCCCTCCCAAACTAATAATCTTTATTAAGCATGGAAATTGGAGTAAGGGCGAAGAAACTTGTCTCTTAAAAAGATCTTAATAATAAATTATTTTCTTTGCTGTAAGAATTGTTTTGCTGAGCTTAATAATTGGGAGAATTCTCACTTTAACCCAGCTTCTTTTTTTTCATTTGACTTTATGTGTTTGACTTTATTATTGGTTGCCATGGGGATACTTAGGGTGACACAAAGAGCAACATTATGATGAGAGCCATGGGAAACCCTTGTTAATTATATTGTGCCTCCATTCCTTGTCTGTCATTTTCTCTGTATTATCATTATTATTACTAATTTATTTTTTATTTTTTGAGAGATGAATGCATCGGGTATAGTGGGGCCTGGGAATGAGTCTAGAGCTCTGCCTTTTACTTGGCTGGACACTTTGGGCATGTGGGATCAAGAAATAGATCACTAGGTATCTTGTAATAGGAGTTGGAGGAACTGCATTTGGGAAGAGGGAGTAAAGGCCAGGGATTGGAAAGATGCTGAACTACAAACCTGAATGATTTCACATTTTGTTAACGGTTATCCCTTGATGCATGCACTTTCATGATTTAACCCAGCCTTGCAAACAGAGACCATACTTTGGCCAACCCTCAGCCTTCTAGTGCTTTCTCTCCAGAAGCAACAGAGTAAATATATAACATTGGCTTGTACATGTGTGGCTGGTAGCTGTAGGTAGTGAGGTGATCACCTGCCCCATTGAAACCTTGTCTGTGTAAGATGCTGGTGAAGTGATCTGGTCTCTGTAGCCTGAGTGCCGAGTATGGGGGAGAAGGAAGTGACAGTCATTTACAGTGTCATGTTTAGTCTTTTGCAGATGTGCTTACAGTTTTAACAAAGGCAGAGAAGAAATTATAGGGTGGGAAAGAAATGCCTACAGACAGCCTGCTAAAGCCTAGGAAGGAGGAAACTAGTATTTGTGTTTTAGGAGTGCTAAGCCCTTGCTTACATATCAGCAAGCAAAATATTGGCATTCACTTCTGACTTGAGGAAGGCATCTCAGAAGTCAATAGAAGGAAATGCCTAAACACAGGCCTTACTCAGAAAGAGGAGAGCCGTGGAAATGCTCAGGATTATCTCATAAAAGCTCTTTGCATATTTGAAGCCTGTAATGAAATCAGCCTTGTTCTCTAGGCCAGACAACTCCAGTTGTTTTTCTTACCTTTTTTCACTGTATCTTTTCTCATCTCTTTTATGCTTTTGTCACCTTTCTCTGTTTCTTCATCTTAAATAATACCAGTCAAAATTGAACTTTGTGCCCTAATACAGGACTGATTTGCTAGTGACTGCTAGTTTTGATCAGAAAACAGTAGATGAGCAGTGATGTCAATGGTGAGGATGCTGAAATCTTTTTCTTTGCCTAGTCTCATTTTCTGCTCCTTCACCTGTGCATAGTGTTGGTGCCTGGAACATGGTGGGCATATAAAGTGAACGTCTGCTGAATGAGTGAAAGGATATATACCCAGCTCTTTGCTTTAAAAGTCAATATTTACTCTGGGGCAATTTAAAAAGAAAAAACAGCTCATTTTGTTTTTCATTATGAACACCAGAATCATTGGCTTGAATTGCCACAGCAGAGCATTATGCAGCTTGTACAAAGACATAAGACTTTTCCCAAAGAAGACAATTCCTCTCTCTCCTCTCGATTAGTCCTTCAATCCTTTCCTTGCTTCTTCTCTCCCTCCTTCCTGGCTTCCCTTCTTTCCTCACTCATTTATCCATTCAGTTCATTCAGCAAAGGCTTTTTCAACCTCTGCTGTGAGCCAGGCATTATTTTAAGTGCTGGGAATATTATTAGAAACAAATAAAGTTCCTGCTCTCATGAAGCTTATATTTCAGTGGATTAAGGAATGTGATTGACCAGAAGAAGTAATCCTTGTTGGTGACAAGGCTTTCAGGGAGGTGAAAGGTTGGTGGTTGTGTGGGTGATAGAATTAATGTCTGCTCTTTGTCAGAGACTTGCTGGCAAGATAGCTTGTGATTCCACTTTCCTTTCTATTTACATCACCATCTGAGTCCCTATATAGCATTTTACATGACATGCAAGATTCCATTTGGGCAGGGTTTTGTCAGTTATCATTTATATATCCTTTCTTGAAATTGGATTAGATCTCTGATTTATTTGGAGAGAGAAATGGGTAATACACAGTATGTTTCTGCTGAATATCTGTTTTGCTATGAATCTGACACAGTAGTGTATACCTTATTTTTATTCCAGTGTGTTTTATTTAACATTCCATTATTCAGAGATTGGTGGGTTTTTTCTTCTTACCTTTCCTTCTACACTGTTTCATTCCAGTTTATTAAAAAAACAATCTAATTAACATTCTTAATGCCCCCCCATAAGTTTCAACAATTTGAACGCAAAGTACACAAATCAACCCTATGAACTAAAACCCAAGCCGGTGACATTCATTTGTTCATTCATTCAGCAGATGTACAAAGCAAAAGAAGATACATGTTTCCTCTCCACAAATTTCACAGTCCAAGAGGACAGTGAAATAAAGAAACTTAAATTAGAATTCTCTGGGGTAAATATGCCAACAGAATTCTGAATAAATATCAGTGCACATTTAAGACATAAGTAACTAAGTCAGCCTGGCTTGTCAGAGAAGGTATGACAGAGGAGGTGATCTTTGATCTGGATCTTGAAGGGTGAGGATGTGTTTGCCTCTCAGGACCGGCTGAGAGATAGCTAGATTTCACTGGTCTTGCTGTAATCGCTGAGGCGTTGATACCCAGCATGGCTTTCTCTCCAAGTACTGGACTTGGGGATGGTGGTCTCTTTGCAAATACAGCCTGGGTTTTGTTTGTCTCTGAAACAAGGTTGACATCAGGACTGCTTCTTTATTTTGTTACTGCTGTTGTTCATCAGGTGGATTCAGGTGGATAGGTCTTCAGTTTTCATGGTGCTGCATTCCAACATTTGGGGTAGGTTACTTTACTGCATGTTAACTTTCTGACTTGGGCATAGTTATTAAGTGTATCAGGAACTAGGTGTCCGCCCTTCTCCTGCCCTCCTTCTGCTCAGGTAATCTGGAGTAAACATAAGAAACAAATCTCCGTTGTCACCATGTTTGATTCCCAACTCAGAACCTGTGGAATGGCCAGGATGCCATCCAGTGAAAATGTATCGGGGAAGCCAGAGCGCAAAGGGTTTCTTTTAAGAGTTTAGAAAAGCTCACTGACATTATTTATTACTTGCTGAAAGGCCCAGTGAATTTGCCAGTCTCCTTCTTGTTCTAAAAATTGCCTTCAGTTGTTGATGTTGTGGAGTTTTTCTTTTAACCCCCACCTGAGGTCTTTCAGGGGAGACAGCTGGTGAGAGAGTAGGCCTTTCTGCTTTTTGTGTCCCCAGGTAAGAGATGATCATCAACAGCATTATATCCTGTGTAGGAAGTGGGCTTGCCTAGATCATTTCAGCCCAGCAACCCATCCTCATTATTACTAATGCCCAGAGTTATGGCCTGGTTTCTCTTTGTGTTAGGAAAAAAAAAAAAAGGGAAAGTATAGGTGTGAGTGAGGAGGATGATAGTTATAGTGGTAGGATCATACCGAATATGCAGTAAGCACCTTGCAAGTGTTTGCTTATTTAATGCATATGACAACCCTAGGAGGTAGATCTCTTCTGTTGATAAGCACAGAGAGTTAGTCTGCGTAAAGTCACACAGCTGTCTGCCTTGGGAGCCCACACACTTGATTGCTGTGACTGAGCCAGATGCCTTGATGATGTGTGACTAGTCATCAGACATCTGGTGTCACCCCTGACCGCTGTGTGCTGGGGAGTCAGATCTCATTGGTGTCTGTCAGCAGGTGTTCTTTGGAGTGAGACCCTTCTTTTTGTGACTCGGTTACAGCTTTTAAAGACTCTATCTTTAATATGTTTTTAACCTCCTCTGCCGCCCCCCCCGCCCGCCCCGCCCCACCCCTGAGTATAAAGGACCCATTTCAAAGATTGAAAACCTTTTGGAAGCTGAACCTGACTCCCAGGTCTTCATGTTTTCAGTTTTTATAGTCCTTGAAGGGTTCCTTTTGCCTTTCCATCATAGAGAGGATCCCATACAAATAGAGGCTTTAATTTTTGCTTGCATTTTCCCATTTTGTGTTTTGACTTCTGGCCTAAGAAACGAAAGAAAAAAATGTTTAATATTAAATTGAAAATGAAAACCACGTCTTTCTCCATGAACTTAACTCTGTTGCATCATATGATATAAACTCAAGCAATAAAGCCCTGCCCAAAATACAAGTGTCATGTGCTATAAAAAACACAGATAAACATAAAAACTTACCAGAATTGTTTCATTGGAGGTGAATTTTTTAAGTGAAGATTTGTTTTATAGTGAAAACAGAGAACAGTTATTCCAGACCATAGAGAGAGGCTCGTTTAATATATTTAAATTGGTCTCTTATAAATCACTGCTTTCTACAGAGGCTGAATGGAAGGCAGAGAAACCTAACTCTTTTATGCAAAGAACTGCTGTCCATTTAAAATAATCACAAGTGATGGTAAAGCATCTCCAACATAATGTTGCATACGAATGGGAAAGTAGGTTTTGATATTAAAAAAAACTCAAGTTCCACGCTTCTAGCTGTAGTTATTTGGCTTAGTATATAAGGCACTTATCACATAAGATGGTTGCCAGTAGACTTGAAGGCAGGTAGATTTTCCCAGTGGTCTGCTAACTTCTTATTCAGTCTTGGCCAACCACTAATACAATGCTAAGAGTTGCTTTCTATTTTCCCCCCTCTAGCTTGGGTCTGTTTGGTGTACTGGAGTCTATGGATCAGAAAGTCTGTAGCTTGCAAGCTATAGATAAATGCTTCCTTCTGCTGCCTAGAAATGGCCCTGGACTGACAGTTTGTTGTCCTGCCCTGAGAGGGAATAGGTTCCAGATCTGGTCTTTAGCCTAGACTTGTTGGGATCCTCTGTGCCATCCCAGAGTGGTGTGTTGCTAGATAAATGTAACATCCACCAACTTTGTCGGATAATGTGTCTGGCCTAGCTGCTGTGCTGTGATTGGAATCGAAACATATGGCTTGTTACTAGGGCAGTGACTGGCTGTGGGGAACATGGATGTCTGTTGTTTTTCATCACTTATTGATTTAGTGAGTTAGAATGCCTTTCCTTTGGTGCTAGCATTAAATAGTTCAGTCCTGTTAGCCATTTTGTAAGATTGTCTTCATGTGTGATTTGTGTATGTTTCCTTGACCTGGGGGGTACAGGGTCAAGGACTTAGGGGAAGGGATAATTGTTTACAGAAAAAGTGGAGGGGCATGGATTTGAGATCAAATAGGAGGTTGGGGAATGTAGGCTTCCTCTGAATACTGAGGAAATTCTTTAATCCCGATTAACTTTGGAAAGTCCCTTCTTTGCTCTCACAGTAGGGAATTTGGCTGGGTGAGCTAATACTTGGAATCGGAACCAGGAGTTGTGGGTTAAATTTCTCCCTGGCAAAGACCAGTATTTGGGGCTTTCTTCTACTTGTGTCCTGCTGCCTCTCATTGGGTCTTTTCAAACTGTATACAATAAAGGCTGTCTTGATAAATAGTTTGGTTGTGTTTTGGGTCATTACTAAAAGTTGGCTGAAGCTGTTTTTTATTCTTTCAGCACACTTTTTCAGTACCTACTATGTGCCAGACGCTGTTCTTGGTCCTGGGATTTATTGATATACAAGAGCAACAAAATCTTTAATCTTACAGAGTTTATATTCTAGTGGACTGTTATGTTACAGTGCTCATTATTTGAGAGGACCAAGGTGTTAGCTGTTGCTGCTGTGGCACGCTGGCATGGATTGAGAGAATAGACTGAGGTTCAAGTCCTAGTAACTGTCCTGACTTGCTGAGTTTCTCTGAGCCTCAGTTTTCCCACCTGTAAAATAAGGAAATTGAATATTCTTTTTATTATCAATAAATCATATTGAATGATTTATAGGGTCTTTTCCCACTTGTGTAGTTTATGATACTGGTTCCCCTGAATATTTTAGCCTTTAATCTGAGCTGAGCTTGTAGCCGGTGACCAGTGTTCACATGTTAATTTTTTTTTTTTTTTTTTTTTTTTTTGTGGTACGCGGGCCTCCCACTGTTGTGGCCTCTCCCGTTGCGGAGCACAGGCTCCGGACACGCAGGCTCAGCGGCCATGGCTCACGGGCCCAGCCGCTCCACGGCATGTGGGATCTTCCCGGACCAGGGCACGAACGCACGTCCCCTGCATTGGCAGGCAGACTCTCAACCACTGCGCCACCAGGGAAGCCCCACATGTTAATTTTAAAAAGAGTTTTTATTACTCAGCCATAAAAAGGAACAAAATAGTGCCATTTGCAGAGACATGGATGGACCTAGAGATTGTCATACAGAGTGAAGTAAGTCCGAAAAATACCATATGATACTGATTATATGTGGAATCTAGAAAAATGGTACAGATGAACATATTTGCAAAGCAGAAATAGAGTCACAGATGTAGAAAACAAACTTACGGTTACCAGTGGGGGAAGGGGAGGTGGGATGAATTGGGAGATTGGGATTGACATATATACACTACTATGTACAACACAGATAACTAATGAGAACCTACTGTATAGTACAGGGAACTCTACTAAGTGCTCTGTGGTGACCTAAATGGGAAGGAAATCTAAAAAAGAGTGGATATATGTATATGTATAACTGATTCACTTTGCTGTACAGCAGAAACTAACACAACATTGTAAAGCAACCAGTAAAGGTTAATAAAAAACCCAAAATTTAAAAAAAGTCTTTAGACTAAAGAAGAAGATAATTGTTTCTGGAGAGTTGATATTTCTACACGTGGTCATGAAATTTTTTTAAAAAATGTAGTGAATTTATAGATTTTCCAAAGCACATTATTCCAGGACATTTTCATTCTTATCACAGTGAACATCTAAGACAACATTTATTTTTCAAAGTCTTGTGACATACAGGCTCTTGGTAGTATATTCACTGCTGCAGCTACAGTGATGGGAGCCTGGCTTTTGAAATAATGGTAAAAGAATGCCATGGGACAGAATTTTTAAAATATCAAGAAAACTGAGTTGCTTCCCAGATTTTAAAAAGAAAAGGAAAAAACAATAAGGGAATCTTCATTTATTCTGGAAGCATATATGTCCTGACATAAAGTCTGAGTTTCCCTTGTGTCCTATGAACTGGTTGGTTGCAGGTGAGGAGAATTGCCTTTTCTTACACGTGCCTCGGAAACACTCATCATTGTGTAAGAAATAACTTTTTTGTTTGTGTGAAATCATAATATAGAACCCATTCTGCCATGCACCTCCAATATAAAGCTCAGGGATGCAGGCCTGTTAATCAAGCGGAAATATGGGAAGTGAGAAATGAAACATAAGTCTTATTTCACACCTCTAAATGATTGACTGCAAAGAATGAACTTAAAAATAATAATGCAACCTTCTTCTTGGCATCACACCTTTTAATAAGACGGTTTAAAAATATTTAAGGTGAACCTTCATCAGGATGCTTTTAATTGCTTCAGCATAATTTAGCAGTATCTTGAGGTGATGCCCCCACTGTGCCCAGGATCCTGGAGGAAGATGCCTGGGGGGCACTGTCACTCACTGGTACATTGAGGATGATTTGGTGGAACCCGTTCAGGTTTGGGGACCTCATTTTCCTCTCAAATGCATGCTGTGAGGGTAGAAGGCATGGCAGCAGTGGCTAATATGAGTATGATTTACATCTGTTTTTAAGTTGCTGTTCTTGTAAGAACAGGTACATAAGGCATCCTTCTTATATCTACCTTTGTAACAGTATCTCCTCATCCTTCTAGGTCCATTTCAAATGCCTTCATCTCTGTTACGTCTTTCCTTACCACCCCCAACTGGCTATGATCTCTCTCCCTTATATTTCAGACAGATTAGACTGAGACTGTGAGTTTTTATCCCAGACTGACCACTTAAAGGCTGTTTGATCTTGGGCAGATTACTTTGCCCTTCTGTATCTTCATTTCCTCATCTGTAAAGTGGAGATAATAAAAGCACCTACCTCTTAGGGTCATGGTGATTCTTAAATGAGTTAGTATAGGTGATACACTTAGAACAGTGTCTTGCATTGTGCTGCTGCTATTTTATCAACATTATTATTTTACTTCCCTCTTGGTACATAGTTCATGTTCTCCTTTGCTACACTGATGTATTTAACTTCTCTGCCTTAAATTGTGCTGGGTTCCTTCCAGGCTGAGATTCCTTGTAACGCCTAGCATGATACCTTAGACACGGTAGGTACCCTGTGAGCCCTCTGGATCGTTTCATACAGCATTTTGTTAAGAATTCAAAGCAGGGTGTATTCTCATTCTGAATTTTAAAACCTTGGAAGTGGTTAGGGACTGATCTTGTTTGTTTCTTAACTGCTGAAACTGTAGCACCAAAGTCAAACACTCACTCATGGTCACCCATTGGGTGGCCTGATAAGAAGGCTAGTCACTCAAGGCTATGTATGGACTTCATCCTCTTCTTGCTGATATTACTAGCATAAATGAGTTGGCGTCTGATAATTCTCTGAGCAACTTAGGCCGGGTTAATACTGACCAGTAATTTCCTGAAGTGCCATGAAGTGGCGGGAACATGATTTATGTAACATGGGCTCCTGCTAGGATGAGCACTGGAAGACCAGCTGTGCTTCTGGAATTATGAATGCCTGTCAGGGGCTGCTTTTATTCCCAAGATCTCCCCCCTCCCCCCTTCTTCCCTTTAAATGATCAAGGGAGTCCCTATGGTGATGAATGGAGAAGTACAGGGCTGAGCTGGCTTGTTGTGGATCTTTCCTCAGCAGTTCTTAGAGACAACTGTGATTGAGGACATTCTGGCTGGCTGACACCTAGGTTGACAGTGCTGAATTAAAATATAGAAGTGATGAGTGTGGGGGGAAAGACCTTATAAAAAGAAGTGGTACTTGGCATTCCAGCCAGGTTAGATCTGCTTTTCTAAGGTAGGCACTTTGGCACATGTAAAACTTGTATGACTTCAGCATGCAGAAGATTGCACTTCACTTATCAGCCAAACCCTATTCACATTAGGAGAGTGTTGCTAGTGTGCTAAGTATGTGGCTGTGTTGTGTTCTGAAGCCAGTGTCCAAAAGCTGATGAGTTCTTTGACTTTGGGCTCTGGAAGAACAAACAGCTCCTTGAGTTTAAACTTGTCAAGTAAAAAAGCAGCTTTGGTCCTAAGGCTGTGGCTTTAAGGGCACTTACTTACATTTGGGCCTGTGGAACAAGGTCCAGGACAGATGATGGATTCATTTTCCTCCACAGACTCAGCAAGGTCTCCTTGCCCCTCTCTCCAGGCTGCCCACGTAAGTGTATTAATAATGCCTCTGAGAGATTTTAAAAATACCTCAGAGGAATCTGGAGAGGATAGAAGGACCTCCTTGATAGTTTAGGAATGTTGATCTTATCTCTTGATTGGTTGCATGTTGTTTTGGTTGCTGCTCAGGCCAGAATCTTGTTGCTGGTTATGTTGGCTTTTCTCTACACCTTCCCCCTACCCCCATCCACACCTTTCCCCCATAGTCTGCATCATATGGGAAATGCTTTAGTTGGGTTTCAAAAAGTTTTGGGTTGTATGTGTGCAGTCCAACCAGCTAGTTGGTTTTTAAAAAATTGTGGTAAAATACACATAAGATAAAATTTACTGTCTTACTTACTTTTTTTTTTTTTTTTTTTTTTTTGCGGTATGTGGGCCTCTCACTGTTGTGGCCTCTCCCGTTGCGGAGCACAGCCTCCGGACACGCAGGCTCAGCGGCCATGGCTCACGGGCCCAGCCGCTCCGCAGCATGTGGGATCTTCCCGGACCGGGGCACGAACCCGTGTCCCCTGCATAGGCAGGCGGACTCTCAACCACTGCGCCACCAGGGAAGTCCTGTCTTACCTACTTGTAAATGCAAAGTTCAGTAGTGTGACATTAACCCTGTTGTGCAGCCAATCTCTAAAACTCCTTTCATCTTGCAAACCTAAAACTCTATGCCCATTAAATAACAACTTCCCATTCTCCCCTCCCCCAAACTCCTGGCAACCACCATTCTACTTTATGTTTCCATGAATTTCACTATGCTAGGTACTCATATAAGTGGAATCAAAGTATTTGTCTTTTTGAGACTGGCTTATTTTACTTAGGATGATGTCCTCAAGGTTCATCTAAGTTTTAGTGTGTGTCAGGATTTCCCTTCCTTTTTAAGGCTGAGTAATATTCCATTATATGTACATATCACATTGTGCCTATTCACTCATCCATCTATGGACACTTTGGTTGCTTCTACCTCTTAGCTATTGTAAATAATGCTGCTATGAACATGGGTGTGAAATATCTCTTCAAGATTCCTCTTTCAGTTTTTTTTGGATATATACCCAGAAGTAGAATTGCCGGCTCATGTAATTCTATTTTTAATTTTTTGAGGAACAGCCATACTGTTTTCCATAAGCAGCTAGATCTTTAAGAAGTGCATTTAAATTAGCTTTCTCAGGCTTTGATCTCCAGAGTGCCTTGAGTTGTCCTTGAATGGATGAGTTTCTTAGTCTCCTGCCCTAGCACACCTGAACTTTGACACACTGTTCACGGCTCACTTTGGTTCTTGCAGGTTGGTGCTTCTCATTAGATTAGACCCAGAGGACAACCTTCCCAGGCTCCAGGGCAGAATAATGGAGAAGCAAGCTGAATCTTAGAAAGCCTGAGCTCAGATGCTCACCTGCTGCCATGCTTCTCACACTTGTGCTCAGATAAGAGTTGGGTTGACATGACAGTCTCCCACAGAGTTTGATGGTGCAGCGCCAGATGTGTTCTTCCCAAACCTCTCTTCTGCCTTTGGGCTTGCATCATTGGAAAAGCGTGTGAAGCAATAATCCACTCGAACACCCTACTACTATATACTTGAGGGAGGATTGAAGACTTGATTAAGAAATGAGTTGCCTGTGGGTTACAGTGCTAAACAGTTATGTGTGTATGTGGGCAGTAGGGAATGAGGGATGAGGTGGGAGAGAAAATCCATAGATACTTCTACACCCCACTGATTGCAGGAGTTAGGCTGTATGGTTCAGAGTCATCTCCCCTGTACATGAGCCCTTCTGTACTAAGGCCCCTTAGGCATGCAACACTATTAAGGAGCAAAATAGGGGTCACTTGCCATTTCTCTTCCATCGGCGCAGAACCTGCCAGGTCTTTCTGGTGGCTTGTGGACGTGATCATTAGCTGACTTCAGCAGGTGCATTTCCTCAAAGGCCTTAGCCAGTAAGCTGAGGTCTACATTTCAGATCACTAGGGGTTCTACCTGCTTTGAGGCACACAGTGTTCCTGCTGCCTCATAATCCTTTTCTGTCCATGTCTTCCAAGACCAGTTGAAGTATCACTTTGTGAAACTTTCTCAGACCCTCCCCCAGGACAAGTTAGTTACTTCCTCTTCTGTGCCCCACTTTGAGGTTATTGTCATCTTTGCACCTGACCAGTTGTATTGTTATTAGCCGTGACATTGTCTCCTGCCAGAGAGAGACTTTATCTTCCTCTGTGCAAGTGCCATATATATATATATATATATATATATATATATATATATATATTTTTTTTTTTTTTTTGGCGGTACGCGGGCCTCTCACTGTTGTGGCCTCTCCCGTTGTAGAGCACAGGCTCCGGATGCGCAGGCTCAGCAGCTATGGCTCACGGGCCCAGCCGCTCCGCGGCGTGTGGGATCTTCCCAGACCGGGGCACGAACCCGTGTCCCCTGCATCGGCAGGCGGACTCTCAACCACTGTGCCACCAGGGAAGCCTGCAAGTGCCATATTTTAGTCCTGTCTGTCTCTCCCAGGACCTTGTGCCGTGTTTGGTATATTGCTGTGTCTGTGGCAATTGTCTGGTAAATACTTGATTTGTCCACAAGTGACTGATGCAGTGTGGGATAGAGTAAATTAGTAGTTTTAATCATGACCGTCTCCCCACATAGCTGTTTGACCACATCCAAACTACTCACCGTCTCATGCCAGATTGTAGAAACTGAAAGAAAAATGAGCCTAGGTTAACAAAAAATATTAAGCACTTATCATGTGATAGGTATCTTGCTAAGCACTTTACTCATGTTGCCTCATTTAATTGTTTCAGTGACCCAGTGGAGTACGTTTCCATTTTTTAGTGAATGAAATAGACACCGAGAAGCATGGTTATCTGCTAAGTTCAAATCCAGGTAGTCCAGCCTCTGAGCATATATTTTGTTCTGTATGACATTAGTGAACTAATGGTCTAGTCACAGACTTAGGACACATTTGGCACCACCAGCTCTGGACGTGCAAACTGTGGGGTGTAGATTGAGCAGGAAGATCTAGGGGGATACTGAGTCGCTGCACAGAAGAGCCAGGTTTCAGTTAGTAATGGGAATGGAGGGGAGTGATCAGTGTGGAAGTTGGGCCGTAGAGAAGGTTGTATACCATTGGAAAGGGGCTCAGGAGACACAGTTGCCTGAGTAGGAAGGACGGGAGCTGAGGGAGAATGGTCCCAGAGGAGGAAATATGAGGATGAGGTGAATGACGTGGCTGCAGGAGATAGGTTCCTGAAAGGAGGGGCCTAGGTTTTAGGCAGCCTTCAAGGAGGCCAGGGAAGTGTGGCCTGATGGGATTAACTAGTCTCAGGGCTCTAACTGGAGTGAGGGCCATCTGTGCGGACTGGGCCTTGGGTGTCCAAACCATGAAACATGTGAGGCAGGGTGTGGGCACATGTGTTCACTTACATTTCTTCCCCCATCCTGTGCAGCGAAGCAGAGCACAAAGGAAAGATTAACGAACATCCCAAGTCTCTCCACACATAGATCAAAACATATTGATGTTGTCTTGCAACTCTGATAATTTCATTGAACTGTATGAAGCTTAAAATTGATACATAGGCATCCCCCTGATTAACATTAAGTGCTGCTGTCAGTCTGACATAGCTGGATAAACCAATATTGAATAATCTATTAAATATGTCACACTTGAACAAGGAGTGTAAATCATATTATATTATTTCAGCTGTAATTAGGTGGGAGATAAAATCACAAATAGATGAGTTTAGTGAATATTTCTCAGTGTGTACACAGCGTCACTGGAATTTCTTTCCTCGCTCCATGGGGACAAAGAAGTTGACTGCTTTCCAAGTATTGACTGCTGTCCAGGAAGTGGGAGGTTGAGGGGTGACTTATGTAATGTTCACAGAGTGGGTTTCATTTATAAATTCAGTGAGATTGGCTGCAATCTTCCTGCAGTTAATGGCGATGGAAATGCACCATTCTGCATTTAGCTGGAAATAGGTCTCCAACTTGGAGACCTAATTGTTCCTCAGGTTATTATATGTTTATGCCTTTATTTCTGCTTCCCCTGCTTTCCTGGGAGCTGCCTGTTGCCTTTACTGTCTGGGAATGAATGATGCAAACCAGAGCTAGTGGGCGAACAGGGTGGTGTGCCGCTCAGTCCTTCGTTGCTCCTCTTCCCCAACCCGCAGCGTGAGCTCGATTATTGAGAATAAATGAGGGACAGAAGCCAAGGTGGAAAAGATAAGGCGATTGTGTTAGGAGGGTCCAAATGAACCAACCTGTAGCTAAGAAATGGAGATAATTCTAGTCCTTCCTTCACAGGGTTGTTGTGAAGAATAGAACACACGTTAAACCTTCAGAACAGTGCTACCACATAGCAAGGGTTTCAGTACTTATCAATTGCTTTCATTATTATAAGAAAAATAGTTGGTTTTTGTGGTGGATAGTCAGGATGGTATGAACGTGGAATTCAGGAGCATAAAAAGGTATCTGACTAGAATGGTTGTGTCTCGTTCCACAAATGGTTGGTGTAGTGTAACAGGATAGAAAGTGTTAGCTCTCATTTGTGGCTGCTAACATGTCAGAGCATGTTATAAGCAATGTATACCGGTCATCTCTTATTGAGAGGCTATGGTTTTCTTTTTTGCCTTTTTGGGGGTTGGTTTCTCAAATACTAGTTTGGTCCATTTCTGGTGATTCTGTTAATGAAGCAAAACGTCTTTTACACTTTTACATTATAAGTGAGGACCTTAGAACTTTGTGTGGGTGTTATGGTCATTCAGCAGACATTTAACAAACTCCTGTAATGTCCTAGGCATATATGTGTGAATATTTTTATAGGAAGTGTTTGCTTAAAGTTTGCTACATGTGGGATGCTATCCTCAGCCCTCAGTTCACAGGGATTTCCATAAAGGCAAGTGGAGGAGCTGAAGTGGGCTCATTCCTGGCTGCCTGAGGCAGGTTTTGAGGTGCTAGCCTCTTAGCTCCATTGGAGCCAGTAGTTCTGGCTTGAGCCAGCTGGACTTGGGGGCCTGAGCTGAATGGCGTGTAGTGTGTAGGCTGAGCTACATGGAGTTAGAGGCAGTTAGAATGCTGCAAACAAGACCTATGTGGGGGTCTTGTTTCAGAGAGAGTGCTTTATAAAGCAAGGATTCCCAGAGACCTACAAGAGAACAACAGAAGGCAGACATTTCCCCCTCCAGGGCAATTACTCGGCTCTGATTTTTCTCATTACTTTGCATAAAATTTTCTTTTATTCCCTGCCCCCCCACCCCCGCCTCTCTCTCCATCTGTCTCTCTCTCTTTGTGTCTCTCTCTCTCTCGCTCAGCTATACTTAGAAGGACTTAATGGCACCATTTTAAGTTAGATGATAAATGTAAAACTGATCTGCTCATGAACACTGATTAGTTGTACTTCAAAAAAAATAATTTCACATAAGGCAGGAACAGGTTGCTCCTTGAAGGAGCTAATGGACAGTTGGTTTTAGAGTGGATCACAGAAGGAAATGTGGCTTCACCTGCTGGCCTCTCCATCCAAGGAGATGAGTGTTCTGTGTTGGAGAACTGTGGGGGAGGACTCAGAACCATCAAGGAAGGAAGAACTAAGGATGGCTAGTCCTGCAGTCATGCTGACCACAGTGTGCTCATGGCTTTTGAACATTGATGTGTAAATTCCCCAGAAATCTGCGAAAGCACCAGAGATCTTTGTACCCATAGGGTTTTTGTTGTTGTTGATAATTTGCCTTTCTGTTCTGTGACCTTTTTTCAAGATCAGTTGTTTCTATAGCATTAGCATGTACCTAAAATGCGACACTTAAGTATGTAGATTTGAAGTTCCAAACCCAAAATTGCTTGGGTTTAACACTTAGTCAAAACCATGCATTGAGTGCTCCTGGGTCCCAGGCATTGTGTTGAGCACAGGGCATGTGGAAGTGAGTGAGCGCTGTTTCTGCTGTCACGGGTTTAGTTCACAGTCTGGTGTGGAGTAGATGGTCTCAGTGCAGCAGCAGCAGGGACATAAGGCATGCTGGTAGCATAGGAGCTGCAGCGTTAATTCTGTGGGGGAGGGGGGGAGGGTGTCTAGGAGGACTTCACGGTCAGGGTGGGTTTGGAGGACAGTGCGAAGTTTGCCAAACATACAAGAAGGCACATCGCCAGGGCAGAAGGACATTGGTGTCTCTGCAGGCGTAGGAGCTGGGAATCCAATCCAGAGGTTGGGATTTTTTGTTTCATTTCTACCTCATACATGTTTGCTGTGTGACCTAATTTTTTACTGAGAGGGGAGAGAAATGGGGACCCCCATGTCTCCCTCCCTTTTGTTTGGCATAGGGAGCAGGACTGGATCCAAACTTGTGAGCTTTTGCCCGAACTCCAGATAACTGAGGCTTACAGAGCCTGAGGTTTACACAAATCAGGTAAGTCAGGTCGAGGTTCAGCTCAGACATTCACATTGGTCCAGTGCCATTTCTGCTGCCCTACGTCCAAGTTGTTACTCTGTGGTTTCTGTGTTGTTGGATTTATTCCTTTTCTCATGCGTTCAATAAATGTTTCCTGAGTTGGTTATAAACAACTGTACAGTCTGACAGAGGTATAAGGGTCTTCCTGTCAGGGAACTTACAGTCTTAAAGTGGGAATTAACTTTGAAAATATAGGCTGATTCAGATTATAAAAAGCTGGACTAAGGAGTTAGGACTTAATGATTTATACCTCTCAACCTAAAGAGGATGCCAATGAGTTTCTGAATTTGAGCCCAAGGTAAATACTTGTTGGTTCCTTGACTTTATTTACTACTGTAGAATAATGCTTTAGTGTGTTTGAATAAATTTTAAAAATACATGCGTAAAGGTAGGCCTTGCATTGTGTGAGAGTAGAGTATGTAGGATTGTGGACTCTGACAGCCAAACAGCCTGGTTTTGAATCCTGCCTTCACTATATGAGCTGTGTAACCTTGGGCAATTTGCTTGAAGTCAGATTGTCTCATCCCTTACATGGAAAATGATGATGAAAATAATATCCACATAAACTTATTGTTAGGATTAAATGTGGTAATGTAAATAAAGTGGTAGGTAAGGTGCCTGATACATTAGCAAACACTTTGTAGGGATTAACTATAATTGGGGAGTTGCCTGGTTGAGCCTCTCAGCTGGTTTGATTTTTCTTTGATGCTCTAGAACATTGTGACAGTTCCTCAACTTGGTGGTGCATCAGAATCATCCAGAGAGCATTTTAGAATTCACAGCCCGCAGATTTCCAGCTCCACCAAGATGAAGTAGCCCCTTTCCTCCTAGATCCTCCCCCTTAATCTAACAGCATCGGACGTAACACAGAAGCAGTCATAGTCTCTGAAAGATAGAAAGAAGAGAGCAGGCTGCTTACAACTTGGGGACTTGAGGAATGACATGGTGGTGAGTCCCTTGGGTTTGCTTATTGACTCCCATGTATCTTGGACAGAGTACTGCAAAAACTTCCAATTTGTAATCACCAGGAGGCACAGACCAAAAAAGCTCTAAGAAAAGCCTGTTTCCCCTAGCCAAAGGGCTGGGAATAAAAAGGCGAATTAACAACAGGAAACCTTTTTGGCAAAACCCTCCCTACTGCAGCAAGACACCGAAGGAAAAAGCTACACTCTACACCACCACACCCCACCAACCCTCTGTTTCAGTCCATCTTCCCCCTGTGCCCCATGGAAGCAGGCGGTGCACTTCCATTCCTACGTGGGGTGGTGTCGGCAGAACGAGCAGGGTGCTGATCTTCCACTCCCCTCTGTGGGGAGCTAGGCATGCTCTGAGGCAGTGCCAGGGAAGTATGAGTGGGGTCCAGCTCTAAGCTGAGCTTCCACTCCTACGCTACAGCAACAGGCTTCTCCCTCCCTGGTGGCAGTGGGGCTTAGGAGAATCTGATCTCACACCCACCTCCTCTCTTTTAAATAGATCTTTATTAGAGTAGAATTGCTTCACAATACCATGTTAGTTTCTGTTGTACAACGAAGTGAATCAACCATATGCATACATATATCCCCTCCCTCTTGACCCTCCCTCCCACCCTCCCTATCCCACCTCTCTAGGTCATCACAAAGCAGGGAGCTGATCTCCCCGTGCTATGAGGCTGCTTTCCACTAGCTATCTGTTTTACATTCAGCAGTGAATATATGTTGATGCTATTCTCACTTTGCCCCAGCTTCCCCGCCCCCCGCCGCCCGTGTCCTCAAGTCCATTCTCTATGTGTGCGTCTTTATTCCTGCCCACTAGGTTCATCAATACCTTTTTTTTTTTTTAGATTCCATATATATTGATCTCACACCCTCTCTTGAGGTAATGAAGCAGTGCCCCATCTTCACTTGGAAGATGTCAGCAGGGTCGAGTGAGGAGCTGAATCCCCCCTCCCCCTCTGCCTGCAACAGGCAGGGTGACTCAGTGCTCTTCCTTGCTGGGTGGTAGTGTTGGCAGGCCCAGGAGGAGGCATACTCGCCTAGCCCTCACGTTGCCCTTCAGCAGGAGACTGCCTACTAAATAAAGG
This sequence comes from Mesoplodon bidens, assembly GCF_964165515.1. Classification (NCBI taxonomy): domain Eukaryota; kingdom Metazoa; phylum Chordata; class Mammalia; order Artiodactyla; family Ziphiidae; genus Mesoplodon; species Mesoplodon bidens. The sequence goes on from NC_138171.1 coordinate 40,479,071, forward strand.
TGTCCAGGATACAAGGAAAATCACAGCTTGAATAAGAACAGCCAATAACAGATTCTAACATTGAGATGAATCCACTGTTGCAATCTAAAAGAATTTCAAAGCAGCCGTCATAAAAATGCTTCAACAAGCAATTATTATTAGTTTTTTAAACAAATGGAAAAAAAGGGAAATCTCAGCAAAAATCCATGGGACCAACATGAGAGAACTTTTTGGGGTGATAGAAATATTGTATAACTTGGTTGTCATGTATACCTTTGTTAGACTCATCAAACTGTGTACTTAGAGTGGGTGCATTTTATTCTAAATAAATTGCATTATAGTAAAGTTGATTTACGGTAGTACATGGGGCCAGTCTTCATCCCTGGAGATTTGTTCAGTAGGTGTAAGATGAAGTCCACCAATTTTTTAAAAATTAGTGCCCCAGGTGATTCTGATGCTGCTAGTGGCTCTTGGGAACTCCTGATCTCTCCAGAGTAATCTAGACTAGTTGTGAATTCTTCAGAATATCAATCTGTTAGCAATCTGTGCAAACAGAAACTTGTTCTGGTAAATTATGAATTACCAGATAAGTACTTGCAGAATAAACAGAATGCATAATTAGAAACCATTAAGCATATTATCCCCACATGGAAATAATTTTTTGTATGTTTTTTGTTGGGTAATGTTGTAAAGAATGTTACATGGCATCCTTAGAAGCTGTAACTTGTCATGCTGGGTCATAAAGAAACTGCACTGTGGTGTGTTTGCTTTTTCTCCTATTTGGCCACACCTTTCTCTCCATTCCTTTTCAGATCATTTTCTCCTTGTTGGCTAATGACAGGATGGATTCCACATCTGCTTGTGTGAGCTACTGCCGCCTTGACAGTCGTGGTTTTCATCAGTACCTCCCTGGCGGGGGTGGTGCTTTCTGTCAACATCCTGCTCTTAACAGAGGCTAGGAAATGATTCCTAATCCAGTCATTAGAGCTTTTAAGCCTCTCCCATTGGCCTTACTTTAACTCAGTGACTCTCACATTGCCTCCTAGGCTGGATTTTCTAATCCTGCCAAGGAAACCTATGGGTTCTCCCTGACTTAAGGGGCACTTCCAACTCAGGCCTTCTCCCCCTTTACTCTGCCTGGTACACCTATATGTGTGCAAAGTGGCTAAGGCTGGATGTGAGGGGTGGCGGAGCTGTACTTGGGGATGCTTTCCTCCCAGGGCACCCCTTTCAAAGCAGCTGGGTCATTTGTCCATAGCGGAACTAGTCAAAGCTGCATCAGGGGGTTGGCTGCCTGCATCTCCTGCCTGGACCCGGTGAACTTCCAACACTCCTCTCTGGGTGCTAGAAGGAAATTCGTTTTTTTGTTTTTTGTTTTTTTTTTAATCTGCTAACAGATTTAAAGCAAATGGTGTCTGGGTGTCAGTGTGTTATTCCTCATAGCTTTTCTGTTTTGACACTGTACCCTTGGAAGCACCCTGGGTCTGGTGTCTTTGCTTTAAATAATAGATGCCTGAGATTGGCTGTTGGTAGGACACCCTCTCTCTGAGTTCATTCACCATGGGGTTCTCTTGTTCTCGCCAGAGCTGAATCTGGTCTGTGGGTCATTCTCCTGGTGTCCAGCCTTCCTAAGTACTCATTGCTTACTTAGCTGGTCTTCATTTTTATTGTGTGTTTTTGTATGTGTCATGGTTACAGTCATCAGATGACTAATGTCAGAGGAGGTCAGACACAGTTACAGCTTCTAATCATGTTGATCTTTTGGTAAGGGAATTATTTGTGGGGAAAAAATACACATTAGGAATCTTCAGTGTGCATTAGAGGGGATAACACTTGAAAAATGTGCACATGATAGCTGTCTCCAAATATTTATGTGGATTGTGGTTTCTAAGAGGGATTAGTTAGCTTTTTCTTTCCTAATGTAGAACCAGGATCAGTAATAGGAAGGAGTAGAGAAACATGTTATGGCCCTGTTTCAAGAAGAGCATTCTGTCTGACAAGGCTTTCCAGAATGTAAATAGTAAGTGTTACGTCACTGGAGGTATTCAAGGAAGGTCTGGGTATGGTAGAGAAGGTGTGGATATTGGGAAACTTCTAAGCGTATTTTCAAATTTCATCCTCTCTTGTTCTTTAAAAAAAATATAATCCATGAATGGAACTGTGGAACCATTCCTGGCTGAACGTTTAACTTGCTTGCTTGTTCAGTAAACCTAGATGTTAGTAGCAAGGAGTCTCATTGTTGCCTCAGGCAGCCCTGGAACTGCGATGGCAGGACCATGTGTGTGTCTCTTCCTGCCTTTCCTTTGAGTTGCCTACATTGGTAGTACCCTTCCCCACTGTGGTCTGTTTTTATCATGCGTCACGTGCACCGCCTTTTCCAGCATCTCTGCTACTTGACCTATTGGAGAAAGCCAGGTAACTGACCATGAATTCTTCTGGGATTGAGGCAGGCAGCTTCTTCAGGAGTGGGCCCCCATTCCCATTCCAAATGAGGCCTCTTGCACTGAGGCCAAAAATAAACTGGGAAAGTAGTTGTTTGATTAAGAACCATAACCTCTCCCTTCACCTCTTGCCTTCACTTGCCCTTCTGTGGTTAAAACAACTCAAGAGTGTTTGGAGGAATAATAAAGGTACAGTCTCTGAAGAGAACTTCAGAGGTGTGTGTCTCACTTTATCTCATGGGCATTTCTAGGTGACCCCAGCAAGTGTGGCTACTAGTGAAGCAGGGAAGGTTGCTAGTATGTAAACGTTTCAGTTTGGGGGATTTTTCTCCCTGCCCCATGCCATTTTCTAATTGGCCACTCGGGTTTCTAGTCCCAAATACTTTTGTGGTTGTGTTTTGGTATGTGTGTAAGTAGTGTTAGTAGTCACTTATTGGAATAGTTGTGTTTATTTCAAATTGTATTATGTGTCTTTCTAAAAGATGTTTGTTAGTTGATAGTTCAGTGAAGATATTTTGGTTTGATTGAAACTGTTGCTCCCAGGTCATGGTAGAAGCAGCTAGCATTTCTTGAGCAATCCCTGTGAACATTTCCCTTTTATGTAGACCGTAACATAACATTTTCCTGGGTTTTAGAATAAAGCCCTATGGGTACTACCGCAAGGCCTTTGAGGTTTGATCCCTAAGACATACTTGTATCCTTAATGATTCTCAGCACAGGGTTTTGTGTTCAGTAGGGGATCAATAAGTGTTGAATTTTGTTGAATATAAAATTGCTTTCAAATGATTTTTGTTTCTTTCTTTTACAAAGAATACTTTCGAGAAAATTTTCCACTTCAGGTTAATTGCTTCTAACCCTTTTTTGTAACACTCCATGAAAGAAAGAGGATTTTGGATAGTTTGGGGAAGGCTGACCTCTGTGGGCTGGAGGGCATTTGCATTTTATCAGGTTTCTGGAGACAGATCATTCATGCTAGTTAGTGTTGGTTTTGTTAGCTTTTTAAATTTAAGTATAGTTGATTTACAATATTGCAGTTTTAGCCAATAAATATTAATGAAGCATCTACTGTGTGAAGCACATACTGGCTACAGATACATAGAAATAAATAGAAAATAATAGTTTTTGCCATTGAGGATCTTATCATCTAGTTGGAAATGTAACATCTAAATACACTAAAAATTAATTAACAGTAAAGGAATTCTTTAGGATTCTTGGATTGTTTAATGTAGTGGTTCTCCAACGTTACTGTGCCTCAGAATCACCTGCAGGGCTTGTTAAAATACAGATGGGACTTCCCTGGTGGTGCAGTGGTTAAGAATCTGCCTGCCAATGCAGGGGACATGGGTTCGATCCCTGCTCCAGGAAGATCCCGCATGCCACAGAGCAACTAAGCCCGTGCGCCACAACTGCTGAGCCTGTGCTCTAGAGCCCGTGCTTCACAACAAGAGAGAAGCCAAAGCCCGCGTGCAGCAACTAAGACCCAATGCAGCCATAAATAAATAAATATCTAGATAGATAGATAAATAAATACTGCTGGGCCCCACCCCCAGGTTTTCTGACTCATTTGGCCTGGGTCCTGAGAATTTGCATTTCTAGTCAGTTCACAGTTGATGCTGGTGGTGTTGGTCCAGAGACCACACTTGGAGAAGTGGTGGTGTTGGTCCAGAGACCACACTTGGAGAAGTGCTGGTGTGATGTAGTGGTTCTCAGCCTGGGCTGTACAGTAGAATCACCTGGGAAGTTTAAAACATCAATGTCACACTAGATTAATTAAATCAGAATCACTGTGGTGTGGGACCCGGGTCTTTTTCTTTTCTTTTCTTTTTTTTTAATTCCCCAGATGGTTGTAATGTGTAGTCAAGTTTGTGACTTACTGGTCTAACACATATTGGGGATGTAGAACTTCAGGATTCAGAAACAGAGGATGTTACCATGGCTGTAGGAGTATGGACAGATCATTGGAATTATTTAGCCTAATCTTTAAGAATGATAAGTGAAAACAAAGGGATGATTTCTGTTCTTATAAAGGCAATGCTGTGAACAAGTCCAGCCTGTTTTCTATCAATTTTTTGAGACAGGCTGATGAGCTTGTGAGCTCTTAGGAATAGCATGGATTCCCATCCAGCAAGGGGTCAGTGAGTAGGACAGAGGGAGGGGCTTGTCACCACCATCAAAAACAAGCATTCACTGACCACCCTCTTTTCTTCCTGATTTAGACAGAAATCTGTATTTACCCAAACAAGCTTGTATGTCTGTGTATCTGGAGTGAGGTGTGGACGTGGGCTGTGGAATAGTGATAGTGAAACTTTGAAAAATGACTTTGCCATTTTTACATTTCATCTCTATAAGCTTCTGTTTATTCATGTATAAAATAAAGGACTACACATAGTTGTCAGTAGTCAATGTATGTGAATACTAGTACAATATTAGGAACATTGTTCTGTTCATCATGAGACCCCCAGAGTCTAGCAATGGGCATGGTGCATAGTGTCTGCTCATTAGATCCATGTTAGTTGAATGAATCATAAAGGTGGACTTTCATATCAAGTACCCATGCATTAGCAAGGACAGGGAGAGCTTGTTCCTGAGAAACTTTACAAATAAATGTTGCCACCTTGCATTTCCCGGCTTGGGCAGGAAATCTGTTAAAATAAAGGAATGCAAATGCAACAAGTAAAGCTGGAAATATATTGTCTTAATGAGTCCTAGTCATAGCTACCTATGATCTAAAGAAGTCGTTCCTTTTCAGTTCCAATTGATATTTAACCACATCAAATTTTAGATGTTATTGTTAAATTTTATTTTTAACTTTATTCAGTTAAATTGATTATAAAATAACTTGGACTATAAGAATAAGCCTGTGTTTAATTTCTTGGAACTACTAGAGCTTTTGTTATAATAAATTTCATAGGGCTCAAGAAGTTATAAAATTAATAACTAGAGATTTGGTGCTTGTTAAAATCTTGACATCTTCTATTAAGGCCCATTGGAATGATGTACAGTGAAACAGCTGTCCTGTGTTGGTGATAGGGCTCTTATCCATCCCCAGGTCCTGGGAAGCATGATGCAACTCTGGACTAACTGCAGCGGCTGGATTTTTGGCCCAGGGCAAAGAGGAGGAGGGAAGGTAAAGAAACCTGATCAGACCATTTGATGCTAATTTCACAGGTGGCTGGTCACTGTGTGCCTGGCTGTTGTTATTTATAGAGCTCTAAGTAGATGTATCTACACTTAGGGACCTGAAAGGAAGGTTTGCATAAGGGGGTAGTGGTAAAAGCGCAGAAGTGGAATCTAGGGACAAATGGTCATTGGTGAGTGTCATTGCCGGAGTTAAATGGGATCATTAGTGGCTGTCATGGTTTCCACTAGCACCTCATTGCCTTTCCTGAATCCTTTTGAAAACAAGCAACAAACCTGACTGAAACAACCATGGATAGTCAGTCTCTCCCTTATTTTTAATTAGGGTTGATAGGATTTTAATCAGGTTGACTCATACTGACTTCAGCCACAATTTAAAGAGCTATCCACAAAGCTATAAATTAAATAATTAGAAATATATTTCTAGAGCCAAAAGGACTTGATCATTTTGAAACCATGCAACTCAGATGGGACTTGAACCCATGGTCTTTTAACTGAGAGCACACACCTGGTCTCAGGACTTAATGAAGTTCAGGTTCTTTATGTCTCATCGCAGAAAGAATTCAGTGAGAGACAAAGTGATAGGTAAGAAGTGGATTTATTTATAGAGAGAAACACACTCCAGAGACAGAGTGTGGGCCATCCTAGAAGGTGAGAGGCCCCGAAATATGGTGTGGTTAGTTTTTATGGGCTGGGTAATTTCATAGGCTAATGAGTAGGAGGATTATTCCAACTATTTCAGGGAAGGGGCAGGGATTTCAAGGAATTGGGCACCGCCCACTTTTTGGCCTTTTATGGTTAGCCTCAGAACTGTCATGGTGCTGGTGGGTGTGTCATTTAGCATATGCTAATGAATTAGGCTCAAGGTCCACTGGAAGTTGAATCTTCCGCCATCTTGGACCTAGTTGGTTCTAACCAATTTTTGTCATGTCCTATGGCTATGTCATTCTTTTAAAGGTTGTGCCTTGCCCCCTTCCCTGCTGTTTCAATTTTCCTTCTACTCCCTCTCCTGTTCCCCATGTCACCAATGGAAAAACTGAGATCTAGCAGGGTTACATACCAGCTGAATTTCACAGTGGTGAACCTGGGGCTGGAATCTGGATCTCAAATCTCCTCAGTTTAGCTCTACTTCCATCATATTAGTCCTCTAATTAAAGTACACTTCTCTTTCTTTAAATTCAGGACTTTGTCTTCACAGCCCAGATGAAGGTTATCCTTTGTTATGGTATTTTCTCAGAATTACTTTGAGAGTTGAAAACATGCTTCTGTTATTTTCATTTCTTAAAATGAAAAATAGTATTAAAAATTCCTTCTATTGATAATACATCTGCCTACCACCACCAGTTTTTAGCAATGGCAGTGCCTCCTTGGAGAGAGGGGGGCCCTTTGCGGGTGCAGGGACTAGCCAGAGCAGGAAGCAGCAACAGCAGCCGGCTTGGTTAGCTGCTGCGAGTGGGCTGGAGGCACCAGCACATAACACCTGGAGGTATTGGGTTCTGTGAATCACAGCTTGGCCTTGGCATCAGCCCTGGAGACCAGCTCTCCTAAGGGGAACTCTTTTCTGCCCTACCCTCAGTGGCCTGTTGGCAGAGGCCTAGAATAATTGTTTGTTTAAAGTTTTACTAGCTAATTATTCTGCACAGAACTGACAGGCATCTCTGTTAGACTATTTCCAGTCTCTTGGAGGCACTTCACCACATGACTTGTGATCTAACCTCAGTGTAGACTGCAGAGGCTGGGTTTTGTTTGTTTGTTCTTCTCTCCTTCCCTTCCCACTTGTTTCAAAGGCCACACACTAAGCTCTGGAGAGGGAGCTGCCTGTGGGCTGAGAATTGGCTGCCTCACTCAGGCCGGCCGTGTGTGGCTGCTGGAACAAGTACCTTTGGGTCAGTCATTCTCAGGTTACCGTACACTGGCGTGAAGGCCTGTGCTCTGTGTTGGACACTGACCGTGGGCTTTGTAGCAGAAAGGCTCGTTCGTTCTCCATCTGTACGTGGAGCCGAGGAGGTTAGCTCACTGTTTCTAAGCCTTCAGAATGGATGCTGTCTCTTTGGGTTAGGTTAATATGTCTGCGAAGGGGCCAGGTTTTAGAACCTTGCATTGTACTGAATGATCAGTAGGGTCTCTTCCAGTGCTCATGGTTTTTCATGGTTCCTCCAGAAGAAGAATTTCAGACCACAGGGAATTTATTTGTAGCACAGTCAATTCTCAGTTACCTGTCTTGTAAATGTTTTCTCTTCCAGAGACTTTCTCCAGTGAGTTCCCAGGTTATATTCCAAGCTCCCTATTTGGTATGCACCCAGGGACTGAAAGACAATTTTCTTCTTGATTCTAGGAAAAGCTAACTGAGAGGGAAATCTACCATTAAGGAAAAAAAAAAAAAAAGAGAGAGAGAAAGAAAAGAAGTCATACCTTATGTTACAACCAAATATAAGTAGCTTTTAGAGAGCATCCTTTATTGGGAAGGAACAGTGTGTTATGTTGCCTTGTCATTGGGAAGTTGATGAGGGTTAACTATATTTTAGTTCTCACTCTTGTGCCTTGCAAGAGTAATTCCCTTTTCTGAAAGGCTTTGTTGAGTCACTAAGAATTATTTAAATGGACTTTTAAGTATTTAAGCTTAGTAATGAGATTCCAGTTGTATGGGTTTGTTGTGTATTAGCAGTGGCTTGATGTTGTCTCCCCTGCTCTGGGTCTTACCTCTTACCCATACCCAAGTCCCTGGTCCACGTGCTATGGTGCTCCCTTGGCATGTCCAGTCCTGCCACGTGTGCAGAGTAAGCCCTTTGACCCTCTTAAGGGGGTGCTGGTCATCTTTTTTTTGCTTCACTTATCTTGCTTGTCATCTCCAAACCTGCTGTGGCTTGAAGTACTGCTGCCCTGATGGCTCTCTTCTTTGCCTCATTGAGGATCTGTTTGAGATACAGGTCATTCTTTGGAGATGAGAACATTCACTTTAGTGGGGGGATGACTTTAACCTGGGGCTGGTAGGAGTCGGTTCAGGAGGGATCAGACTCGTGGTGGTTTTAGGAGGTGTTTCTACTCCGGTCCTTGTAACCACAGGGTTTGTACTGAGCTGGACACTGGCCATTTAAGTAGATGCTTCCTCTCCAATTACAGAGTGGCTCCCAGCTGGCAGATTTCTCACTGGGATTCAGTTTTCTTGGCTGCTGTTGTTTGTTGTGTTCACACTGAGTTTCGCGGCATCCTTCCAGGCTCTTGAGTCTTTTCCAAGCAGGAGAGATAGCAGAATGCTCTGCCCTCCCCTTCTTTTCTCCTTTTGGATATTCCATGGCTATTAGGGAAGGGCTTCCTGTGAAATAAAATGAAGGCAAAGGAAAGTAGCATGCCTGTGGCATAAAAATGCTGTTAGCAGGCTTGAGGCATATCAGAGAGATTGGTCCTGAGAGTAACATTTACTGCCTTTCTGCTTTTGAACTTTTTTTTTTTTTCCTTTGCCTGTTTCTGAGGTCTGGGATTTATCCTGAATTTACGAATGGACTGTTTTTGATCATTTGAATAGGTATCACCATTCAGCAGGGAATACATGTGCAGACTGAGATGTTTCTTAAAGTCAATTTGTAGTATTAAGTCATGTGAAATGATTTCTTTAGTTGGTAATGCATTTCTACTTTAAATTCTCTGCCTAGATTTATGCATTCATCTCCTGTTTTACCAGGTGATTTGCTTTTATTATGCTGCTATGACACCCCCCTTCCACCTTTAGCTACCACCCCCAAACACTTGAGCATGTTTTCCAGTGTGAGTAGGCATTGAGCTACCCCAGATGACATGAAGTGCCACCCATACAAGATTAGAAACAAGGAGAGCCTGGATTCCAGCAAAATCTCCCTGCCTGCTTGATCAAGCAATTGCAGGAAAGATTACATGGCCCTTTAACATTGGTTTTGGAGAGACTCAGTTAGATGGATGGAGTCCCGGTGGGAAATCAGTAATCAGCTGCCAGCTGGAAATATCTCAAATCATGGAATGATCTTTTCTCTCACAGCCTGGAGTACTCAGCCAGAGGAGAGCCCAGCCACTCTTTTTCAAGGTCCAGTTGTCTCTTTGAAGAGGAGAAGAGGGGATAGAGGAAGCTGTCTTCAGCTATGCTGGAGCACCTCAGTTCAGAGGCTTTTGGTTTGCTTTGCCCCTTTGCCTTTTGCCTTTTCCCACTTGGGGTTTGCTGTTGTTTTTCCTTTAGGGTGTGAGAGGCTTCCAACCCTGGGCAGGCTCTGAAGGAGTGGCATCAGGGAAATGTGTTTTGATTTCACATAATCTCCTTTCGTTAAGAGGAGATGAGCAGCTGGTTGACCCAGAACAATGCCAAGGGGAGCTGGGGAGTTGTTACTTGTAAGTGTAGAGGAAGAAAGGAACAGATACTGGGAGGCAGTGCATGATGTACAGCTGATGCCTTCAGAGAATAGGGGCTTGTCTTTCTGTGATTCTCTCATAACCATGGAGGAGGTAGTGGGAGGAGGCATGTGGCTTCTTGGGTTGAACTCCAGTGCAGAAGTCAACATTCTGCTCATTTAATTCACTAATTCATTAATTTCACAAATATTTTTTGTGTTGCTACTGTGTGCTAGGCACTCTTCTAGGTGCTAAGAATACAGTGATAAATAAACAAACATAAAAGGGCTTTGTCCTCATGATATTTAAATTCTAGTGAGGTATAGTGGCGAAAATGCATTTATAATGATGATAGTATAAGAAATAGTACGAAAGAAAAAAAAATGGGATAGGGAGCTATTTTAATAAGTGTGGTCATGGGAGGCCTCCTTAAAAATGACCACAAAATAAAGAAATAAATAACCATTAGAGAAAACAGTTTCTATTACCATAAATATTTTAAACACTTCAATTTTAAATGATTTTTTTTTCTCGAAAGTTTTGAGGGTTTTCCAAAGACATATCTTCCCTTCTTATCTCTGGATATTCAGCTTTGGTTAGCTGGATTAGAGTTCATCATTACAGTTGGTTTTAGTGTAGATTGAGTTAAGACAGTCTTAGATTTTAGCGTAGATTGTGTTAAGACAGTCTTAGAAAGTACACAAAGGGTGTACTTTGCATAAAATTTTTCTGTATGATTGAGAGGCTCCTTCCCACTCCAAATGGCTGTTCAGCAGAGTTTGCTGCTGTTTTTTTTTTTTTTTTACATGGTAGTAAGTAACTTTTGGGAATCTGAAATATTAAAGTCCCCTCCACAAACCTGACATGAATGATAAACAGTACATAAACAAAGAATCCCTTCTTCAGAGCAGAATGCCAACAGCTGTAGACCTAACTCAGTGGCTGTCCGAGAGCACAACCCAGGGCAGCGGCTTTTCACTGTCAGGAGGGTGGAATGGTGTGGTGTATTCTGTGGACTGTCCTGAATAACAGGACTTATGTTTTCTGCCAGTTCCTTTGAAAGGACTGTGTTGTATGAAAAGAGACCCTTCATTTGTCATAACCCCACTGTGTGCTGGGCTCTTTGCTATTGGATCACACCTGACTACATCAATTCCACAAGACACCCTATCACAGTGGTTTCTAAAACAGCATTTCTTAACCCATTAGTGGGTAACAACCAGCATTTTTTTAAAAAGTGGAATCAGATGGTATCAGAGTATATCACACTTAGTAACCTTTGTTTCAGATGTATGTGTGTAGAGATAGGGTGTGTGTTTGTGTGTGTGTGCATGTGCATGTTTGTATGTGCATCAGATCCTGACAATAGTGTATTTTTATTATGTTGTGCTTTAAAAAGTTGGAAAAACATAAGCCTATCAGATGAAGTTTGGTATTATTTTCAGATGAGGAAACTGAAACTCTGAAGTTAAGGACACTGTCTGTTATCATAGTAAAGTTTGAAGTCAACTCTTTCTAGCTTTTCCACATTTGATCTAGAACATGACAATTTTGTTACAGGACTTTTCATCTCTGATGATTTTCTAAGATTTTGGAGTTCACAGAGACACTGACTTGCCCCTGAGCATTGTTTTAAAATCAGACTACCAGTTCCAAGTTTGACTGGTTTCTCAAAATATCTCTACATGGTCTATTTCCAGAGAAGGGACAAGAAAGATGAATCTAGTTACTTGTCTTTATTAACAGACAAGGAAAATCTAGAAGCTCTTTTCCTCTTACAGAAGGACAGCCTAGTTTTATCCAAGAAGAGAAACTAACTGGAAGCAGTAGCAGGCTCTCTCTCTTCATCATTCAAGAAAATTTTGTGTTGGTGAGACCAGTGTTGATGTAGTGAGTGGGTAGACATAGCAGGAGGAATCTGCCACCTTGTGTAAAATGTTTTGGTTTTCACTAATCAGGCATACTTTTGGATAGACTTAATTAACATTTGTTCTAGTAAGTACTGTTAAAACATTTGCCACCAGTCCTACCCACTTCCCCAGCCTCCTGGGAAAGAGGTGGAAATTTCATGATGTTTAGGCAGCTATTTTGGCCTTAAAGGACAGACTTTTCAGAAAGACATTATTTTCGCTGGCATTTCTTCTCTCTTGCCTGTAGTCACTTTTGAATGAATTCCTGATTGGTTCAGCTAGACTTTTTCTTTTTTGCACAGAAGAAATTGACCTTGTTGAAGATGCCAGAAAAATACAGTGAAAACCTGCTACCTGCTCCCTTATCTTCCTTTCTGTACTACTTTGTTACCCCACCCGACTCAAGCCCCCAGTAAAAAGTGACCTTTTGGCCCAGGGCCCTATCTGAGTGTTTTGTGTGGCAGAGCTGTCTCTGGCTGACTCCCAGGATTGTTAATGACTTCCTTCTCTGTCTCTGAATAATTGCTTGAAAAGACAGCTGTGGAGAGACATTGCCCCCAGCTTGCAGGCTTATTAATTCCAGCCATATGGAAGAGGGTGCAAAGAAAGAAGGTGGAAGTTACTTTGCCAAGAGTAGCAAGTGGAGGGAAACAGAGATACAAGCTTTAGGGGAGAGCTGCACCACCACATTGCAGACTAGACTTGGAGTTTGTGAGGTCTGAGTAGATTTTAGTCTAAAGAAACTTCATGAAATCCCAAATAGAGGGAAGCAAACTAAGAAGTAGTTACTCTATATCTAAATTCCTTACAGTAGGGTTCCTCTGGTATTGTTTGAATATAACGGTAGCCTGTAGGATACTTGTGTTTTTTTGTGCACCTCTTCAAGAACAGAAGCATGCAAGTAGTGTGCACAGTCCGAGGAACAAAGAGGGAAGACATCCAAGAGATTCCCTAAATGTCAGCCTTCATGGACTTGACCATTATTCATAACTTCTGCATTTGTCTGTTTCCACATTGGCCTTTGAAACAAGTTTCAAAAAAGATATTCTATACCTTGCTACTTAAAAAAAAAACAAAAAAAAGGAATAGTTAGTCAAAACTTGCATAGACAGGAGAATCAAATACAGGTAGGAAGTAGATACTCCAGTTAGCTGTTCAGCTCAGCTCTAATACTTCTAGCACTCAGGGTTACAAAGGAAACAAGATAGGGCACTTGATTTTTATTTTTCAAGAACAGGAAACATATCAGGTTTCAAAGGAGATGCAAACTCTTTCCTAAAACCAAGTTATAAAATAAGTTTATGCAAGTCTTTAGACAAAGGGCATTAAAGAAATGAATGTATAATGCAGCAACAAAGGTTTCCAAGAAGATGCAGAACTCTTCTTGTGAGTGACTTTTTGGTGTCTACTACACAAACATCAAGGGTGTGTCCATTAAGGCCACTTTCACAGAGTGCAGCTAAGAGTTTTAAGTTTCCTGTGATGCACTTTTTTTGCCTGAAAAATAGACTAGGTGGGTAATTTCCATTAAAGCTGTGGTTTTCAAACTTTGATGCACATTAGGATTACTTGAGGCACTTTAAAAAGTATCTGTGCCCTGGCTGCATCCCAGACCAATTAAATCAGAGCCTTTGATGGTGGACCCCAGGCATCAGTATTTTGTAAAACTGATTCCAAAGGTTAACCTAGTTTGAGAACCAGTGCATTAGATGATCTTTACTTAATGTTAATTCCTTCAGATGAATTTTTCAAGTAGTTACATCCTAGAATGCCATTATTCCATGTTGTTGATTTAAGGAAGTCCATATAGTTTCTATTAACATTCTCTTAGGAACATTGAAACTTGTATTTATGCTGGGACCAAGGGCCACTACACCTTTCTTCTTCATAACCAGAACCAGAGTATTCATCAAGAAGCTATGTAGCATCAGCCTTAGCTGACCTTATCCTGGCTGTTGGAGAATATAGGACCTTAGATGAAGTATAGGGTAAACTTTTACACAAATTATTTCTGGCTCTGGAAAGGCTGTTGTCTTGGGAGAATGCCAGCATCTCTCCAAGTGAGATAAGGAGAGACATGTATTCCCTAGTTCCTTTTGAAGTTAAAAACATGGTTACATTTAATATCTGAACTCTCTGACCCTTAAAAAGGTAATATGATAGACAGTGGGTATTTGTTTAAAATAATCAATTCTTTTAATTTTGAACTTGGAATAACTGAATATATCTCAAAGGGTTGAAACATCAGAGAATCATTGTTTTTATGTAATCTGGATTTTATCACAGTCCAAATAATACCTCTTTGGGATAACAGAAAGTGTGTATATGTGTGTGTGTGTGTGTGTGTGTGCGCACGGGCCCACGTTCACGCATGCATGTGTGAGAGAATGAGAAAGAGATGGACTGTGAATGAGAATTATTTTGAATTGAATCATAGTGAAGCATATAGCGGGAATCATACAATAATAGTATTCTGGTTAAGAGCCACTTGATTTTTTTGGCCTCGGGCAAGCCATAACCTCTGCTCCTCACTTTTCTCACCTGGAAAATTATAATTCCTGCCTCTTAGGCTTATTTTGAAGGTTAAATGAAATAGTTCATAAAGCACTTAGGATGGTGCCTAGCACATTGCCAGTACTATTTAGGTGTTTATTAGAGCATAATATCAACTTGTCCCACTAAGAATATTCTAAAACTGCTTTATTGTGTAAAGGCTTTTAATGGAGATGCTTTAACATCCCTAAATTACCTTTCTTTTGCTTGCTCAGGAAGTTCTTTCTAACCTAAATTCTTTATGCTGTGCTACTGAGTATCATGTAGGATTGCTTGTCCCCTGAGACCTCACTGAGTGAGTTCCGTCCTCAGATAACTGAAATGCAGTTATTCCCTCCCTAGCCTTAATTCCTATATTCTAACTCTCCAGTTGACTTCTGGGCTCCACTTATCTGAACCCACCCCAGTTCTTCCATGTGTTGAGCAGAGATGTGCTTGGGACTGATTATGATGGGAGGATGACCTCATAGCTTCTGATGCCATCTTCCAATGTATATAACTCAGCCCTAAGCATGCTTTTTAAAAATAATGGCCCTAAATTGCTAACATTTTGTCATCTGCTCAGACTCCTGAATCTTTTTCTGCTCCCTGGACTGAATGGGATCAGCTGGAGCGAGATGCCTTTGTGCAGCCCTGCATTTACTGTGCCTGAGGGACCTCCAGTAGCGCTGTGTGTGCCCGCTGAGTAATGTGGGTGATGACTACAGCGACAGTGCTGCTATTGTGTCCAGAGCTTTGGGGCTGTAATTTCATAATGAAATGGAAAAACATGAGATTAAAAACCTGAATCTAGCACAGTAATTATATTTAAGTATCACAAATCATCTCTCTGTATTTAGTTTGGTGTTTGAGATTTGGCCTCTCTTTGTGGAATACAGTCACGTTGTTTCATACATCTGCAAAATGGAAGGCTTCTAATTTATGGCTAAAATGTGGGAATTGCTTTCTCTTAATGGGAAGGTGACGAGAATGGTATTAAATTTGAAGGAGCTGGTTTGCTTCATTGACTAGAGTCAAGAAGGGAGGTTGTAGAACAACTGCCAAGGTAAAGATATGTTTGGGTCTTTTCATGGTTTAATTCCCAGCTACTTAGATGTGACTACAGGCTCTCTCTTTAGAAGTTAACTGACATAGGCTGGCCTGGGAAATTCTCCAGGCCTTCAGCAAGCAGTGCAGTTGCAGACGTATAAATACCTTGTGTGAGTCTGAGTTTCTGTAAGGATGAAAGACTTACCTCCAGTTCGTTTCCCACAGGTAGGTTAGTGCGCTGGCTGTGCCTGGTCTGTTCACTACCGGGGACCTTACATGTACCTGCAGGCTCTTTAGTTTGGCTGAGCCCTGGTGGAATGGGAGGGTGGGGAAGGTGTAGGTGGTGGCAGCTGGCAGGTGTTCCTGGGTGGTGAAGAACGGTGAGTTAGGCTCGGGGCTATTCCTTAATATGAAGTTAGAGGGGAAGGTGATTTAAGACTAATGATATCTCCATCTCCTTGATTTTTAGGAAATATCAGATGTAAAATGATCATAAAAGGAAGCTGTGAAAGGGATAATTATTATTGTCAGTCATTTACTGATTATCTACTATGAGACAAGCACTTTTTGTTACCATCTTTAAGCTTTGCAGTAGACACTGCTATAAGGGCATTTCTGTCCTTATAATACCTCCCACCACCAAGTAATTTCTGTTGATAGAGGCACTACAGATTATCCCTGCTTCCCCAAATCTTTCCTCTCAGATTCTCTGTGATTCTACAAGGCCAAGTACCTGGAGGATCTGAACTGCTTTGAGCCACTGTTTGTTGATGCAAGTGTGGGCTACCAGTCACCAGCATTGGAATCATCTGGGGAGCTTGCTGTACCTCCTAGCCTTCATCAACACGCCCTAGCCAGGAATATTCTGGTTCAGTCGGTTAGGGGTGAGAGGGTTTGAGGTCTAAGAATTTGGATTTTGAACAGCCACCCAAGGGATTCTTATTTACAATAAATCTTAAGAATCACTGCCTTAGGGCTCTCTCTCCCAGGAGCAGGCTATTCCAAAGGATTTGTTATGTTGAAATTTGCTCTGTGGAACATGGGCCTATTTTTCAGTCCCCTGCCCCTTGGTATCAATGTCTTGGGTGAAAATGCCTGCTTTGGTGGATTCCATTTCTTCTGGATGTAAGGAAGGCTGGGCTTCTTTGCCATGTTACCCACCCTCAGGGGTCGTAGAGAGAGAGGAGGGAGGCCTGCTAGGGGAGAGGTGGCCTGTCTCCAGCACTAAACTTGTCACCATCTAGGGCCTATGGTAGTTTCTGTTTCCACTGGAAACTCATTGAACATACTAGCACTATTTATGTTTTTGGTGTAATATATAAAAACAGCAATTCAGGGGACTTCCCCGGTGGTTCAGTGGTAAAGAATCCGCCTTCCAACGGGGAACTAAGATCCCAGATGCCGTGGGGCAACTAAGCCCTTGCACTAAAACTACCGAGCCCGTGCGCCTCAACTAGAGAGACCATCCGTCCTGGAGCCCGCACGCCACAACTACAGAACCCATGTACTCTGGAGCCCATGTGTCACAACTAGAGAGAGAAAACCTACATGCCACAACTAGAGAGAAGCCTGCGTGCTGCAATGAAAGATCCCGCATGCTGCAACGAAGATCTCAGGTGCTGCAACTAAGACCTGACGCAGCCAGAAAAAAAAAAACCCACAGCAGTTCAATGAAATTGAGCAAAGATTTATTGAGTAGCTGCGGAGGCTAAAGTGTCATGCCAAGGGGGACGGCATATGTAAGTAAAACAGTTTCCAGCCTTCATCCAAGGGGCTGTGTTCTAATGCTGTCCTCAGTCCTGACTCACAACTTTGGCGGTCTGAGCCTGTCCTGTGATAGGGGCTTCTACAGAGGGAAGTCAAAACAGAGTGCTCCAGGAATGCCGGGGTGAAAACAGTTCATCCCAGTTAGGCAAAAGGCTTCTTTGGGGAAGCGGTCCAGGGAAGTGGCTTTCAACCTTGCCTGTGTTTTAGAATAACCAGGGAGAATTTTTTTAAAATCTTAATATCGACGCCGTACCCCACAGCAATCAAATCAGAATTTTTGGAGTTTGATCACAGGCATCAGTATTTTTAAAGGCTCCCTACATGATTTTCCTGTGCAGCCAAGGCTGAGAGCCCCCTATATAGAAAGAAGGGCACATCAGCTGTCATTGGGATGAGGGATAGGTAGAGATGGAAAAGGTATTCAAAGCGTGAACAGAGGCCTAGAGGCAGCAAAGTGAAAGCTCTAGCTGGAGAATGCTGCTCAGTGGGGTGTGATTGGAGCACGGGACTCCTGGAGTGAGTGGGGAGGGAAATTATGCTAATTAGGTAGGGTTGGATTAAAGTGTTCTGCCGAGGAATTGGGAGACATCATGTCTTTGCACTGTGCTTGGAACTCCCACTCACCTCCTGTTAACATGGAGGATGAGGCCCCGGGAACTTGTTGCTGCCCCAGGTACCGGTTGGTCAGGGCAGGTAACATGAGGCATGCTCAGTTAGTTCCCTTTGCAAGGTTTTTTGCCTTAGACCATACATCTCAAGCTCGTGCCAGGCTTAGCACTTTCTCTTGGCGTCTGTTGTTTGCCATTTTTCTTTTATAAAAGCAAACTGAAGGTAACTTGGGGTCAGTGTGGTAGGAAGGTATTGATGTTAGGCAAGAACATGGCAATATTTTTCGTCTTTTTGCTGGGCTCCTGTGAGCATGTTGTGGGAGAGTTGCTGGGCATACTGGGGGCAGATGTTTGCAAGTAAAAGCGTGTGTGTTTCTGTGTTCTTGCAGCTGCATTCATTTTGTGCCCAATTCCACTGAGGCCTGGTACTTTATCTGCTTATTGCTGTTTCTGGGAAGTTAATTTGCAGGTGCTATAAATATGCATGGTTCATATACTTCATTTATTCTTTCTCCCTCGAAGCCTCTCCTCTTCATTAGGCACTTTGCATTTGTCTGTTTGGTGCCTGTATTTTTTATGCCACTATTTTGATAGTAACATTACAGGTAAAGCCACTCAATTACGTAGGACTCTTTCTGTGCTTTGGGCAGGTGCATCTGTGCAGCCCAAGGGGAGGTCCATGTTTCAAGGTTTTGTTTCTTGTTACAGGTAGAAAAACCAGGAGAGTTCAAGAGAGAGCTCATTTTCTTTCATTATTAGCGAGGAGACTATGCATTCACAAACAAAAACCTTAAAATAGTTCATAAAATAGTGCCACTCATGTACCCACCCTTCCATTCATCTGTTGACCCTCCCTGCCATCCACCTATCCATTTAGAGAAGGTAGTACAATATAGTAGTTGAGAATAACAGACTCTGGAGCCAGTCTGCTTGAGTTGAAATGGTGGCTCCTCCACTTGTTTAATCTTTCTCTGTCATCTTTAAAATGGATATCGTAACAATCTCATAGAGTTGTGATGATTAAGGGATTAATGTACATAAAGTGCTTAGAAAGTGCCTGGGCATAGGGAAGTTCTAAGTTTGCTGCTGCTGTTATTATTATGGTTGCTGTTATTAATCATGGCAAATAAAATGTATTGGCAGATGAATTTGGTCCATTGGCTTCCAGTTTTGTGATCTTAGAATTTATAGAGGAAAAAAGTTTGGAAAGGGAGTTTGGGCTGGATCATGGAGGGCCTTGATTCCAGATTTTAAGATCTGTAAACAGTGAGAAGGCCTTCCGGTTTTGGTCTTGGTAAGAGACGTCCATCAGAAAGTTATTCTCACACCTTTGCACAAAATAAATCATTTGCAGAATTAGAACAATTAGGGGGCTATTTTAATGGTCCAAGGTACAATAAAACGAATGAGAGTAGTGACAACAGAAATTGAGACTTGGCAGTGGGACACGAAAGGTTCTTTCTATGGTTAGATTCTCTTGTACTTGGCTTGAGAAGGGAAGATGGGAAATTAATTAAGAACCAAAAATTTTGGTGCATTGATGCCCTCCATCTCCACCCTTGATGAGATGGGAAATTGTTATGTACGTATCATTAGTGGTTATTAGAGGCAGAGGGGCTAGTGTCATTCTGTTCTGTGCTTTTACATGGCTCATTATCAACAGGATGCAATTAGCTCTTGAAGGGTGCCTGCCTGTTCTCCTCTCCACCTAATTACTGTGTGGAGCTTGGGTTCATGCACAAAGTTACCTTGATTACACAATAAGTTTATGGAGCTGTAAATGTTCGTACACTACTTGGAGAAGGCCCTTCAGACTTTAACATTCAGGGCTGCTGTGGGTGGGCTGAGAACAGCCGTGATGGATATGTTTTCCAGATTCCATGGTGTGACGCCTTAGGGTTTTCTATCCCTGTTCAAGTCTTCTCTTCTTCCACAATCGATAGACAATGCAGTGAAAAGATGTAACCTAACTGAAGATAGATGGAGTGGACCAGAAGTTGAAAATAGGGAAGAGACTGCACAGTCCTGCAGTCTGTCCCAGAATCAGACATTTTTGTGGCGTGATCTGGAAGAAGAAAAACATTTATGGCCAAACCTCACTAAATTGAACAATTGTGGGGATGGTGCAGACAGATTTGTGGGGTAGTTGGAAAGAAATGCAGTTCTATTATTTTTAGTTATAGACTGGTAACTTGAGCAAGGGCAATGAGGTATTGCCTAGCAGTACTTTTTTTGTTGGGGGGATTGGCCTTCATGTATAATTCGGAATATCAGTCATTAATATTAAATATCTTTGATTACTTTCCTCTCTTTGATGGTGTGATCATGTCTGTATGATCTCATTTATGCTCTCATTTGTCCTGATAGCAGACTCTTTATGTTTGCAGTAAAACTTCCTTCAGCCTCACTTGAGTCTAGATTGCCCTAGAGCTTTTAATTAACTACAGTACATCTGAATGTGGAGGGTTTTTATTGAGAGGATGCAGTGGAATCACATGGTGGAGAGTGCGTAGCGAACAGATATGGGTTCGTTTACTCCCTCTTTCCACTTTGAATGAGGGAGTGGCTAAGTGGCTAAGTTTCAAGTTTTGGAATACTGCTTTCTTACCTCCACCCCTAGAGAGTAACCTTGGAGGGGAGATGTTCTGGGACCTAGGGATGGTTGTGAGTGGGAGGTGGGGAGGAGTATTACCCAGAGCCCAGGTGTCCCTGCTGTCTTGTCTAGAACTCAGTGGTTCTCAAACTGCCATGTGCCTGAGAATCATCCTTCCCCTGTCTCCCCAAGGGATGGGGTCAGACTTCACAGATCTTGAGGTGCTGCTTTCTTGCAGAGATTAAGTATACAAATCCTGAATCCAAACCTGGACTGCTGTGCTCCCCCAGTGCCCACTCAGCAGTCCTGGGCTGGTAGGAAGGCAGATGTTTCCTCAGCAGAGATGTGAAGCTCTTGCCTTCTTTTTTTGTCCTTTTAAATTCACACTGAAGAGAGTATTAGATATGCAGCAAAGCAGGAAGGAAAACTGACCTTGCCTGTCTCCAGAGTCTCAGGGAGATAAAGGAAGTGCCTGACTTGGAGGCAGCTGGAGATGTGTGGTGTTCCAGAAGGCCTCAGCTCTCAAATGGGCTCTTGGCAGCCTCACCGGTAATCACAGTGTGATCGCTACTGGGCTTCCTTATTTAAGATGCTCTTAAATTTTCTTTTCTAACAGTGTAAGGTTATGTCTTCACCAGCTCCTCAAATTTAAAAAAAAAGAAACAGAGGGAGGCAAAACAAATCCCAGAACATTTTTTTCCCTCTTTCTAAAGGTTGCAAACATAAATCATATTTAGAACAATGAATGGAACTTATTTTTTATCTTCAGAAAGCTGGGCCTCTGGCATCTTAAAAAGTCTCTTTATTTTAGAAAGGAAGGAGACTGGTAAAGCGGAAGGGCTACGCTCCCGGGATCAGGAGACTCGGCTTTGCCACCAGCTGCCTGGGGCTACTTGGCCAGAACCGGTCTCCACTTTGAGCCATTTTCCCTCTCTATAAAATAATGTGGGGGCCATCAAGCTATTTCAGTGAGAATGCTTTACGATTCTAGTGATGGACTCAATGCCTGCATCATAGACAGTTTGTAGATTTTGTCACCCTATTTCGAATTTGTGAGGTATAGTGCCTACCATCTATCCTTGTTGCACTCGGGGTGTCTCTTCACTAGTGTTTCATAAAATTGTGGTGAGCTGGGGGGACCTTATGAGAACAGATGGTTCACCCTGTGTTCATTTTACACACGAGACACATGGATACCCCAACTTGCTTTCCCTAAGGTTGGGGCATCATTTGGGGTCTTTTCACCTTTCTCTTTGGTGTGTTTTAAGACGTTGTGGTGCCCCCTCACCAAGGTGTTTTCTTTCAATTCCATATTCCTTCCATTTTCCCTGGGACACTGGAGTATTCAGTTGCAGTTTTGGGCAAAAGTACTCCTGTGGCCTCCAATGTTTTAAAAATTATAAACTCCTTGTAAGAAGAATTTGATCATATTTGAAGAATTTGATCATATCATACTAATATATTTACACACTTTACAGATGTAGTAGGTTATACAGTATATGTTAGAAATTACATAAGAATGGTATGAGAAATAATTATAAATAGAAGCTCTGATTTTTTCCCAGTGCCCCAGTGTATCAATTTATACCTTCCATGGAGTGTGAACTTACTTTGAGGACCACTGATCCCACACCATGGTGGGCTTAGACTTTAGACTGCCAGCTATGCAATATCCTGCGGCACTTGTCAAAAATACTAATTCTGGTACCTCAACCCAGACCATTGAATGAGAACATCTCCTGGTAGGACCTGGGAGTCTGCATTTTCAGCCAGTTCTCCTGGTGCCCCTGAGCCAGTTTTGGCAACCACTGTTAGAGACAAGCAGAAGATATATCATTTGTAGTACCTATAAACTGCATAATCGTACATGGAATTTCTCAGAACCCCTTCAGGATTCTCTAGGTGCTTTTTTGGTTTGTAACTCCAAATATTTGCTATTGTACCTCAGTCTTTTTCTCATTAGAAATCTAAATATTATTGAAAAGCTAAAGATAATGAAAAATTAGACAATCAACCTTTACCAAAGTAGATTTAAGGGTTGTTTTTAATAACTTATGTGTCTATAACTATATGTTTGAAAGGATATTTCAGTATCCTGGTTATTGAGCATGTACTCTCAAACATTCAAATAAAATCAGTGTCAGATAAACATGTAACAGGAAATTTGTTTCTAACTATACACTCCAGGTCAGCCTGCTCCCAGCTGCCTTGTGGATGTCAGGGTTATCTGTTCCTGTATCAGCTTTGGGAAAGCTCCCACACAAAGTTCTAAGTAGCAAGAGTGCAGGCCATTTGAGAAAATGTGATAATTAAGATTCAGCAGCTAGACTAAGGCTGAATGAATAGAAATCAGAGCAGCAGCTGAGCTGGTGGGAGTGAGTAAGCCGTAATTATATCTGGGGTCACCAGATATATCCCTGGTGTAGAATTCCAAAGCAGCCCCTCCTTTTGCTGTCTTCTCCTACCCTGAGATTTGGCCAGTTATCCCTAACCAGATTTGATCAGGCACACCGCTGGGGTGAGATTGTGAAGCTACTTTTGCCCACATATTGTGATTTGGTATTTAAAAAAAAAAGTTCACTTCCCTGCCAGCCTCAGTTCAGTCTTGTAGCCTCTCCTGCAGTAAGTGTGCCAAAGGTCAGGAATTCTGTCAGTTTGATTCGGCTCTGCTGCCCTGATAGCAGCTAGTGCAGGCCTTGGGACATAGAGCCTCCGGACATGAACTGATGCAAGTATCAGTGATTCAGAAGATCCCACATGGTGGAGTCTCTGCCCACTTATTCAGCCACAAACAGGTCTTGTAGCTCTCCTGGCTCCTCCCTGCACTTTTCCTGGAAAGGGCTCTGTTGTTTCTGAGCCTTCCCATTTGTTTCTACTCTCTCTGTCTGAAGTACTTCCAACCCCCTCACCTTTTTGCTTGGCCAATTCCTACTTACCTTTTACATAAATAGTTACAATTGACACTTCTTTTGGTCTTCCTAAACTAGGATACGTATCCCGCTGTGTGCTTCCATGGTCCCCTCACTTCCCCTAGAATAACTATTATCATAGTTTTTGGTTCTTACTTACTAATTGTTATCCCCTAGACTAGAGTCTGCTCCACCAGGACAAGAATTCTAGTCTTCTTGCTCATCATTGTTTCCTCATTGCAAAGTGTAAGGTATGTGACATGGTAGGTTATCAATCAACATTTCTTGACTGAATAAAGTAAGTACATAATAAAACAATATATGTCAGTTAATGGGGTTATTGGTAAGGATATACTTGTCAATTTCAATAGTGGTAATTAACACTGCTAGGTTTAACTGCTGGGTTTTATGAGAAAGAATGATTAAAAGTAAATAGAAGGGAAATGGAACTTATGACCAAAAGGTTTTATGTGCCTGTTGATGCCTACTGCTGGGCAAAACTTTCTACAAATAAAGCAAAGTCCCTTGATGGACGTAATTTACATACTATAAAATATTAAAAAATTAAAGACATTACTATGCAATATGGTGTTTACTATACTATGTACAATCTGTAAAAAAAAAAGAACTTAGGTGTCAGTACCAACATGCATTCATTCATTTATTCATTCACTCAGCAGGTTTATTCTTTGTATATGTGCCAGACACTATTCTAGATGCTTAGGACCCAATGGTGAACAAAACGTACAATATCTATCCCAAAGGAACATACATTCTAACGGTGGAGACAGTCATTAAAGAAAGTAAATAAATAATCTAGAATATTAGAAGCTGGTAAGTGCCATGGAGAAAAAGGAAGGAGGAAGGAGACCCAGGAAGTGCTACCGTGTGTTTTGGGGGTGGTGGTGGATGCAATTTTAGATTCAATGACCAAGACAAGTGTCACTGAGAAGATGGCTCTTGAGTAATGATCTGAAATGGGGTGAGGAAGTGAGCTGGGCAGGTATCTGCGAGAGAAGAGAGGTGCAGAGGCCGCGAGGTGAGATGGTATGCTTGGCTCTTTGGAATGTGCTCACCATCCTTCATGTTTATTACATTAACCAGACCAGCATGTTGGGATCAAAGTGAACTGTTTATCAGAATCTGTATATGTTTCCTGTCTTTGGACAGCTGCCCTAGCTAATCCTTAGCTTGAATATGTACTTTAAGGGTAGTGGATTTATTTCTTTTTACAAAGTTTGTTTGATAGAAAAGGCCCTACAGAAACCTTTCTTTTTCCTTTTGTGGGTCAGAATTCCTGCTTTATTATCTGTGCTTACCCTCCAAGCTCTAGTCTGTGGCGGAACCACCTCTCTGAGAGCTTGTATTCCTTGAGGGCAGGGTACATTTCTTGTTTAACCAGTTTACACAAGTCTTATCACGCTGTCCCCTGCATGGGGAGCTGATAAGTTATTTTGGCTGATAATGGAAGGGCTTTTCTGTCTACTTCTGTCCCCCCTTGATGGCTTCCTTATCTGTTCTCCTGTAGCGCTGTGAACTCATTTCATTACTTAATGAAATTTTATCTTATGTTATTGCTTATTTTGTGCAGCTGTCTTATCTGTCCAACTAGAGAAGAACTTGCATTTTCTTTCTCAACCTTGGAGTGCTGGCTCGTAGTGGGTATGCTATGTATATACATCACTGGTTGCTGTTGGTCAAAGTGCTTGTCCCTTTTGGATGAGTGAACCAGTATCTTACTTTTGCAGTGTTTTATTTTTATTTTTTGGTTTACAGTCTATATCTTGAGTTCAGTTCTACTTAGGACTTGGCCTGGGTACACTGCTGGAGAGCCCAGGGGAATAGTATAGTTATTAAGGGAGAAATCCTTTGTGAATTCTTAAATCTTCCAATGTAAGGATTTTTGGTTTATAGTGGTTTTCTGCAGATTGACAGTTCTTCCGAGAACCTCTGTTGACTGTTCATGACAGACACCTTGTAAATTAATTGTTCTTTTAAATTTCATTGAGATTTTCTTTCTCTCTTGGTGGTCATTTCCTCAAAAATATTTGCTCACTCCAAGGCAATTACTATAATGCCTAATAAAAGCGAATGAAAAAGCCAGGTTCAGCTGTGGGTGCTGGTCTGGGCAGTTTCTAGCTCCTCCCACAATGGTGGGCAATAATCAGATCTGTGTCTCAGCAGAATTATAAATGACTGCATTTTATGGCTCTCCTTAGGAATTGCTTTGCTTGGAATACTGTAGTTGAAACTGCTGATGTACTGTGCACTGTTTTCTATCGGCAGTCTACTGTGATTGGCACCAACTGGAGATAACTCTTGAATAAATACTGCCACTTATTACATGTGGTCGCTGGTCCCCCTCAGCAGACTGTGCATGTCACTTTGAGGCGGTCATCCAGGAGCCCCTGATGTCCACCAGTGTATCACCACTCACTGCATATGCTTCCTTATATAGTGACTTTTTGGATTGCTTTTCTGGAAACCTCTGTGTCCCAATCCTCATCTGTTTCCTCTGCCCATACACGAAAGTCCGTATAGTTGTTGATAGTTATGGAAAATACAACCTGAAGACTTGCAGTCAAAAAATAAATCCCTGTCTGCCTATGCCAGTCAGTACCACCTGTAAGCTAGTTAAACTCAGCATCTCACAGGTGTTCCTAGGGAGGAACACAGTGTCACACACTCGTTTCTTTGGGACTATTAACATTTTTCAGAGCTCTTTAAATTTCATTTTCCAGTGACACCATATTAAACAGGGAAATAGGAGGGAAGGAAATGGGAGTTTTGCTGATGGATGGACCTGGCAATCATAATGCATACACACGGGGACACACACACACAGACCCCTGTAGTTTACTCCAGGTGGAGTGTCACAGCAGTGTGGCAGGTGTCTTCTGTGGGGAGTTAGAGCTTTCAGTCCTCATCATATGAAACTTCCCATACCTTTGATGTTGCCTTAGAGCTCATTATTGATTTCTGCAGCATGTCAGAATTACCTGACTTGGTTCCTGGTATGGCTCTGAAATGCTGAGTTTAGGGTGGATTTGAAGTGTCACTTTGGTCCTTACTTTGCAAAAGTCAGTGAAGAGTTGCCATGATAATTAATCCTATAATGCCTTTAATGAAGATTTAAATTATCGTTCTCCTGATCTGTTAGTTTTATTCCTTGTTGAGAGCCAAGATACAGGATCATGGGCTCACAGTTACATGGATGGTGACAGACCTGGGTTGTTGTTGAGAATTGCAGATTTTGTCGTCACATGTGTCATGTCTTGAGTTGTAGCATCTTTGGGTTCTATCAGCTTCACCTGGGAACTTGTTTGAAATGCAGATTTTCAAGGTCCCATCTTGATTTCCTGGGGGCGGGAGTGGGGGTGGGAGGAAGCCAGCAATCTGTGTCTTAATAAGCCCTCCCAAGATTTGGATGCACAGTCAAGTTTAAGAATCACTGAACCAGGGGGACGTTGCTTTCCTTTTAGTCTCTTGAGCTTACAGCAGTTGATATTTTAGCTTTTATGTGAGGGAGGACAGTTATGTCTTCCTTTAAACTCTTCCTTGGTGCAGTTGATTGTCAGATGCAGAATGCTGACGTGAGGATGGATTGTGAATATGACCCACTGTGGCAGTGTTTACAGCCTCAGCCCAGTGCTCTGTGGACTTAATTAAGTAGCACCCTTGGTAATAGGTAGCTTCAAGGATGTTGTGAGGTTACATGGCAATACTTTCAAAACACACCAACTTTATGTTTGTGGCAAGTGCTTTGTCCAGTGTTGGCATTTTTGAAATCATCCTTTATCTCTGTCCCTGGCCCAGAAATTTCCTTGTGAGAACTATATTTACTTTAGACAGACTGCTATGGATAGTCAGAAGGAGGGGACAAACAATACAGAAAAGCAGACTTTCTTAGTATTTCTTGGCTGAGAAGAAAAAAATTCCAGTGAGGAGTTAAAGAGGCTTCATATCTTGAGTGAGGCAAATGATCACAGTAGGATGGTAGAGGAATAGAGTGCAACTGTAAGAAAATATCCAACTATATGCAGACAAGAAAATATGTGGGGGAAAAGAATATGAAAAAGAAACAATGCAAATTATTCTGCGTGAGTTTTGCAAATCTTTGTAAAGATGGAACCAAGCAACCTAGGGAATCAGGTAGGTAATCATCCTAAAAATTACAGTAGCGATGAACTCTTTCCTTCTGAGACAGGTACAGGAATCAGAGCCAACTTTTATTTCCCTTAGGAAATGTAGATGTGATGCCCCCAGTGAGCACTAAGTTAATATTGGATGATAGTATTCCAGCAACTGGGACAAAGATAGTTTTCTTTTTCCTGACTGATTCTAACCAAGGTCTTTTACTAGCTTCAGAACCACAGAAGAAAGACAAGAGTATGAGGATAAAATTCAGAAATTTTGCTTTTTCCTAGGATATTCATCTAAAGGTTTAACAGAAGATGATGTTGGAATGGAATATAGTAATAGCTTATATTTGTTGCTTCCATGTATGAGGCATTGTTCTAAGGGTTTTACGAGTATTGCACCATTACTCCTTACACAGTGTTATGAACTAGGTTCTATTATCTTCATTTTATAAGTTGAGGAAACTGAGGCACAGATAGAAGTTAGTTCACCCAAGGTCACACAGCTAGTAAATGGGACTTAATCCCAAGCAGATTCATTCCAGAGCCCTTGCCTTGTACTGTCACACTCATCTGTGGGCTCCTTCTTTCTTATGATTTCAAGTAAAGAATTGTCATGGATTAGCTTTTTACTACAGTAAAAGTGCTTGTTTGTCAGACCCTTCATCATATTTGGTCCTAGGAAAATAAGTCTTTGACCTTATTTCGGGAGTTTTTTTGTGTTTTTGTTTTTGTTTTGCATTTAACGTCTGATCAGGAAATATTTGTTGTGTAATATTATTACACCACTGAGTGTAGATTTTAGGTAGAAACTTAAAATATTTATAGCAAGTGGTGGCCAGCTTGCTCGTATGATGTTTAGTTTACTGGATCTCATGTTGCCTCCCTGAAGCTTAAATAATATAGTGGCTGCACAGGGGTATCATGGAAACGAAATGTCATAAGTGTAATGAGCTCAAATAAGATGATCAGTGTCTAATGTGTTTTTTTAAAGTTGTTGTTTTCCTCTTTTTAACAAAGATGACACCAAGTTGGAAACATCTGGATTATGTCACTATGGGTATTTAATTATTTTTTATTATAAATCACCAAGATCAAGATTTAAAATGCTGATTTCTAGTTATATTAGTTATGTATGGCTATGTATAAAATTACCTCAAACTTTACCTACTTAAAAGAGCAAACATTTACTATCTCATAGTTTCTGTGGGTCAGGTATTCCTGAGTGGTTCTTGCTCAGGTACTTTCATGAGATTGTAGTAGATGTTGGTTGGGACTGGTATCACCTAAATGACTGGAGCTGGAGAACCCACTTTTAAGATGGCACACTCACATGGCTTTTGGCAGGAGGCCTCAGTTTCTTACCACATGGACTTCTCCAAAGTGACCTCTTGACATGACAGCTGGTTTTCCCAGAGTGGATGATTCAAGGCAGAGACAAATGACCTAATCATGCAATTCATAACTGTCACTTCTGCCACATTCTGTTAGTCAGAAGGGAGTCACTAAATACAGCCTGCATTCAAGGGAATTAAGCTACCTTGTGAAGGGAGGAATATTAAAGAATTTGGGGACATATTTTAATCATCACACTAGGCATGACTCCATACCTACTAAATCAGACTCTCTGGGTATGGTAATTTGCATTTTTAACAGACTCCCCCAAACGATTTCTGTGCACACTTAAAGAACAACTAGGTAGGTGTTCAGGTGATATTTGTTGGGTGATTCAGTCTGGAAGTAAATGGATAGTATAATGTCACTATTCTGGTTTATTTAAGAAGCCAGATATATTTTTCATGTTAGTGTTGTAAATTTAGTGTTCTAAATAGTTAAGGTGTATGCTTAGGCACTAAGTCTGGTACTTAACTAGGTAATATAGTGAACGACGTATTTCCTTAGATTTTACTTTATCTGAAAAGGCCTTTAGCTTTCATTCTGTCACTCAGATGAGCCCTCCTCTAATTTAGCCTGTGGTGTCTGAGCAGCTACCCTCATAGCCAGAGCAGGAACTTCAGCTCACAGTTATAAAGAAATTAAGTATATGGCTACATAGGGCAAGGCAAAAGGGTATCCTGGGGTTTTTGTTTCAGCATCTAGGGAGCTGGGCAAAATGTCTGATGATCCTTATTGGCTCACTGGCTTCTGCAGCTGCATGCTTTCTGTTAGGAGAGAGAGGGGTGCAAAACCAGGGGGTTGCAAAGAACAGTCAGATGGCTTCTGGAGCCCCTCTAACCTGGACTTCACTCCCTCTTAGATGTTAAAGGCTTTCAGTGGACAATCAGGCCCCCTTCTCCACCATAGCCATCATTTTCTTACCTTCCCATCAACATAAGTCCTCTGAATCCTTGCCTACAAGGAATGCAGCTAGTTATTTCAGAGTGGAGGATGCACATCATGGAAATACATGACTCCTCTTCAAATCTATACACCAACCACCCATCTTCTTCTCTCCCTGCCCCTAATGAAAGAAGGCAGATAAATACAGATGCTCAGAACCCTAGTCTCACATTTCATCTGAAATTCCTTGATTGGTAGAAGCACACAATTAGGGGATAAAAACCCCAGAGAGGAAATAACACAGCGATGCCTGTAAAGAGAGGCCTTTTCAGCATAAGTGAGCATTGCACCCAGAGTCTGTGATCACACACTGGAACGGCCATATGATAGAGCTGACATGGCCCACTGGGTACAACAGATTGTTCTGCTTGTAACCAATCAATACTGCAATTAACAAATATTTATTGAACACCTAGGAAGCACCCTGGTTCACATGGCCCTCATCAGCTATTTTTAAGAGTAATGCAGAAGCTCCTAACCTGTCTGTCTGCCTTCAGGCTTGCCTCTGCCCCAGTTAAATCAGTTCTGTACATTGAAACCAGAGTGAATTTTCCTAAAATATACAAACTTGACCAGGTCATTGACCTACTTAAAATGCTGTGGTTGATGATCAGCATCCAGATAAAGCCCATACTCCCTAGCACAACTTAAGAGGTAAGTCATATTCTGGCTCCTGCCTGACTCTGCTTCCCCACTGCTGCTTCTCCATATACGTTCTAGCTTCCAGACACTCCCCACTCCACATGCCCCCAACATGCCTGCCTTTATGGTGCCGTATAAGAGTGGATTAGGTAGTGGCCTTAGAGCTCAGCTCAGTAGGCTTTGATTCAAGCCACAGCTCTGTGACTTACAAATTGTGTCATCTTGGACAAATTATACTAGACGTTTCCGAGCCTTTAGATTTTTTCCTCATCTACAGAAATAAATTACTAGCCTCACAAGATTCTTGTGAAGATTAACTATGATAATATTTAAAATGCTTAGTGCAGTGCCTGGCCCATAATTAAGGCTGAATAAATATTGCAGTTGCTGTTATCGATGATGTACGGAAGGCCCCTGGCACATAGTAGCTGTTTAATAGAGGAGAGGCCTTTTCCTCCCTGAACCTTGGTCTCTTCTCTGATCATAAGAAGCCCTAACTCTGACATTCGGAGTCTGATTTGGGGTGGGAGTGGCATTGGTGAAGATAGAGATACAGGTTTTTAAGAGACAGAGAGGAAGTCGGTGGAGGAATTGAGGAGCATAGATTTAAAAAGGATCATGCGTTTCCCCCTGATTTTTCCTCCAGTAGAATATGACTAATAACATCATTCCTTGAGGGGCAGGGAAAGACGGTGGTGAGCTGGGATTCGGAAGAAACTGACAGTCTGGCCTTTGGTAAGTCACTGCTTTCTGGCGTTTGTCAGATCATTTGTAAAATGGGCTTGCCATTAGAATTAACTCAGATATTGTGTTTAAAAGCTTTTTGAGGAATAGAAGGCATACTGTGAAATAAGGGGACAATATTATGCTGCCAGTCCTACAATTCACAGCATGTTTAAAATATGTTTTTGAAAGCAACATTTTTATATTTACATACAATTGATGCTGAAGCATGTATCCCCTAGAGATGGAAGTTGCTAGGTGGTTAGGGAGAGTCACACATCCTGGAAGTATCTCTCATGCTTCTCCTCATGCCTTCTGTATCTCTCCTTTGAGAAGAGCTCAACTTTTGCAGTGGTTTTCTGGCCACAGTGCTTTTACTCCACACCACTCTATTACTGTCATAAAAGAGAAATCCGAAGGGCCTCATGGGAAGAATGCTTACCATGGACTCATGGAGTTGGGAAGAGTTGATTGCAACCTAGAACAGATAAAACTTGACCGAACGCTCAGTTTTCCAGTCTGTGATCTGGGGCTGATGATGGCCACGCTGTCCCATCACCGTGAGGTTGAAGAGGCACATGTGGATAGCTAGTGTGTGTCTGGGCATGTAATCAAGACATGACAATCTTTTCTTACTTGGGTGCCTGAAATGGTTCCCCAGTGTCCCCTGAATATCCAGCTCCAAAGTCATCAGTCAAGGAGGGGCCTCCAAAAATGGGCTCCAGGCTCCCCCTATCTGATCTTATTTGTACCTTATTATCTCTAAGTCGTCCCTACCCCCACCCCCAATAATAATTATCCTCCAGACTGAAGGTCTTTCAGGTGATTTTTCTGTTACAGCCTTTTCCTTCTCCTGTGCCTTTGGCCTTGTTGTGCTGCTATTGGTGATATGTTTCCCAAGCCTGTGGGACATGAAGGTCCTGTTCACCTCATAACTTTTCCCAGTGCCACCCGTCCCTACCAGGTGGGATCAATCCTTCATTCCCTGTTCTTCCAATGCATGTTGTTTTACTTCTGTTACAGCTCTTATCACAGTCTGCCTAGTAGTCATTTCTGTGTTTCCCCATCTGGATTCAGAGCCCCTGGAGGGCAAAGACTGTTGTTTTATTTTGTGCTGTTTTTTCTCACCCCCACAGCGCCTGATGCAGTAGGGGTTTAGTAAATACTGCTTGAATCAATGCATGAATGAAATTGTCTCTCCTAGTCCTGTTTGCAGTGCTGTAATGCAGACCAGGTGAATGTAGAATTTTGGCTTAGTGGATTTAGTTTAGCATAGGAAGTGAGTTTTCCAAGAAGCAATACTAGCTTTGAAAACAGAAATTGCCTTTAATCTTGTGGAAAACACATGCCAGCCCTCTCCATAGTAGTCTCAATTACAGGAGAGCATTGTGTTACTGTAAAAACACAAATAAATAAACCCATGACAATACAGTGTTTGGGAGATAAAACCACATAAAAGCCATCTTTCCCCAACTCTTTGGCATGATAATTAGGGTATTTCTGGGAGGAAGAATAAAAAGACACCAGCAAAGAACAAGTGATATTATGTTTAAAAACACTTCTTGCAATTGGCAAGGTGGGAGTAGGGGGTTATATTTTCCATTCAGCACAAATGTTCAGATACCTCCCAGCTTCTGCCAGACCCAATGCTATATTGATTGCACTGCATGATAAATTGGGCACTAGGGTTGCCAAAGATACCAGGCGGTACCTGGAGGGCAGAAGGTGTCACCCAGAAGGTAGTGCTATGAAATTTATCTGTCATACTTTACCTGAACATGACATATTCTTCTAAGTGCTGGGTCTCCATTGGCTCAAGCACCCCCTCTGTGAATCCTTTGTTGTGGGCTACAGCTTTACACTGGATTTTGTTTACTGATGACTGTTTATTTGACTGTCTGCCTGTCTCTTTTTAACCCTAGGGTTCTGGATCCAGGTTCTTTTGAGAATAGAGTAAGAATGATTTTGTCAGCCACTGAGGGCTAAAACCAGACTGAACAGAACTTCTCATCAGCCACTTCTCATCACCTCCTTTTCCAGCAACCTGGGCTGAGCTGCCACCATCTTTCACCCATTGCAATATTGCAGTAGCCTCCCAGTTCTCACCTCTGCCTCCTGCAGAGTATTCTTCACCCAACAGCCAGAGTGGCCCTTTAAAATGTACTTTAGGTCATATCACTCCTCAGTTCAGAATCCTCCAACTAGTCTCCCATTTTACTGAGAATGTAATTCAAAGATTATACTTACTGTGGCCTCCAAGATACTGCATGGTCTGGAGCCTGCTATCTCCCACCTCATCTCCTGATGTCCCTTTTATTAATCCTCTCCGACCCTTGAGCTTTCATGCTGTTCTTAAACCAAGCCAAGCCTTAGCAGCCTCAGAGCCTTTGCACTATTGTTCTCTTAGCCCGGAACATTCTGTACTCGGATGTACATGTGGCTCATACCCTTACTTCATTCAGGTCTGCTTACGTGTCACCTTGTTGGGGAGGTCCAGTCCACCTGTGTCCCCGGTGCTAGAACAATGCCTGGCATATGGCAAGCAAGTAGGAAGTCTTTGAACTGTGAGTAAGCATTGCCCAGCTATTCTAGCCAACTTGGAGAGAGAGCGTATGGTCTAGGGGACAGTAGCTCTGGAGTCAGATGTCAGATCCACGCTGCTGGATTTGTTATCCTCCTCCATTTGATAGATGTTCCACCTTGGGAAAATTCTTTAACTTCTTTAAGCCTATGTTTCTCTACTAGATAAATGAGATTGTGCCTACTGCATGTGATCATTATAAAGAGTTAAGTCAGATAATGTTTGTAAAGTCCCTGGCATTGTGTCTGGTGCACATACTGGATGCTTCCTAATTATTATTTCTCACACATTCTACTTCCTAGTTGTAGACTCATGTTATATGGGATAAGGGGAGTGTCTAAAAATAGTTTGAATATGGTTTGTAATTTTCAAGTGTTCCTGCTTTATCTTCAGAGTTAGACACGTCTCAGACTCTGGGTGTTAGCTGAGGCAGCTCTGTGGGCATATCGGGGGATTTTGGTCAACAGAAAAAGGGAGAAGTCAGCAGCTGAGCCTAGGGGAGGTTCACAGTCCTGTTTGTGATTCAGCAGGGACTGCATTTATGAAAATGGCAATTGAGTCCAAGGCAATTGAGACTTTGGGCTGTGCCAGCAAGTGTGGTATTTCCATTTACATCCTCAGAGTAAGTACAATCTCACCATTATTCCATTGAGGCTCTCCTTGCCAAGAAAAACCCATTGTAAATTTCTGGTTTAAAGATTCTGCAGTTTTAGGGAGTCATACTTTTTGTTGCTTTAACATTTTCTTGGCACCATAAATTTTAAGCCCCACTGGTCTACCTTGTAAATACTATACAAATGTTGTGAAAAGCTGAACCACGTCATTTGTTTTTCTATGTTCCTTATAGGAAATGGTGATGCTTCTGCCCCCACCCGCTGCTTCCCCTCGGTTTCTGCTCAGGAAGTTTGGAGTGAGAAAGTGAGAGTGAGAAAGAAGACAGATTGTCAGCAAAAGATAGGAAGGAGCTTTGCTTTGTGGACAGGGTTGAGCCAGGCAAGAGAGAAAAGTGTGTGGCTGGCAGGGTGTCTGCGTGACGTGGATCCATTGTGTGGATCCCTCCTGCTGGACCAGTGGCCAGCTCCTGGCCAGGCCACCCGGGTGAGGGCCTCTGAAGCAGAGAGCCCTGCACAGTCTGGAGCCTCTCTAGCCCAGCCTAGTGAATAGGACGCCAAAGAATAGGAGCCGTGTTCCCTTTGTCACCTACAGCCCTGCTTTCAAGACTGCACAGTGAATGTGCACTTGGGGGCTCAATTGGCACTTGGAAAAATCTGCAGGAACTTTGTGTGTGCTCAGTGTGTGCCCAGCAGCGTGGGGGGAGTGGAGCATGCACTCTGGAGATGTCTGGGGGCCAGTCCTTGCAGAGGAGGGGCTGCCCTCTTTATGCTGTTGGGTTTGCCGAGAATGTGCTGCCCTTGACAGTGTTGTGGCCAACAGGAAAAGCATTCATGGCATCTTAATGAAAGGCAGCAGTTCCTTTCTTCAAGAATAATAGGTATTCTTTTATGGAGCTAGCCCCTTTTTTAGAGATGGAGAGAGAAGCCAATTATTTTTCAGTTAAAATTTATTTTTTTAATAGTGATACCTCAGTTGGCAAATTACCCTGGTTTTGCTGTAAAGACATTTACAACTAGTCTTCTGACATGGTTTTAAGCTGCCATGTTGTAGAATCTTCAAATAGTATGCCAAAATGTGATAAGGCATCAAAGACTTCCATATCCCATCTGTGTAGCTGATTGCCTTCCTCTGTAACTAGAAAATGGATATGTTTTCTGAAGGGGAATGGGTCTGTTTCCCTCACCCAGCATCTTGCACACAGTCTGACTTACCTCTTTTTATGGAAATTGGGGAGGTTTTTTTTCCTGTGGACTTGATAATATTTACATCCTTAAGAGGGAGTTTGATAGGGGACAGAGTTGTCAGGTTGAAAGGATCAGGTATTTGAAACACCAATCTAAAAGTCATCTTTGGGATGATAAATCTTCTTATCATAAAGAAACAAGGTCAGGACAAGTAGATTTTAGTGTGTTGGAGGAAATGCTCTGCTGTTTTGCCTCTTTTACAGACTGCTTTCTGATCTCTTTTTTTTTCTTTTAATGCTTAAATGAGACTTGGGATAATGAACTATACGTTTCAGCTGTGCATATGTTCTACATATAGATGGCGAGAGACGACAGAGCCATCCCTATTTTTCACCCTATTTACTCTAAGAGGCCCCTGTCAGTAAATGACTTCCTTTTGGAGGCAGTAATTTGTGTTTGGACTTGGGTGACTGTCAACCTGAGTCCAGCCAAGAGAGGTCATGCTATCTGCTTGCTGCAGTTTTCTAGTGGGAAGAAAGGCCAAGCCTTTTGCCTCTGAAATCCAAGTACTACAGGGGATAGAAATGTTGCCTAGGTTTGGGTATAGAGAGGCATTAGTTTCTGAGTAAAGCTGTTAACTGTGGGCACAAGCTTTCTTCTTGGGAGACAGGTAATGTAGAACCAAAGATTTCTGACATCTGAGAGCTTTATTTTGCTGGTGTATCTCTAGAAGGGAGGAAGGAAACATTTTTTGGTCATCCATGTTTCATGCACGGTGCTGGGTACTTTACCATATATTAATTTATTTAATTTCCATTCATTTCAGTGGAATTCAGTCATTTCATCAACTCCTGGCAATTAACATATCCAATCACATTCTGCCCTCCCCAGATGTGTTAGAAGTATATTAGCAGATTAAGTCAGTTTGGGATTAGTACTTTCCTTTATGTGTTAAACTCATTTATTCTGGCTAAGATTGGAATTGGGGATGGGATGGAACTGAAACTTACGTGGAGTGACATAGGTTGAGTGCCTGAAATGAAGGCTGGCTTCACGTAAGTGGCTTCTCCACCTTGTTATCCCCATCCTTTTGGTAGATAAAGAAAACAAGGGCCAGAGAGGTTATGAATCAGCTCTGGTCTCCTATCCAGTAAGTGATAGAGCCAGGATTCTAGGTTGGGACATCTGATTCCAAATCCACTGCTTCTTTACACTGCAGTTACCTTCCTGCTCAAAGTATGTCATTCACTCATTCATTCAGGAGGTGTTTGGTTGGCATGGACTTGGAAGCCAGACAGCTTTGTGACTGTCTGGTAACTTCCTCGGGTAACTTCCCCTGGACCTTCAGTTCCTTCATCAGTAAAATGATGAGTAATAGAAATAGAACCTATCTAGTAAGTGAAGTGCTTAAAATAGGTTGTTGTGAAGTGTTTCTAAATAGTAAATACTCAATAAATATTTACCATTCCTCTTCTTTTTTCATCACCACCACCACCACCACCACCACCACCATCGTCATCATCATCATCATCATCATCATCATCAGAGGCTCACTCTGATCAATCGCTAGGGAGACAAACTAGGATGCAGCTATGCTATTGCGAGTCACTAGTTCTGATGCATGAAGCAAATATAAAAATACAAAACCAACGACTGTATGGTAAGTTGATAACTAAAATATGATCAGGGTGCTGGGGAAGCTTAGAGCAAGGAACGTTTATGGTTTTCATTGCCAAGCTCTCTAGCAGCTCATCCTTATAGCTTCCACCCACCCCTGACCCTTGGTAACATCCCTGTCTTACTCATTTCTTGTTGAAGGACAGTATTTAGTGTACCAGGTTTTGTGGCTACTTTGTGTGAGAGAGGATATGTCTGGCTAAGCGATCATTTGGAGAAATAAGACGTGTACTTAACAATTGGAGGACTGTCAAGGACAAAATAGATCCTAGTACTCTGGTGTGCAGTGGTCTGTGTGAGTGCCCCAGGAAGTCAGATGTGAGTGGGTTCTTGTGGGTTGGTGAGTGAGGTGGACTTTTTGGGGAAAGTGGGCCTTGAGTTGGAGCTGAAAGAACTTAGAATAAGAGCTGCGAAAGGGTGGAGAGCCTGATTGGAGGTGGAGTTATGAGACTAAAAACACAGGCTGGCTTGGCTGGAGGGGGATAGTCCTGCCTTGGGATGTGGGTGGTCCCAGAGGCAGTTTCACGCCATTGCTGCAGGAGAACCTGCCTCTGGATCCCAAAATTATGCACACAGCCTATCTCCACCCTCAGTGAAAAGCCATAATAGCAACTTTGTGTTCACGGTGATGTTTCTGGTCATTTGGCAGGAGATAAAACCCAGAGAGACCCACAGCACGGACACTAGGTCTGAGTGGGTCTGTGAGCACCAACCTAGATGCAGCCTCTTTGTTTGTGAGCTGTTTGCCTGCATTTAAATGCCATTTACATAAGGAACTGTCAAAGTTGAGTTGACCCATGATTATTCCTTGATGTATGTTGAAAAAAGAAAAGAAAAGAAAAGAAAACCCTGGCTAATGAGGAGCTGGGTTCCTTTTCTCCACTGATGACAGCTTCCTTTCTGATCTGATGGTCCGTCAGAAATGAAGGTGGTGTGTGACTGTGGGGTTATGTCCCCGCTGAAGCCGTCTTTCCCTCAGAGTTGTAATTGATGGGGAGACCTGTCACTTGTTATACTGATGCTGTGCAGATTTTTGTGCAGCTGCCAGCCAAGAGAGTTTTAGGACATTATCTGATTGGGTGCAGCTTGTGGCAAAAGCGATAATAAATAGAGAGCTGGTGAGGGTAGATTTTGATTGACCCAAGATTGTATATTATTAAACTGAGTCTGCATGTACATGTCAGTTTATGAAGAACCAGACCCATAATCCAACTTAGGGCTGTGGCAGTTTGGGTTTATTAAATGTGCTTTATATCACTATTAATATTGAGAAGCAGAGAGGAATATCTGTAATCTTTTAATCTATGCAATAATGGTTTGGAGGGAGATTACCAGACACATTGGACTATTGTTTGCCTATAATTGTATTCAGAACTCTTCGAAGCATTGATTTGTTTCTGGCATACAGATTTGGCTCAACAGTCTCATAAAGCTCTTTTATAGTCCTCTTTGCTTTGGATTTTCCAAAAATAATTGGAGAATAATAATAATGTAGCTGGCAATAAAGAAGAGAGAGTAAGGTTGAAAGCAGATTTCTAGCCAAGTGGATAGCCATAAACATCTTCTGTGCTCATAAACACCTGGGTCTGTGACCTCTGTGTTTATATTTATCACCTCATGGGCTCTCTGCTTGGGGGTTATCACTTCAGTGCCTTGTAAAATTTGATTGTGTTTAGTAAGTAGATTCTGAGGTTTTGCTGAGTAGGGGAAACGTGTCCCTCTCCTTAGTTTTCCTTGGGAACAACCGATCTGCCAGCAGGAGCAGATCTTCCCAAGGACAGAAGCAGAGAGCTTGGTTCTAAGGAAACGGTACAGTGGGACCCCGCAAGGGCACCTTTTATACTGAATTAAGTGGCTTTTAATGGAAATGACTTTTGAATGGAAGGGAGTGGGGCACCACATCGAATAAACCCAAGCAGTGATGATGGGTTTTCCTTTTTAAGTAGAAATGAAATTTTTGATCCAAATCAAGGAAACTTTCTTGGCATTGTTGCCACCTTCTCATCCTTTCTTCCCACTTCCAAAACAGGCCTGGGGAAATGAGCCAGAGAAATGCTCTCCAAGTTCAGTTTCACTGACTTTAATAGGAAGGTATGATTAAGTGCTGCAGAGGCACAGTGAACTGCCTTCCATCTTCAGCCGTTCTTTAAATGTTTCTTCAGGAAATTCTAGGCACTCTGTCAACTTGAATCTTCCCCCTTATGCTGTTGCTTAATTGTTCCTAAAGGAAACAACTGGATCCCTGTGAACTGACAGATATGCTGAGTTGCTTACGTAAGCTATTAGTTGCCTGGTTCATGGTGCACACAGTGGGTAGCAGGCATATGGGGGAAGTTTCCAAGAAATCGGCATCTTCAGAGAGTTTTATTATAACTGAACTAGCTTTATTGTAACTAAAGTATGAGCCAGTCTTGAGGTGTATAGGACCCGTATTTTTCAAAGGAGACTATTCTACCTAAGACTTAGTTTCTTGTCCCACGAGGCTAATTGCTGCTGCATTTCATGGAGTTTATGAGGTGTGCTTTCCTCTGCCCTGCTCCAGTCAGACAGTACTGCTTGGAAGTAATATAAGCACAGGATTGATACAGAGCTGCTTCTGCAGTGGCACTCCTCAATGAATTGTGCTGCAGGAAGGAAGGAGAAACCTTACCACATGGCAGGAGAGAATGACATACAAAGGCAATCAGTCAATCAGTAGAGATATTTATCAATCACCTACTCTGTTCCGGGCTTTGTGAAACACAAAAGAAGTATGAGTTCCAGGCTTCAAAGGCACATTCTATCCAATTAGGGTAAGAGAAGTTTAGGTCAGTGTTTCTACAAGTGTAGACCAACAGCATCATCATCCTCTGGGAACTCGTTAGAAATTGCAGATTCACAGTTATCATCCTGTGATCACCAAAAGAATTAGAGACCCTGGAGGGTGGAGCCAGCAGTCTGTTTCACAAACCCTTGCAGATGATTCACATTTATGCTAAATGTCTGTGTTAGGTTGAGCACTTCCAGGGGAATAAATTAGTAAACAAGACACAAGGGAATTAAGGGTTGCTTGCTTGTAGGGTTCAGCAAAGGAGAGAATAAGGTACTTTCCAGCGGGATGCTAACCTGAACTGTCTATTAGGTGTGAAAGGGGTCAGAGGAGGGAGTGGGCAGTGGATCATCAAGGCAGTATTTCCTGGGCGAGGGAGTGTTGAGCCAGGTTTTGAGGAATGAATAGAGAGGGAAGGAGAGGAGCATAAATGAGTACACGTGTGATGGTGAGGGTTCTGTTCCTTCAAAGAGCTCAGTTAAGTGTAGGGAGAACACGGACTCTCAGACTCGAGCCAAGAAAAATAAATGTAAAGTCAAGTACAGAGTTTAGGCAGTTTTGTGGAGAAGAAAAAAATGTTCCTCACAAGTTGAATTCTAGTGTGAGTTCATCTCTTTCATCACCTCTGGCAGGGGTGCAGTTAATTGGGGCCAGGGATCTTGCACCTGGAGAGGCTTAATAAAATGAAGATCTCAAGAAGCTCTTATTTACCTAAGGCCACTGCTTTAAAAGTGGGAGGCCGATGGCTCTCGTGAAAAATAGGGGTGACTCTGTGTAAAAGGGATGAGGTGCCTGCATAGGTAAAGCTCCCAGTATTTTTAAGATGTTCTGTGTGTACTGGAGAGAGGGATCTGGAATTTAACATGGGGATGGGGGTGGATCCAGAGGAGTGGGAGTGTGTGAGGAAATATAAATTTAAGTCTAGTAAGTTTTTCCTTTTTTTTTTTAAAGGCAGAAAGGAGGCACTGAAAGTTATGGCAAGTAACAAGATGAGAGATAATTTCATGAATCTAATTAGAGGGGAATCAATGACTAGAGGGAAGTAGATGGGTTAGGAGGCTATTGTAATCACAAAAGTGAGAGATGACCAGCGTTTGAACTAGTGCAGCTCTAGAAAAATGGTGGTGTGAACAGCAGTAGGAGGTCATGGTAGTTGAACATGGAAGAGAAGAAGCAAAGGACCAGCCACCAGTGTCTTCCATGGGTAGTTTAATAAACTCCTTACAGCTGTCATTGGTGGATCTTAACCATCACCCTTTTAATGATATAGAGATCAATTTTTTGCAGAAGGTCCAAAGGCTGTGTAGCTAGGAAGTGGCAAATTTAAGACCTGACTCAAATCTGTTTGCCTGAAAAGGCTATATATACCCTTTCTGCTTTAGATGCTAAACTTTGGCAAGTAGAATGATGCATTTTGTTTAGAATTGGGCAATTATTGATCTTGGCAGAAATCTTGACTGCTGGGAGGAGGTGTTAAGAGAAAGGGAAACAACAGCGTAGGACATTAAAGTTCATTTGGCGAAAGTATATCTGAAAGTTTCAGCATGGGACAGGTAGCGTCTTGCCCCACCCAAAGGTAGACACAAGGGCTGTGCTGTTTTCTTTGTTGACCAGTGGTCCAGAAATCAGAGTTGAGAATGGGTTCTTTGACCCAGTGTTGGCCTAGAGAATTCTTTGAATCCTGGTCCCAGCAGAACATACATATGGCTTCTACTCCTGTTGTGCTTTGCTGTGCAGGTTGCAATTTCAGAACATAGAGCTTTTCACGGTCCTACTTCAGCTCACTTTCTGCAAAGGACAAAAATAAATCCAAAATGAAATACTAGGGAGAAGGGGAGAGAAAAGATTACAGCTGAACTAGGGACCTTGAGTTTTTAAATCCGAGCTATTTGCTTTTTATCTCCACTTGTTAGCATGCATATTGGTACTTAGCAATGTTAGGAAATAGATGAAATCATAAAAGTAAGTCATCATTTTATCTCCACACCTGAATCTCCTTTTCAGAAACTTATTCTCCTTCTCCGCCTTTTCTCACACCTTCTCAGTTGGGATGTGCTGCTACATCTGCCCTGTCCTGAGTAGAAGCTGCAGGGATACCTTGTTGGGTGTCACGTTACTCCTGGAAATTGGATTGTGCTGGACAGTAGTTGGCTTAGCAGTAGGATAAGGCCGCATGCCTCATTAAGTTTGAACTCTACTCTGTAGGTTCTTGTAGGGGCACGGGGAATTTGTTTAGATAAGGAGCCCTTGAAAGGAGCCTGCTTGTTGAAGTTTATGTCAGCAGCAGCGATGAAAAGATGCCTAAACATATGTCCCAACAGCAGCTAAAGTCCATCAGCATCGTCTATCAGCAAATTGGTAGATTACCCCTGCTGTTAATACAAGTCGTCTCAGTTTACTGGCTTGTGTACTTAACTGTTGACTGCTGTTTTTGTTAGGGGAAACTAACACATCAGACTAATGTTGCGGTGCCAGGCCGAGTGAGCAACAGGTTTCGCTTACGTTGGGGCTCGCTTCAGCTCACGCTCGGCTCATGCCACACCATGTCATGACATTGACTTTTATGTGCACATAAAAGGAAGCACTTGTTAAGTATT
Source organism: Mesoplodon bidens (assembly GCF_964165515.1). Lineage (NCBI taxonomy): Eukaryota > Metazoa > Chordata > Mammalia > Artiodactyla > Ziphiidae > Mesoplodon > Mesoplodon bidens. The sequence goes on from NC_138171.1 coordinate 40,521,658, forward strand.
AGAGTTTGTGATTGCTAGGTGGAAAACAGGCAGGAAGTTCTCAGTTATACAGGGAAAATGGTAAGTGTTTCGTATGAAGTGACAAAGAGAAATGGGTATGGTGGGTATTGAGGTGATTTCGTTAGGAACTTTCAGAGGAATTGAGAATTATGTAGTATTCTGAAGAGGCAGGCTGACTTTAAATCCTAGCTGTGTGATCTTGACCCAGACCTTACTGCTCTTTGCCTTAATCTTTTCATCTGTAAAATAGGGATAAGACCTCATAGAGATACTGTGAGGATTTAGTGCTTAGCTTAGTCCCTAAATATAAATACTCAATATATCAGTCACTAATATTTATGACAGTTATATCATTAATTATCATTATTATCCTTTGTGGGAATTAGTACCTTTTTGTGGCAGAAGTATAAATTCTATAGCACCAGAAACCAGCACTGGCTTATTTTCTCCTTATCTTGGTTGGGCTGCATTGTCTCCACTTTCCATCAGCTCCATAATGCCTCAGTTCTGAGAAACCCGCCTTGCTGGACAAGCCACTTGAGTGTCTCTGTTTCTTTTCTGTGAACATCTTCACCTTCCCCTTGGCTTTGGTGAGGCCATGGCAGGGGAGCAGTCAGATAAGGATGTGAACATTTGGCACATCCAGTGGCCATAGTTCTCGCTCTGGTTTGTCTTTGTAAGTGTAGGGTGGTTACTGGTGAAATAGAGCTTTGCAACTACTTATGTATCTGTGTGTGTGTGCGTGTGTTTAAATTAGTTAATTAATTGTTTATTTTGGCTGCATTGGGTCTTCGTTGCTGCACGCAAGCTTTCTCCAGTTGTGGCGAGCGGGGGCTACTCTGTTGTGGTGCGTGGGCTTCTCATTGCGGTGGCTTCTCTTGTTGCAGAGCATGGGCTCTAGGCACACGGGCTTCAGTAGTTGCAACATGCAGGCTCAGTAGTTGCAGCATGCGGGCTCAGTAGTTGTGGCTCGCGGGCTCTAGAACACAGGCTCAGTAGTTGTGGCGCATGGGTTTAGTTGCTCCGTGGCATGTGGGATCTTCCCGGACCAGGGATCGAATGCATGTCCCCTGCATTTGCAGGCAGATTCTTAACCACTCTGGCATAAGGGAAGTCCCATGTATCTGTGGATTTTTTATTTCCTTTGGAGGGCAAGTGAAAGCTGCATCTATTTTGGAGATTGTGAAATAAGACTTTTAAAAATATTTATTTATTTATTTATTTTTGGCTGTGTTGGGTTTTCGTTTCTGTGCAAGCGCTTTCTCTAGTTGCGGCAAGCGGGGGCCACTCTTCATCGCGGTGTGCGGGCCTCTCACTTTTGCGGCCTCTCCTGTTGCGGAGCACAGGCTCCAGACGCGCAGGCTCAGCAGTTGTGGCTCACGGGCCCAGTTGTTCCACGGCATGTGGGATCCTCCCAGACCAGGGCTTGAACCCGTGTCCCCTGCATTGGCAGGCAGATTCTCCACCACTGCGCCACCAGGGAAGCCCCATGAAATAAGACTTTTAATGGCTAATCTAAAAAAAGTTTGGTGAGGTTGAGTTATAAGCAGAAAATACTTTTGCTACATTTTGGGTGCCTCCTTTTCACTGATGATTTTGTGTGGCTAGTAACTTAAATTCAGGAAATACGTTTACTGACGCATAATTTCCTGGGCTACTCTAGGGAGAAATTTCTCTCTTCATCCAGTAAATAGAGCTTTCTTTAGGTTTTAGGCAGTTACCTTTTTAATATTAATTTTTGTGATCCATATGAATGAGGCCACATGTCCATTAACAGTTTTAGACCTCTTCTGCTAAATGGATTACTGCCATCTGTCAATATAAGGGAAACTTTCCTGAGACAGAAGGACCTAAAACAGCAGTTCCCAACTAACTCTAGGGTCACATAAGAATCACTTGAGGAGCTTTTAAAAAATTCCAGTGACTGGGCCACTATTCCAGATATAAAGTTGCTCTAGCGTGGGGCCTGAACATTGGTGTTGTAAAAAAATTCTCTAGGTGATTCCAGTGTGTAACCAGATTGAACACTAATCTGAATGGAGTTCCTTTTGATGGAAGAACCAGTGGAATGAGAGCATTTCTAGTTTTTCTCAGCAGGAATTCTGTTGTCTTCCGTTGCAGTGCCCATTTTGACAATGGAGTGGTGCAGTTGTGCCTGGATTGCAGTTCAGAGGGCAGCAGTTGTGTCTTTGGTATCTGAATCCTCTGCAGGCAGCGTAGCGCCAGGCGTATACTAGATGCTCACTACTGCCCTCCCTCCCTGCTTGTTTTGGATGACTAAAATGATGGAATTGAGTCCAGATTTACCAGCTGGTCATTTCCCCTTCTGTGGTCCATGAGGGAGTAGGTCCACAAGCATATACTTTTATTGTTCTAGGAGGGGGAACACTCCCAGCTTTGAAATGCTTTAGGCATAGAACTGATCTTTGATTAAGATCAGCAAAGGCTTGCTGTGTACAACATAAATTGTCAGGTAAAGGGGGAGGGTAGTACATGCAGGGCCATTTATTACCTCTTTAAGCACTCGTCCTTCCTTGTGCGGGTTCTGCACACCAAATGGAAACAAGTTCTCTGTTGCCCTATTTTACTCTCTCTTTTTTTTTTTTTAGTTTATTTTTGGCTGCGTTGGGTCTTCGTTGCTGTGCGCGGGCTTTCTCTAGTTGCAACGAGCGGGGGTTACTCTTCATTGCAGTGCACGGGCTTCTCATTGCGGTGGCTTCTCTTGTTGCGGAGCACGGGCTCTAGGTGTGCGGGCTTCAGTAGTTATGGCGCACGGGCTTAGTTGCTCCATGGCATGTGGGATCTTCCCGGACCAGGGATGGAACCCATGTCCCCTGCATTGGCAGGCGGACTCTTAACCACTGCGCCACCAGGGAAGCCCCCTATTTTATTGTTAAATACAAAATAACTATTTTGTTCAGGGGAATCAGGAGCCTCTTTTTATTGTTTCTTCCTTTCTTCCTTCCTTTCTTTCTTTCTTTCTCTTTCTTTCCTTCCTTCCTTCCTCTTTCTTTCCTTCCTTCCTTCCTTCCTTCCTCCCTCCCTCCCTCCCTTCCTTCCTTCCTTCCTTTCTCTCTCTCTTTCTTTCTTTCTTTTCCTTTTTAGATAGCCCAAATTGCATCAGGGCCTGCAGCTATAGTTATTCATAAAGGGAGAATTCTGTGAACACAGGGGACCATGGCCTGAGAGTTTGATAAACTGTTTACTTGTTTGGTTTGTAGATTGAGCAGTACCAAGCATATATTAAGTAGGAGTAGCCCCCTTGCAGTCAGATAGTGCTTCTGAGTGTTAATTTCTTATCTAGAAGGTTGTTTTAATCTCCCACAAGGCTGGATTCGCAGGGCAAGTAATTATTGTCTCCAGTTTATGAATTAAAAAATTTAAGACTCAATGAGTTTTAAGTGACCCGCCTTAGGTGATGGAGCTGGACCTTGAATTTATGGCTTTTGACTATAAATCCCTTCAGTACACTGAGTTATGGGGAGGGCTTTTGCTTGGAAGTGTGACGAATGGTTCAAGGTTCTGTTTGTCCTAGTTTGAATCCTTTGTTAGCGTTTGTGTGTGCTTGCTTGCTCTGTGTGTGTGTGTGTGGTATGTGTGTATATGTGTGTTAATATTAAGTGTCTTGCCATTTGTCTCTGCAGAATGCAGTTGATAACTGGTAATGTACATTTGACATTTGATGTAGTGAAGAGAGTGTCATCTTTTATTAACAGTTGTGATTTTTTTTCTCACCAAGGAGCCTACTTTCATTTTTAATCTACTGTGAGTGTGAATATTCACATATAGTATTTTATTTGTAGGCAAAGTATTTTTCCCAGCCTATGCTGTTTGCTTAAAATGATAATGTTGAAAGTTTAATATATTCAGTTTTAGAAGGGGAAATTTTTCTGGGTGGTTTGTGGGTTGTTTTCATTCATCTGACAAATTATTGAGTGGCTACTGTGTGTCACGTGCTATTTACCTTTACTTCCCTCTTAAGGAAGGCTAGGATAAAAGTAAAACTGTACATACATTAAGGGAAAAAGAGTCAACACCCATTTTGCTTCAGCTCTGTCTTTGTCAGGCCAGCTGACTACTGAGCTTTATTGATTTCCTGACTTTTAGGAGAGAGTGTTTCCCCCAGTTACCTGGTAGGCCCAGGGTGGGAAATGCTCTCCTTGGTCCCCAGCAGTATCTCATGGCGAGGTGGTTGTGGCTGCTGGGAATTTTGGGAGGAGCCACAGTTGGTGCTCCCTGGATTATGTACTCTGTCATTCCATCCTGCTGTTTTCTCTCTTCCGTTTTTCCACCCTCTTACAAGCAAAGCCTCTTTTTGTTTTCTGGTTCCTGCATCCCAGAGGGACGGTTAATTATGCTTGAATATAAAGTATGCAGTCAGGGTTGAAGATCTCAAATGCAGAAAAGTGGTTTTTGTACTCAAGAGCCGCCTTCCTTGTGCGTTAGTGCAGCACATTTGTCTCTATCAGGACAAACTTATTCTACAGAGATGGATCATAACCATTAGAAAGGAAACAAAAAGAAGGCGCTTCCCCCACCCCACCCCCTTGCCCCGGATTCTGAAGATGGCTGCAGTAGATGCTTCAGTAGAAGTTTGAAACATAAGGGGATGTGAGGACACCACATGAAGCTCTTCTTAGTTATAGAACATGAGGACTTAAAAAGACGGGAAGAAAAGCACTCATTCCGTTTTAAGGGGAGTGAGCATTTGTCTTGTCACCTTGGTGAGGATAAACAAAGCTTATCTTTTTGGTTGGCACCAGAGGGGGCTTTTAAAGTCTCATGGGAGGAGAGAAGGGTTGTTCAGTCATTTGTTTATCATACTTGAGTTGAGTCACTGAAATCCTTGGTGGACTGTCTCAGGTTGCTCACTCCATGTGTCTGTGGCATGGTGCTCTTGCTTGCATATGCTTGTTCCTACTGAAGAAGCCCATGGCCTGGTTTCTTTCCTCTTCTGTTTTTCTATTTTGTCACTTTTGTAGACAAAGGCATTCTGTAGTGATTCTTTTGTGGAAACTTCCGTGCCTCAAGTCATTTCACACAGCACAGATTGTAAATAAGCATTCCATGGAACTTGATCAGTGGGCTAGGGAAAAGGGTTGACATCTCTCTCTAAGGGATATCAACCCACATCTGTCAGCTTACCCCCCATCCTTCCTGGCAGAACCCCGATTTCACTTAGGTGTTTACTGTCCATGTGGACTTAAATTCAGGGGGTACATCTTGACTAGTCTAAGCTAATAATTGCACTCCTCTTGCCAGTTAAATGTCCAGGTCTCGCTAATTTGACATTATGGGAAATCTTGTATGGGTGCTTTCAGAAAGTTTCCTTCTGTTTGAGAAGAGGAGAAATGTATAGTTTCTGTTTCTGATTTTTGTCTGTGTGTGGCACCTTGATGTGGCCGCAGCCATCTTTGGTCCGTGAACTGACCTTGGAGCACAAACCAACAGCAGAGCTAAAAGAAAGATGGAAAGATGGTATGCTTGATGATATTGTTGAGCTGCTGAATTAACCAGCCTGGATTCATTCTACCTCAGGGCTTCTTGTTATGTGGAAGGAAAAAATTCTTATTTAAGTTATTTTGGTTGAGTTTTCTGTTTCCTACAGTCCAGTGTATTCTAACTGATAAAGTCTCTTACCCGTCCACATAGGATGGTTTGAGATAGAATTAGAAAATGGTGAAAATGCTTTTGCATGTGTACTACACACACGATTAACATAAACATCGTCAGTATTATAACATTCCATACTGTCTAGTGTTTCTGTACTTTGCACCTACATCATTTTTGCTGGCACCTTTCTCCATAGCAAGGGAACAGGCCATCAGAATGAAAAGCAGCCATTTAAAGGCTGTTTTGGGGGTTTGCCAGCAGATTTTCAATAACAATTGACATGGCAAATAACTCCTAAAACTTAGTATGAGGCAAACATTCCTGATAGATTTGTGTTTCTTACTGTTGGAAAGTGACAGATAACATAACTTGATATATTTTCTTTTCCCCTTGTCTTATTTTCCTAAGAAGCTCCAGTCTAACTTAAATGCTTAGTGATACTTCATCCTAAATTCCAAGTATATCTTTCTTCTAGTTTTTGCTAGTTGATTTTATTTTAACAAATTGGGAATCTGTATCACATCCTAATTGGAAGTAGCTAACCACCTTTGATTCCATTATTACTGAGGAAACGTTTCTGATTTGTTAAAAATGAGGGTTCCAAATAATGGAGCATATTTATTTGAGTGCATTCATCCATTCAGTACACATTTATTAAGCTGTTACTAAAAGCCAGCCAGGCAGTTGAATATTTTTCTTTGGTTTGGGTATAGGGCACAAATAACGAAAGCACTAGGAACTCAGAACTGTGGGTAACAGAGCATTACGTTAGGGGAAAGTCATTTTTCATTGCTGGTCCAGGGGAGAGTTTTAAAGCTAACGTAGAAGTATTGATTTTAGGAATGCCAATGATTTTCATCTCCTTTTCCCATCTCTGAACTGAATGTAATCCCTTCAGAGGTTTTGAGAGTCAGAAAACCTTTATCATAGTGAAAGGACAGGAAAAGACTTTCATAGAGATCACAGTACTGAAATCATTATTCAAGAGGAAAATTTTTAGGGTCAAGTAAATAGTTTATTTATATATTATGATTCTCATCTCACTTTCCCCAACCATAAAAAGGGGAAAAAAGGTTGAAATTTATGTTTTTCATCCTTTTGCGATATGCTACTTTGAAAGGTTTTTTTCCTTCTTAGAAAGGCATGAAAACAATCTCCTTGACTTAATTTCAGTTACAATTAGGGGACAATTGTTCTGTGAGTTTTCTGCCCTGATAGAGGCTTGGGGCATCATCACTGGAAGTAAGGTGCCGAACTCCAGGGTTACTGCATCCGGAGGACTCCAGAATCCAAACAACAACAACAAAGCAGTCTGAACAGCTTCTTGATTGGCTTATTACTGCTGCCAGTCCTGGTCTGGGATCACCTACTCTTTCTGGGCTGGATAATTCGATCTTCTCAGTAGATCAGAGTGTCTGAAGACCAAGTTTCTTTTGTCTGGTTTTTTTTCTTTTTTTTTTTTTTTTTTTTGCAGTACACGGGCCTCTCACTGCTGTGGCCTCTCCAGTTGCGGAGCACAGGCTCCGGATGCACAGGCCCATCGGCCATGGCTTATGGGCCCAGCCGCTCCGCTGCATGTGGGATATTCCCGGACCGGGGCACGAACCCGTGTTTCCTGCATCGGCAGGCGGACTCTCAACCACTGCGCCACCAGGGAAGCCCTCTTTTGTCTTTTGAGTGTCACTGTAAGCCTTCTAGGAAGCCATAGCATATCTTCCCTAAGCTGGGACCCAACTAACCTCTCAGGATTGTTTTTTTTTTTTTTTTTTTTTTTTTTGAGTTACTTAACAGTTTTGTGCCTTTGTCTTGGGCATCAGTCGGGGATCCCAGGTGGCTTAGCTTTAAAGAGAACTTGTACTAAGTGGCAGGGAAAAAATCACCCATATTGATACTGAAAAACAAATCTCAGGAGGCTTCCAGTTGTACCCTAAATCTTTTCTCTTAGGGTGTTGAGAGAGTGAGGTGTAGAGTCTGAAAGTAAAAATCCTTACATCACTTTACTCCATAATTGAAAAGTACTTGGCTTTGGCCCTCGACATGGTTTAAATAATGATAGATTTAAGTGATGCTTTGTAAATGACTTAATTTTCAGGGTTTTAACTCATTTGCTAAATTGGCTCAGCAGCCGTAAGCAGCATTGGTGTTCTGTGCAACATTTTCAAAAGATTGTTTGAGCCTGTGGTAATCCCTTAGGTAGCCATTGTGCTAAAATTCTGAGAAGGACCTCCAGGTGCCTGAAATACGTGCCTTTCTTTTTTCAGAGGAAGTCATGTGTTGAGGTTGTAAGATCTGGATCTGGATTTAACTTATGTAAAGTTTTAGACCTTTCTTTTGTTTTTTTTTTATTTAAAATAGCAACAGTGTTTTTTTCCTCTGTTCATGTACTGGGAAGTGTAGGTTAAAGCCTCAGTTGAATGGTGGTTTTGAATATGGCAGTGGGTTCCCTGGAGCTATGTGTGTACCTGTTGGTAGTTCTAGAAGAGTTTCAGTCACTGCTGTATATCCCCCGTCACAAGGAAGATCCTGACGACCTCAGTAGCATGTCCCAAGCATCCGATAGCCTCAGAGAACACAGCTGACCCACTCACTAGCCAAAGGCTGGGTATTGTGGACTGCCCTGTCTTTCTCTCTGCTGGGTCACCTGGTGTTGGATAGCAGGGAGACTTTAATGTGAAGGACCTTTTCACCTACTCACATTGCCTCTCATGTTGCTCCCACAGAAGGCTAATAAATTTTCCGTGATGTAACTCGATAAATCAACAACGAGCTAAGAGGAGAATGGCAGAGAGCTACTTAGGAAATCCAGTCCTTGGTTTTACTCAGAGATCGTTGAAGAATTTGGCTTTGTAGGGGAGAAACAACAAACACCTGCTCCTCCCAGCAAAGACAGCGTCATTAACTATAAACTGCCTCCCATTCCCTGAAGGCAAATCGATAGACGTCAAAAAGCAGTTTTGAGGAAGCCGTCTTGGTGACAGTAAATACTCATTAGTTGGCCGTGCTGTGAGATGTTGCCTGGAAGTGTTTAAGATTCAGAGAGTAGATAATTTCCCTCCTGGATGTCCACAAGGAGCTCCTGGGATGCTTTATTGAAAAGTCAGAAATCAGGTATTACTGTGCCTCAGTAGTTCTCAAACTTCAGCTTGCAACAGAATTACCCAGAGGGTTTATTGCCACATCGGTGGCTGGATTCCACCCCTAACAATTTGGTAGGTGTGGAATAGGGCCTGAGAATCTGAAATACTAACAAGTTCTCAAGTGATGCCCAGGCTGCTGGTCAGGGAACCATCTATTGAGAACCAGTGTTCTCTCTGATCCCCCGTCTCTTTCTGCTCATCTCATTTCCATGCAGCAGGTATAAAATCGAGCACCCCCAAAGCATTGACCTGATTATTATATTCATAATTATAATTAGATTTTGACCTTATAACAGGTCAGTCATATTTGAACTTCACATTAATTGTAAATCCGTATTATCTGAATTCTTGATCCTGAAAAATCTTGCTTGAACTTGAAATCTGTCCTAGAACGTCTTTGGAAAATTCCAGATTCCCGGTTCATGTATTATACTCCATGGTAATTACATTAAAAAAAATTACAAAAGATTACATCCACACTCAGAATCATCTGGAAGCTTTAAAAAAAATAGTCATGCTTGGGCCCCATCCCAAACCGATTGAATCTCTGGAAGTGAGCACCAAGAAATACATAGTTTTGAAAGTTTCTCAAGAGATTCTAATGGGCAGCTGGGTTGAAAAACCTTGCTCTAGGCCCCGGGGAGAGAGGGGAGCAAGAGAGCTCCAGTGAATCCTTTACACTTGCTTTTACCTGCTGCTCTGCCTTCTTTTCACTGTTAAACAAATTATCCCGTCATTATACTGTATCACACCCCTACTTCACCCTTCTTTTCAGGTTGGCTAGCCTCATCACATTGTATGTCATTTTCTCTGGACTTAGGAAAACAGCCCAATAGACTGTTCACCCAAGTGTATGTAATGAAAGGCCTTTATTCTTCAGGTTCAAATTATTTTAAAATGAGGTTGTTTTGTTTGGGGTCTAGCCAGTCACCTCCTCGACACTCCAGTTTGAGCACCTGTTTTAGGCGGAGTTCCCTGGTCTGCCTTCCTCACCTGACTAAAGGAGCAGTCAGGCCATGTTAAAGCTTTCTGAGCCAACCCTTAATGCAGGAGGGAGGTTTAGGGAAGAGCCAGGCTCCCTCCCTCATTGTCAACAGAATGAATGTTGTCGAATCACTTGATCCCAGATCTGTGAAATAATACACAGGAGGAATTTCTGCTCTATTACTTTAATCTGATAAACTCTACTTGCTCTGGCGTGTTGGATTCTATATGTGTTCCTCTGCTACCACCAGCATAATCCCAGCCTTATGTGTAGCAGCTAGCATGCAAATCAAAAACTCAAACCCAGCCTTGATGCAGACTTCAAACAAGAACTACTTTAGAAAGCTCTGTGATGATGCTAGGCACTTAACATTACTGCTGCTGGGCTCCTAAAAGGAGCCAGAAGTGGCAGATCCAGAGAATTCCGTAAAATTTCCTACTGAGCTTGGGCCTGAAGCAAGCGACTGTTGCAACCAAATAAAGCAAAACCAATTTAACTCTTGCTTTTCTTGTCTCCTTTTTCCTGTTCTCATTTTATAGATTATATTCTCACTTTCCTTTTCTCTTCCTTATTTATTTATTTTTTCCATCCATATCTTTTCTGTTTTTCTCTCTGCTCCATCCATCTCTCCCCTATCTCTTTGTTTTCGCTTTTCCTGTGTGTTTTCTCAGTTCCCACTTTTGGAGAGCCAGGAATCTTGTATAATTTGAGAATTAGCCAAACATTGGGGTATTTATCCAAAGTGAACCTTGGATGGTTTCCTTTCATCTTCAATCTTACTAATATCTAGGACCAGTTGGCTGGTGAGCAAGCTATAAAGAGCACCTGTGCCCTTAGAAGTCATCAAAGGTGGTCAGAAACAAGGAAAAGAGAATTTAAATAATACCCGCAACCCACCTGGAGCCCAGGACATAGGAGATGCTGATACAAAGATGGCAAAATCCATAGCATGTCTGTGACAGTTTTCTTCTTTCATGCTCTTGGCAAGTATCATAAATAGATCTCAGAACTCTGATCTTCTGATTTTTCTTAACCCAGTACTCCAGGGCACATTGGCAACTAGACAAGATGAATCCTCTCATCCTTGTTAGTGGAAGTTTAGAGGGAATTTTTGGCGAGGGGAAAATGCTACAGAACTAAATCCCATCTTTTCAGAGTTCTTTTGATTCAGTGTTGAAGATTTGTGCCAAGAGACCCCCAAACCATCATAGATGTTGCAGCCCTTTTCTTTACTGACTTTTAAAATATATATATATATTTATTTATTTGGCTGTGCTGGGTCTTAGTTGTGGCACGTGTATCTTTGTTGCCACATGTGGGATCTTTTTAGTTGCAGCACGCTGGCTCTTAGTTGCGGCTTGCGGTATCTAGTTCCCTGACCAGGGACTGAACCTGGGCCCCCTACATTGGGAGCCTGGAGTCTTAACCACTGGACCACCAAGGAAGTCCCTCTTTACTGACTTTTAACCCATACATGTGACAAGAGCAAAATTTCTAGAGATTGTGGTAGAGGAAGAATAATTTCAGTGAGTTTAAGAAAGGCTGAAGACTGATTTGGTGTGAATAGTGCATCATATAAGGAATAGAGAGTTTCAGTGCAGGTTGCTGGTTTTATTGGGAGGTCAGTGGTCGAGCAAATACTTTTCCTATAATCATGTAGGGCACTTAAAGTGTTGAATGCTGTATATAACACCCCAGAGGTGAAGATGTACAGGTGGCAGTCTGATTATTGGAAAGAGGGTGAAGAGATTTGACAGTATGAGAATTTGGGCACATTTGAGCAGTAGCAGTTCATTGTCCTAGAACAGATTGCCTCCTGGCCATCATTTACTGATGTGCTTGATGGAAGGGCTCAACACGAGCCACTGTTTATCTGTTTTTTTTTTCAGTCGACCATCGCAAGGCCTTAAATAATTGTGTGTGTAAGAAATGTCAAAGTGACAGACTTGGGTTCAAAGGACTGTGCATTTTTACATATCCACCTCTTGCCCTTCTTTTTTTTAAATTGAATTGTATACTTTATTTATTTAATTTATTTTTATTTTTGGCTGTTTTTGGGTCTTTGTTGCTACGTGTGGGCTGTCTCTAGTTGCGGCGAGCGGGGGCTACTCTTCGATGCGGTGCACGGACTTCTCATTGCGGCGGCTTCTCTTGTTGCAGAGCACGGGCTCTAGGCGCGCGGGCTTCAGTAGTTGTGACACGTGGATTCAGTAGTTGTGGCTCGCGGGCTCTAGAGCTCAGGCTCAGTAGTTGTAGCGCATGGGCTTAGTTGCTCCGCGGCATGTGGGATCTTCCCAGACCAGGGCTCGAACCTGTGTCCCCTGCATTGGCAGGCAGACTCTTAACCACTGCGCCACCAGGGAAATCTGCCCTTCTTTAACTTGAATGTTTTCGTCAAAACTAATATTTTCTCGTGTGTAATATAAACAGATTCATATGCACACTGGCTGAGAAAGTGTGCACAATGTTATAGTTTTATGGATGGTGGCAACTGTGGCGTCTCTGTCATTGCCCCGTGCCTGTGTGTCTGGGAAGATGGCTGACCACATCTCTGAAACAATCAGCTGTGGCTAAGTTAACAGAAAATCGATACCTGGATATGGATCAACATATAGAATAAAGATACTGCATTCCAAAGAAATTATGTAAATTGAACTATTTAAACTGGATTTAGGGACAATTATTGTAAAGGTAATCTGTGGTAAATCGTTTTGAGGTGATTTTTTTCTCCCTCTTTTATATCCCCATTTGAAAGCCCTTAATTTAATCTGTGTGGATGAGGTGGATTCTTGTGGGGTTAAATCACTCCAGTTTATACCTGTTGAGGGTAAATAACCAAACTAAGCTCCTTAGGGGCAATGACAAAGAGCTTTGCCATAGGTGCTGAGGAAAGCTGCATCCACTTTCTGCACAGATGAACTCTATTTCAATTAGTCCAAATACTTGGAATCCTAGAAAAAACTTAATAATGATGATATTAGCATTCACTCCTTGCTTCAAAGAAGTATTGAGCACTACGATGTGCCTGGCAGGGGAGGACTACAGTTTTAATAATGATACCTGTAGTTTCTGCTTTGCATGTAATAGGGGAGACCAGAAAACCAGTGAGTAGTGCACAGTAAACGTTAGGTGTCATTGCTCTTGTGAGTGTGATGGTTGCTCTAATGGGACCTTTTGAGATGCACCTGTAAGAGACTTTGACCATGCTTGAGATTGTTAAGGAAGGCATCATGAAAAAGAAAAAGTGGGGGGCTTCCCTGGTGGCACAGTGGTTGAGAGTCCACCTGCCGATGCAGGGGACACGGGTTCATGCCCCGGTCCGGGAAGATCCCACATGCCGCGGAGCAGCTGGGCCCGTGAGCCATGGCCACTGAGCCTGTGTGTCCGGAGCCTGTGCTCCGCAACGGGAGAGGCCACAACAGTGAGAGGCCCGCGTACCGCAAAAAAAAAAAAAAAAAGAAAGAAAAAGTGAAGGGTCAGTGCCTGGCCTGGAATGATGGCTAAGAGGACTAACCAGGCTCAGTTTTTTCATGTGAAAATGGGAATAATAATAATCCAGGTTCAGGGAATTGTTATGAGGATTCCATGAGACTATTGCACATGGATGGTGTGGTAGTTCTGGTAACTGAGAAGCCATCAGTGATGATAGCTGTTCCTATCTATCACTCATCTTTTGTTCTGTGGAACAACCCTTTGAAGAGAGGAGCACTTTTCTCTATTTTGAAAGATGCTCAGAGGGGTTAATTTGCCCAAGGTTATCCAGCTAGAAATTGGTAGGGCCAGGCTTTGAATCTAGATATCTCTCTCCTGGTTACCTCTTGTTCCCTTTATGCTACTCTGGAGGCCCAGGATGATTCCAGCTGCTTCCTGCTTCATTATTCCCCTAAGTGCCCCGCGGAGAGGAGTCTGCAATTTCTAGCTCCTCCTCTCCCTGCCTCCTGGTCGTGCCATGAGTCACTGCTGAGCCATTTGTGTCAGAGAAGGAAATGGGGGCTTGCTTATCACATGTAGCAATTTGCTGTGAGTTCTTGCTTATTTGCCAGGGACACCAGCAGAGGAGTGTTCATCAAGAGGCATCATGTTTGTCAAGGGACCACATGGTGTATTTTAAAAGCTCTTAGCTGTCTCTGGCATCGTTGATTGTGCTCTAGCAGAAGAAATAAAGCGACACAGCCTTTTATTAATATTATACATGTTTCCCATTTAACTTTGACTGGTTAAATTTGCCATAAAATGGAAACTTGAAAACCAGCCTCCCTGGGATGTGTGGCTTCTCTTATGCTAGTTATGCTGAGGATCTTTATTGAACGGGGGGCTCAGATAGTCTCTGCCTGCAGCTAGGGCCCTGGACTAGATTTTCTCTTTTGCTTGTCTTTCTTGATGGCATGGATTGCCTTGTTTCATGAAGCATGTTGATGTGGATAAATGTTGAAATGGGGAACTGGTAGGTGACAACTGGAGAACATATATACGAGCTCCCATATTCTGATCAAGCTTTGGTATGTTGTATGTTTGACAAAACTGGGTGGCCATTGCTTGGAGATGACATGAAGTTTGAGGAATTTGTAGCTCAGAATTTGGGATGATTCTTAGAGTTCATATACAGATGGTCTTTATTTTACAGGGGAAGAAACAGTTCTAAAGGGATGATGATGGTGATGGTGGTGGTGGTAGTGGTGGTGGTGGTGATGATGATATGACAATAGCAGTGAGAGCACTAACACTTTTTAGGCCAGATGCTCTCCAAGAAGCGTTATGCGTTACCTTATTTGGTCCATACAGTGACTTGGGGTATGAGGCAGGTATTTTTATTATCTCCATTTTACAGATGAGGCAGAGAGGGGTTCAGTCATGTGCCCAAGTCACACAGCTGGCAAGTGGCAGAGCTGGAATTTGCACCCAGGCTGTCAAGCTCTGTCAGAATCTTTTCTCTCAGTCTTTACACTGTAACATGTATATGAGTTGCCTCAAGTCATGAAGCTGTGTAGAAATCATCTCAGTCCCACATCCTGTTCTTTTGATGACTGAACTATATCAGTGATTCGTAAAATTTTTCTAGCTGTGGAACCCTTCCTTAAATAGAGAGATTATTAGATAGTATAACCAAATAAAAAAGCCGAAACCTAGCTGTTGTGGGTGAAGTGAGATAGGAGGGGACATTAACCATGTGTTCCATTTATTTAGCCCTTCCTGTGGCTTCTCAGAAATCCACGAGGCATACTTTTAAAACCCTGGCTTTAGTTAGGGACTTGAGCTTCAGTTTAATGTTTTTTTTAGCCACAGTTAAAATTATAACAGGGAACAGATATCTCTGGTCAGATCTGTCCCATTATCTCTGTTTCTATCTCCACTGGCAGCAAACTCTGAAGCTTTTGTAGCTGCATTATTATAGTTTTGCAGGGTCTCTGGGGGAATCGGAATCAGGTATGTGTTGGAAAAAGGCCTTCCTGATATTCTGAAGAGGGCATCAACCCCCTCACCTGCTGAAAATCTCTGGGCTGGAGTCAGCATTCTGGTCTGCATATCCAGTGGTCAGTGAATTGCTGATCTTTACTGCCCATCTCTTTGCTTGGACATCGTATAGTGCCCCAGGGTCATCATTCTGGTCAGTACTTGTGTTGTAATTACCTGGTTTTGGCTCTGTCTCACTCACTAGACTGTGACCTAGTCTTCTGTCTGTCTGCAGTGCTGAGCACTGTTTAGCAGTAGCTCACTAAATGTTGGTTGAGTTTTTTTCATCACTTTTTAGAGGTCCAGACTAGACATAGATAAGAGATCAAACACGTGACTATGACTTGACCCCAGAATATCTTCTATAGTACAACCTTATTTTCGTCTGTTTCCAAATAATGGAATAAAAGGATAAAAGCTGGTTTAGTTGGGATGGTAGTTTGGTTAAAAAAAAAAAAAATAGTGACATCAGTCTGAGGCTCTTATCTGTTTTGAAAGTTATGGAAAAGCCAAAGATTTTATTTTTAGACCTTTTTTCTCCCAGATTAAACAGTTTCTTCCTTTGTAAAGATAGTTGGGGGAAAAAGGTAGTATGAGAGTGTTGAGTATTCAGGAAAAGTAGGCCCCAAGCCAGGAGAATCACTTCAGGGTCTCAAGTCTATTCCTTATTGGTTCGCTAGTGGTCTAGTAGTCACCTACTTGCACTTGTCAGTGTTTTGGTAGGTGAAGGCAGTGTAGCAGGAGAGTGAAGTATATGGGGCTCAGGAGCTTGACAAGGGTGGAGGGAGGACTGGGAGCTAGAAAGAGGGGAGGGAATAAGAAATAGGAATCAGTCTATGCCAGCGGTTCCCAGAGTGTGATCCCTGGACCAACAGTTTTAGCATCACCCAGGTACTTGTTAGAAATGCAGATTCTCAGGTTCCACCCCAGAGGCACTGAGTCAGAAACTCTGGGCAGGTCCAGTATCATGTATTTTTGAAAACCACTACTCTACTAACTCTTCCCCCCGCCCAATTTAAATCTTCCCAATTGTTGCTAGAGTTTTGTTGATCCCTATAATATACTTTGGGTATGTGTCAGTGAGTTGGTTGGTATTAAAGGAGGACTGTTGAGGAGAAGTAAAGAAATCTCTTTGTATTCCAAAGGCATTTCCCAGAATTAAATTACATGTGTTATTAGTGTCTGTTGCTTTTCTTCAGATTAAGCTCTGAAACAAAATTAAGATTCTCATCAAGCCTTGAGCTTATTAATAGCTGTTTCATTTGTTTAGTTCTAATGTAAAATGTCTGACATCTGTAGAGGAAGTGCTTCATCAAAATGCACACTTCTTAAGTGCTCTACCAGGAGACGCTCTGTGAAGCCCACAGGATGTTAAGATTAAGCAAATAAACGTAGTTTTGTTGAGCTCTCCTCAATGTAATGAGTGTGGTGGTTAAGAACACTGGACTCCACAGCTTGAAGGGGCTTCCCATTGGTCAAATTTCAGATACTTTGGACATTAAAAAGAATGACTGCAATAGAATATAAAACACTGAACAAATAAGAATCCATGAATCCACAGTGATGAGAGACAGAGAGAAATAGAGAAACTTGGCACCATTGGAAATGACTATTATGCCAACTCCTCATTCTCAAATTAAAGGAAAAGAATTAAACGTTCTCTTTGCCTTGTAATGAAAACCTGGAGTCCTTCTATGATTGATAAGGGAAAGCTGTACTTTACAAAAGGATACTAGCAAATAAAGTGTACAAGGAAACATAGAATTAGAATATCAACGTTTGCAACCTGCAGTAAAATATTTGATTCAGGCAAGGGCCATCAATGGAAGGCAAAACCATTAAGTGAAAGGATGTTGGGGGACAGAATAATCTTGTGGCTTCGAAGAATACTTCACAGATCATTTGCAAAGGGGAAAGTGTCTCTTCACAGTGGTGGTCACCACCTTAACTAAGTGGTCAAACGCAGCATCATGGGTGGCAGGATAGCCTCCCGATGTCATGTAACATGAAGTACATAGCATCACCAAGGAAGAGTTTTGCCAAAAATGTTTAATCTGAATCTGATCATTTTTACAGAAAACACAGGGGGTAGAGAGTCAAATTAACTGACACTGTGGTAAAACAATCAGATGCATTTAAAATGTCAGACACTCTCAAGATAACTGGTCTGTCTGATTTCTTCAAAACAATCTCATGAAAAAAATTGAGTGCTGGTGGTATTATTCTATATTGTAAGAGACTGAGGAAACATTAACCAAATACAGTGCATAAACATTGATTGGATCTGGTTTGAAAATAATAATTGCTATAAAAGGTATTTGGGGAAATTTGAATATGGGCTAGTATCAGATCACATTAGGAGCTTATTGTTAGTGTCTTAAGTGTGATAATGGTATTTTGGTTGTGTTAGAAGAATGCATTTAGTCTTAGCAGATGCTTAAGTTTTCATCATGAAATTGTTATAATATCTACAAATTGCTTTCACACGGTTCCATCAGAAATAAAAGTGAGTATGTAGATTAAGTGAATTTGGCAAAATGTTAGCAATTTTGAATTGAAATAGTAGGCATATGAGTGTTCATTTCATATTTTCAGTACACTTGAAATATTTCTCAAATAAAAATGGGCTGCCTGTATTCAGATATCAACTATGTCACTTGCAAATGGTATAGCCTTGGATAAATTTTTTATTTAATGTTTCTCAAGGTCCATATCTGTAAACTGAGTGTAATATTAATACCACAAAGTGTTGTTGAGGTTATTGAGTGATACATTTAGCATACAAAACACATTGCTGTAGTACGTAGCATATAAGTGCCTTATACAAACTAAACGCTCAATAAATAGCAGTTTCTGTGATGATGGTGGTGACTATAAGAGTTAAATACCGTAGTTTAACATTACTGATTCAGCATAGAGAACAGTGGGATATGTTCTTAAACTTTTGGATGATAATTGGACTCATGAAAGCTGTGGATTCCCAGAAAATATTACATGTCATTTCCAAGATTTATAGCTCATCTGTGCATTCCTGTTTGAGAGTGCCTTATCTAGAATTTCTTATCTAGAAACCGAGGTGATATTTAAGAATACCTTATCTTGAAATCTGTTATTGTCTCAATATTATGCTTTAATTTGGAGAAAAATTCAGTGGATTTAGAGACATGCTTACAAAGAAGTGAATGAAATGCTGGTTTGAGAGAGTTTGGTTTTGTAACCAACATGTAATCAGATGAACATGTCCCAATTAGTTTGGTTGCCTTCAGAGATATCTTAGAACACTGTGTATGTATTGAGCCTGTTATTGCTCAGAGCATCCTTTTTAAGAATTTCCTTCAGAACCTCAAATTGAGTTAGTTTTTAGAAACACCCAAAGTTTGCTATAGCTTATTCTGATGTTATAAAGTGAGTTATTAAAATGACTAATTCATTTTTGATCTCAGAGGTGTGTGACAAGGAGGCAGTGGGATGTTTTTTGCCCCTTTCTGTGGCCTTACGATGCTGTTTGGAATTTCAAAGGAAGAGTTCAGTTTGCTCAAACTCTCCAACCCTAAACCATTGGTGATACCAATGAGTAGCCCTTATTTTACCTATTTGGGTGTCTTGGATATATTTTTACTGGGACCACACTTTTAGTCAATGAACCTGAAGTTAAGTTTGAGCTTGTGATCCTATGGACTTGATTCTGGTGTTTTGCCTCAAAAGTGCATCACCAAAAATAGATAAATGGCAGACTGTAGTGGCTGGCCCTCTGCTGGCTGCACGTCCTAGCTCAGGACTTCAGAAGTATAAAACTTCACTGATAGCCAGGCATAATGGTGAGGGTTTACTCAGAGCTAAGGTGAGGTGGAGTCCTGATTGTAGTTGTAGGCTGATAGTGGAGGATGTACCAGGTGGGGGTGGGATGGTATCCAGGCAGAGTCTGGGCAAGGGGCTGTATTTGGTACCCTGTCACACTCACAGGTGACTCTGGGCTGTTTCTCTGGGGTAAGGCGAGGTTGTATTTCAGTGGTAAGGTTGCAGGCCTGGAAGAGAGGCATTTTGAGTAACACTGTTGGACTACAAATTTTCCAATGAACCTGCAGGAAGTGGTCAGTAAATATCTTGTGAATTAGTGAAAGAAGGATATTAGATAAATGGTTTTAGGGGTCAACCAAAAGAAATGGGTTTCTCCAATCTCAGGACTCAGCCGAGGGGCATTCATACTTGAATGGAGAGTGGTGAGAATTTGGTAGTGTAGTAGAGCAGAGTAGTAGGTAGTAGAGTAGTGAGATATTGCTTAGGGGCTTGTTGCTAGGACAGAGTTCTTAACAACAAGTGTGTACAAGAGATCAAAATTGAGCAGGTCGGGGCTTCCCTGTTGGCGCAGTGGTTGGGAGTCTGCTTGCCGGTGTAGGGGGTGCTGGTTCATGCCCCGGTCCGGGAAGATCCCACATGCTGCAGAGCGGCTGGGCCCGTGAGCCATGGCCGCTGGGCCTGCGCGTCCGGAGCCTGTGCTCCGCAACGGGAGAGGCCGCAGCAGTGGGAGGCCCACGTACCGCAAAAAAAAAAAAAAAAAAAATTGAGCAGGTCTGTTGGAGAAGATCATGAATTCCATGAGGGCAGGAAACATGCCTGTATCGTCCAGTGCTGAATACTTGATGTGGTGCCTAGTAGGTGTGCAATAATTATTTGTTGAATGAGTGTTGAGTAGATTAAGAAAAGAATGAAAGTGGATGATGATACAGTGTGTGATGTTTGTTGGCTGACCTAGTTGAAAAGTAACAGGTGGAAATGTTAATATTTTAGATTTCCTCAGAGGCTAGTTCCAAGATGTCTCCTTTATCAGTGAAGGAACTTTCTGATGATTTAGTTCAAATGATAATCAGTCGGGACAGCAGAACTGCGAAGTAAACCTGTGTGTCCATTTTATAGATGAGGAAACAGATTCAGAGAATTGAAGTAATTTGCACATAGGCCCACAGCCAAGATTATAAGATCTCAACCTAGGTCTTTCAACTCTTGAATACAATCTTCCTTTTTACTTCTGTCATTCTTCCTTTTTACTTCCATCAGTCAATGCTAGAGAGGGTTTTGCTTTGGAAGTGGTTTATTAAATAGTATTATATCTTTGTATCATATTAGAGTGGTTAGTTATTAAGCATGAAGAAATAAATAGGGAAAATTCACATATTGGCCAATCCCTGTTGCTCTACTTGTTCTGCTAGTTATCATCTGGCTGCCTGAGTAATGATGGTAAAATTGAATGAGTAAAACAATTTGTGATTTAAAAAAAAAAAACCCTCCATTCTACTTAATGGGCTGCAGTTATTAGAAAGAAATAGAAACCCCAGTTCATCTTAATATAGGCTACTTATTTAGGAAAGGAGATATTTCAAATTAAATTAGCCTTTCCTTTGCATTGTATTGCTTGAGACAGTTTTCATTTTGCCCACCCAGCCCTTAAATGACCATTGGTGTAAGGAAAACAATCTTACTGGTAACTGAATGAAAGAAATTAAGCAGACACATACAAACAAACCCAAAATGCATCTGAGAACGATGTGGTCTTCTAAGTTTAGGTCATTCATTGAGGCATTTGGCAGAGGTGGGTTCTGCAGATAAAACTGTCATGGTTTTCAGAAGTCATCCCAAGACAGTGGAGAGGAAACATGACAGACACTGGAAAGAGACCCTCTCTCAGATGATGAGTAATATATATTTTATACTCATATTAATATTTCATTGATGAGAAGGTCAAAATCTCCATTTAAATGGAAATATTTAAAAAGCAGAAGCACAATATTTGACTAAGTGAAACACTCAGGGTTTTTCAAGAACACAAGCTGTAGCCCTGGGACCTTAGCCCCAGCATTTGGGAATCTGAGTTCCCTCACTCCTCTTCCATTTGACCCTGAATTGTGTTACATACTACCTAACACCATGCCCTGTGAATATGGCCTCATTCAGTCCTGTAAAGTTATTTAAATCTCTAGAAACTCATTTTGCCCATCCTGTGAAATAGATATTTTGGGATTGTGGGAATAGGCAAAAAATGGGTGCTTTCAGTTGTTAAGTAATGGAAATGCCCAACCAATGAAGTGTCTTGACAAAGAGTCAGGAATAAGGAGCTCCCAGGGTTGATTCAGAGAATCAAAGATCCAAGCTCTGGTTATCCTTTGTTTCCTTCAGCCATTCAGTGTGTTAGATTTCACTTTAGGCTTGTGACCTTATGGTTATAAGATGGCTGCCATGGTTCCAAGAGTAGTGTCTTCCCAGCATTCAAAAGAAGGGAGGAAGGATGCAGGAGCAAAATAATCTTCCTGGTTCATGTTCCTCTCTTAACAGGGAGGAAGATTTTCCTCAAAAGCCTGCATAAAGACTTGCCCTTGCATCTCATTGACCAGACTTTAGTCACATTATCAGCTTCCCACTGCCACCCACAAAGAATTATAAGGAGACTGTCAAATAACCATGATTGTCTTAGAGCACTCATGCTTGATTCCCTGAGGCTGGGCACATTGCCTCCCTTGTAAACTCAGGGCTCTGTTATCAGCAAAGAAGAAAGGGGAAAGGGGTGTTGTTGTCTGCCACACTGATACTCTTGCGTGATCTTCTGAGTGTGAAGTACAGGTGCACACCAGCCTGTTTCCTCTGGGTGTTTAGTGCTTCCTTGGTTTGTAAGTGGCCACAGTGACATGGATCAGAAGCAATCTGGAAAAGGAAAGTTAATAATTTTGGGCTACTCCTAGAGAAGTCACAGCAGGGAGGAGTGTTTGCAAATGAAGGGGAGGGTCCAGTTCTCTAGCTCTGCTGGTGAACTAGCACCACATAGGGTGGACCAGGGCTGACCCTGGACAGTGAGCCGAGTTCGTCCAGAGGTCCCACATTCATTCTTCTGTGTACCGTGTTCTTTTCCATTTTCCACCAAGACAATCAGAGACAGCTGCTGATGTAGGTGACACAACTACTGGGATTCAGAGGGCCGGGTTGTGGTTCCATTCTGACGCTAATTGTGGACAATTCCGTTCTGGAAGGGCACTTGAGATCAGAATAAATGACATGCAATTCCTGTTTTTAAGAGGCTCACAGTGAGAGCTTCACTTTTCTGGGTCTTTGTTGCCTCATAACAGAATGAGGGCTTAGATCAAATGACCAGTTTCCTCCCTTCTCACTGCTAAGTTTTATGATTTCTTTCAAGTTTGTTTGGGCTTCATTTTTTTGTCAGTGACTTTTGTCAATATGTTCTGCAGATGTTTTGCTTCCAGGCACACCGTTATTCACAAAGCTTGCCACTGTCAGGTGTGGTCTGAGAGTGCAGTGGAAAAACATAGCTGAACTCTCTGATTATTCTGGATCATGCAGCTCTCGTAATGGAAGCCATGATCACATTAGGCTTTTTGGCATTCTCATTACTCTGTGGCTTTTATTGGGTTTGCTTGCAGTCAGCTGCAATTCCAAGAACAGCATTTGGAAGGTGACTTTGCAGAGACTTGGGGCATTGGATTTTTCTTGTTGACTTCTTCCTTTTGTCAATTCCTTTTCCTTTAATTTTGTACCTGGCAGTGGCCCCAGAATCCATAATATTGATAATCAATATTAACATATTTTGAGCTCTCACTATGTACCAGGTACTATACTAAGTGCTTTACAGGTATTGTTTCATGTAATATCCAAAGCAACTTTCTGATTTAGACTTTATTAATTCCCGTGTTACAGATGAGGCATCAATATGGAGTGAAGCTAAGTAATTTGAGCAACATTGTATAGTTAGCTAGTGGTCAAGACAGGACTAGAATCCAGGCAATTGGGTGGAAAGCTCAAGTTCTTAACATTGCAGTGAAACTTAAGGCAATTTTGTTTTTCACTTATTCCCCTAATTATCCCTGCCCCCACTCCCTTCTAACACTTGTATAGTTGCTTTGAAATATTATTACCTGTCTTATCATTCAGATTGACTTATTAGAATATACTATGTAGAGATGAAAAAGTTATAAAGTACTGTAACCATAGATCAAGAGTTTATTTGTTCATTCGTTTGGCTGTTCATTCATTCATTCTTTAATTCATGATTGACAGTCCCTGAGGTGTCGGACTGAGTGTTTGGGGTCTAGAGGGGATCGAGACCTAGTGTCCTGCCTTTGAGGAGTTCACAAAGCCATGTGGTAAAGGTGGGCTCCAGCAGGTTCCATTATTCCTTGTAGGTCATGGTAAAGACTGCATTTCATTGTAAATGTGATGAGTTCAGAGCATAACATCTACTTTGCTCTACTGTAGTCTCTAAAGCAGGGCTCATCTTTGAGCCTCAGCACCAGTACATCTCTGGGGGTCCACTTGGCCTTCCTCTTTCTGGACCTCTTTAGTGCCCCACTTTTTTCCTCCTTCAGATTGGTTTGTTGTTCAAAGGTTGGTGCCACTAGGAATGGGGAAACCTGTGAACTGACTTTGATACAAGGGAGTAAAAGACTAGAATCAAACCCTTGCTCAGATCATGCTTTGGGAGGGGGGCAAGGATAAAAAGCTGAGCAAGACACTTGAGCACAAGAGCAAGGAGTGAGCCACAGGTGAGGATGAGGACAGAGAAAAGGAAGCTGGAGGGCTCTGAACTTGCAAAGGCGTGACCCAGCACTTCATCTCTAGTGTTTGAAAATAGCTCTGTTCCTGCTGCCTTCCCACGCGAGTACCATGTGATCCTCTTCCCAATTTCTTCCCTCAGTTTCCTCCAAGGACCTGCCTCTTCCTACTAGATTTATTTTGGAGAACAGAAGTGGGGAAGGGGTTGGGGGGAAGCTTCTGATTCTGTAGAGAGAGAAACTGAAGTACAGGATAGAGAGAGCAGTCATCTGTACCTTGTCCATATTATAAGCCTTTAGGGACTGTCAGAGTCTTGTCATAGATCCCGTGGGTTGCTATAAGCCACAGGTGGCCTTGATTCCCTCACAGGCATGGGCTTCTGCCTCCTTCTTACCATACAGGGTTGGGTCTTTTTACCTGAGTATGGCAGCTCCCATTCAGGGGAAGCAGTTCCTTTCAACAGAAGGGAAGCCAACTGCAGTCTGTACTGCATTGCCCCTACCCGTAACCCCATTAAGGAGTTGTAAATAGTACTATAATGATGTCTCAGTCATTTGTTTTGATGTATCTGAGCTTTTAATAAATCAGCCACAGCTTGCTTAATAGGAATATGAGAGCAGAGCGTGTTGCTGCCAGCAGCTGCTAGTAAATTGTAAAGCATTCATCTGTTTTACAAGGGAATTAAATGTTTGTTCTCTTTTAAGGGCTTGTAACTAAACAAGGGGGTGGGGTGGGGGGATGCAGAGGGCTGCCTGATGCCCATGCCCTCCCAAGTGCAGTAACAGCTCCAGGTACCTGGGGGAAACACCTGTAACCAGAGCCATATGAATTACAGTGCCCCCAGCTAAACTCTGTCATTATAGGTCGCTACTCCATGTGCATCTCCAAAGCAATATTTATTTGATAACATTTTTCTTCCACTTCAAAGGATTCTGTGAAATACAAGTCCCATTTCCCCTGCCCTTTTTTTTTTAAGACTCTCTAGGGAAAGAGCGTTAGATAAACCATATATCCAGTATGACTGATGTTCAATTGTCTGCAAAATTGAGTTAGCTTATTTTATTTGACTTTTATGTTTACATTTGAAGTGGACTTTCCCCCCTCTTTTCAACAGCATTGGCTTTATTTATTAAGTCATTTTGAGAGAGAAAGCATCAGAGTCAGTGTTTTTGGTAGAGATAAAAATGCAGAAGCCAGGTAACCAGGATTCAAGCTGTTGGCTACTTATTTTGTGACCTTTGACAAATTGTGTAGGCTATTTGAATCTGTTTCCTTATTTTTTCTTATTTTTAAAGTTTTTAATAATTACAGATTAACAGGAAGTTGCAAAGATAGTATAGAAGAGATCCAGGATAACCTTCACTCAGTACAGTGTGTGTATTTAGTCCTATGTCCTTTTATGCCTGTGTAGATTTGTGTAACCACCGCTACAATCAAGCAAGATACAGAACTATTCCATCATCACAAAACTCTCCCTAGTGGTGCCCCTTCATAATAACACCCTCATCCCCCACCTTATCTTCTGGTAAATCTGTTTTCCATTTACATAATTTTGTTATTTCAAAAATGTTAGCTAAATGAAATCATACAGTGTATGACCTTTTGAGATTGTTTTTCTTTTCATTCAGCATAATGCCCTTGAGATTCATCCCCAATAGTTCACTCTTTTTTATTGCTAAGTAGTATTCCATTGTATGGATGTGCCAGTTTATTTAATCATTCACTTAAGAGGGACATTTTAGTTATTTTCCATTTTGGGCTATGACAAATAAAGCTGCTTAAAACAGTTATTTATAGATTTTTGTGTGGACACAGGGTTTTGTTTCTATGCAATAAATGCCCAGATTTGCAATGGCTGGGTCATATGGTAAGTATATGATTAGTTTTTAAGAAATGCTCAACTTTTCCAGAGTGATTGTACCATTTTACATTCCCACCAGCAGTGTATGAGAGAATTCGTTTATCAGCCTCCTCTCCAAAATTTGGTATTGTTGTTAGCTGTTCTAATGGGTATATAATGATATTTCATCATGATTAATTTGTATTTCCCTA